>NC_089845.1:98320346-98925346 GCF_035609145.1 Eleutherodactylus coqui | reverse complement strand
GTCTGTCGGGGGTCCTGAGCCCGGTCACCTTGTGTGCCCTCACACATCCACTGGTCCCAACACCTCCCACCAGTCTGGTCAGAACGGCCGGTGGGGGACAATTCATGGATACGACCATCCAGCTTCTCACATCCCAATAATGCGTCCCCCTCAGACTCTGGTAACGGGTGACATCTCTTCTCTGCGTCGTAGAGGCGTCTAGTGGTCAACAAGCTCTACACAAGCGGAAGAAGAGGCCACTACACACAAGGAGCCTCCGAGAGCCTTTTATAGGCCATGGGGGGACCACTTCTAGGGCCTCCGGTGAGAAGACCGTCCATCTAATCACCACAACTCTCAGCATTTATATATCTGCCTGAGATGGAACTGCAGGATGGGTTTTACAGCAAAACGTCAGCTTCTAAGTACTTGATTGTTTTTTGTTACAAAGTGTATGGTACCATGGGATTACAATATCAGACAAACAAGACTGAGGACGAGGAGGATATCATGGCGCTGGCATTATTTTTTAACTTTTGTGCGCCTGCCAACTGTTTTCATAGGTCAGCGATTCTGCAGCACGTTTTGTTGCAGTGCGCTCTTCAGGGACATATGGAGGAAGGAGATGCAGCGTACATTCACCACACGGATGCCAGCTAAAAATACATAACTATGGCGCCAATTCATCACCCTCACTTCAAGTAATGGTCAGATGTGAGAATTCACACAAAGTGTTAAAAAGAGTCGGCCATAATTTATATCCGGCAGATGGCCAGAGAATAAACCGAAATGACTTCACAAGTGCAGGCAAATAAGAGGATGATATTCACAAACTTGATATGGAAGGGGCAAAGAGGGGTTTCTAAATTTTTGTCTAACCTTTAGATCGGTTCAGTAGTTAGTGCGGCCTTGCAGTGATTGGGTCCCGAATCCCCATCAAGGTCAGGAGGCAGCAGTGACAAGTCAACAAAGCAGAGACAATATTTTGGCAGTTTTTGCTAAAAATTAAATTTAGCAAAAATAGGCCCGATTTTAATTGGCCGGCCGATCAGGACGGACAACACGACTTCTAGGAGGTTTCGTACGTAATCATACAGGGGCGGCAATAAAGAGATATTCTTCCCTAGAAGCATGGCAGCCCACCGAGCCTCTTCGGCTCTGTAGCGTGGCGTTGTGGGGCCCCAGAGTACACCGTACAGCCGTGTGCAGGAGGCATTACTAACGGACCTGAAAAATTATTATTTTATGTAAAAAAAACCATTTCATCAGTAATAGATCTAATGTGAAGTATAGAAAGGCGTCTTAGGAGTATC
Organism: Eleutherodactylus coqui; assembly: GCF_035609145.1. Classification (NCBI taxonomy): domain Eukaryota; kingdom Metazoa; phylum Chordata; class Amphibia; order Anura; family Eleutherodactylidae; genus Eleutherodactylus; species Eleutherodactylus coqui. The sequence continues at coordinate 98,924,054 of NC_089845.1, read as the reverse complement.
GGCAAACACTACGGCGACGGGAGATACATCCTTTATCCAATAACCTAAACAATTCTCGCAATTGAAGGAAGAGAATTGGACAAGCGTATAGGAAAAGGGATCAACATAAGGACAAAAATAAGCAAAAACGCACAACCGCAGCCGATTTGCACACTTCTAAAACAATAGAAGCAGCAATAGACACAATTAGATTTCCTCTTTTCACGCCTCACAGACCGCGGTCTATAAATAAATGACACCTGCATCGTCGGCGCCGTTTGACACGATGACTTACAAATGCAATATGCTGGAAACCAACTATGTCACAAACAGTCAAGTGCAGCGCGAAAGAAATCAGACTACAATTCAGCAGGGTGCGCCAGGCTGGAAAAACCGTTATAGGCTCTCGGCAGAATATTAAAGGGGCTGCAGGAGCAGGAAACAAAGGATCTGGCCAATGCGCCCCAAGAAACAGCACCACTCTTCCCCATAGGCAGAGTCTGGCACTGCAGCTCAGCCCCATTGTACAATACTAGACCCGTCCTTCTATTTTCAGACGTAATGTATATTAATGGTACATTCACACGTAGCAGAAATGTTGGAGATTTCACGCAACAGAAGAATCTGCAGCATTTCCACATCGTTCGTGTGGATTTTGACTGGTATTCAGATGTGGACCTGCAGGGGTCTTGAACCTCCAACTCTGCTGTTCTGACCTCATAGTGAGCCTCAGGATTGGTAGTTGATTAGTGGGTGTCCACCGCTCAGGTTCCCCACTGAACTGCTGGCTGAAGTGGCAGTGTTGCTCCAGTGAGTGCCCTGTTTTTTCAGGTCGTACCATACACTGAATGGCAGTGGTGCCTGGTATTGCAGCTCAATCCAATTCACCAGAATGGGACTGAGGTGTTCTCATGCCACTTGACATCACAGGTCTAAAAGCCAAGGTGGCAGAGCTCCCTCGAGTGCCATGGACTCTTCAAATTCAAAAAGGCTCTGTCAAGCTTTAAACTATTGAAGGCCTCGGCTCATGATAGACCGAGTAGATGGTAGGTTCTGTTGTCTGGGACTTTGCTGACCAGCTCTTTGCTTCCTGCACATATCAGCTTCATGCACTAGGGCATTGGCAGACAGCTCCATTCCCACTGCAGTGGCCCGGTGTAGGATTACAGGTAAAATGAACCGAGTGGGAACTTTGCCTGTAATACCACACCAGACCACTACAGTAGAAATAGAGCTGTCTGTTTCCTGCACACATCAGCTCTACGCACCAGTGCAGCAAGCAGCTGATCGGCTGGTGTCCCGGGCAGCAAACCCCTGCCAATCTACTATGGATGACCTATCCTAAACGTAGGCCATCAATAGTTTTAAGCGGAACCACCCTTCTAACATTTTTTTTTTTCATTTTGAAGCCAGACAATACATTTCTAGCAACTCAGAGTCTAAAGCCCTACCGACTTTGAGACCTTTTTTCAAAAATGTGAAGGACTTGTAAAAAGAAGGAAAAAAAAGCCATTGTGATGTAGAACGTAACACAAAAGACCAAAAAGGCAAGAACTCATAGTGCGAAAATAAAAGACAAAGAACAACAAAGAATAAAACGTGAACAAGAAAAAAATTCTCAAAATATTGAATTGTACAGAGACCATGAGGGCAAATCATGCATGCAAGAAATCACTTGGCATTTGGATGTAAGACATTCAGTCATTGTCCTCGGATCGTGGAGTGACTAACAATACAAATTAAAGCTACCTCAACGGCAGTTCTCGGGGGTCGGAGAGCAGAACTAAAACAAGGGAATTGTTTGGATATCTGGAAGTACATCTTGAAGGAAGTCAGCTTAATGAGTGTGTGTGTCAATACACAGGCCTGCGCTTGTCTTACAGAGAGCGACTAGATAGCATCTCAGCTCTCACGTCCCAGCCCCGCAGGCAGGTTGGGGATGAGATATGCAAGGGGCATTTTTAAAAATGTCCGAAGCTGAAAAAAAATATAAAGACAGCATTTTAGATCCTGCGTGTATACAGCGACAAGGAGAGCCCAGTAATCTAGCAGTATACCGGGAGACGGTTACCCAACAGCACATACCGTTATAATCAAGATCCTTTAACCCCCGATGCAAATTAAATCTGCAAGAAAACGCAAAATAACACTAATGCTCGTTTTACATGGGACTTTCGTTTGCCCGAGCCCTAATCGCTCAGCGTTTTACATTCCTATGAAGAATGTTAAAAATAAAAAAAATTAACACATGGAAATAAATATTACGCTTTGATTCTTGCTGAGGTCTCAAAATACATTTGATAGAATATTTGCAGTGCCCAAATTCTTCTGTTTTCTAGTAAATTACAGAAAAAAAAGAAAAAAAAAAAAAGTTCCCAAAAAGTAATGTTTAACATTAAAAAAAGTTTTATAAGAACAAGGTTATTTATTGATGATGCGGATCCTTTAATGGAAGCTTAAAGCGTATTTGAGTTTTCAACAAGTTTTCTAAAAGACATGTTCTTCTTACCCGTTTGCACCGAGTTGCATGTCTGCTAGTTCTGATTTTCAGGCGGTCTTCCCCATTTTTCTGTTGCCATTTGCCATCCACTTTTAGATAGGGGGCTTGTAGCAAGCCTAGTATTCTGCCAGTAGTACACTGTCCTGACTTCCTTGCCCTCATTTCCCATGCTGCATTGCACTGTCTTTGATCCAATCAGCAGGGAGGCAGTAACCGAATGCCCACACCTCTGATTTTCCAGAACGATTAGGCATTTAGCGACCTTCTTGCATTTAATGTACGTATGATAAGATAACACAAGCTAGCAGATGACCAGACGTTGTCTGAAAGGTTGGTGCCCCTTTAATGAATCAAGTCTACTAAAATGGATAATTTTATACGTTTTATATATTTTCCTTTAACGTAGAATTCCATCACCTGAATCACCCAAAGAAAGTCTGGAAAGCCATTAAATGTGGTGAAGTGTGCACTTAGTAACACTTGTAGTCATGTAACCCAAGTCTGATCCCCTGAGGTCTAACAGTAGGCAGTCAATTGTCCCCGGTAACTCTAGAACAGACGGCCGTCCGATGCCGGTCATGGTGTGTAATGGTCCCTGCAGTTCAATCTGACCGCCGTCCTGTTGCATTAATGTAACTTTTCATGCATTGATCAGTTTGCTGTAAATCGCTCATGAAATAATAAGCCTTTTTAAAACCGCCATACCAGGAGGTACGGAGAAAAATGGATTTCCAAATGAGACAATCATTTGTCTAAGCTCCTAGGTAGTAAAGAACCCCAATAGAGAATAGGAAAAAAAATAAAACCTGATGCCAGTGTAAATCTCAGCCGGCTGAGCGCCTCTCCTGCCACGTTTACGAGGAAAATCCAGAGTTATATATGTAGAATACACACATGAAAAATACCCAGCAGTTCCAATATAAAAGAGGATAAAAGCAAAACATTTGCCTATTACATGCCATTTTCAAAATGACAGCGAATGCATTCCTGACCCACATCACAGGCCTCTCGCTAGCCAAACCAGAAACCCACTGCACACTGATAAGGGGCAAACACCCAGAAACAGCTGTCTGTGTATGCTTATCCTGGCTTGGCTTTCAATTCCCAGTCATTGTTACAAGGCTTGTACAAAGAGTCCAACATTGACTTGCCGGAATGCTGCCTTCCAATAGGAGGCGCTGCAGAGGTATTGTTTCATCTCCCTTATTTGCATGTCATTTTCAAAAGTGTACAATTTACAGGTTGTGTTACAGTAATGCCCTGCCTGGTGTAGTTCCATGGGCAATGGACGAATATGCACAGAACTACCTCTATTCTGTGCTGGTCCTGCTCCGCTCAGTAATTTTTCCGCAGTGAGACAGCACATGCGCAATAGCGCCAATCAATCCAGTCAATGCGATTTTTATAGCTGTGACTGCACAATGCATGCGCTGTCTGCATCCCGCAGCTGGTACTCAGATTTGCAGCAGGAGACTGGGCCGTGCATGGACAGGTCACTCCCAATGTCACCCTGCGACAGCCGAGAACAGCCTTGCAGCTCAGCTGTTAAATGAAAAAAATGGTTTCACTGCACCAATGGGATTTTAAAATACCGGATTTTTTTTTACTCTTGTCACCTCCTCCATATAAATAATAGGCACAAAAGTTCCAATCTCCTCATTTCTGAGGTGATCGGAACAAGCAAAACCCAGTAAGCCACTCCTGTGGATCTACAGCACAACTAAGGGAGTATTCACACAGCTAACACTATCTGAGCTGTAGGTGCAGAAAACAGAGCTGTGATGGAATCCCCTAAGGCAGGGGTCCCCAACTCCAGTCCTCAGGGACCACCAACAGGTCATGTTATCCTATAGAGAGAACACCTGTGGCAATGTCTGAGGCACCGACAATAATTACATCACCTGTGCAACATTGAGTAAACCCTGAAAACAGGACCTGTTGGGGGGTCCCTGAGAACTGGAGTAGGGGAACACTGCCCTAACGGACCCAAGCTGCGCCATTCCCTTGTATTGTTTTACAAAGTTTCGGCTCGTTTCCATTTTATTTGCAGTACAGAATAACAAGTCGACTACACTATGCTATACTCCAAATAAAATGGAAGCCCCGTAAGACGAACACCAAAGGGGTGTCCGTATCACAATACAAGGCAATGGCGCGGTTTGAAGCAGGAAACCCCCTAATGGAAACAGTTTTTCCGTCTTGCTGCATCACTGTGAGGAAAACTGCCTGTGTAAATTAACCCATTGGAAACAAATGCGCAGAACTTGTGCGATTTTTTCGCCCGTGTAAATAAGCACAGCAGAAATCTGCAGCTAAGCGAACCCATGCGCAAATGTAGCCTTTTCAAGTGAGCAAATCTGTGCGTGAAATTCCCAACACTGAAGTCGCATCACGAAATGACACGTCACATGTTTCCTGTGCGCAGATTTCAAATCTGTGTGTGGAAAAAAAATCTGCAGTGTGTAGATGACGGTGGCAAAACTCTACCGTGTGACCCAAGACTGTCATGGCATCGGGAGTGCTGCTTCTTCTGAAACACCTCGGTAGAAGCGCGTCACATCGGAAGGGCCACGAACGGCCATCATAAAAACATAATTGGCAGTCATTAAGGGGTTAAACTAAGATACAGAACTAGAATGTAAGTTTCTGACGAAAAAAAAAAAAAGTGGGCCATTCGAGAACTTTAAATACTGGCGATTTCCTGTAAAAAAAACACCCCGAAGACTGTGGGAATCCTACTAGCGCTGCTTCCTGGAAAGCAGAGTCATACAGCAAGTTCAGGCGGAGGACCAGTAAGTCTGGGAGGAACTTGCATCATGAGTGCCAGACACAGTTTAGGGAAGCAGACGAGGCCCTGTGTAGTGTCTGAACTCTACTGGGAAGCCCCGCAACCTTCCATAGTTCACAGGCCAGAAGCAATGCTGCGTACAAGGCTCACCTCCCACTGAAACCGTTTACATTCTGTTGTCCAAGGCCGACGCATTCCTTCCACTAATATGGTAATGGAAAGCACATGGCGCAGTCCGCTTCACAGCAAGGGCCGGGATTTAACTCCTTACAGGGACGCAAGTAAACCGGGGCTGAATAGGTTTAGTTTTTCAGCCCAATAAACAATCAAGAGAAGAGATGTGGCTGAAAATCAGACATCTACGCCAAGTAAAAAACTATTATTTAACTGCTTACAGCTGCAGTACTTTTGGAGTCCCCTCTGCAAAAGAGAAAAAAAAAAAAGTACATTTTTTTTCTGTGGACATAGCTACACGAAGGCTTTTATTTGTGGGACAGGTTGTATTTATCGTTGGTAGCATTTAACGTACTGGAAAACGTACTGGAAAAGTTTTAAAAATTTGAGGTGAATTGGAAAACAATAGCAACATTTTTTTGGTGGGGTGAAGCGGTGGTGTTTTTTTTTTTTTTTTTTACAGTAAAGGTGCATTTAGACAACGATTATCGCTCAAAATTTGCTCAAAGACAATCTTTTGAGCAATAATCGTCGTGTGCATTACACAGCAAGATGATCGCTCGAAATTTGCTCAAAGAGCAGTTTTGAGTGTTCACTTTGCATAAGCTCTTAAGTAGCTAATTTGCTACTTAAGAGCTTATTAGTGTGTAAATGAAGGCTCCCGCAGTATACAGAAGACAGCGGGACCGTTGTCTTCTGTATACAGCTGCTGTATTCTAGGGGTGCTCAGCCGGTATACAGCAAAGCGCTCCAAGTGGGGTATACAAAAGACAGCTGGAGCGCTGTCTTCTGCGTACTCCGGCTGTGTTCTCCGAGCGGGATACCAGCTGAAACTATAGTATCAGCGGTATCCTGCTAAGACCTCAGTGTGCGGTCCTGCTAAGACTCATCGTTGAGGAAAACTGCACAATAGCCGCACGTTTAGACCCAACGATTCTCGTTCAAAAATTGCCTTTGGTTGCCATCTTTTGACCCAAATAACTAACTTTTCCATTGATGCAGCTGTGTGGGGGCGCTTTACTTGCAAGGCGACCTGTAGTATTTGTTGCTACATACTTACATTAATTTTTTTATTTTTTGATGCAACAATTTGGAAAAAGGTTTTTTTTTTTTTTTTTTAACTTTTTTTTTTTTATACTAATTAAAAAACCATCTTATTTCTACAATCTTTTTTTCAGTCCCCCATAGGGATCTTGAATATTTTAATAGGCCATCATTCAGAAGGTCCTTCCATGACTGCCCTAACACCCAGACGGCACCTCGCGATCTCATAGTAGATGGGTGTTCGGGACATCGCCACCTCAATCACTACATTTAAATGCCATTGTCAGAATCGACAGTGGCATTAAAATGTAAACAGCTGCGATGGGAGTCATCCCCAATCGCAGTTCTTGGCTGCAAAGATGGCCAACATGTGCCACATATGGAGCAGACTCGGCTCCTGAGCCCTATACAGTGACACACACCATCATTTCTGCGTATGAAGGAGACCAGATGCGCCCGATATATGAAGATATATTCACTTGTTCGATGGCCTCACTCTCCAACGCCGCCGGTCCAATACAGGAAGCGACTGCAGCGGTCAAGTGACGTTCATCAGATACAGATACCTACGAAGGCAAGTGATTGGTCACATGTGCAACGAACGCCAAGTAACTGCTCCAGTGGCTTCTGAGACCGGAGTGGCGGTGCTGGATGGGACAGGTCATTGCAAAGTTAAGTATCCGTTATTTTCTTTAAATTTATGACGTTAACTGCCCCCTGTAAGCGGCAGACCCCTATGATCAACTGTTGGTGGCCTAATGAGATGATCGGTCGTCAATAGTAAAAGCTCACAGAAATCCCCTTTAACTGCAATATTCAGAAACTATATTTTATAATAATCTTATCTACATGATAAGATGCCCCCAATCTATGCGGTATTCATGCTGGGGACAGGTGGAAAAAAAACTCATCACAGGAGTAAATCTATAGGGTTTTCAGGTTCAGGACAGCGTCACATTAATATGAAACTGCGAACAGCGACTGAAGAAGTGAAAGCGAGAAAGGACTCTCGCTCTGATTTACTGACAGTATTCTCTCGGGGTGAACTTTAAATTGAAGGCCGTGGCTGAGCATGGCTGGCGCTGAGCATCTACTAGGGGACACAGCCGACATTTTATAAACTCGTGCGCCATCAATACATAAGCGAAAGCAGCGTACAAGCAGGCGCCGGCGCAGCGGTAATACTCACCAGCCATCCTGAGCAGACAAAGTAGCAGCCAGGACACCCATCCTTGTAGAGACTGCTCACCCAGTCCCATGACAAATGTACCTGCGGAGAACAAAAAGCAATTAAACGCTGTTCGACAGTAAAACCGCAGTGATCACATACAGACTGCTAAAAGGGAAATGCATGTATATAAGAGGCCATCGTATGAAGAACTGCAGGAAGCTACACAGCCGTACAGACTCCAATGGGCAACCAACCAGGCGACCAGCAAGAATTTGTTCATTAGTCGCTTTTTTAGCTCACCTACAAATAGTCGCTGGTTGATTAATTATCATCTGGTGTGAAGAGGTAATCATCGCCTTCCAACGATTAGCAATTAAACTTTACAGGGAGCTGTGTGCTTGTTTGGCGCGCACCTCCCACTGAACGCCGCTTGGCTTCCACTTTTGTTTTGAACACTTTCCCTCCCACTTAAGGCCCATCGGTCCCCGAAAACACAAATCCGTGAGACTGATCCTGATCCCTGCTGGTCTGCAAGAGAACACTCGCTACGGTCTCTGGTTGATTTTGGTCTTCTCAGACGAAAACAGCACATGTACAGATGTGGGTCCGGTACGTCGGGCAGCATGCGGACAGGAGGCCCATGTGCTTTCTGACGTTTGTGGTGCAACTTTAAATTCATCCATGTGCAGGCAGCCTTAAAGGGGTTGTGCAGTTAGCGGACAACATTCCCTTTATAGCACCCATTGTGCTAAAATAAGGTAAGGAGCAGTACTCCCCTATCCTTTGCTGCTGTGATCCAATGCTTCAGTCTTGCTGTGGTCCCGGTGTTTGTTGTGGCAGATGTCATCACCGCAAGTCACCTGACCAGTGCAACCAATGAGAGGCAGCAATGTCAGGTTTCAAACTACTGCCATGATGGCACCAAGAATGTGAGCGCTGATGCCAGGAGAACAGGTGGTTATGCTGCGACCTCATTGGCTGCAGCGGTCAGGTGATTTTGGTGACAGCCATAAACTCGGGGACCACAGCGAGGCTGCAGTGCTGGATCATGGCAGCAAAGGTCGGGCAAATACCGATCCTTTTAATTTGGGATTATGGGCGCTACAGAGAAGTAAACTGTAAATCCTTTTATACGACAATCCGATAATTCAGAGAGCCTGGCGACACAACTAACATTTCCTCTTAGCGTCAAGTAAGGGTTAATTTACTGTATACGACAGCATTAGACAGCTGTAATAGGGAGTGCGCGGCTCCGTCCTTTTTGCTTTGATGTGGTAGTCTTTCCTAGTTTCCCAGTTACTGGGTCCGATCCAGTTTTGTTGGCTCTTTGGCAGTGGGCACGCAGCCTGAAGCATCATTACTCTGTAGTGCTGGCACCATACTGAGCAGCATGACTGAGCATAAAGGCTCCCGTATACAGCCTGCGCTCCGGGGTGCCGGACGCACGTACACCGGATACACCAGAGATGGGAAAGACCAAAAGGATACCTTAGTGTGTATAAAACAACTGGAGGCCCCGTGGAATATCATATATAAAGCTGCTTTCATTCCGTATACTGCTGAGGCAATACGAAAGCTGCGCTGTGATTGGTTGCTATGAGCATATTCCAAACACAGGTTAGATATTTAGATTGAGTCAAGGGTTTTACACAATCAATATTCCAAACCCAGAACACCCCTTGTCATAAGATACACTAAAACTTAATTATTTATTATTAAAAGTAGAAATATACAGAAAACCTGAAGGCCTCTAGTGTCAAACTACCTAATCGGTGTACCCGCCCTGAAGAGGACAACCCTGATCCAGTACCTGTGTTTATTATCCCCTTCCACTGATGGGGGGGGGGGTGAAGGAGATTTTTTAAAATCCAGTTGTACCAAGAACCAATTCAAAGACTCCCCAAGATCATGTAACCCAACAGAACTGGGTGAAATATGTAAAAATAATAAAAGCAACCCAGTTCTGATAATACTGGGTGCAATATACTTCCCACTAGCTGCGGGTGAATACTCAGCCTTGAACAGGAGGTATTATATCATGTTCTTGTCATATAATAAAAGATATCCTCATTTCAAGTATGTAATTGGTAACATTTTTGAATCCAGGGTTTTACATCAAGCAACAAAGAACCAGATTCCTGTTCTATAACAAACGAATATCATAATTCCCAACGCGTTTCACCTGTAAGTAGCAGCGATCATCAGGGAAAATTATATATTTAGTAGAATAGCCAATGAATGTTTACGGTTTTGCTATCAGAAAGATGGCTCAAGTATTAGTAGTTCCAATATGAACATGAGGTATAAGATCTGAGCCCGTCTGGGCAGCTGCAGAGACTGCACATACATAGGACGGCCAGCAGGCACTCGCAGCGCCCGATAGGACATATCAGGCCGAGCATCGGGGGCCCGAGTGTAAACTGACTGTGTATGTATGTGTAGTCTGTTCACTTAGACCGCTATCACACAGCCCACTTTTTACCGCTACGTTTCCTCTATTGAATTCAATTGGGCTTTTCAGACCTGCGCACAAATGCAGCATTTCTCTATTTTCCTGCCGCTCATCACACTGATGGGGTGCGTTAAAAAAATGCTACTCGAAATTGTGGTAAAAATGCTGCGGTTTTGTGAAGGCACGTATGAGAACAGCCTCATCCGAACCCCTCTGGACAACCGATCACAAGTACCTCTGCTTCAATCCTCGCTCGGCATAGTATGGTCACGGTTGCGGCACATTGCTGTATAGGGCAGTTTTATTTAGATAAGGGCGCCCTCACACTATTGCAGCGCAACACACAAGCAATAACAGGCGTATGTGCCGACGATCCCCATACACTATCTCAGTGTGTAAGCGCGCCACGATAGTGAATGCTGCGATCTATTTCAGAGGCATAACTGAAAGTCAATGTGGAGATTGGCACCATGTAATACATAGCAGTATACACTTGTGAGACCCCTAAACCTCATCTAATCATATTTACCACGCTTGGTAAATGTGGAGTATTCTTCGCTGACTATATCCAGTATTTACTCTGAACCTCAGACTATATAAAGGAGCATTAACATATCACTCAGCTTCTATCATATTGGATGTGAATATGTGATCGGTTGCTTTGTCATACCTATTGACTCTCCAGCTGTGATAATGATGCGCATATATGTTAACACCTCATGTACTATAGGAATTATTAATACCTGAGCCGTCAGATCCTGCGGTCTGATACCGCTCCTGTAGAAAATCATTTACTATTCTATTAAGTATATTCTCCCTGATGACTCTGTGCTACCTACAGGGGGAACGGGTTGGAATTTAGATATTTGGTTTATTTTAGAACAGGAATATGTTGTTTTTTTTTACATGATTAGAGCCTGATGTAATAATACCCTTTATTACATACTTGGAATGTTATTATATTTATATATATAATGCTATATATTATTATATGACAAGAACATAATATAACAATACCTCCTGTTCAAGGCTGAATCTTCATCCGCAGCTAGATTTAAGTATACAGAGCCCAAAATGATCAGAATTGAGACATTTTTGTCTTTTGTTGTTGTTTCTGTATATTTCACCAGGTATCCTTGCCAGGCTAGATTATCTCAGGGGATCTGTGAATGGTTTCCCTTTTCTTGGTATATTTGTTTTTTAACCTCCTCCATCAGTGCTATGGAATCAGGGCAGTCCTTATCAGGGCGGTTACTCCGATTTGGTAGTGTGAATCGCTGGGGTAACAAAAGGCCCTGCAGTTTTTCTGTATTTTTCTTCTTTTACTAATAAACAGTTATGTTTTCACATATCTTATGATAATATGTATTTCTGGTTTTAAAATATATTAGTTGTTACAGCAACAAATACAGATTTTCCTTTAGACAGTTTTCATGAGTGTGGGGTGCTGGGTACCTTCCTGTGGCCCACCCTGCATAACCATCATATTAAACAAAATGCATATATCAGTGGGCAGAACACGCCGGCAGAATGCTAGTGCTGGTTACATAGAGGCTATACAAGGCCGCCATCATTTTGTATACAGGACTGTCATGTAAAGGTTGGCACCACATCCAGGATGGCAGCGCTTCATAAGACTGATGCAGCAAGCAGTGAATTCCTGCCAGTCTGTAGTACAATGGAAGAATTGACTCTCCCATCACTGTATTAAAGGGGGTTTCTAGGATTTGGAAATAAAAGGTCTCATTCATGACGCTGATGGTGTAATGTTGGGATGTGGCATGAATATCTGACTGGCGGGAGTCCAACTGCTGTTTGAAGTGGCAGCGGTGCCAGGCGAGCGCTACAACAGGAGGAGAACCAACAGCCGCATCCTTCTACTAACTGCCGGGCATCACAATGTAGTGGAGTTGTGGCAGTCGAGGTCGGTGCTTTCACGACATCGGGTGACTGGCCACCATCACACGGACATCAACTCCGCACATAGGTGGTAAAGAAGATGTAACAAGGGGCATTCAAATGGCGCCTGGGGTGTCTGCTTGGCAAATGTGTCAGGAAAACTCCTATACGTTAAACGTATTCGCACAACTGCACTGACTCAACAGAGCTTGAAAGAGCGACCGTTTGGGCTCTACTAGTACACGGATATACTAGCTTGTTCTTTTGCGCTGTATAGAGTTGCGTGGTCAGCTACGTTATTCTACGCAGAGGCATAAAAAAAAAAAAAATTATAATATATATTCCCCCCCCTCTTCTTTATTCCACATTTTTCACCGCAAAACGTATTTAGAATGCGCGGTGAAAGAAATCCAGGTTTCCATTCAAATGAATAGTATTCGAATACGGCATAAAATTGGCGCATTATCTGCACTAAAAGTCGCCGTGTGACATACGCATATTCACGCCCACCCATTAACTTCTATGGAGACTTCTGGTGCGCAAATATGCAGAAAAATGCAAATCCGCCCGTGTGAAGTCGGCCTGGGGCTGACTTTAGTTTTCTGCAGCAGATTTCCATTTTGAAGCGCTGCAGATCCGCACGCAGATTTGGGCCCTTTTAATGGAGCAAAAACGCCTCCAGTCACCAAACGCGGTTTCGGTTCCAAGAACTGATGGTTTCAAAACAAAATGAAAAATGTGCCGCGCATCGCCTACAGCGCCGCTGAAAATAGTAGGACGCAGAAACCACCTGAATTCATCTGTGGAATCTGCACCATCCTGCTGCGCCAATGTCATTTTCCCGTAATTACTCCGCCTTATTCTGGATTCACAAGTGAACGTACATTGAGCATTGCGTGAGTATATATCGCAGCTCGCGAGCGCCTTTCACACGCACCAGTAATTCTGCATTTGCGGTCCTTTTTTTAGACCACTTATTGCTTCGGCGGCGATTATCCTTCGGACGACTTTCTGTTTATACATCTGAATTTCCTCTAAGTGATAATTTTTGGAATGTTTTGCTTCTACAAGCGGTGCGGAGACGGTTTTTTTTCGGGCCGTGTTGTACTTTATGGTAGCGGTTAATTCGGATTGTATTTTGTTTGTTTTAATCCTAAAAATTGACAATTTTTAAATATTTGCAGTTTTCAAACAACCAATCGCAAGCATGAAAGGCATTTACTTTCGGTTTTCTGCCCACCCCTGCGGATACGAATAGGGGGGGGGGGGGGGGGGGGAGTAGCATGTTCTGTTTTGCTGCAGAGTTCTCTTGGACGGACCCGCAGCCCATCCGCAATTTCTCGCACAGCGATCGTTAAGTGACGGTGCAGGTAAAATAAATACTGAAAAAAACAAACAAAAAAGCAGTGTACTGCGAGGATCCGCGGTTATACGCAATTCAGAAACCACAGGTAGGCAGGGCCGCAGGCCGGGCTCACAGCTGGCATCTGGAATTTGACCAAGTCGTGTGAAGCCGGCCCCAGACAGAATCAGCGGGGAAATGACGCTTGGCACGAGTGCGCTGCATGTTGGAACCAATTTAAAAGCGTCTTTTTATTTATTGTGGACGTCAGAAAGTCCGTAATTAGCAGGAATTCTCATTTTGATATAATTACAAAAACGTCTTTAAGGCTTAGTTTCCACGGAACTAAAAACTCGCAGAATGTCCACAGCGGGACCGAACGGGAATGAAACGAGATTTCCGCAGAGGAAAGCCTGCTTCAAAACCTGTGCCCCTCGGTGCGGGTGTGACGTGGCCCTTCCTGCCTGTATGCTGCTGCAGAACCTCTCCCCAGCGGAAGCGGTGATACAATCGACACGCGCGGTTCTGAATTCCGCGCCTCGCGTCGGCAGCGTGTGAGCGACATTTTTGTAAGTCTCGCCCCTTTGCTGCTTAGTCTCAGGCATAAAAACCAATGCGGAATTTCCGTGTAGAGCCCGTCCGTGTGACCGCAGTGCGGGGGGACGCCCCTTCTGCAGGATGAGCGGACGGTTTTATTACTACTATTTTGGGCGCAAACAAGGACTTTTTGCTAGATTTTTATTTCCTTTTTTGTGTTGCAGAATGATCAAAAAACGATTTGGGCATTTTTTTTAAACGTGTTCACCGCAGGGGACGAATGACATTTCACAGCGCCGGTCGTTACGGAGGCGGCGATACTAAATCTGTGTTTTTTTTAATTAGCTTGTTTTTCAATAAGAGAGTTTTATTGAAAAAATGGCGCTTCTCAAATTTCTGAGCTTCTGAGCCCCCTGGCAGTCAGCGGTGTACATGTATGGCACGATGCGGGATCAATGAGCCAGCGGCGTGGTACATGTACAGAGCGTGTAGAGAAGGGGTTAATCACACGCTGATCGGCCTGCGTACATGTACGGTTATGGTCCTACGCATCTCAGTTGCATATTACAACCGGACGTGCAGCTGAGGGGGGCAGCGGCGCTGCATCCCAGTGAGGACGGGGCTCATCCACATGCCGCTGACGTGCAGCTGAGGGGGGCGCCGGCGCTGCATCCCAGTGAGGACGGGGCTCATCCACATGCCGCTGACGTGCAGCTGAGGGGGGCAGCGGCGCTGCATCCCAGTGAGGACGGGGCTCATCCACATGCCGCTGACGTGCAGCTGAGGGGGGCAGCGGCGCTGCATCCCAGTGAGGACGGGGCTCATCCACATGCCGCTGACGTGCAGCTGAGGGGGGCAGCGGCGCTGCATCCAAGTGAGGACGGGGCTCATCCACATGCCGCTGACGTGCAGCTGAGGGGGGCGCCGACGCTGCATCCAAGTGAGGACGGGGCTCATCCACATGCCGCTGACGTGCAGCTGAGGGGGGCGCCGACGCTGCATCCCAGTGAGGACGGGGCTCATCCACATGCCGCTGACGTGCAGCTGAGGGGGGCGCCGGCGCTGCATCCCAGTGAGGACGGGGCTCATCCACATGCCGCTGACGTGCAGCTGAGGGGGGCGCCGGCGCTGCATCCAAGTGACGGGGCTCATCCACATGCCGCTGACGTGCAGCTGAGGGGGGCAGCGGCGCTGCATCCAAGTGAGGACGGGGCTCATCCACATGCCGCTGACGTGCAGCTGAGGGGGGCGCCGGCGCTGCATCCCAGTGAGGACGGGGCTCATCCACATGCCGCTGACGTGCAGCTGCCCGCGACAATCTTTCATTCATACCGATAGTCCCGAGTAAGACGGACACAAAATTCACGGCACGTCCCGTTTTTGGACAACTGAACACTTTGTAATTTCCAACAGATCTCCCCCCCCCCCCCCCCCGTGCGCCAACATTCACCTGCGCAGAACATTTTGTAATTTTATGAAGATTTTGGCGCCATTTTCCTTTGAAGTTGCGAGCGTTTTCGACACTCATTTGCAACAATAACTGCAAACGGGCGGCAGAACGCTCACATCTATTGGGGGCCGGCCACACAGAATCCGCGCTAAACTAGAGCGTGCTGTGTGCGGTCCGTCAAACATACTAAACTTTATTTATAAACCCCGGAAACACTCGTAGAATTCTCCAGAAGTGAAGCAATTTACGGATGAATGCGAAATCACGAATCGCGTGATTAAACGATGATGTACAAATGGTCCTACAAATGTGTCGGGGGGTCTTGGTAATTCTTTAACCCTTTCCATGCTTGCCATCGGTATTGGGGTCCCAGCGGCTGAAACCATAAACCCCAACGCGACATTTATAAGTCATCGCTTTAAGTTATCGCTGCACTACGGGGAAATCCAACCACACAAGGGGTTAATGAGAGATAATATGGGGGAGGGGGGGGGGGAGGGGAGGACAATGGGCTCCTGTGACTACAGATGGGGCACAGTATACTGCCTGTATATAAGGGGGCTCTATGTGGACGGCTGTACAGGGGAACACAATAGGGTTCTATGGACACCCGCGGCTCGTGCGGAACAATAGGGCTCTCTATAGGACCCCCGGTAGCGGCCGCCCCGCACTCACCTCCCAGCCCTGCTCCGCGGACGGTCGCCGCTGGTAACGGATGAGCCCGGAGTGCGGACCGGATGCTGGAGCGATACACTCACCCTGCGAAAACACTTCCCTGCTGCGTCTGGCTCCTCCCACCTACCCACTCACCGCCAATCACTGAGGAGCACGCAATGAGCCAATCGGAGACGGTGGCATATCTTGATTCGGAGCTGTGGAGAATGGAAGACGGGCTCTGATTGGTTGGAAGCAAAACTATGGGGGCTATAAAAACACAAAGCTGATGCGGAAGGTTACCGTGTACTGAGGGATGGGGACTGTGAAGGAGCTGTGAGAGGGCTCTAGGGGGGGACAGGGGCTTCCTATAGATTACACTCTACCTACATAATAAATGATGCACATGGTGTGAGCAGAGGTCCTCCTGCACTTTGGGTTTTGTAAAAAAAAAAGTACAGTTTGTGTTTTTTCTCCATGTCTCATCTGTAAATATTGATGTAAAAAAAACCAAAAACTGTCTGTGTGATGTCATTGTGTCACGGCCCACAGAAAACGGAGCGCAAATATAAAACTTGCAGTGAAAACAGAAGCTATTACGTCTTTTTTACGGGTGGTTTTGGTCCGTAAAATAATACCGGTAGGAACGGCTGCAATTCATTTTTTATTTTGCGTAACATCAGTCTGCATTAAAAAACGGACATCTGAATAGAGCAGCTCAATGCAGTGCGCCCGCGTGCGGTCTGCAGAGCAAGAATACGCGCTAACGCCAATACACTCCACTGCAGAACGTATTAGCGCACGACGCGAGGATTTTTTGGATACTTTTTTTCGGACTGTTCGAGCTCTGCGCTGGTGTGCGTGAGTTTGGGGGAAAAAAGCAGAAAGATAAGTCCTGCCCGTCCTTTCTCACACGCAAGAATCCCGACAGTGAAAACAAAACCTTTGAAATCAATGGTTTTGTCCCGTTATGCGGCTGTGATTTTCATAATGGGGTTAAAACACGTCCGTTTGTTTAAGGCCCTCAGTCAGTAAAACGTCCCCACGGTCACTCTCACACATGCGTCAAGTTAAACGCCGCGACATTTTACTACAGTTTCAAACTGCGTTTTTAAATGCACGTCGGCGTTTGACATCGCAGGTCTGAGAAGCCACATTAAAATCAATGGGAGTGTTGTACCGTGGTCAGCGCAGCTCTCGGGAATGCCACGCTAATCGCGGTACAAGGCCGGATTCGCACCAGTGCATTTGCGCGCACAATACGCAGTGAATAGGCCACATTGATTTGAATGGGTTCGTTTACATGCATGTTTCCTGCATTTCGGCCGCGCCAAAAAAATACAACATTTTCTTTCTGCATATTTGCAAACCAAAGTTTTCGGTAGAAGTCTATGGGGGTGGGGGAAATGCACACGCAGCACACAAGGAGATGCGTGAAACGCGGTGAAAAAAAAGAGCACCTCCTTAACCAGGCATTGCAGTCGGTGCATTTGTTTGCCGCGCGCAAACTAATATATCCTGCGCAAAAACACAGTGCTGAAGCCCGCGCAATTGCACTCACGTTCATGAGAAGTTGGCCTATAGGTGGCGTTGCACAGAACAATTATCATCTGCAGAATCGCTCAACTGAGTGAATGTCAGCGATACATGTTTCGTGTAAAGATGGCACCAACCAGGTGAAGAGCGAGAAGTCCCTCACTAGTTGCTAATCGCTGTGTTCCAGCTCACCTACAAGTAGTCGCTGGTTGATTATCGTCCGCAGTGAGCAGGTAATCGTGTTTGTCTGTCAAGCACTAAGCCGATAAACTTTGTAGGGAGGTGTTCAGCGACCGCAAACGTGATCGACAATCACTCTATGGAAAAGCATGTGAAGAGACGTCCGTTACCAGCTCGCTGCAGCGACTACTTCCTGCAACTATACGCTTATTAGCTCCTTGTAAACCCACCCTCACGTAAAAGGCTTTGTTGTGACTGAAAATCGCTTTAGGCCGCCAACGCACGGGCAACACGCAGAGAATAGGACCTGTTGATTTCAACGGGTTAGTTCACACATGCGTATTTTTCTGTCATGCAAGAAAAAAAATTATGTTCATTTGCGCAGAAAAAGACACCATAGAAGTCAATGGGAATGCGCAAATGTTTGCCAAATACACAAGGAGATGCGTGAAACACTGCGTAATTGCGCAGGAAAAAGAACACATCTGGAATTCAGACTAATTAGTTATTTCAATTGGTGCATTTTTTCCCCACATCCAATGAACATGCCCTTCCACGCGGAGAAAGTACAATGCTCACGCAAAAACCGCTACGCTCATGCATGCGCAAATACGCATACTCTCATATGACACAGGCCTTAAAATCAACACTTGAACGTTTTTTACCGGCACGGATCTTGCCTCTAATCCCCATGAATGCTATGTTACCCCTGCTACATAGAAGTGCGCAGTGAACAGTTATGGCGCTTCGCCATCAGAGTCAGAATTCTCCTTGTTGCGCACGGAAACATATGGTCGGCACGCAGAAGGGATTTGTGTCATGTCGCCCGTCTGCCTTGTACTGCTGCGGATCTGAGCAAATCCTCCACATATGGAACTAATCACACTAATTGCCCATTTCAATGCGTCGGAGCATGGTTGTGTGTTTGTTGGCGAGTGCAAATGTGCATGATTTACGCATGCAAAAAGTACAGTAGAACACACACATGTGTGTGCGAATACGCAACGCCCGTTGTGCAAACGTGCGTGTAAATGCACTTACGCCCGCGTGACACTGGCTTAACAGACAGCTGATTTTGGATGAGGAGGTGGTCCATATATATTCAATATCGCGCTCACCCATGTGTTGGTAGCCTTAGGGTGACATCATTGTGCGTGGGTGAAGCGACCCCGCAGTGACGAGAAGAGGAGGACACAGGATCCCTGTTCTTAGGACCAGTGGGGGCGTCAGTGGTGAGACCCCTACCTATCAGCAAGCTGTCCCCCATCCTATGATAGAGGACAACCTGCAATTGTGGTACAACCCCTTTAATAAAACTGCCTGAAATAGAAATAAATAAATAGGTCTCCATTTTGGTAGGTTTGCGTTCATTTTCCAGCAGTTTGTGCCAGAAAAAATAGTTCAACCCACCGCTTTATTCTTTCTAACACAAAATGCCTGAAATGAATGGAAACCTGCCAAAACGGAACCCATTGATCAGTTGTGCAGTTTTTATTTATAGCCAAGGTAGGTTCCGTCCAGGGGGGCCGTCTTTACGATTTTAAACAAAAATCCTAACAGGACTCCTGGACAAAACAAGATCTAAACAGGCACTTATGGGGTGTGCCTTTACCTCGCGTAGCAAGTGGCTGGTAGCACCAGTATGCAGACAAGAATAGCGATGGCTTAAACCTCAGGATCTGTGGAATCCCAGCAGTCCACTGATCAGGAAGTGATGGCGTATCCTTGGTGTTTCCCATCAGATCCTATGCTAGGAAAACCCCTTCACTGGTGACTACGCATTCTGATGCTGGTAGCACACAATACATTGGAAGGCTTGTGGTTTTCTGTGACAGATGCTACTTGTGCTGCTGCCTGCCATAATGTAGGGGATGGAACAGCTGATGACGACAAAGTGCATTTCTAGGAGAATATCTCAGTCAGTTGTCCTCAAATTGTTTCCCTGATACAGTATATCGAGGACGGAGCTGAATAGCGGTGTTAAAAATAGGAGGCTGCAGCTGTAACTGAGCCATGAAACCCCTAAGTCATCAATATAACCCCATTAACCGTGACCCCATAATTCACAGTACTAATGAGAAGGGGTATGCTTTTTCTGTTCCTTTTTTTGTGATTGCATTGTATTATGTTGATTTGGCTGACTATGACTTTTCCAGTGGGTGGGAACTAGGAGCTAGTCCCGAGCAGGAAAGCTTCTAGAAGTCTGCAGCTACGCTGTGTGCAGCTATGCTGCAGCGAGAGGAGTAGGAGATACTCTCCTGTGTGATACATCAGGGAAGCAGTAGCCATCCTACAGACAGAGTCTCCTTGACAGAGGAAGAAAGTTCCTGAGATATATGCTTCCTCATTCTTCTCCCTCCTGCCCAAGCATGTCAGTTTGATCCTGCAACAAAAGAGACTTTCCTCCCTGGTAACCGAGTAAGGACTTCATTCATTTGTCTTTGGGACTAAAACCGCTAAAACCATACTGTAGTTTTCCTCTGAGTCTCCATGCCACGGCCACTAACTGGGCCCATTTCCGGACCCGGCTTGTGAAGTGGTATAGCGGAGCACTTATGAAGATGAGTGCATAATGGTGACTTTGAAGGAGCTGGGCCTGGCACCACCGATCTTCTGATTTCACGCAGTGCTTTCTGAATGCAGAGCAGCCGAAGGCTACCTTCACAGTAGCGTGTATCACGCGTTAGTTCTGTGCTTTGCGAGACAAACAACATTTGCGTGAATATGAAATCTGTTCTTTTAAATGGAGTCATAGATATGAATGACTTTTTTTCCCTCACTGCGATGCTACGAGGTAAAAAAATCCTATTTTTTCGCATCCCTCGATACACATCGCCAATTGTTTTCATTGGGACAGTCAAACACATGGCACGCCGCTTGACTGTGAAATTAACGAGAAACACTTGTCGATCCTCCAACACACATGAAACAAGCGCCAGAGGATCGCAATTTCACAGCAGTAATGCGAGGCATGAAAAACGCTTTGCGGGTAAAACGCACGTTGGGAAGTATGATGTCATGACGGATTTCTCGGTACATTATCGAGTTCACCCGTGTGAATGTAGCATAAGGTTGTGTTCACACATAGCTAATTATCTGCGCATTTTCCACAGCTGAAATAATCTGCAGCAAAACTAAACTAAAATCTCCATCACGTGGTGCGGATTTTCTCGTGGATGTTGGTGTATCCACAGCAGAATCCAGTCTTTCAATTCAATTCAAATTGATAATATGGGCCCATGGAAAATGCTTGAAATTCATACCAAATGGCGTGAATTTTGCTTGGGATTTTCTGTAGAGCTTTTTGAGATGTGGAAAATCTGCAGCAAACCAGCTACGTGGAAACGTATCCTTAAAGGGTTGTCCGGGGCCCCTACTACCTCTGGATAGGTTATCAATAGAGATGAGCGAACATACTTGGTAAGGGCGATTTCGCAATCGAGCTCCGCGATTTTCGAGTACTTCACTACTCGGGTGCGCTGTGGGTGAGCGGGGGGTTGCAGCGGGGAGTGGGGGGGAGAGGGAGAGAGAGAGAGGGCTCCCCCCTGTTACCCGCTGCTACCCCCCACTCCCCTCTGCAACCCCCCGCCCCACAGCGCACCCGAGTACTTTTCACCCGAGTAGTGAAGTACTCGAAAATCGCGGTGCTCGATTGCGAAATCGCTCTTACCGAGTACGTTCGCTCATCTCTAGTTATCAATAGTTAATTATAGGGATTCACAGGGGCGGATTACCGCTGATTAGATGATCCTCAGACGAGCTGTCAGTACGGAGAGCACTGGATGTAGATGAGCTGTCCTGAGGATAGGTCATCCATAGTAAAAGTTCCAGACAACCCTTCTAACTTTCTTCTTCCAGATCCTCCATCTGTGGAGTCTGGCACGTACAAGGTCCCATTTATGTCAGATTATAACAATGTCCCTGTGCATCTGGCCACTGCTATAAAAATTTGCCCCTTCCCAAAAAAATATTGAACGTGAGAGAAGCGATAAAACCCTCAGCAAATGTAACATAACGGACGAATTGCTTGTAGGTCTACAGGGGTTTACTGTGAGCCAGCAGGAGCATCCAGAGGAGTCCTGCTCTACACGGATGTTATGGGCTGTGACCGGCATTGCTCTACGTTGGAGGGACTCCGCGCGCCAGCTGCTGGACTGTCTATTTTCTTGCCATCTGCTGCTCCATCAGGGTCATTGTCACTTCTTTAGCCGTGATAATTGCTCAACCAACAATGAGACATCTTGCAGTGAACTCTCACTGGGGATTTACGTTTCACCATTTAGGTAATGAGAATGCATTAGGGACCCTTCACATGGAATTGTCCGCAGATTTTGTCAATTACTCCGGATTTTGTCACATTTTTAACTACAGAATGCGTTCTGCAGAACTTGTGAGACTACATCTCCGGTACGTTAGAAATCCGCAACAACAATTTCCTAAAGACGTCTTTAATTCCGCAGCAGAAAGCTTTCCCGCTGCGCAATTTAATCTTGTGGTTTTGAAGTAAAGATGTGTGCATTATAACGGGCATGGAAGTCAAGCCCCATAAGGATTACATTGTGACGCAGAAATGTCCGCACTGGCTAATTTCATCCCATATAGAGCGATGATGGCGGATCGGGAACGTGAGCTAGTAGCTGGGCTCTGCTACAGCTGCAGAGTTTGTAACAGTAAAGTAACTGTAAAGTATTTGATTTAGGGCTCATTCACATTAGCATCTTGGGGTTCCGTTTTCCGGCTCTATTTGGGGAGCCCCAACGGCTGAATGGTTCCATCTTAGGACAGATCTGAACAGAGTCGAACGGACGTTATTTATTATAATAGATCTGGCAGTCCGGCATTTTGCTGGAATTTACAGGACAAAATAGTGCAGCCTGTTACACTATCAGCGACAGAGGAACCGCCAGCGCTGATGTGAACAAGCCCTTCTATATATTAAAAGAGGGCTTCTCCAGGAGTAAAGCATTGATTGCTTATCTGCAGGATAGGCCATCAATATCAGACCGTGAGCGTCCTACTCTCAGCAACATCACCAATGAGCTGACTGAAGGGGCCGCACCATGGGACTGGGCTGCTCTGAGGTATCACACCAGGCAAGGTCACTACTAAATGTTTTCCCAATTCCCAAGGGTTTAAGCCCTTAAGGATATGGCCTATTATGGGCATAAGGATGCAATGATTTTTGGCAGATTTTCATCTCCATTTTTCAAAAGCCATAACTTTTTTATTTTTCCATCGATGCGGCAGTATAAGGGCTTGTTTTTTGCGTGGTGAACTGTAGTTTTTATTGGTACCATTTTGTTGTACATACAGCTTTTTTGATCAGTTCTATTGGATTTATTGGGGGGGTAAAATGAAAAAAATAAGCATTTTGCCTAAGTTTTTTAGGGTTTGTTTTTTACACTTTTTTCCGTGCAGGACTAATAGTGTGTTCAATGTATTGTACGCGTCGTTACAGATATGACGATACCAAATATGTGGGATTTTAATTAAAAAGAAAAATAATTATGCTAATATGGGAAAAAGCACAATTTCTTTTTTCTTTTTTTACATTATTTTTATCTTTTTTTTACACTTTTTATGTCCCCATAGGGGTCTTGTGCAATAGCACCTATGATTGCTATCATAAGGCATTGCAGGACTTCTATCCTGCAATGCCTTATCGCTTGTATTAGCGATCATAGGCTCTGGCAATGCAGGACGCCTGTACCTGGCATCCTGTTGCCATGGCAACCCATCAGGCTCTCTGCGATTACATCACGAGAGTCCAATAACATCACTGAGAGAGCACACTCCCTCTGTGAACCCTTTACATGCCAGGCTCTAAATAGATCGCAGCAGGGAAGGGGTTAACAGCGGGGGTGTTCAGTGGGAGGCTGGCTATTGGTGACAGCCGTCTCCCGCTGACGGATAGCGTGGGATCTCTTCTGATCTTTCGCTATCTCCATGGCGTAACTGTATATCCTGTTAAGTACCCTGCAGCCAGGACGTACATTTATTAAAAA
The DNA here is from genome assembly GCF_035609145.1 of Eleutherodactylus coqui. Taxonomy (NCBI): domain Eukaryota; kingdom Metazoa; phylum Chordata; class Amphibia; order Anura; family Eleutherodactylidae; genus Eleutherodactylus; species Eleutherodactylus coqui. The sequence continues at coordinate 98,900,343 of NC_089845.1, read as the reverse complement.
TGCGTTTTTAAAAAAAATTAACACTACGTTTGCCAAAAAGACTAACTTTTAACCCCCTAATGATGCGGCCCTTTTTTTAAATCTTCATTTTCGCTTTTTTCCTCCCACTCTTTTATATATCCATCAACGTAGCTGTCTGAGGGCTTGTTTTTAGCAGGATGACGTGTATTTTTCAATGGTACTATTTAATGTACCATATCATATACTGAAAAACCTTTAAAATTTCTAAGTGGAGGGAAATGAAAAAAAAATTAAATTCTGCCATCTTCTGTGACATGATAACGTCATTCTGTGGGTCAGTACGTTTACCATAATACCAAATTTATATTGTTTTTTTTCTTGCTGTTCTTCTTTTAAAAAGTAAAATATCTTTGGAAAAAAATTACATTATTTTCTGCCGCCCTGTTCTGACAGCCATAGCTTTTTTAGTTTTCTCTCGCCTTAGTTGTATAAGTTGTATAAGTTCTCTCGACTTGTTTATTGCCGGATGTTCTGTAGTTTTTATTGGTACTATTTTGGATTACATATGACTTTTAGATCACCTTCTATTCAACTTTTTCTTGGAGTCAGAATGACCAAAAAAGCGCAATTCTTGCATTGAATATTTTCCTTTTCTGATGACTTTCACTTTGCAGGATAAATAATGTGTTCTTTGATTGACGCAGTGATATCAAATATGGTTTGTTTTGTTTGTTTATTTTGATTTTTCTATTATACTTATCGTAAAAGTTTTTAAATACCTTATTTTTTTTTAAATAAAAAAACTTTTTTTTACTTATTTTTACATGTTTTTAGTCTCCATAGCGGACATGAACTTGTGATCATTTAATCACTGTTGTAGTATAATGTAATTCCATAATATTACATTATACCGTGATCTGACAGGCAGTTTTTCATCCACGGCAGCGCTCGGGGCCTTCAGAAGGCCCCAGGCTACCATTACATTAACAGAAGGGCACCTCGTAATCTTATCACAGGGGTGCCATTTGGGACCCTGCAAAACTGATCGGAGGATTTAAATACCGCTGTCAGAAGTGTGAGAAATGGCTCCTGATTCTCCTCTAAACAAAACTCGAATGCACTGGACGTAAATGTATGTATTGTGTCGTTAAGGGGTTAAAGGGAACCCGTCAGGACCCCTAAGCTGGCTAGACTCAGAGTCGCAGGGTATAGTGACAATCATGCTGATTTCAGCGGTCTGTCACTTATACCAACTGGTTTATGGGTTTTGAAAATTTGCAGGGCTGGACTGGAGATGCGCTCATGAATATTCATATACCAGAATCAAGCTCTTAGCATATATGCAGCACCAGAATCAAGCTTACTACATAAATATAGCACCAGTACCAGGTTCAGTACATGGAACCAGCAAGAGCTTCATTGAACTCCTCTCCAGTCCAGTCCCGGAAAGTTTGAAAAGTAAGAATTGCAAAACCACTAAACCAGTCGGTGTAAGTAATCCACTAAACTAGACCGCTGAAATCAGCCTGTCTGTCACTGTACCCTACTGCCCACATCCCATGCAGCTCAGGGGACCGGATACAATCACTTTAAGGTACCCATATAAATTAGACTAAAGGCCCTTTTACACAGGTTTTGAAAGATTCAGTTTCAGACAGCAAGAGGACATGATGTAAGAGACTGCCAGACTGCAAGCACTCGTATCAGTTGCATTATGTAACTCAAGGGACACGGTGTACACATTGTATTGAATAGGAAAGAGGGACCGTAGCAATTAACGTGAGCACTTTAAAGTAAACGCATTATAACCTTGCTATGTCAGCGTGCGGCAATATTGTAACATGTCAAGGTCTGCTGAGACAATATAGCATATGACGTGCTTAGATGCATCGACTCAGCAGCAGTGTCCTTCAAAATGGTCTAACAATCATAGCAGCATTGAAAGCATTATATCCACTGAGCAAACTTTCAGTCTGCGAGTCTTCGGGGTGATTATTATGTGGAGAACCGTGAGCTGAAGAAAGATATTTAAATATATTGAAATGAATCCTGACATGTAACGTTTTCTTTCCTTGGATGTGATGACAGTTCTGGTTACTCAGAAAATCACTTCAAGATTTCGCACAGCATGTTAATGTAGTAGTAAGCTCATCGAGAAGAATGAGAGGAGCGTGATATACAATACAGGAGCTGTGCATTGGAAAGAGGTTTTGGAAATGTATATCCCTAATGGCTACAAGAAACGTGGAGGACTGCAGTGGTCTTGATTTGCCTCTGCTATGGTTCCTGGGGGCCAAGTACCTAGTTGTCATTTAATAGCCATTTAACAGCTAATTCCAAGCAAGTACAATGCTCGGCTGCATTACCAGGAGAAAGAGGGAGATTGTCATCCTGCCATATAGAGCTTTACTGAGACCACATCTGAAATACTGTGATCAGTTCTGGAGACCTCATATGCAGAAAGACATAGATAAAGTAGACTGAGTCCAAAGATGGGCTACCAAAATGGTGGAAAGATAAAACGTATTAAGCAATACTTAAGAAACTTAATTTGTGTAGCCTGGAGGAAAGAAGGGAAATGGGGACATGATGGAAACCTTTATATATGTTACAGGAGGAAAGAAGGGAGAGGGAGGACATGATGAAAACCTTTATGTTTGTTACAGGAGGAGAGAAGAGAGAGGAGGACATGATGGAAACCTTTATGTTTGTTACAGGAGGAGAGAAGAGAGAGGAGGACATGATGGAAACCTTTATATATGTTACAGGAGGGAAGAAGAGAAATAGGGTACATGATGGAAACTTTTATATATGCTACTGGAGGAGAGAATAGAGAGGGAGGACATAATGGAAACCTTTATATATGTTACAGGAGGAGAGAAGGGAGAGAGAGGACATGATGGAAACCTTTATATATGTTACAAGAGGACAGAAGGGAGAGGAGGACATGATGGAAACCTTTATATATGTTACAGGAGAAGAGAAGGGAGAGGAGGACATGATGGAAACCCTTATATATGTTACAGGAGGAGAGAAGGGAGTGAAGGACATGATGGAAACCTTTATATATGTTACAGGAGGAGAGAAGGGAGTGGAGGACATGATGGAAACCTTTATATATGTTACAGGAGGAGAGAAGGGAGAGGGGGGCATGATGGAAACCTTTATATATGTTACAGGAGGGAAGAAGGGAAATGTAAGAACATGATAGAAACCTTTATATATGATATAGGGGGAAATGCCCATAGATAGAACATGCTGCGACTTTTTATTCCTCGCAGCAGTATGGATTTTGTATTTCTGCGAGTTTTGTGCATCCCATCATACAAACTCTTGTGGGAATATCATATGAATAAGCCCTAAGGGAGAAATAAAAAGGCAATAAATAAGGGCAGACTAAATGGACCACGTGGTCTTTTTCTGCTGTCAATTTTCTATGTTTCTATTGATGCTATAATACAGTCTTTAAAATGTTTCTTTATTACAAGCCTTATAAACACTGACCCCAAATAGAGGTGTTTACAGAGATGAAATGATTTGTGTGTATTGTGGAGAGTAGGTGGTGCTTTACAAGGGACTGGAACAAACGGGAAGTGATAACCAATGACATACTGAATAGTGTCGGATTTTCCAAAAAAAACGTACTGTAAATTCTTAGAAGTTTTTGTCTGAAGAAGTAAGGAAGTTACAGAAATCAATGTAATGTATAAAGAACTACTTACTCATTTAGTGATTTCCTGGTTCAGAGTAAAGGGGGAAGTAGTCTTGTAACATTGACTTTCTTGTTAATAAGCTAATAAAGATTTGGCAGATTTTATGTAATGTTTACAGTTAATAGTGTTGGATGTGTGAAACAAGAATTATTTTAAAACCACTTAAATGGATGTAAAAACCACACTAGTTTCGAGTTTGGCATCTTTCCCAACTTATGGAGATGATATGATGATCCACTTTGAATGGTTTTATCAGGACTATAGTACTGATAATCTATTTTCAGGATAAGTCATCAATGGTGGATCAGCAGGGGTCTGTCTAATGGGATCACTGCAGATTAGCGGCTTGAAGAAGCAACCGCACTCGGACTCTTCTTAGACATGTCACATCACATCTATTGGTCACATAGCCTGAAAGTAGCTCAGTTTCATTCAAGTAAATGAGATTGAGCTGTAATACCAGGCACAGCCACTATACAATATACAAGGCTGTGCCTGGTATAGACTGAGGTGACAGCGGTGCTCACCTAAATCAGTGCTGGGATCCCGAGCGGTGGCCCCCTACCATTCAACTATCAGTGACCTATCCTGAGGATAGGTCTTCAATAGTTTAGTCTCAGAAAATCCTTGGAAGTTTAATTGGTCACTGCTGTTAGTGCAAATAAATTTTTTTGCTATATGGTATGCTTCTGGGGTCCAAATTCAGTTAGAAGTATATAGGCTGAGCTTGGAAATAACCTCCACCAGAAGAAGACTGGGCGTCATCAAAAGTTATCCATTTATTAATTGACAGGCATCAGTTTTTATAGAGGCACATGCCTCAATTACAATATTTCAAATTTATTATAATTAATTTATTATCATTGGATTATTGTTATTATTATTGCAGTGGATAAAATACATCATAACAGCAGTTTCCACCCACCCGAAAATTAGACATACAGCCTGCAGAAATAAAAACCTCAGGTACACACAAGGCAGCTTAGGGATTGTTCACTTCAGCGTTGGAGATTCCGTCCGGAGCCTCCATTGCTCATTTCCTTTTAAAGACAGGACAAAAAAGTACTGCATGCAGCGCTATTTCATCCTGAAAAATGCCGGACAGCCATCTGGAAACCTAGCAGGCCCCACTACAGTCAATGTGGTTGTTTTGGCACCATTTAGTTCCATTATATAATGCTTCTGATCACTCAGCAGGTTCAATTTTTGTCCTTCCATAATGGAGCAGGAAAATTAACCAAAATAATAGTGTGAATGAGCCCTTATTCTGAAACGTCATCTGAAAGAGTGGATACGTGCAGCATCACAGGGTGCCAGCAATGAGCTTGTGGGGGGGGGGGGGGAACCAATAGATGTGGGAGCGATCTCTCCCCCTTTGGCCTCCCTGACCAGATAATGCCTTTCCTCTATGTGGCAGCATCTTATGTTGCTACCTAAATCATCTTATCATCTTTCTCTATGCTCTGTCTCCTCACCTCTGATGTTCTGAGATGTCACTGTCAGTCCATTTGTGCCGCAACAGCACAGTTGCTTAGTTCTGATGGTGTATTTAGGTTATGAACTTTGTTCTTGTATTTATGTACTGAGCTTTATTGTTCTGCTGCTGTATTTATATTATAGGCTTGGTTCTGGTATGGTATCTACATATGTACCGATGTTGGTTTGTGCTGCATTTATAATATAAGCTTGGTTCTGATGCTGTATTTATGTTATAAGCTTAGTTCTGGTGAAGCATTTATGGTATGAGCTTGTTTCTGGTACAGTATTATTCACTGATCTGTTATGGTGTGGGTACACTGCTATTATGCTGCTTTCTGCACAAACCAAAAATGGCAACAGCACACAAAATAAATTTACTATCAGAGATATACATACCTATAATTAATGCTCTAACCACATTAAATAATGCAAGGTTCTTGGTATATCATTTGATCAAATTACATTGGCCCATCTACCACCGTCCAGGTGACCAAGCTCTCAGATGGGTCCTCCTAACACTAATACCAGGTTAGGACCCATCTGAGAGCTTGGTCACCTGGACGTTGGTACATGGGCCAATGTAATTTGATCAAATGATATACCAAGAACCTTGCATTATTTAATGTGGTTTGAGTATTGATTATAGGTATGTATATCTCTGATAGCAAATTTATTTTGCGTGCTGTTGCCATTTTGGGTTTCTGCTTCTACTGTATGTTGCAGCCATGGTTTAACATGCACCTATATATTTCTATTGGGATATATTTCCATTGAGGAGTGCTGCTGACCTATTTTATCTTTTTTTGCTGCTTTCTGCACAAGTAGAATACAGGCAAACTGCCTATCAATAGAATATATATATATTTTTTCTAATGATATGAGGTGCCAAAAGAAATTCTTTTTGTATACCCCAATAGAGCATATGGATACCATAGAAGGACATCCTACAGAGCGTAAGAGGACTTGATATAAACATTCATTTCATAGGCGTCCAATTACTTGAGAAAGTGCGATTTAATGCTATTTTTGCTGCAGGGAAAGTATGTTTTCCTTGGTGATAACAACTGATGGCGGGGAGATTGAGTGGAGGAAACATGCGACAATTTTCTGACAGAAAAAAATCTCAATTGCTCTGTATGAGATTGGCGCCGTGCAGAGTTACAGTAGAGCTCCGCGGAAGTCTCCAGTCCATACAGCTTCACAGACATGAAGGTAGGAGACACACAACATTAGTATGGCTTTATGAAGGATTGGCTGTTGTTTGGCTTTTATGAGGAAGTAAGATCCAAGCTGGATCAGGATAAGACTAGGGATGTTGTGTATCTGCACTTTTCAAAGGCGTTTGAAACTGTGCTGCATAAAAGGTTGGTACATAAAAGGAAGATGCTGGGACTATGGGGAGATATGTGTAAATGGGTTAACAACTGGCTCGGTGATAGGAAACAGTGGGTGGTTATTAAAGGTACATCCTTAGAATCGGTCACAGTCACCTTGTAGAGGACTTGCAGAGCAGAATACTGATATTTGCAGAGAATACTAAGCTCTGTAAGGTAATCAACTCAGAGAAGGATAATACAGTATAACATTACAGAGGGATTTGGGGAAGCTGGAGGCTTGGGTGGAGAAATGGCAAATGATGTTTAATGTGGCTAAATGTAAGGTGATTCCCTGGGGCTGATAAAACAAAGTGTACAGGTATGTACTAAAGAGTAAAATACTGCATAAAACTGCCGATGAAAAAGACTTAAAGGGAACCTGTCATTAACTCCCCCCTTTCACTCTCGGATCACAACCTCCTCTCTTTCTCCATTAGGCACACTAGCATCTCCCGTGACCCTCCTATATATTGCACCTCTAGGAACCTCCAGACAGTCCGCACCCAACAATTCGCCGAGACCAACCAGTCCTCCCTGCCCCTAATCTCTCTCCTCCTTTGCCCTAACCTGGAAGACGAACACTACCACACCACCCTCAGCTGTGCCCTGGATGAAGCGGCACCACCCTTGACCCAAGCTGTCACCCGCAGACCACAGCAACCTTGACTCACGTCCCAAGCATGCTTCATCCGGTGGTGCTCTAGGTGCGCTGAACGGCTCAAAGCTGCCCGCAGAGCTCCTCCAGTTCAAATTCTTGCTTAAAACTTAGAACGTAGCCCTTCACCATGTCTCCTTACTATCCCACAACCCCAAACCACTCTTTGACACCTTCCACTCCCTCCTCACTGCAAAGAACAGGCCCCCCATGATGGATCTGAGTGCTGGAGAACTAGCCACCTATTTCAAAGAAAAAAACTACAACATGCGAAAAGAAATCTATGAAAACTGCATGGCTAGCCCCGATTCCGGTCTCCTCAGCACTGCATCCATCACCCATTCACTTTCTATATTAGAACCAATGACAGAGGAGGAAGTCTCCAGGTTGCTGTCTGCTGTTCGCCCCACCACCTGCACTAGCGACCCTCTCACCTCCTCCGGTCCCTTTCCCCACCTCACCACCATCTGCAACCTCTCCCTAACCTCTGGCACCTTTCCATCCTCTTTTGAACACTCCATCATATCCCCTATGCTAAAAAAACAACCTTTGACCCGACGCTGCCAACTACCAACCCGTCGCAAACCTCTCCTTCATCTCCAAATTACTAGAAAGCCTGGTCTACTCCCGCATCACATGCTTTCTATCCAACAACTCCCTCCTCGACCCCCTCCAGTCCAGTTTCTGCCCTCTACACTCTACCGAAACCACCCGCACAAAAGTATCAAATGACCTGATGATGGCAAAGTCGAGGGGTGACTACTCCCTGCTAATCCTCCTCGACCTCTCCGCTGCATTTGACACTGTCGACCATGACCTCCTTCTCACTATGATCTGCTCTATCAGCATAAAGGACACTGCTTTCTCTTGGTTCTCCTCCTACCTCTCTGACCACTCTTTCAGTGTCTCCTTTGCTAGCTCTATCTCCTCTCCATTTCCTCTTGCTGCTAGGGTCCCCCAGGGTTTGGTCCTCGGTCCCCTTCTCTTTTCTATCTACATAGCCTCAATTGGACAAATCATCCACAAATGCGGGCTCCAATACCATCTCTACGCTGACGACACCCAACTATACACCTAATCCTGTAACATCTCTGAACCATTCATCCAAAATATCACCAACTGTCTGTCCGCTATCTCTAACACCATGTCTTCACTATTCTCAAACTTAAAGGGGTTGTCCCGCGAAAGCAAGCGGGGTTATACACTTCTGTATCGCCATATTAATGCATTTTGTAATATACATCGTGCATTAAATATGAGCCATACAGAAGTTATTCCCTTACCCACTCCGTTGCTGGCGTCCCCGTCTCCATGACTCCGTCTAATTTCAGCGTCTAATCACCCGATTAGACGCGCTTGTGCAGAAGGGTCTTCTCCCTTCTGGTCGGTCCGGGCACGAGCGGCGTTCTGGCTCCGCCCCCTTCTACGCGTCATCCGTAGCTCCGCCCCGTCATGTGTGCCGATTCCAGCCAATCAGGAGGCAGGAATCGGCAATGGACCGCACAGAGCCCACGGTGCACCATGGGAGAAGACCTGCGGTGCATTGTGGGTGAAGATCCCGGCGGCCATCTTGGAGGAAAAGAAAGAAGAAGATGCAGAGAGGGGATTCGGGTAAGTAAATTTTTATTTTTATTTCACCACATCCCTTGGGTTTGTCCTGCGCTGAACGGGGGGCCTATGCAAAAAAAAAAAAACGTTTTGGCGCGGGACAACCCCTTTAACTTCTCTAAAACGGACTTTCTCATCTTTCCGCCTTCCAAACGACCTCCCTTTAACATCTCCATTACAGTGTCTGGCACCATCATAACCCCCAGACAACATGCCAGCTGCCTTGGGGTCACACTGGACTCTGCCCTCTCTTTTACCCCCCACATCCAATCTCTGGCCCGAACACGCCACCTGCGCTTCAGGAATATTGCTAAAATACATCTGTTTCTCACCACAGACACGCTAAAGACACTTGTTATCACCCTCATCCACTCCCGACTCAAGTACTGCAACTTGCTATTCATAAGCCTTCCCCGCAAAAGACTCTCCCCTCTCCAATCCATACTAAATGCGGCAGCTAGATTAATTTTTCTATCCAGCCATTTTTCAGATGCCTCTGCACTATTTCATTGGCTGCCCATCCACTGCAGAACTAAATTTAAACTCCTCACCTTCACCCATAAAGCTTTCCATGGCGCTGCGCCATCGTACATCGCTTCGCCCCTGTCCATACACTACCCAGCCCGCACACTCCGATCCGCTAACACATTCCCCCTCCACATAACTACATCTTCCCCATCACAATGTTCCTCCACATAACCACATCTCCCCTATCACAGTCCCCCCTAACAGAACCACATGTCCCCCATCACAGTCTCCCCCGCCCACAGAGACACATGTCCCCTTACAGAACTACTGGCAGCTCACTGCATCACCATAGTGGTCAATTAAATTGCGGGACTTCCCTAAAGGTCCTGCACATACATAAATATTTTTACCATGTAGACAGACATATCAATTGTAAAACCCGGGTTCCTTAGATGTCACCTCTGGATTTGTCTGAAAGTCACGTGGTTTGATTTTCTTTTTTTAAATAGACCGATAGTCAGTGTAAAAAAGAATCCATCATATCCTATTCTGGTCCTATCACAGACAAGAATAGGGTATGCAAAGTGCACTGTCCACCTGGATTATTAGAAGTGGAAGGAAAGAACAAAGACAAAAAATTCAGATGGAAAGAGGAGCAAGAGACACCGATCACAAACTAAAATGTTTTTACACAAATGCACAGAGCATGGGAAACAAACAATGAGAATTGGAGCTCCTAACAGGAAGATAAATGTGATGTCATAGGCATCACGGAAACTTGGTGGAATGATACACATGATTGGAATACAAGGCTTGAAGGATACAACTTATTTATAAGAAATAGACCAAAAAAAAAGGGGAGGGGGTATTGTGTTGTATGTTAGGAAAACATTAATCTCCACAGAGGCTCAAGCTTCAGAGCATGGTAGTTCTGTAGAAACTGTTTGGGTAAGAACACAAGGAGAGAACAACAGAAAAGACACTATTGTAGGTATTTACTATAGACTGCCTGGACAAGCAGAAGATATTGATGAACTCTTTCTACACCAGATGGCCAAGCTCTCGAAAAAGCATGACATAGTGATCATGGGAGATTTTAATTATCCAGACACTTGTTGGGAATCTCCCTCAGGTAAAAGTAATGGATCTAACAAATTCTTATCTGATCTTGCTGACAACTTAATCTTCCAAAATGTAGAAGAGAAAACAAGAGGATCAGCTATGTTAGACCTAATGCATATCAACAGGGAGGGAATGGTTGAGGAAGTAAGAGTGGCTGGGACCTTAGGAGGCAGTGATTATGCTATCCTGGAATTTTGGATAAAAAGTGGAGGAAGACCTGAGAAAACTCAGGCCTCAATGTTTGATTTCAGAAAGGCAGATTTTAATGAATGCAGAAAGAAGGTAGGAAGAATCCAATGGCTGGATGTTCTTAAGGACAAAAATTTCCAAGAAGGTTGGGAAATATTGCGAAACGAGATTCTCAAAGCACAATCATTAACAATCCCTGAAAGAAGGAAGAGTGGGAAGCATTTAAAGAGACCAGAATGGATGAACACAAAACTTGAACACATGTTAAAAAGGAAGAAAAAAATGTTTATCAAATGGAAAGAGGGGGGAATATCTAAAGAAGAATATAATGCGGTCTGCAGAAACTGTAGGGCATGTGTCAGAAAAGCTAATAATGAATAAAGGCTTGCAACAGAGGCCAAAAGCAATAAAAAAGGATTTGGGGAGTATGTCAAAAGCAAAAGAAAAGAGAAAGATGCTATTGGATGCTTACAAGATGAAAACGGTGAATTTGTTAAGAATGATGTTGAGAAGGAAGAACTTTTAAATTCCTATTTTGTATCTGTTTTCTCTTAGAAAGGAGATTGAACATCAACTGATCTTCCTTGTGCTATTGGGGGAATAAAAAAATGGACGCTATCTATAAGCACAGAGATGGTGAGGGAACACATAGCTAACTTTAATTAATTCAAGTCTGAAGGTCCAGATGGATACTAAAGGAAGCAGCGGAGGTAATTACTGAACCATTTGCCATAATCTTTGAAAATGCCTGCAGAACAGGGGAAGTCCCAGAAGATTGGAAAAGGGTAAATATTGTCCCTATCTTCAAAAAAGGGAAGAAGGTGGATCCAGGAAACTACAGGCCTGTGAACCTGACTTCTATGCCAGGAAACATCTTTGAACAAATTATTAAACAGCTTGTATGCAAGTACTTGGATAAAAATGGAGTAATTAACCAGAGCCAGCATGGGTTTGTAACAAACAAGTCATGCCAGACTAATCTAATTTAATGTGGTGGATATAGTATATCTTAACTTTAGTAAAGGATTTGCCAAAGTATCTCATACCATACTTATTGAAAAAATGACCAAATATGGGATTGACAAGGCAACTGTTAGGTGGATTCACAACTAGCTGAGTGATCATACTCAAAGAGTGGTCTTAATTGGCTGCACATCCAAGTGGAAAAATGTATCAAGTGGGGTACCACAAGACTGTGTCCTTGGCCCAGTGTTGTTCAACATTTTTATAAATGATCTGGAGGAGGGAATCGATGGGAAACTGATCAATTTTGCTGACGACACAAAGCTAGGAGGGATAGCTAACACCAGGGAAGAGAGAGAGAGAGAGTATTCAAAAAGATCTAGAAAAGCTTGAACAGTGGTCGGCGACTAACAGAATGGTACTTAACAAGACGAAATGCCAAGTCTTACATTTGGGCAAGAAAAATTAAAAATAGCACATACAGAATGGGGGGAATTGGGCTAAGCAGCAGCAAATGTAAAAAATACTTAGGTATACTAATAGATCATAGATTGAACATGAGTAAACAATGTGATGCAGCTGCCAAAAAGGCAAACAATTCAGCGATGTATTAAAAGAAGCATAGAATCTAGATCACGTGAGGTAATTATCCCCCTCTACTCTTTCTTAGTCAGACCTCATCTGAAATAAAAAAAGACAAAGACAAACTGGAGCAAGTTCAGAGAAGAGTTACCAAGATGGTGAGTGGTCTACAAATCATGTCCTATGAAGAACGGTTAAAAGATCTGGGAATGTTTAGCTTGCAAAAAAGAATGCTGAGAAGAGACTTAATAGCTGTCTACAAATATCTCAAGGGCTGTCACAGTGCAGAGAGATCAGCCCTATTCTCATTTGCACAAGGAAAGGCTAGAAGCAATGGGATGAAACTGAAAAGGGGGAGACACAGATTAGATATTAGAAAAAACTTTCTGACAGTGAGGGTGATCAATGAGTGGAACAGGTTACCATGGGAGGTGGTGAGTTCTCCTTTAATGGAAGTCTTCAAACAAAGGCTGGACAAATATCTGTCTGAGATGATTTACTAATCCTGCATTGAGCGGGTGCTTGGACCCAATGACCCTGGAGGTCCCTTCCATTCTATGATTCTATGTGTCAGGCACAACTCATGCATGTTTGTCTGAATGAGGCGTAAGCCTCAAACATGTACCTCCCCAAATTTTATGTACTATCTGGTATGCAAGCACATTAATGAAATCACCCTTCTGCTAGACTTCAGACCTTTTATTGAAAAACTGCTCCCTACAATCTACAAGAATGGGCATTGTCATCTAACAAGAGAGCATTTGCTCCTTAGCTTGTAAACCCTGTAGCACCCTTTCCTTCCTCACCTCTACAGTTCAGCCCTTCCAATACAGACTTCCAATTAAACAGGTTTGATTGATTTTAATTTAGACTAAATTAGAAAGGTGAACAAACTTTGCAGCATTAACATGGCCGACTCGAGCCTTATAGATTCTCAGCAAATCAGGATTTAATTACATTAGATCACCTCCTGGAAATGGAAGCAATTTAATAAATCACCCGTCTGCTCAGATTGTTTATTTATTACGTATAGTGAGTTGCAGAGGTTTTCCAAAAATATCTAGTATATGGAACAACCGTATCCGTACAAATATTATGCACACGGTTTTTGGTCTTGCTAAATGGATTTTTCCAAGTCAAACCCTCAGGCATTACAGAGATGAGCAGTAAAGTAGGAAACAAACTCACAATAAATTGTATAAAATATGAAATTAAGTTTATTAACTTCAGTATTCCTTATATTAGCAGAGGATAAAGCCGGGTAAACAACCGCAATTAAGTTATTATAGCTGGTATTTATGCATCAGGTTTGGAGATACATGGGGTGATATATTAGGGAACCTTCTGCAGTTCCTTAAAGGGGGTTTCCATTTTTATGTAATTAAGCTTAATCTCTATATAATGAGAAGTTGTAACTTGGAGCTCCTGGGCTGTCCACCTACCATGTGCAACTTATCATACTGATTTCGCTCATGTGGCGGAGACACCTTCAACACCAGGACACGGGTGTGACTGCTGCCTCTGCACTTTCTATAGCTACAGTTCACAGCCAAGGTTTAGCAACAATTATATCCAGTCTATGGAATTCTCACAGAGGAGTAATAGGTGACAGTTGTAGATTATGATGCTGGTAATGGTGAGGCCTTGCACCAGTTGAGTTGAGCAAACACTGCTTTAGGCTTTGTTCACATCAGCAATGGAGGTTCCATTCGTAACGTCCTTCATTGATTTTGGCTAGAAAACAGGACAAAATAACGCAGCAAGCAGTAAATTCTAGCAAAATGCCGGACTGCTGTCCGTAAATCGAATGGACCCGATTATAGTCAAATGGGTTGTTTGGTTCCATCATAAGACAGATGCGTTCAGCTATGGGGTGTCGTTTTCCTGTTTCCTAAACAGAACAGCACAATACAACTCCCAAATGCTGTGAACAGGCCCTTACTGAATGTACAATAACTTATAATAACAATGCAAACAGTTTACTAATATTCGACTAAAGGGGTTTTGTCATTAGAAAATAAAATCAATACATACCTATTCCTCACTCAGCAGTCTTCTTACCACATCTTCTCCTCACCGATATCCTCCTGACTCCTGCAGTTCCCTGGTTCACCTCACCGTAAACCAGCCAGATCCTCTTTTTGTTTTGGAGCGTCCATAACTGCATTTCACTTCCTGAAGGGCAGTAAACACTATGAGTAATGTAGTGTTCACTGCCTAGCAGGGAATGCCAAATCCTCAGCAGCCTGCTTTAGTGCGCAGGGTCTCTCTCGACGCTAGTGTTCACGCTTTAACAAGTCTGTAAAACAATGATTGGGAATAGGAAACCAAGCCAGAAATTATACACAGGCAGCTGTTTCAGGGTGTTTGCCCCTCATTAGTGTGCAGTAGGTTTATGGCATGGCTGAAACACTAGTGAGGAGACATCGCGCATGCGCAGTCGTGCTAAAGCAGGCTGCAGAGGATTGGCATTCCCTGCAAGGCAGTGAACGCTATATCACTAGTTACATAGTGTACATTGCCCTTCAGGAAGCAGAATGCTGGCAATGTGCGCTTCGTCACAGAAAGAAAAGAATCCAGCCGACTGAAGGTGACGTGACCACCCAGGTCTGGAGGAGCCAGGAGAAGATCTGGTAAGAGGACTGCCTGGAGGGGAATAGGTAAGTATAGATTTTTATTTTTTTTTAAATAATAGAACCCCTTTAAGGCTATGGTCCGTAGCTTACAAATATTACAAAGGGCGTCCTTAATTTTGTGGAAGTAACATAGAATTATTAAAGTCAATAAATGGTTTACCTTGGCCAGAGGGAAATAGCTCTACAGATGCTGGTTGAAAGTAGGAGTCTCCTCTGAAGTAACTTAGTTTTGCAGGAACTTTGGTTAACCACATGACTAAATCCATTTTCTGAAATATGCCGTCACTGCCCCCTGAACAAGTTATTAGCACAGGACCTTTGGGGAGGCTGTACAGTGATGAAGTCATGGATGCTGACATAATCACTTCACCACACTAGATCAGCAGGACTGCTTACATTACTTTTACTGGCCTGGAACAGCAGGGATTTTGCCATGACTGTCGAGAGCAAAGACAGCACTTTTGCAAGCCTCCCCACTATGCTGCATTCCCTGGAAATAAAGACATAAGACAGTTTCTTTAGTGGGTGAAGGTCGGCTAAAACTTTGCTATATCTATTTTAAATTTCCAAACCTCAAACGTAAGAAACTCAAGTACACATACAGTACTGAGCAAAAGTTTTAGGCAGGTGTGCAGAAATTCTGCAAAGTAAGAATGTTTTAAAAAATAGAAACGTTAATTTGCTTAAGTCATTTGCTTTTGTCACTAAGGCCTCATGTCTACGGCAAAAATGGACATGCCGCACCCATTGCGAATCATTGGGTACCCGCAGGTAATTAAATACCTGCGGGTGTCATTTTCCCCCGGCGTGTGGATCGCATACGCGGGAAAACAACCGTAGCATGCTCCATTTTTGTGAGACGGCTCCTGCATCTTCCATTGAAGTCAATGGAAGCAGTCTGGATCTGCAGTATGGATGCAGCTGTCACTGCATCCATGCCGCTGGTCTGTAGGACAGCAGGAGTTTAAAAAAAAAAAAAAGACAGCTGGCGTCCTGAGTGCATCCGGCGTGCAGAAGAAAGGAGATCCGGCCTGCATGGAGGAGAGCCCCGCAGCGTCTAGACAGGTAGGTATATTGTATTTTCTGGCCTCATGTCTGCGGGCCGGGTGGAATCCACTGCAGGATTCTGCACGGGGAAACCGCCGGGTCCATGGACATGAGGCCTTAGCAAAATGCAAAGTGACTGAACAAAAGAAAAATCTAAATCACATCAATATTTGGTATGACCGTCCTTTGCCTTCAAAACAGCATCAGTTCTCCTAGGTACACTTGCATACAGTTTTTGAAGGAGCTTGGCAAGGAGGTTGTTCTAGACATCTTGGAAAACTGAGCACAGATCTGTAGCTTGCTCAAATCCTTCTGTCTCTTCATCTAATCTCTGACAGACTGGAGGATGATGAGATCAGGGCTCTCTAGAAGGTATATCATCACTTCCAGGACTCCTTGTTCTTTTTTACACTGAAGATAGTTCTTAATGACATTGGCTGGATGTTTGGGGTCATTGTCCTGCTGCAGAATAAATTTGGAGCCAATCAAACACCTTCCGGTTGGTACTACATGATGGATAAGTATATGTCTATATATTTCAACATTGAGGACGCCATAAATCCTGACCAAATCCCCAACTCCATTTACTGAAACACAGCCCCAAACTTGCAAGGAACCTCCACCATGCTTCATTGCTGCCTGCAGACACTCATTATTGTAAGACTCTCCGGCCCTTCTGCGAACAAACTGCCTTGTGTTACAGCCAAATCTTTCATATTACTCATCAGTCCAGAGCATCCTCTGCCATTTTTCTGCACCCCAGTTCCTATGTTTTCATGTATAGTTGAGACACTTAGCTTTGTTTTTACGTTGAAGATATGGCTTTTTGGCCACAATTCTTTCATGAAGATCACTTCTGGCCAGTCTTCCCCGAACAGTAGATGGGCGTACCCGGGTCCAACTGCTTTCTGACAGCTGATAGCACGGATGGACATCTTCCAATTTCAAAGAGAAGTAAGCATGATGTGTCTTTCATCTGCTCTACTAAGTTTCCTTGGTCGACCGCTGCATCTATGGTCCTCAACGTTTCTCTTTTATTGGGCTTCTTCAAAAGAGACTGAAGAGCACATCTTGAAGACCCAGTCTGCTTTGCCTGGGAGAGACCTTGCTGATGCAGTATAATTATCTTGTGCCTTATTGCTGTGCCCAGTGTGTACTACCTATAATATGGTGTATGTCCTGTGACATTACACACAGATGATGTAGCCACTGGGAGAGAGAGGAGATTTTAAGCTCTTGTGAACAGGACCCTCACTCCTATTTTCTCATAGATTGTAAGTTCTTGTGTCACCCCTATTTCCTTATAGATTGTAAGCTTTTGTGATCATGACTCTCACTCCACTTGAGTTGTTAGTTTCTTACTGTGTGATGTCTGATGTTCTTTATACTTGTACCATCTGATTTGTAAAGTGCTGCGTAATATTTTGGCACTATATTAAGATGATAATTGTTATCATCAATATTATTATTTATCAACCATATTAGATATGTGGAGTTTTCAGCCTCTGGATGTTTCCATTCCATTACAAAGGAACTTTTTATCATATAATGATTAAACAGGTTGTCCCATAAAGTAAAGTAATAAATAATAAGTAATAAAGTAATAAGTATCTAATCAGTGTGACTCCGACCAGTGAGACCCCTTATGATCATGAGAAAGGGGGTCTAGAAGGTTCTTAAATGAATAGAGCAATGGCTTCATACATTCTAATGAGACTGCTGTAGAGCAATTAAACTTGGTGGTCCCATTGAAATGAATGGAGTGGAAGTCTACATGTGTGACGATTGCTCCATTCATTCGGAGACCTTTGTGACCCTGCCCTTGTGACCAGTTGGGGTCCCATTGGTCAGAACCCCACTTAGTTGGTTATTCCCTATCCTGTGGATAGAGGATAACTTTATTTTGTGAGACAACCCCAATAAAGGGTTGACCTGAGTTAATATTACAAAACACCTAAAAGAACACAAAACTGCATTATAGAAAGTAGAATGTGGCGAGTCTCCATGACCGCAAAATGATCACTTTGACAAATTACTCTCTGTCAGGGAGTGTCATATTTACAGAATACGAGCTATGTGAGATGCCTGAGGACTCAATAAAGATTGTAGGAGGTTAAGGGTTAGGTTGGTAGAGGACTAGATGCACTTCATATATAAGATTTGGGCTAATTCTGTTAGTATTTTACAGAGGTCTGAGAAAAATCCATAGAGTCCATTATTAGGGCTTTTACCCACTAGCATTTTTTTAACGCTGCGATATCGTTGCATGTTTTTCAGTGGGACTTTCTAATGTTAAAATCACATTGCACAAAAACCCCAAACGCAGAAACTTGCGATTTTTGTACGATGCGATTTTAACATTAGAAAATCCCATTGAAAAAAAACGGTAGTGAGGAAAAGCCCCTACAGGGTATATAATAAAATGCTATGATGTTTCATTGTCAGGTAGCAACTAGAGATGAGCGAACACCAAAATGCTCGGGTGTTCGTTATTCGAAACGAACTTCCCGCGATGTTCGAGGGTTCGTTTCGAATAACGAACCCCATTGAAGTCAATGGGCGACCGGAGCATTTTTGTATTTCGCCGATGCTCGCTAAGGTTTTCATGTGTGAAAATCTGGGCAATTCAAGAAAGTGATGGGAACGACACAGCAACGGATAGGGCAGGCGAGGGGCTACATGTTGGGCTGCATCTCAAGTTCACAGGTCCCACTATTAAGCCACAATACCGGCAAGAGTGGGCCCCCCCCCCCTCCCAACAACTTTTACTTCTGAAAAGCCCTCATTACCATGGCATACCTTTGCTAAGCACCACACTACCTACAACAAAGCACAATCACTGCCTGGATGACACTCCACTGACACTTCTCCTGGGTTACATGCTGCCCAACCGCCCCCCCTCCCTCCCACAGCGCACACCAAAGTGTCCCTGCGCAGCCTTCAGCTGCCCTCATGCCACACCACCCTCATGTCTATTTAGAATTGCGTCTGCCATGACAAGGGACCGCAGGCACACACTGCAGAGGTTGGCACGGCTAGGCAGCGACCCTCTTTAAAAGTGGCGGGGCGATAGCCCACAATGCTGTACAGAAGCAATGAGAAATAGAATCCTGTGCCACCGCCATCAGGAGCTGCACACGTGGGCATAGCAATGGGGAACCCATGTGCCACACACTATTCATTCTGTCAAGGTGTCTGCATGCCCCAGTCAGACCGCGGTTTTTAATTCATAGACACAGGCAGGTACAACTCCCTATTGTGAAGTCCCTGTGGACCCACAGCATGGGTGGCTCCCTGGAACCCACCGGCGGTACACAAAAATATCCCATTGCATTGCCCAACACAGCTGAGGTAGTAATGTCGTGCATAATACAGGTGGGCTTCGGCCCACACTGCATGCCCCAGTCTGACTGGGGTTCTTTTCAAGTGTACAGATGTAGTAAAAACTCCGTGTGCACCTACAGCATGGGTGGGTGCCAGGAAGCCACCGGCGGTACATAGAAATATCCCATTGCATTGCCCAACACAGCTGAGGTAACGTCAGCTGTAATGCAGGTGGGCTAAAAATTCATTTGATCACACTATAGGTGAGGGCCCACAAAAATTGCTGTATCAACAGTACTAATGTACATCCAAAAAATTGGCCATGGCCAGCCAAGAGGGCAGGTGAAACCCATTAATCGCTTTGGTTAATGTGGCTTAAGTGGTAACTAGGCCTGGAGGCAGCCCAGTGTAACGAAAAATTGGTTCAAGTTACAGTTCCAACGCTTTTAAGCGCATTGAAACTTTTAAAAATTGTTCAGAAAAATTATTTGAGTGAGCCTTGTGGCCCTAAGAAAAATTGCCCGTTCAGCGTGATTATGTGAGGTTTTAGGAGGAGGAGCAGGAGGAGGAGGAGGAATATTAGACACAGATTGATGAAGCAGAAATGTCCCCGTTTTGGATGGTGAGGGAGAACGTAGCTTCCATCCGCGGGTGCAGCCTACGTATTGCTTACGTATCCTTGCTGTCCGCTGGTGGAGAAGAGAAGTCTGGCGAAATCCAGGCTTTGTTCATCTTGATGAGTGTTAGCCTGTCGGCACTGTCGGTTGACAAGCGGCTACGCTTATCTGTGATGATTCCCCCAGCCGCACTAAACACCCTCTCCGACAAGACGCTAGCACCTCCAGGGCATACAGCGCTAGTTCAGGCCACGTGTCCAGCTTCGACACCCAATAGTTGTAGGTGGCAGAGGCGTCTCGGAGGACGGTCGTGCGATCGGCTACGTACTCCCTCACCATCCTTTTACAGTGCTCTCGCCGACTCAGCCTTGACTGGGGAGCGGTGACACAGTCTTGGTGGGGAGCCATAAAGCTGTCCAGGCCCTTAAAGACTGTTGCACTGCCTGGGATGTACATGCTGCTCGATCTCCGCACCTCCCCTGCTACCTTGCCCTCGGTACTGCGCCTTCTGCCACTAGCGCTGTCGGCTGGGAATTTTACCATCAGCTTGTCCGCAAGGGTCCTGTGGTATAGCAACACTCTCGAACCCCTTTCTTCTTCGGGAATGAGAGTGGGCAGGTTCTCCTTATAGCGTGGGTCGAGCAGTGTGTACACCCAGTAATCCGTTGTGGCCAGAATGCGTGCAACGCGAGGGTCACGAGAAAGGCATCCTAACATGAAGTCAGTCATGTGTGCCAGGGTACCAGTACGCAACACATGGCTGTCTTCACTAGGAAGATCACTTTCAGGATCCTCCTCCTCCTCCTCCTCCTCCTCAGGCCATACACGCTGAAAGGATGACAGGCAATCAGCCGGTGTACCGTCAGCAGCGGGCCAAGCTGTCTCTCCCCCCTCCTCCTCATCCTCCTCATGCTCCTCCTCCTCCTCCTGTACGCGCTGAGAAATAGACAGGAGGGTGCTCTGACTATCCAGCGACATACTGTCTTCCACCGCACCCGTTTCCGAGCGCAAAGCAGCTGCCTTTATGCTTTGCAGGGAATTTCTCAAGATGCATAGCAGAGGAATGGTGACGCTAATGATTACAGCATCGCCGCTCACCACCTGGGTAGACTCCTCAAAATTACCAAGGACATGGCAGATGTCTGCCAACCAGGCCCACTCTTCTGAAAAGAATTGAGGAGGCTGACTCCCACTGCGCCGCCCATGTTGGAGTTGGAATTCGACTATAGCTCTATGCTGTTCATAGAGCCTGGCCAACATGTGGAGCGTAGAGTTCCACCGTGTGGGCACGTCGCACAGCAGTCGGTGCACTGGCAGCTTAAAGCGATGTTGCAGGGTGCGCAGGGTGGCAGCGTCCGTGTGGGACTTGCGGAAATGTGCGCAGAGCCGGCGCGCCTTTACGAGCAGGTCTGACAAGCGTGGGTAGCTTTTCAGAAAGCGCTGAACCACCAAATTAAAGATGTGGGCCAGGCATGGCACGTGCGTGAGGCTGCCGAGCTGCAGAGCCGCCACCAGGTTACGGCCGTTGTCACACACGACCATGCCCGGTTGGAGGCTCAGCGGCGCAAGCCAGCGGTCGGTCTGCTGTGTCAGACCCTGCAGCAGTTCGTGGGCCGTGTGCCTCTTATCTCCTAAGCTGAGTAGTTTCAGCACGGCCTGCTGACGCTTGCCCACCGCTGTGCTGCCACACCGCGCGACACCGACTGCTGGCGACATGCTGCTGCTAACACATCTTGATTGCGAGACAGAGGTTGCGGAGGAGGAGGAGGAGGGTGCTTTAGTGGAGGAAGCATACACCTCCGCAGATACCACCACCGAGCTGGGGCCCGCAATTCTGGGGGTGGGTAGGACGTGAGCGGTCCCAGGCTCTGACTCTGTCCCAGCCTCCACTAAATTCACCCAATGTGCCGTCAGGGAGATGTAGTGGCCCTGCCCGCCTGTGCTTGTCCACGTGTCTGTTGTTAAGTGGACCGTGGCAGTAACCGCGTTGGTGAGGGCGCGTACAATGTTGCGGGAGACGTGGTCGTGCAGGGCTGGGACGGCACATCGGGAAAAGTAGTGGCGACTGGGAACTGAGTAGCGCGGGGCCGCCGCCTCCATGATACTTTTGAAGGACTCCGTTTCCACAACCCTATACGGCAGCATCTCAAGGCTGATGAATTTTGCTATGTGGACGGTTAACGTTTGAGCGTGCGGATGCGTGGCGGCGTACTTGCGCTTGCGCTCCAACAGTTGCGCAAGCGACGGCTGAACGGTGCGCTGAACTACACTGGTGGATGGGGCCGAGGACAGCGGAGGTGAGGGTGTGGGTGCAGGCCATGAGGCGGTAGTGCCCGTGTCCTGAGAGGGGGGTTGCATCTCAGTGGCAGGTTGGGGCACAGGGGGAGAGGCAGGGGTGCAAACCGGAGGCGCTGAACGGCCTTCGTCCCACCTTGTGGGGTGCTTGGCCATCATATGTCTGCGCATGGTGGTGGTGGTGAGGCTGTTGGTGTTGGCTCCCCGGCTGAGCTTTGCGCGACAAAGGTTGCACACCACTGTTCGCCGGTCGTCAGGCGTCTCTGTGAAAAACTGCCAGACCTTAGAGCACCTCGGCCTCTGCAGGGTGGCATGGCGCGAGGGTGCGCTTTGGGAAACAGTTGGTGGATTATTCGGTCTGGCCCTGCCTCTACCCCTGGCCACCGCACTGCCTCTTGCAACCTGCCCTGCTGCTGCCCGTGCCTCCCCCTCTGAAGACCTGTCCTGTGTAGGCGTTGCACACCAGGTGGGGTCAGTCACCTCATCGTCCTGCTGCTCTTCCTCCGAATCCTCTGTGCGCTGCTCCCTCGGACTTACTGCCCTTACTACTACCTCACTGCAAGACAACTGTGTCTCATCGTCATCGTCCTCCTCACACACAGAAAGTTCTTGAGACAGTTGGCGGAAGTCCCCAGCCTCTTCCCCCGGACCCCGGGAACGTTCGAATGGTTGGGCATCAGTGACGATAAACTCCTCTGGTGGGAGAGGAACCACTCCTGCCCAATCTAAGCAGGGGCCCGAGAACAGTTCCTGGGAGTGTTCCCGCTCCTGAGCAGGTGTCATTATAGTGGAGTGAGGAGGCTGGGAGGAAGGAGGAGCAGCAGACAGAGGATTCTGATTTGCAGCAGTGGACGGCGCAGAACTGCGGGTGGACATTAGGTTGCTCGAAGCACTTTCTGCCATCCAGGACAGGACCTGCTCACACTGCTCATTTTCTAATAACCGTCTCCCGCGTGGACCCATTAATTGGGCGATGAATGTGGGGACGCCAGAATCGTGCCTCTCTCCTAATCGCGCAGCAGTCGGCTGCGACACACCTGGATCAGGAGCTCGGCCTGTGCCCACAGCCTGACTTGGCCCTCCGCGTCCTCGGCCGCGTCCACGTCCTCTAGGCCTACCCCTACCCCTCAGCATGCTGTATTACCAGTGATTTGATTTCACAGGCAGGAAATAAATTGGCGCAAGACTGCAGGCCAAATATAATTTTTTCCCTTTTTTGAAAACGAAAGGCCCCACTGCCTCTATTGAATGAATAATCTAAGTTTAATAACTGTGCTGTGTCCCTGCTAATGTGTCACAGAACTTGAGGGTAGCAGAGTTATTAACTCTGGCAGAGCTGGTATTTTTTTCCCAATTAAGGAAAGCAAATGGCGAAGCCAGCAGTAAACCGTAGCTGGGTGCGTCTGATTTTTTAACGTTGTACACGCAGCTCACACGTGTCCACAGCCCTTAGGACGGACAGAGGCAGGACAAATAGATTTTGTTTCCCTTTTTTTACACCAAAAGGACCCACTGCCTCTATTGAATGAATAATCTAAGTTTAATAACTGTGCTGTGTCCCTGCTAATGTGTCACAGAACTTGAGGGTAGCAGAGTTATTAACTCTGGCAGAGCAGGTATTTTTTTCCCAATTAAGGAAAGCAAATGGCGAAGCCAGCAGTAAACCGTAGCTGGGTGCGTCTGATTTTTTTAACGTTGTACACGCAGCTCACACGTGTCCACAGCCCTTAGGACGGACAGAGGCAGGACAAATAGATTTCGTTTCCCTTTTTTTACACCAAAAGGACCCACTGCGTATATTCAATGAATAATAACTGTGTTGTGGCCCTGCCTACACAATTCTTTCCCTGCAGTATCAATGGAGGGTGCAATGCTCTGCAGAGGCGATTTTGAGAAGAAAAAAAAATGCAGCACAGCTAACAGCAGCCAGCACAGTACTGCACACGGTTAAATATGGCCCTAGAAACGACCGTTGAGGTTCTTGAAGGCTACACTCACTCCTAACACTCTCCCTGCCTATCCAACACTTCTGTCCCTAATGCCGGGTGCAACGCTCTGCAGAGGCGATTTTGAGAAGAAAAAAAAAAAGGCACTGCTAACACCAGCCAACACACAGGTATTACTGGCCCTAATAAGGACCTTTGGGGTTCTTGAAGCCTACACTAACTGCTATTTCTCTCCCTACAGCAGCTCCGGTACCAGCAGCACTGTCCCTCATCTAACTCACAAGGCATCTGAGGCGAGCCGCGGGAGGGGCCGACTTTTATACTCGGGTGACATCTGATCTTCCTAGCCACTCACTGCAGGGGGGTGGTATAGGGCTTGAACGTCACAGGGGGAAGTTGTAATGCCTTCCCTGTCTTTCAATTGGCCAGAAAAGCGCGCTAACGTCTCAGGGAAGGAAGTGAAAGAAACCGGAACACCGCATGGTGTTTGTTACGAATAACGAACATCCCGAACACCCTAATATTCGCACGAATATCAAGCTCGGACGAATACGTTCGCTCATCTCTAGTAGCAACCAGTGTTGAGTTTTGCTGATTTCTGCAGCCATTGTAATACAAAATATCTAGGTGCTGCCCTTTGTCAGTGTAAGGGCTTGCCTTGAAGGGTTACATAGTTGCTGTAGCGACAGACTATCAGTTACGCCAAAAAGTGCACCAAATTCAAATCTAGCGAGATAGCATATGTGAAAAGGATGGTTATTCATTGGCTGAAGTCTTCCTACAATAAGGACAATTTTTGCTGCGCTACTGGGAAAGCGCAGGGACTGCGAGAGTGTATTACAGATGCTGCTGTAGTCTGTCTGGCTCAAGAGCAGTGATCTGCAGAGCGAGAGACAGAGAGAGTGCCGTGAGAAACCAGCTGAGCTGAGCATCGGGCTAGGAAGAAGACCCAGAGAACAGACTCCAACAACACTGGAGGAGTTGGCTGCGGCTCTGACTGTCCAACAATGGCAAGGACATGGAGAGTTGTAAGTGAGGCTGGCCACAGAATGTGTACACTGATAGGGCCTGTTATAGCAGGCCTGCTAGAGGAGGTAGCATTAATATCAAGCACCTTGAATGTAGTGCAGGTAATGAGCACTCAAACCCGGTGGGAGGACTGCGTTATTTAAGGGAACTTCTGAGTATTTAGTAACCAATTTCCTAAGAGACCGAGCTGGACATTGACCAAAATAAGTGCAGTTATGCGTCACCTTCCCTCATCCATATTTCTTTGAGATGGCAATCTTAGTTATCAAGTGTTATCGACATTGATCATGAAGCAACACGTTTATCAGATTTTGATACTAATAGAGTGTTAAATCTATCAAAAGGAATTGTGTGTTATTTTATGCATTTTTGTTACTAGTTTTCTTAGTTATTGCTGTTATTGAACCTGAAGTGTTGATATCTCCAGGAGTTAGCTAACCATAAGTAGCAAAAGATAATTTCAGGTTAAGGGCTCACGGAATCCGGCCGTGCCCGCTGTCGGCGACCCTGCTTACCTGTCCTTTCTTCTGTACTGTGGATGGGCCGCCGGCACACATGCGCAATGCAGATATCCCCTGTGCCGTCGCTAGGCGATTCCGCGGCCTTTCTGCAATGATGATTGCGGAAGGGCCGTGGATCGGACTGCTTCCATTGATTTCAATAAAGCCGTCTGCGCGGATAACACTCTAAAATAGAGTATACCGCGATTTTTCATCCGCGAGTGGAAACCGCAACTGGTTTTCCGCTCTTGTGCTTGAAAAGTCACTTTCCCATTGTATACTATGGACGGACAACATTGCAGCGGAATCCGCGAGTAGACACGCGACACAGATTCCGCAGCAAAAGTCCACCTGTGTATATGAGCCCTAACTGGTTGCTTGTTTTCTATTATCCTATTATTTTCTGATCTTCCATGGTTTATAAACAAAAACTGTGTGTTTTAGTAACTCCTGTGGCTGCATTGTATCCTGAATTGGCATCACAATCCTTCCCTGCGACATCAGTAACATTACAGTTTCCCATGGTCCTTTGCGTTTGGCATTTTCTTTAAGTGTAGGCAGTGCTTTTCTAGTCTGCACCTGTCTTCTTGAAACCAAAAGGAAACATTGGTGATACATTAGTGGGAGAGCATGGCCTTAGCTATGTGTGACCTGTTCTATCATGCAGGGCAGTAGCCACCAGCTTGCAGATTTGGCACTGGCAGCTTTAGGTTGGGGCTGATTGCCCTGCTTCGTTCTACCTGGCCAGATAATCCTCCTGTGTGCAGTGTGCAAGAGGAGGAGCTGCAGAAGAGAAGGACCGCACAGGAGCAACAAATGTTAAAATGAGAAATAATTCTGTGCCTTCTCTTTGCTGTTTATGGCCTTTTTAAGCCCTGTTTTTCTTACATTAATGATCTACACTTAGCGCGTATGCCAGGAAAATCGCCTGATGTACATGCGCAGTATATCATAGGGCTACATTCGCTCGAAGAGGGCCAGAGGAATGTCCTTTTAGCCTTCAACTGGCTCGTATACCTTAGTAATCTTTTGATTGTATTGAATAGCATAGTAGACTTCCCTAGTCCATAGAAATAATCTCTGATATATAAAGAAAGCATCTTAACAGTTACAGGAGTTTTCTGTCATCCCATCAATGCCCCATCGCAATGCAATTGCATAGTTCTGCTACTGTATTTATACACAGAGCTTGGTTCTGGTGCTGTATTTATGTTCTGAGCTTTCTTCTGGTGTTTATATATATATATATATTTTTTTTTTTTAATTTTTTTATTTATTTATTTTTTGTTTAACCTATAGTCGTCCTGACAGGCTACTGAGTGAGAAATCGTTTATTAGTCGCTTCATTTCAGTGAGCTTCCGCTCAGTGTAAACAAGCTATCATTCATCTATGAACTACTACCTGTTCACAGTGAATGGAGGAGGGTTGCTGGAAAAGAGCCCCAGCACGCTCCTTATTCTTTTACTAAGCAACTGTCCCTGCCTGTATGAAACTGCAAACAATGCTGATATGTAAATAGGCAGATGGAACAATGCCTCTATGGCCCCACCTATTAGAAGACAGCATTCCTGCAAGTCAATGTCAGACCTTTTAACATATATAAACCTGGAGATGGGTAAGTTCAGGACATTTCGCACATTGTGTTCTGCTGCTGCATACAAGAGAACAAATCCTATCTCTTAAAATAGACTCTATACAATGGTACAATGGCAACGCGTAAGCTTTAAAAAAACCAGAAAGGTCACAAATGGACACTATCCTCCAAGGGAGACTGTAGTTCATTTCTAGTTTGTTGCTGCTATTATGATAGTGAAATTCCTTTAGGCTGGTTTCACATGCAGCGCTTTTTTAACATTTTTAGACTTGAGTTTAAGGGTGCCCACCCACTGGCGTTTGCAATTTTCGTGCGTGAAAAACGCAGCGTTTTCCACGCGTTTTTGGCGGCATTTTCGCGGCTAATTCGCGCCTTTTCCGTTAATTTCCATTGACATTCATGGGTGCATTAAGAGAAAAATAAGGACACATATGCAACTGATAGTTCCTATGTTAAAAATTGCAACGGACTGAAAAAAAAAACAAAAGTGGACAGGAACACATTCAATTCTAATTGCTCTTGAGAAAAAACGCAAAACGCAAAGGAAAAAAAAACGCCAGTGGGTGGGTGCCCTAATTTTTAAAAAGAGGCATTGTTCCATCTTTCATTTGCATATTGAATTAGCCAAAGGAGCATTCATGGCCTTATAAGGCCTTATGTCCACTTATACGCACGGATTACACTGCTGAATCCCACAGCGGAATCCCAGCGTGCCCATTGACATGGAGAGGAAAAGACAGTTCTTACCTCTCCGAATCCAGCGCGGGTCTCCTCTATCGCGGCCAGATCTTCTTTCTCCAGAACGGCGGATGTGTCCGGGCACGTTGGCCGACGAGCCCGGCACATACGCACTGTTTTTAACCCCTTCCCGCTCCACGGCGTAAGTTTATGTCCTGGGAGCGGGGTACTTACCGCAACTGGGCGTAAACTTACGTCCTGGGGATAGCGCAAGATCACATATGATCTTGCGCTATCCCCCAGCGGGAGTCGGCTGTCAGTCACAGCCGGGCTTCCGCTGCAACAGCGGGGGGTGCATCGGAGATGCGCCCCCGCTGTTAACCCCTTCCCTGCTGCGATCTAAGCAGATCGCGGCAGGGAAAGAGTTCACAGAGGGAGCGCGCTGTGTCTTCAGCCGGCTCTCACGATGTTATCGCGAGAGCCTGGCCTGTCGCAATGGCAACAGGATGCCAGACACTGGCGTCCTGTGTTGCCAGTGCCTGAGATCGCTGTATAAGCGATAAGGCATGGCAGGGCAGTAGCCCTGCCATGCCTTATCACGGCGATCATCAGGGCTGAGGTGAAAGTCCCCCAGAGGGACACAAATGTTGTAAAAAAAAAGATAAAAAAAATGAATTTAAAAAAAGTAAAAAAAACCCCTTTTTTATGCTTTTTCTCAGATTAGCATAAAAAAAGGTAAAAAAAATTAAAACCCCACATATTTGGTATTGTCGTGTCCGTAACGATGCGTACAATAAGTTGCACATGCTTTTTACTGTGCACAGAAAAAAGCGTAAAAACAAAAAAGCTAAAAAACTGAGGCTAAATGCTAATTTTTAGCATTTTGCCTCACTAAAAACGCAATAAAAGTGATCAAAAAAGCCGTATGTACCCCAAAATGGTACCAATAAAAATTACAGCTCGTTTCGCAAAAAATAAGCCCTCATAGAGCTCCGTATATCAAAAAATAAAAAAGTTACAGGACTTTGAATGCAGCGATTTAGAAAAAAAAAGATTTCCAAAAAAAGGGTTTTTATTGCAGAAAAGTGGAAAAACCTAAACAAAATGTAAGAATTTTGGTATCGTTGTAACCGTAGCGACCCGCAGAAAAAATGTCATGTCTTATTTATGCTGCATGATTAACGCTGTAAAAAAAAAAAAATCTATGGCAGAATTGATGCGTTTTCTCTCCCTGCTATCATAAAAAAAAAAAAAAAAGTTTTACAATATAGTCAATGTACCCAAAAATGACGCCGATAAAAACTACAGTTCGCCATGCAAAAACAAGCCCTTACATAGCCGCATCGACGGAAAAATAAAAAAGTTATGACTTTTCATAAATGGAGAAGAAAATCCGCCAAAAATCGTTGCGTCCTTAAGCCCAAAATAGGCCATGTCATTAAGGGGTATAAAAACGAATCTCCTGCTTTCCTGTGAATCCGTGGCACGTCTACAGTGACAGCTGCAGATGTGCCGCGGATTGGACGGCTTCTATTGACTTCAATGAAAGCCGTCAGCCTGGGATCCGCAGAAAAATGGAACATGCTGCGATTTCTTCCCGCGCATGTTATCTGCACGTCAGGAAAAAAATCCATCCGCATGCTTTTTTACTGCTTTGCGGGTGCCCATACATTCCTATGGGTGGCTTGATTTGTGGATCTCTCGCACGGGTGCCCCCGCACTGGTTCCGCAAATCAAATCCGCCCGTAGACATTGGGCCTAAGTCTCCTCATGCCTACTAGGTGCTCTTCCTAAGGAGAAACGTGACCCCTCACAACCTACATCATACTCCTCTCACCCAACCAGTCAGCAACCTACTGTACACTGATGAGAGGCAAACCCCCCCAAACAGCTGTCTGTACATGGTTATCTTTTCCTACTGGAGAAGACTGTGGCTTTGGTTCATTTTCCCAGTCATGTTATAAGGCTCGACATTGACATGCAAGAAAGCTGCCTTCTAATAGATAATGCTGGGGCATTGCATATAAAATTTCCCAGGGTAGCATGCATGGTCTTATATGTCTCCTTATACCTATCTGCAGCGAGAGACTGTACCCCTCCCAACCAAAAAATACTGAAAAACGCTGCATGTGAAACCAGCCTAAAGGAATTTCGCTGTAATAATAGTAGCAATGAACTAGAAGTTAACTATAGTCTCTCTCACCCAGGAGGATAGTGTCAATTTGTGACCTTTTTGGGTTTTGTAAGCTTATGCCATTGTAACATTGCATAGAGTCTATTTTAGGAGATAGAATTGTTCTGCTGTATGCGGAGGCAGAACACAAGGTGTGATATGTCCTGAACTTACCCATCTCCGGGTTTATATAAATTTACCAGCCGTAATAGAAGCGCTTCCTTTCTATTTCATTTACGACCCTTACAGCAGTTGGGCACGAAGGAATTTCTTATCCCTCCAAATAGTGTTCACTTCAGACTGCACTTTTGAGAGAATAGACCTAAGTGATAGTATTCGGTGCTTCTGGGGAAATAGAAAAGGGTTTGCAGAGTAAGCCTCCAGTTGACCGTATGTTATTACAGAAACTGAGACGATGTGAAAAAAATGGTGGGCAATTGAGTATGAAAGGGTTAAACATATATTATTCTAGAATGTTTTTGTGTCTGATGTCAGGGGATGGTTTTATAGAAAAGGAGGTGGAATTGTTCTCAGATAGAGAAACCAAGTAATCTTGTAGATATGAAACCTTTTAATGGAAAAAAAACCCCATGATGTTACAGCAAACTTTCAAAAGGTTATTATCAACCCTTCATCAGGCTGTGAGAGAGATAGGTAGACAGACAGATAGATGATAGATAGATAGATAGATAGATAGATAGATAGATAGATAGATAGATAGATAGATAGATAGATAGATAGATAGATAGGAGACATAGATATATGAGAGAGACAGACAGATAGATGAGAGATGAGATAG
This sequence comes from Eleutherodactylus coqui, assembly GCF_035609145.1. Lineage (NCBI taxonomy): Eukaryota > Metazoa > Chordata > Amphibia > Anura > Eleutherodactylidae > Eleutherodactylus > Eleutherodactylus coqui. The sequence continues at coordinate 98,869,588 of NC_089845.1, read as the reverse complement.
ATAGATCAGACAGACAGATGAGATGAAAGAGATAAATGAGAGACATAGACAGACATATAGATGAGAGAGATAGGAGAGATGAGAGAGACATAGCATTAGATGGATCAGACAGATCAATGAGAGAGAGAGATAGATATAAGAGAGATTAATAGATATATAGATAGACAGATGAGAGAGATGAGATAGATAGATCAGACAGACAGATGAGATGAAAGAGATAAATGAGAGACATAGACAGACATATAGATGAGAGAGATAGGAGAGATGAGAGAGACATAGCGATAGATAGATAGATAGATAGATCAGACAGATCAATGAGAGAGAGAGATAGATATAAGAGAGATTAATAGATAGATAGATAGACAGATGAGAGAGATGAGATAGGCAGATCAGACAGATAGATAGATTAATGAGAGACAGGCAGATAGATGAAAGAGAGAGATAGACAGACAGATGAGAGAGATAGACAGAGAGATACCCCGGACCACTTTTGTATGTGAAGAGAGCAGCAGGGGAGGGGCTGCCGTACACTGTGTCAGTATTAGCAGCAGGCTGATGACATCACCCTGCTCAGCTTCCTGCCGTGCCATGTGTCTACCATCTGCTTTCTGCCTCCCTCCTCCCTCTCCTGTGCTTCCGCTGGTCGCTCTGTCTGCCGCACTACAGCAATCATGCCGCTGGCAGTGCGACCAACTGGGAATGCACTGTATGTGTACTTGTATATGGTGGAGGGTGGCCTCTAGGCCCCATTAGCACAGGGGCCAGGTCGCCATTGCGACCCCGGCAAGCCCTGACGGTACACCTATGCTGATATATGTAATCCACACAGTACTTTCATGTGGTCCCCAAATAATATACAGCTTCCAAATAAAACAGGTACCATGATAGTACTGGCGTATCTATCCCACATAATTCTGTCATACAAGCCTAAGAAATTACTGCCATATACTGTCCATATATTACCAACATATAAATATGCAGCAGTCAAATAAACTAAAGGCCATGACAACACTGCCATATGCAGCTCACATAATACTGCCATACAACCCTAAGACAATACCGCCATGCACAATCCACATAGTACCACCATATAGTGCCAAAATAATATACAGCGTTCAAATAAAACTAAGTAACATGACAATACTGTCAGATGTAACTCACATAATACCACCATACAGTGCAAAGATACTATGCCATATATAGTCCACATAATAGCACCCAATATAGTGCCCAAATAATATACAATACAGCAATCAAATAAAACTCCATTAAAGAACCCACAAATGCCGCTATATTGTTTTCACACAATGCTGCAATTTTATGTCAAATGAATAACTCAGTGCACCACTAAATTATACTTGATGGTAGTGTTGAGCAAACCATTGCAACCCTGTTTTGGGTCAAACTTTGCTAAAAGTTTGGTTTAGCACAAACCTAAACTAAGCTTTCAGCAAAGTTCTACCTGAAACAGGGTTCTACTCGTTCAGTTCGCTCAATAGTAGTTCTGAACACTGGTGTATAACACTGTCTTAGAGCTATTAAAGTCCGGTATAACACACTTGGAGGTTTTATGACTCTTATGCACCAGTTTTAAGGGTTTTGGTGAACTTCAGTTCGGTTCGAACAAGTTCAGACCTAACCAAACTTTTTGCAAAAGTTCGTCAGACTCCTTGAACTGAAGATTTCAAAAGTTCGCTCATAACTACTGGTGGTTTTAGTTTGTTTCTGGGGTTACTATTCTTTGGGGCTTACTAGCAAGTAGAGACAATTGTCCTGCTCTAATACACATCTTTAAAAAGGAAGAGGTATCGGTGCGGGTAAAGTCAAGGTGTATACACTTTGGCTCAATGCGCATAGACAGAGAGACTGTGGCCAACAAAGCATGTGCGAGATTTCAAAGAGGATGGCTCTGACATAAAGAGCAAGGGGAGGTGACAACCAAGCTGGACTGGGAGTGGAAATGGCAGTGACTCAGTGACTTGGGAAATGATGGTGCCCACTCAGATGACGCGAAACAAATGATTTGCATACAAAGCTCACAATTATAAAAGTATATTTTTTGGGTGATATGAGATGCCATGATTTTGACAAGAACCTGTCACTGATGGTCTTTACAAGTAGTGTAGCCCTTTTCCAACAGTTTAATGCCCCCCAAAATGGTATTAGGTTCCCTTTAACCCTTTCATGAAACGACCTATTTTGGGCTTAAGGACGCAACAATTTTTGGTGAATTTTCTTCTCCGTTTAGCAAAAATCATAACTTTTTTATTTTTCCGTCGACGCGGCCGTATGAGGGCTTATTTTTTGCGTGGCGAACTGTAGTTTTTATCGGTGCCACTTTTGGGTACATAGACTATATTGTAAAACTTTTTTTTATTTTTTTTCATGATAGCAGGGAGAGAAAACGCATCAATTCTGCCATAGATTTTTTAATTTTTTTTTTACAGCGTTAATCATGCAGCATAAATGAGACATTCCATTTTTTCTACGGACCGGTGCGGTTACAACAATACCAAAATTCTTACATTTTTTTTAGGTTTTCCCACTTTTCTGCAAAAAAACCCTTTTTTTTGGAAATCTTTTTTCTATTCTAAATTGCTGCATTCAAAGTCCTGTAACTTTTTTATTTTTTGATGTACGGCGCTCTATGAGGGCTTATTTTTTGCGAGACGAGCTGTAGTTTTTACTGGTACCATTTTGGGGTACATACGGCTTTTTTGATCACTTTTATTGCGTTTTTAGTGAGGCAAAATGCTAAAAATTAGCATTTTGCCTGTTTTTTAGCTTTTTTGTTTTTACGCTTTTTTCTGTGCACAGTAAAAAGCATGTGCAACTTACTGTATGCATCGTTACGGACACGACAATACCAAATATGTGGGGTTTTAATGTTTTTTACCTTTTTTTATGCTAATCTGAGAAAAAGCATAAAAAATGTGTTTTTTTTTACTTTTTTTAAATTCATTTTTTTAATCTTTTTTTTTTTTTACAACATTTGTGTCCCTCTGGGGGACTTTCACCACAGCCCTGATGATCGCCGTGATAAGGCATGGCAGGACTACTGCTCTGCCATGCCTTATCGCTTATACAGCGATCATAGGCATAGGCAATACAGGACGCCAGTGTCTGGTGTCCTGTTGCCATGGTGACAGGCCAGGCTCTCGCGATGACATCGCGAGTTCCGGCCGGAGTGAACTCTTTCCCTGCCGCGATCTACTTAGTTTTTTAGCGTTTTTTAAAGCGTTTTTTTCCGTGCACGGTCAAAAGCATGTGCAACTTATTGTACGCGTCGTTACGGACGCCACAATACCAAATATGTGGGGTTTTATTTTTTTTTTATGCTAATCTGAGAAAAAGCATAAAAAATTGGTTTTTTTACTCTTTTTTTACATTTTTTTTAAATTCATTTTTTTAATCTTTGTTTTTTTTACACTGTTTGTGTCCCTCTGAGGGACTTTAACCACTGCCCTGATGATCGCTGTCATAAGGTATGGCAGAGCTACTGCTCTGCCATGCCTTATCGCTTATACAGCGATCATAGGCATAGGCAATACAGGACGCCAGTGTATGGTGTCCTGTTGCCATGGTGACAGGCCAGGCTCTCGCGATGACATCGCGAGTTCCGGCCGGAGACACAGAGGGAGCGTGCTCCCTCTGTGAACTCTTTCCCTGCCGCTATCTACTTAGATCGCGGCAGGGAAGGGGTTAACAGCGGGGGGCGCATCTCCGATGCCCCCCCGCTGTTGCAGCGGGACGCCGGCTGTGACTGACAGCCGGCTCCCGCTACGGGATAGCCCGGGATCATATGTGAGGACGTAAGTTTGTTGCGGGAAGTACCCGGCTGCCAGGACGTAAACTTACGCCCTGCAGTGGGAAGGGGTTAAAGAGCATTTACCTTTAAGGCCGGGCTCACATGCAGCATAACGCGGGCATTGAAAGGCATGTACTTTTGCTTTTTCGCTCACACTCCTGGATACAAATTGAGTATTCCACGAGCGGAGGAGAATTTGCAGCATGCTCTATTTTGCTGCGGATTCCATGAGGATGACCTCCATTGAAGTCAAGGGAGGCTGTCCAACCTGCAGCTCATACACAATTAACATTGCATATAGGCTGAGGGTACCTGCGTCATCAATTAGTGATGGCGCAGGAAATACAGACATTAAAAAGCCCTGTACTGCGCATGACCAATGGTGAGACGCTGCGGTCATCTACATTACAAGATAAACAGGTATTTAGGGTGACCGGCCGGGCTCACAGCCGGAATCCGCTGCGTGCCTCCCACATCCGGAATCCGATTCGCCCGTGTGAGCCCAGCCTTAAACTACAAAAACTAAGATGTCCAGTAAATATACGGTAAATCACTTTTGACTGAGGTTATCAATAGTAATGAGCAAACCTTTCAAAAGTTCAGTTTAGCCAGTTCACTGTATTTGGGCAAGAAGTTTGGTTTGGTCCAAAATGGTTTTAAACTAACCAGATACTTCACCTGTCAACAGTTCTGAATGGCAAATCTCCCTAGTTACTGTATGCAGAGATATAGAAGGATTATCATCCTTACTATGTAAATTTAAGGTCTAGTAAGGCTTGCTCACAATCGCTGTGTAATGACTGTGGATATGGAACCACTGTGTCAACTTACCGGGTAGGTGTTGATCCAGTCCAGCATGGTTGACAGCCAACCCCAGTGTGGGAGGTAAGATACTGGTTGTACGAACCCAGTATGCAGATGGGAACTAGGGAAGGTATCTTGCCCTGAACTAGTGACTAGGAGAGGGAAACCCCTGCCTATAAGCGGAGCACTCGTCCTGATAGGGACGACCCCACGGTCTTCCTCTAGGCGCTAACTGACCATGACAGGACAGAACACCTATAAAAGTAATGATAGAACACTACCAGGGCATACAGGAACAAAGGAGGTACAGACTGACAAGGATAAACAGAGAGGCAGACTCACGAGGAAAACAGACAGCTGGATACATGAACGGAGGACACTACATGAGCAGAAAACAAGGTAGCAAGGAAACTGCTGGAGCAGCGACTAAACGTGGAGTTATGCACATGAATCACACAACAACTCTGACTGAAAGGCCAGGCCAGCTATATAGGGCGCTGGTTAGAAAAGTTGCAGCAGCTGAGCAGGAGGCCCAGAAACAATTAATCCTAGGAGTGCTGGAATAGCATAAATGAAAGTTCAGTGAACAGGGAAAGCAGGATGATGCCCATGCCAGCCAGACACAGAAGCAGAGGATTGTGTCTGACAAGTGCACCTAACACTCTGCAAACTGCCATATTGGTTTTTACTTGGCTTTCTTGGTTAGACAGTTCACATGTTCTTTCCATTACTGATTCCAGTAAACATATACTCTTGAGATTTCCATCATGAAGTATAATCACGGAAACCTCGGATGTACACAGAAGACGCAATGTGAAAGAAGCCTTATTTCCTTCCTCTGCACCTTCAGCATCTGATTCCCAGTGATCAGAATACTAAATATTCAGACACACAGTATATAGACAAAATAAACCTTCCTTAAGACGTACAGTAGTTCCTGAGGATGTTCTTAGAATCTTATCACACCTCGGAAATGGCCCTGAGGCAACAAATACTAAAACAATTCCAAGTATGGACAAATAATCTGATCACCACATATAGCATAAAGAGCGAAACAAGAACTCCAAGACAAAAGACAATGCTTTAAGGAGATATGTGACTCATATTGTAGCTTCCTGACAGCTGAAAAAACTCTGAGTCAAGACAATGAAGCAGTGGGTTGTATATAAAGCTAAAAGATTAGCTTTACCATTATATAGAAAGAATGTGTTCCTGCTATGTAAAATGGCGCAGACAGTGAAACTGTCTCTATTATTTATGTGTTGCAGTGGCTGGAACAAGAGTTGTGACCAAGGAGAGTTGCAGTCAGACAACGTATGAGCAAAGAACCGTCATATGGACATCAATCACGATCCACTGACTCTTCCCAAAAATTCAGATATTGGCGGATAAATCTACACCTAGTGGGAGCGCATCCTGTCAGTGAAACCTCATATACGTAGATAATTCACTGCAGCAGAGGCCGGTGACACGGTTGGGGCAGGTGACACAATAATTACGGTGCGATGCAGACACCAGACTTATATATATATATATATATATATATATATATATAATTTATTGTTTCTTATTTTAATAAATGAACTTGGAGATGAAGTTGCCGTAGAAGCTTCTTTTATAGAGAAAAGCAATATGCATGCGGTTATTCAAAAACGTTCGGCAACCTATCTGACCAAAACCCCATTTACACGCAACGGTTATCGCTCAAAATTCGTTCAAACGATGGCCTTTGCGCATTAATGGTTGCGCGTAAACGCTTCCATCCTTCACTTTTCGGATGAACGATGATTTTTAGGCGAGCATAAAATCTATCATTCAGCCAGAGAAAGATAGCAGAGACCACATGCTGTATTCTCCATGGGAGCAGCTGATTACATTGTATTCAACTGACAGCCCGCAGCAGCCCATGTGAAGACAATGCAGCTGACTGCAAAGTCCAGACCACATGCTGGGATTTGAAAACCGCTACTAGAGGCTCATTTACATACAAATGAACATGATAAAGTGCTAATGGGCATTAGTGCCTTATAGTACTTTATGCAAAATTATCGCTAGAACTGTCAATCTTTCAATTGTTTGAAAGATTGTCTTTGCGTGTAAATGAGCCTTAATAGTATGCTTAACTTTAATGTGAGGGGGGGGAGGGTAACAATCTGTGATAAATCACAAAGATTAGCAACACACTATAACTTTAAAACACACGGTAGTACCACCCAATGTTTCAATCCAGCAATAGTGGTCGCCCACACACAGTCCGAAAGTAACACAACTGTTATTCAATTTGTCTGTAAGTGGTGAATGAATCTGTGTTCTACTGGTGATGGCTCAGGTTTGTATATTTTAACTGTTAGGCTTGCTTTTAAGTCACTTCCTGTGTGCACACATTAGGCCTTTTCTTGAGGGCCCACCTCACTTACATATCTTAAGCGTGTTCAGTATCATAATGTAAAGCCTCATTTACACACAACGATTATTGCTCAAAATTTTTTCAAACGATGGCTTTTGAGCGATAACCTTTGCATGTGAATGCTTCCATCTTTCACTGTTCGCCTGAATGATGATTTTTAGGTGACCATAAAATCTATCGTTCAGCCAAAGAGAGATAGCACGGACCGCACGCTGTGTTGTCTACAGGAGCAGCTGATTACATTGTATTCAGCCGAAAGCCCGAGGCAGCTCGTGCAGAGACAATACCACATGCTGGGATTTGCAAACAGCTGCTAGAGTTAGTACTTTATGCAAAATGATTGCTAAAACTGTCAATCTTTCAATCGTTTAAAAAAGATTGCCTTTGCGTGTAAATGAGCCTTTAAAGACTCACTAACTATCTGTCAATGTCTCCAGCAAACTCACTAACTAACTGTCTATGCATTTCCCCAGCTAAAGATGAGGGAGGCTGGATCATCAGGACAATAGTTGAGGAGTGCTAGGAAGTGATATGCGAGAGCATAAAGTCCTAACAGCCGTGGTGCGAGGCTGCTGGGCTGAGATAAAGAGCTGGTAGGCAATGGAAGAGCTGAGGTTTATATATCTGTAGCTCCGCCCCCCATCGCAAGGAGGCTCATCTGGGCTGCTCCAATGAGCGCCCGCCTATTAGTGACAGCGAGATTTACAGACATATAATCCCACTGTGAATGATATATCTGAAGCCAAATACGGTGATGATTTATATACAGGAGACTATCACACACACAGGATGCCTGTATTGCCTATTAATGCTTCAGCTGATTTGTAATAAGGGCTAATGTATGATCCAAAGTTAACCAAGAAAAATGTGTCATTTTAATAATCGTTACTATAGATGAGCGAGTATACTCGCTAAAGGCAATTGCTCGAGCGAGCATTGCCTTTAGTGAGTACCTGCCCGCTCCAGGCTGAAGGTTCGGGTGCCGGTGGCAGGGAGGGAGCTGCGGGGGAGAGCAGGGCGGAACGGAGGGGAGATCTCTCTCTCCCTCTCTCCCCCCCCGCTCCCTCCTGCTTACAGCCGCTACTCACCGCTCCCCTGCTCCGGCACCCGAACCTGCAGTCTTGAACGGGGGAGATACTCGTTAAAGGCAATGCTTGCTCGAGCAATTGCCTTTAGCGAGTATACTTGCTCATCTCTAATCGTTACCAATGTGATACCCTTCTATTAAGTAATTCACAGTTATGTTGCATGAGATTTGCATGCATGGATCAGTTTTGGTTCATCATGAGATATAAGAATAAATAATAAACCAGGCAAAATGTAATGCATGTCTTTTTATTTTGATATGTTATACTGATTTTTAAATATAATGCGCATATAAATGTATATCTCAGTTTTTGTATTAAAATTATACTTATAAAATCAGTTCTGTAAAAATTAATCTATTGGACTTCTATGTAGAACCTAATTAAGATCATGCATTAATAAATGATAATAATTCAGTTAATCAATACATTAGTTGATAAAACCTATAAACATATAACCATTCATACAGAAATGTAGTTATGATGTAAATTAATTGTTTATATTAAATTATTGGTGTAAATATTTATGCATTATATATTATATTATAATTACTGCCAATTGCAATATAGAATTTTAATATTGTAACAAGAAGAAGATCCCCGCATAGTTCTTATACAGTGGGGTGAGAAGAAGAACGATCCTTTAAGTATGAGAAAGTATGTTACGCTCTCATATTATTTTTATGAATGAGAACAGGGAATGGAAAGCACATTGTGTTCCACCAATACCGATCATTCGCATACAAACCAGAAGTCCATCCCACTATAGGGACGTCACGATGACAGTCCTGGCGTCTGAAGCGAGCACGGGGATTGTAAGTTTCATTAACAGATGTTCTTATATAAATGTATTTTGTGAATGCTATCTGTATGCTTGAGAAAGGCGCCGACATGCGCCGAAACGCGTTGCAGAATTGATCTAATCAAAATGGTTATTACAAACCACTAGAGCTGAGGGTCTGGAGATCATTCTCACAGTCCTAGAGTGGAGTTTCTTATTTTTCCTCTACTTGATTTACTAACAAGCCCCTGGTCAACCAGAGGGCTTTTATCCTGCAAGACGCCCATCCAGAACGCCCGGATCAAAGGACAAGAGACACACTGATACGCAGACGTGGACACTAGGTACCGGTGGGATCCCTATCCAGGAGTCCCACCGTGTACCAGGTGAGTGGAATTCACTTTATCACCTTGATTGACACTATAAGGGCGCTATTATATGTCAACTTATTCTAAAGGTGATTGAAGGTTTCTCACCGAGACATTCCACTAGGTCTTTATCTTTCAGTAGAATGCTCCAATATTTTTCCATTATACTCCTCACTTGCTTCGATTTGTCATCAAACATGCCGATGATACGGACAGTCTGGCTATCCATTCTTTTTGATTTCACAGTGGGGAGTTCATACCTACACCTTTCTTGGGCTGAGTTCTGAGGTGATGCAACAATTTCACCTGGATGGCCCCGATTTTGAAACCTTTCAGTTATTTTCTCAGCTTTAAAATGAAGTCAGTTTCTTTCGAACAGTTTCTTCTTGCCCTTAAGAACTGACCTTTTGTAATCCCTTTCTTAAGTGAAAAGGGATGATGACTAGTCCAGTGAAGCAGGTTGTTTGTAGCTGTGGGTTTCCTGAATATGGTGGTTTTAAGCAATCCATCATCTGTCTTTGAGATTTATAGGTCAAGGAATGTTATATTTTCTGAACTGATCTCGGCAGTGAATAATAAGCCAAGATCAGTACAGTTTAGAACAGCCACACATTTATTAAAGTCCTCAGACAAGCCCAACCACAGGATAAAGATGTCATCTTTGAATCTGACCCATAGTTCAATCTTGCCTGTCCAGATCTCATTGGATAAATTGAACACATGGAGCTCCTCTTATCGGATACGTACAGGTTTGCATACGTGGGGGCACATGGGCTCCCCATTACTGTACCCCATAGCTGGTGGAAGTACCTCCCATCAAAGAGGAAACAGTAATGTTCCAAGACAAAGGCAAGTAACTTGATCACAAACTCATTATGAGATCTGTAGTGTAGGCCCCTCTGGTTAAGGTTCTTTTAGTCCAAAAAAATTTGTACTGCCGCTGTGATTTGTTTCTGAATACAAGTCCTGATGCCAGCAGGGCCGCTTTAACAATAGGACAAACAGTGCATCGACACCAAGCTTCCTGGTAACACCAGGATTCTACTGGCAGCATTACCACTCTTGATTGCATCTGTGTGATGCAGATACAGTTGTAAACTGTTGCAGAGCTCCAAAAATAATAAAACAATTACTTATGACTTAAGTACCTGTCTGCTCCAATCCCGCAGTCTATGTTCACTTCTGGATCCAGTGATAATGTGCTCATCTAAGCGCATGATCGCTGCGGCCAATCACTGGTCTCAGTAACACTGGGACTACTGATTGGCTGCAACAGTCATAATCATAGATGGACACATGACTACTGCATCCAGAAATGAGCGGAGACCGGGGCAAATCTGTTTATTATTTTTTTAGCTTCCAAAACAAAAGGGATGATAGTTAAGAGGGGAAGGGATTATTTTCATACTCTTGCACTGGGCCTACTAGGGTTTAAAAATGGCCATGGATACCATCCAGCATCAGGACCTTGTGTACTAGGCTCTGAATGGCCTGATGTGCCAGGGAGGGGGGTCTTAAGTAGTTGTTGATATATATTAGATGTAGTGTAGTCATAAGATTTATGTGTACCCTGCATTTTAGCTCTTTTTCCTTCCTTCTACAGGTTTCTATAAATGTGGATCCTCTTTTCCCATTCTTCCAGAGTAGGCTGGTTCTTCTTTGTGTAATGTAAGAGCTAAACTGTGTGCTCCGAGCCAATCAGATGTCTCCTCTGCTTCTCCCTCTCCCCTCTCACAGCATGCAGTCTCACACACCCACAGTCTCACACACCCACACACCTGCAGGTAGAAATTCTGCAGCTGCATACCCCTCCACTTCCCTTTTCTATCTTCTGTAATGCTCTTATTGATTTGATATAATTTTCATAGACAATCAGAAGTACTATTCATCCTCTAACTAAATATTGCCTTGTGCTTTATCACTTAATCTAATTATTTGACAAAAATTGTACTCTTTTTTTTTTGCCTCGTTCTGCCTGTTTCCTGTTCCTGATTTTTTGTTTGTGACCCCGTTGCTTTTTTAATTAAAGATAATCTTTATAAAATAGAGTTTTCATCCTCCCTTCCTTAGTTGTAATCAACTGTCTCTGCAAATGGAAATAGCGGTTTCCTTTCATGTGAATATTAATCAGCCTATGATTTAGACCGCTAATCAGAACGCACGGCTTGGAAATCCATGAGCAATCCCCAGAGACTGGAGCCGTAAGCACATCTAATTATTGATATAAATATTTTCATTCTCCATAATAAGAAGTCAGTGATTAGCTGGAATTACACTGATTTATTCTTATCATTAATATTGTTTACTGCGGGATATGTATTAACCATTTCCTGCTGCTCAGACAGAGAAACTAAAGAGATACATGTAACAAACTGTTATATTGCGCATGTTGATAACAAACGAACGTTTAGTAAGTTACAGTCAGCAACATAACTACAGGGGCTGCCGAGGTAGCAGTTGCACTTGTCTCTGATGTCTGAAGATGTGCAAAGTGAAAGGAGTCCCTGGGGTGTTGGGGGAGAAGGGGCCACTTGGTACATTGTTAACTGGGGGCTTGCGGAGACCTTTAGCTCTGTGGCACTCACTCTAGCCGGACACCACGGACTTGACCCCAGGAGTTGTAGAGGATGCCAAGGGGAGTCTGTCTCTGAGGACCTAGCTGAGGCCTGTGGTGGTATAGAAGCTGGAAATTCCACCAAACTCCTTACTGAATCTTAATAAGTTGGTGACAATGCATTTTTTCACTGAAATAAGTGGGAGTTATGGAAATAAAAAAACAAAGTATTTTTTATAGGTTTTATAATAGTTTTTGCAAGGAAAACTACATTGGTTCATACCTCTGTGATATAGAGATATTGATAAAGTGTCCCCCAACTATCCATATCAATTTGCCGTTCAGGACCTTGGGAAAGCTGAGTGGACTCAATATTAATTCCCCCTCCCAACTGCCAGGCCTTTGATGTACATGTTGCCATAGGAAGTCCTTTGTTCAGGTGGCAATAAAGTTAAGGCAGTGACAGGTAGATGCTAATTGACCCCCCTGCAATGAGGCTTAACACCTCAGGTACTTCTTGTAGACTTCATACCACCAAAAGTTAGATTAATGGAGAATGTCTCAATAAAGATTAGTCGTGCAAAGGTCCCACCCTGATATGAGTTAAATTTTTGGAATCAGGGAGGCCAGATGGTCAAAACGCATTCACACGCATCGAGGTGCGGTCCCCTCCGAACACCCCAAAATGGTATATCTGCGTACCTGGGCATAATTTATGTGTCATGATTAGTATCTATGGATAGGTAAAATCATGATATTAAACATGATGGCCATATTTTACCCATTGCCTCCCGGGGAAAAATAGCCAAATTATTAAATCGAGGTTTCCTACACATGTTCCCTGCATATACTCAACCTGCCTTGACGACATCAGAAAAAGGCCAGCGGGAGTATGGTTCTGTGGAGGCTTTAAAACTAAGTGGGTTCCCTACCCAAATTGTAAGGACTGCCCTGTTTTTGCTTTCAGTGACTCTGCACAAGATCAGAACCTTGGGACGTGTATCCCAAATCTGGCATCGTTCTTTTATTTTCTTCCTGTTTATTTTAAAATACTGTCGTGTTGTGTATACCTGTCTGCCCTTAGGCTGGCTGCACACGGCCGTGACGGGCTCTGCCACGGAATATTCCGCGGCGAAGCCCGTCACGGTGCCCCCCCAGAGACTCCATACTTACCAGCGGATCCGGCGTCCTCGCTCCCGCATGACGCTTCCCCGAACCACCGCCGCGTCACATGATGCGGCCGGCCGTGTCACGTGACGCGCTGGCCGCGTCATATGACACGGCGGGGAAGCGTTTTCACGCTATCTTCCGCTGTGCTACAGCGGAAGATAGCGTGAACGGACGGCTTCTATTGACTGCAATGGAAGCCGTCCGTGCGTACACCCGCGGCAAATACAGCATGCTGCGGGTGAGGACGGTAGATTTCACGCTGCGGAATTCCGCACCGTGTGCCCTAAGCTATTAGGTTCAATAGAACCTAATAGCTGCGGGCAACGCAGCGGATTTCCGCCGCTAATTACGCGGTGGAAATCCGTTCGTGGGAAGGAGGCCTTATACTCCCGTGTAACAACCTTTTTTTTTTTTTTTAAAAGGAACTATAAACTCAGAAGATTGTGTTCATAATTCATAGTCTTGGTCCCAGCTCCCCTTAACAGCTTGTGGTGGCAGCATGTATGTGCTTGGCATTGCAGAGTGCTAGAGTGCGTTAGACCAGATCAGATGGTGATTTGAGCTTTCGCTTTGCATGCTTTCAGAAGCTCGGGAAATCTGGATACAAATCAACCTGTATTCTAACGACTCCACGCCTGCAATCCTGATAGAGTGATCGATTGAGGCTCGGCCGTGATAAGTGGTCATAGCGGCGAGGTTCTCGGAACAGTTGATCTGTGACAAATCAGTGATAAAGGCGGGATCTATCAGGTCTCCCCATTCTCATCTGTGACAGCCCCAGTCTACGTAATAATGGTGTGAAGAAAAAGTATCAACTCCTTGGCTCTAATATCTGGTATTACCCGCTCTTGCAGAAATAACCTCTAGCAGGCACATCTTATAATTGTCTACAAGTCTCTGACATTGACCTGAAGATTCTTCCCCACTTCTCCTTGGAGGATTTATCAGCTTATAATGTTTGAAGGGTTTTTTGCATGCATAGCCTACTTAATAATGCTCCACAGCATCACCTTGCTGTGGCACAGCCCATAAAATCATAGAGTGATAGAGTTGGAAGAGACCTCCAGGGTAATCGGGTCCAACCCCCTGCTCAGTGCAGGATCACTAAATCATCCTAGACAAATATTAGTCCAGCTTTTGCTTTAACACTTCCATTGAAGGAGAACTCAGCACCTCCTGTGGTAACCTGTTCCACTCATTGATCACCCTCACTGTCAGAAAGTTTTTTCTAATATCCAATTTGTGTCTCCTCCCTTTCAGTTTCATCCCATTGCTTCTAGTCTTTCCTTGTGCAAATGAGAATAGGGCTGATCCCTCTGCAGTGTGACAACCCTTCAGATATTTGTAAACCGCTATTAAGTCTCCTCTCAGCCACCTTCTTTGCAAGCTAAACATTCCCAGATCTTTTAACCGTTCTTTATAGGACATGATTTGCAGACCGCTCACCATATTGGTAACTCTTCTCTGAACTTGCTCCAGTTTGTCTATGTCTTTTTTAAAAAGGGGTGCCCAGAACTGAACACAGTATTCCAGATGAGGTCTGACTAAGGAAGAGTAGAGGGGGATAATTACCTCACATGATCTAGACTCTAAGCTTCTGTTAATACAGTCCAGAATTGTTTTTGCCTTTTTGGCTGCTGCATCACATTGTTGACTCATGTTCAGTCTATGATCTATTAGTATACCCAAGTCTTTTTTACATGTGCTGCTGCTTGGCCTAATTTCTCACATTCTGTATGTGCTTTTTTGTGTTTTCTTGCCCAGATGACAGACTTTGACTTTTTCCTTGTTAATATAGGAATCATAGGCATTGCTATTACAATTTAAGGCCCCCATCTCCACACAATGATGTCTGTTGTGTTGTCCTTGTGTATTAGACCACCCAACAATTCTTTCAGTGGAAAAGTCATGTCACTGCTGCTCGGTCACCTAATCCAGAAGCATCAGCTTCCGACTTCTTGTCTGTGTCTGTGGTGCAGTCTGAGCGATAGAGACACAGAAGAGAAGTTTAGCTCTGATGCTACTGGGTTAGGTGACTGAGCAACAGTGAGAGAAAGTGTGTAGCGTAGTTGACTGCACTATTCTATACTTCAAATATAACGGCAAGAAACTTTTAAAGCAGACACCAAAGAGGTGTTCGGTTCACAATAGAAGTGAATGGTGACATAAAGTTTGCATATAGCAAGGATTGGTGCCCAGAACCTATCATATGATGTTATAATAGGGTAAGGAGGCACTGTTACTAAGGGGCCACAATTAGTAAAGGGGCAACAATTGGGGGCACAGTTGCTAAAGGGATTACAATTGGGGCACTTCATAATAAAGGGGGCCACATTTGGGGCACTGTTGTTATAAGGGACCACTGTTGTTATAAGGATTCACATTTGGGCATACTGTTACTATGCAATGACACTAAAGAGATTGTCCAAGTTATAATTTTTTTAAATTCATGCTCTCCATGCCTGAAAATAATAAAACATTCTATACTCCCCTTTCAAAGGTTCCCTCAGTTCCGACCTTGCCAGTGATGTCATGTTTACAGGCTGCAGTCATTCTGTGTACAGGATGTCACAGACTACTGCAGCCAATTACAGGGTTCAGTGTTCAAACGCTGAGGAATATGCTTGGCTGCAGCAGCCAGTGACATCTGTAATGAGCCATAGTGGGAGACTAGTGTCCCTGGTGTCTCATTACTCCCACCGGCTGCACTAAAATGAATGATGGGGACAAGGTGGTATGTGCTGGTCTCTGTTCCTGGGAATGATGCTATGGTGTAGCGTGGTGCTAGTCCCCTAGTGGAAAGGAGCTTCAGGAGTCGGAAGGGGTTAACAGCAAAACTCATGTTTATTGTAGCTTCAGGTGGCATACAGGGTGATATTCATTACAGTCAGTTTTCAACATTCAAGTTTAGAGGTGGTGACTGGAGATACTGTTGTCTACAATGAAATTCCATACTGCTTATCCAGATTTTACACTGAGGCCCTGAGAAGAATCCTACAATGTTGTATCTGGCACCTTGCTTTTTCCCTATACTCTGAAAGATCTTTCACTCAGCATCATCGAACATGTATGGCCAATATGAAGAACTGTGAAGGTCAGTACAGACTAAAATGTGTATGACTGCATTTACACAATTATGGGGATGATCAGTCATTCAGCGTCTGTTCAACCATCAACCTACTTCTATATAGTATGTGTTGAAAAGCCTTTCAGCATCTTTCCTTTTGTTCTTGGCGTGAACTTGCTGGGACGGCATAGGCTGGGAAAGTGAGCAATTTTTCTCAATCTTCTTCACTTGTAGATGATCCTCCAAAGAGTGTAAGGATTGATGTCCAATTGCTTGATCTTTTTTAAAAACCTCATAGACATCTGTAATCTACTTTCTGAAGGCTTCAGGGCTTTTTGAAACTAGGCATGATGATACCTCATTCTGTAAACAAAGAACAGACCAAACAAAATGCCTGGGGTGTAAATGTGGCCAGACATTACATATGTGCAGGCCATACAGTTGAGACCCTGTAGGTACCAGGCCAGTAATTGGTGACTGAAAGTATGCCAAGACCGGCGGAGACCAGAGTGGCTGGGATCTCAAAAAGGTAAGTACATTGCTTGCATGGAGAGCTAACATTGATGTCATGAATAGTTAATCGGTCTTCTGCTCGGGATCCCCAGCGAACGCTTGATGTCCACTTCTGGTAAAAAATTTAAAGTTTTACACGTGGAGGATACTATTTTCACATGATTGTATACAACTCATAGAATGCCTAAGGTTCCACAATACAAAGCCTTAAGGGCCTTCGTATAGGCTCTGGCATGTGCATGACGCCTAATATTATTTTCCTCCATTATATCTATGAAATGCGAGCAGCCAGAAAGCTCACCTCCTAACTTATTTTATTTTGTTTTTGTGGTAACATAAAAATATATATTTATCAACCACAATGTCTTTTGTATTCTACATACCACATAGTCATTTTCGAATACTTCTCACCTGAGCCGCTTCTATGACTGCCTCCTGCTGTTGCCATCTCGCAAATCCTTAACATTGATTCTCACAATCCTGCTGAAAAGATGACAGCTATAAAAAATAGATATATATAGAAAAATAAGCTCAGTTTTACAATGTCACTGTAAAATACCCTTTATTTTAACTCCTTGGCGCTATAAATGTTGAAGGCTGGGAGCTTGTATTTAGTGCTGAGTGCCATATGTGCCCTGTGCTGTGATCATGGAGGTGTAGAAGGGGTCCAGGTTTATCATCAAAAGGTTTTCTTTGTAGTTAAACTCTTTCCAATCCAACTTCCCTGCCACCCGCACACTCCCCAGCTCTTATTTATTTTGGGTGGGAAAACACATTGTGCCCAACTTGGAATTATTCAACAGTCACACATAAAAATGAACTGTAATGATGATATTATTAGCAATTTTCTGAAAATTAAACGTGTGTTATTATGTATATTACACTATTTGTATAAATATAATTATTATTATATAAAGCCCCATTTAGACAGAATGATTATCATCACTCAAAATTCGCTCAAAAGCCATCTTTTGAGCGATAATCTTTGTGTCTAAATGTTCCCATCTTTCAGTTTTCTGCCAAATGACGGTTTTCAGTTCTGCTTGAAAACCCTCCTTCAGCAGAACAGCTGATAAGCAGGACCGCTTGCTGTGCTCAGCCACTGGAGATCCAATAACAGCTGATAAGATTGTTACAGCTGTTCTCAGTTCTCACCCTAGCCAGCAGAACAGCTGATTAGCAGGACAGCAGGCTGTCTGCTATCCATGGTGCTGAATTCTCCAAGAGGAGCCTGCAACTGAACAATAGTGCTGATTACAGAGCTTAGACCTCCTGCTGAGTTCTGTAACAGCTACTAGAAGCTCATTTGCATGCAAATGAAGCTGATAAGTACTAATAGCAATTAGTGCCTGTTAGTACTTTTATGCAAAACGATTGTTGATCTTTCAATCTTTTGAAAGATATCTGTGAGTGTAAATGGACCTTAATCTATGTATATTACACTATGCAGGAGAGACATGGGACCTCTCTCCTGCATACTGTAATTAACATATACAGAAGACAGATCTGATGTTGGATTGATTGGAAAGGGTTAAATATATTGTTTGTAATGTGCTGGGAGTAATGTATCTGTCTCTTTAGAAGGGGAAGTTTCGAGGTCTGGCGCAATGACTGACCGGAAACTGGAAGGTGGGCAGTGTTGGTGTGCTGTATAATTAATTTTCGAGGGAGCTCCATTGATCAATAGAGATTAAATGTTACTAAGCTCTACGGGCAGAAGACACTTGACTGCTACATCAGTACAGCCCGACGTGTGTGTTACTAATACCCACTGCAGCAACAAGCCAGAGCTCATTGTGACCTCAGGTCCTCTGCCTCTACTTGGGGCCACCAATAGTAGTAGTTAACAGACCATCGGAGCCGGTAGATCTTACTGCAGATTACCAAAGTTGGAATATACCTGGTATATGGGGGAGTATTTACAGGACTTTTACTTAACACCACAATTACCCCATTCAGATTGAACGGTTCAGCTGCGCAAAGACTTTAGTCGCTGTTAAACTTGTTACATAGGACTATTTATTGTTGGCTTTGAATACCTGTTACATGGGCTGGTGAACTGGTTTCCAGGAAAGTTAGCTGATAAAGCCCATTTATGGCCACGTGTTACTGTTCATTGATTATGTTACTGTTTAATAATGATTAAAGTTATATCGGGAATGTCTGGCTTCACCTCTAATCCACAAGGTCTGCGCAATACTGCCATACCCCATATCTATTATAGTCATCTGTAGTCTAACCAGACTGTCGACCCAGAGTGGCTAGATCCCCTTCAAGACAGCCCTTTGCTCCCAGTGCCGCCACATGAGGATAAAGCCATGATGGCCCCAGTCATGACACCAATTTTGACACAAACTGAGGTAAGCCTCAGTTTGTGTCAAAACTGAGGCTTACCTCAGTTTTGACACTCCGTCCTGTTCCATTGGCCCAGCCCCATCCTCCGTAGGATAACGGGACATATTGTCATTTGCCTTCTCACTGGTTGATCCCCTGCAACTGATGCAATTGGGTTTTCTTCAAACTGTATATCAAGGACACGATTACCCCGGGGACAACAACACTGACCACCAGTCCACCATCCCTCCATGTTGATTCATATCCCAACCTGAGTGACACCTTACAGATGGTTGCTACATATGTTGGTACTACATAGGAAACTACCTTACCTGTGAAAGACAAGCGCTCTCTCATGGTTTAGGGTGAGATTACACATCACAGAAGTATTATGGATTTTCAGGGGTGGAATGTGCGCCCAAATTACACAACAACATACAGAACAATGTAAGTGAAAGGGATTTTAACAAACCTCACAGCAGAAGAAATCTGCAACGAAATTTAGTCATGTTGTGGATTTTCAAAATCGCAGCATGCTGTAGCTGTCATGGTAAAGTGGTCGATTTTTACTGCATATTTTATTAATTGAAATGCAGAGTAAAAGCAATGGTGAAAATCAGCACCAAAATCTGTAAAAAAGTCTGGCCAAGTAACGTGTTATCCCATGGTGTCAGGAGCTGACACCATGGCTCCAATATGAAAGGGTTTATATGCAATGATGTCAGACATCTCAGTACTACTGGTATAAATGGAACGCTAATAATAATAATGCTAAATCCCATTATTATGATTAGAATATAAATGTACAGTAAACATTGCTACATATACATGCATCTTTGTTGTGGCATGGTCAAATTATTTGGTGATGTAGCAGTGGGTTTTCAATCTAGTAAAATTTGATTTGCTGAACTACATGCCCAATGCAACCCCCGTTGGTACCACAGATGTATTGAGAATTTTACACCTCCACTTTCCAGGAAATGTCCATGGCTAATCCCCACTATATGTAATCTGTGTGGTCCAGCTTCAGGGTAGTGGGAGGGGTGAGGCACCAGGCATATGTAGGCCATGGGCAATTGCGCATCTCTTATGTATAGTATGCATTTGATTTATGTGTATTGCAACTCTGCAGTTAATGTCTGGGTTATGTATGTAAAATGTATCATTGTGTGAGTCATGTGACTGTTATATATATATTATATATATATATATATATGTATGTATGTGTTTGCAAGAATGCTAGTTAGTCTAGGAAAATGGGAGAGTATGGAGCAGCAGTCAGTCTGAGCAGAAGTTTAGGAGTGAGCATCTGAAAACCGATCTGTGTGTGGAGCATGGAGGAGGCTGAGTGATGGTCTGATGCTCAGCTTGGGCCTTGCCTGCCCGAGAAACCTCGGTAAAATTCTTGAGTGCTGAGAGTGAGACAAGCTGCTTCAAAGCGAGGAGAACAGAACTAACTGAGTGTGAACTGGTAGAGAGTGAGAGAGAGAGAAAGAGTCGCCGGGAGTGGGATCACACAGATAGCTTGGACTGTGGATCATCCGAGATATCCCAAGAATTCTCCCTGTCACACCACTCTGAGTTGTTGTATCTGTGCCAAGACTGTTGATGTGGTTTAGACTTTATCAAGTTACAGTAAACGGACATTACTGACCGTTCCCAATTTTGTTCAGAAAGTTTCCCTGTGTGTGGACTACTTTCATCGTCAAGTTTCACAGCAGAAGACAGAACGGTGACGTCACGTGTGACAAGTGGACTCAAGGTAACAACCGGTTACTTCTCTTGTGATCTTCCCCAGCAGTAACTTGGTCGGCTCCAGTGATCCCCCAGGGGTTCAGATGGTAGAGCCCTGTGACAGGTCTTTCTATATCCCACTATCTTCTCGGCTGTGGGCCCATATCCTCAGACTCTGCGCTTCCTCTGTGTGACAGCCTCTTGTGAAGCTACCTCAATCATCCTCCTCCTAGCTCTGTCTTCACCCTTTAGATGTTCCTATGTGCTGCTGCCAGCGCATCAGCACCTCCACAAAGCAATTGCAAAGTTCTGCTACTGTATTTATGATGTGATCTTGCTTCTGGTACTGTATTTTTGTTCTTAGCTTGGTTCTGGGGCTTTATTTAAAGGGGTTTTACCAGAATTTGAATTTATTCCTTATCCACAAGGGGCAACTTGCAGTTTGGTGTGTGTTTCACTGCTGAGACCATGGCTGATCCTGAGAAAAGGAATCCCGAGTCCTGCTCCCCATCACTGTGGGAGTTGCTTCTCCCCCCACAGGAAGGTCAATATGAAGGGAGAACTGACTGAGCATGCACGGCCAGCACTCCATTCATTTCAATGGGGCTGACGGAAACACATGAGTGGGTGCTGCTCTGGTATCTTGGCAGTCCTACTGAAAGTGAATGGATCACTGGTGAACTTGCACCACCAGTACTCTATTCAGTCTCCTCCTCACTATGGGGATGCAGTAACCCCGAAGTGAGGAAGATGAGGGATGAAGAATCCCCATTCTTGAGATCGGCAGGGGTCTCATTGGTGAAACCCCCACTGATCTACAAGTTAACCCTATTGTTAACTTGCGCAGCCAGGGCTCCATTCAGTCTTCTTCTTACTACAGGGGTACAGTAACTCCACAGTGAGGAGCATTGGGGAAAAGGACCCTTGTTCTTGAGATTATTGGGGGTTTCAGTGGTGAGACCCCCATCAATCTGCATTTTAACCCCTATCCCGTGGATAATGAATAACTTCAAATTCTGGTATAACCCTTTAAGTGATGAACTTGGTTCTTGTACAGTATTTATTCACTGAGCTGTTATGGTGTGAATATGCTGCTATCTTCACAGGTAGACTGCCTATTAGTGCAATATATAATGTTTTATTCTTATGATGGGGGTCAGTACAAAAAAATCCCAACGGGGGACATCTAACCTAAGGCCTGCACTGCACATATACTGTAGTCTGCTATAAAACTTCTTTGTAAATTGTTAATAACCAGTAATAATGATTATAAAGTGATGTTCATATTTCGAGTACACATGGAATAACTGTCAGCTCCGAACCTCATTAATCTGCTGTAAGAAAAGATTGCAGAATATTTCATACCTCATCATAGATGGAAGTCTCCTGAGGAGCTCAAGATGCAGAAAGTGTAAACGACAGAGGTACAGTGCTAATTTAAGAGTCATTTTGCAGAATCTCTGAGCGGTAAAAGCTCTCCAAAGTCTCAGCGTTGATAGAAGTCTGAATTTGCATTACAAATTTTCTCTAAGCTTGCTGAATGTAGACGAACTGATTGAAAGCGACTGACGCTCTTTGCCAGTGAAGACTTGTTAAACCCTGTTAGTGAATGTTATTTCTAAGAGCAATAAAATCTCAAGTAGATACATAAGATTTGGTGACCTGGATTGACTCCAACGTCTGAAGAAGGATGAAAAATAGAGAGACCTTTTTTATGGGCTGACACTTGAGATTTCTCCAGAAAACTCCAGCTCTCTTGGCCCTAAGGCTCCTTTCACATTGATCAATTTGAGGCAGATAACTGGCACCAATTGATGAAGGGCCAAGTCGATGTAGACTGTTAATATGATCGCCTCCCCTTCCCCAACCTGTGCACTTTCAGTACTGTCAGATATGCTGCTGACAACAATGAATTTTGGTGCCATCTAAAAGATGCCATCACCAGACAAACAAATGTTTGTTCATTTTTGAACTAATGGCCAACACCTTTACATGGGGCAATGATTGGGTTCCGGATTATCAGTTGTTAAGAAAGGGCCTTTAGGCAGTAGGGAGCTCTTGTGCTGGAACAGTACCCCTTTCACTAAATTTTGATGCTATCAAATAACTCAGCAGTGGGATCATGAGCATGTGGAACAATTTTTGTTAATCCCATTCTACCCAGAAAGCAATGGTTGGCACAACATTCAGAAATAGATTGCCCATAGGCTTAACAGGGAGAAATCCCAGTAGGGCAGTCGAATCAGAGACTGGTCTTGTCAGACAGGGCTGGCGTCAGCACTTGGGCAGGTGCTGGGATTTACTGGAAATATGCTATCCTACCAACAGTAATTAGACACTAAAGCAAGAGTCAGAAGTAATATTTATTTCCATAGGTTTATACTTGGTGGGGCTCCTTTGGCCCTAATGACATTGGATACTCTCCGTGGCATACTATCTACTAACGTCTAATACATGTCTGCTGGTATTTCCCTCCATTCATCCTGCGAACGTCTGGTGAGTTCTCTCAAAGAGAATGGACGCTGTTCATATTTGCTGACCCGACATTTCAGTTCATTCCAAAGATGCTCAATAGGGTTCAGGTCGTGATGCTCTGCAGGCTGGTCCAGTCGTGGAACATCCATATCCTGAAACCAATATAAAACGGCATTGGATTTATGACAGTGTGTTGTTGGATGTATTGCTGAACATTCCTAGAGTATTACCACAGTACATCCATCCGATTTGAAGGTAGAGTAGTGCGATTTGTCACTCCATAGAATGTTCTTCCATTGCTCAATTGTTCAATGACGACGCTCCTTGCACCATTGCAGATGGCCAATGCATTTCCTTTGAGAGAACTTACCAGACCACGACCTTACACACTTTCTATACTATCTTCCTAGGCACTACCAACCACTAATGTGGCTATACATAATATTTTGATGATCCCACCTACTTGTGCTGGCCCCAACTGCTACCGTAGCAATTTGGCCCCATCTACAGCATGAGGCTAGTTTTAGATTTTTTTCCAGAGACACTTTAAATTCCTTATCCACTCGGACAACTGGCATTTTTCTGCTTGTTAGGTGCATCCCTTGACACACAGGTTTGCCCTCCTGAACATCTCCTCGTGGCCTGGTGATCGACAATTACTTCTGTGTTACGCCTGTCTGCTCATAGTTAACTTTGTCAGAACACCTTGTTCTGTCCAGACGGGCCAGGGTTAATATCTCCTGTGCCTTTCAGTCAGGTTAATTACCCTGTTATGTGTCTGAGTAGTGTGCTGGTGATTAACAGGTCTATCCACCTATCAGCTCCTCCCGCCTCCCTATAAAATCCAGCTATTGCTGCTTGGGAGTTGCTGATTATTTTTCTGATTCTCTTGTCCATTGGACCATGCTATTGTCTGCTTTTCTTTCTATTATCTGCCAGGCCTGTCCGCTAGACCTTACTTTTATTTTCAGTTTTCAGTGTCTGCTGTGTAGTCCAGCTACTCTGACCTGCTGGTAATCTGGCCCTGGTACTTTGTGCCATTCCCTTAGTCTTCTAACCAGTCTGCCTCGTTTGGTATCCTGCTTCTGTCAGCTTGTCCGCTAGACCTCGCTGTTATCAGCCAGGCTTATCCAGTTCTCCTCTGTTTGTTTCTTGCTTCTGTCAGCTTTTCTGCTAGGCCTCGCTGTTATCAGCCAGGTCTTACCATCTGCCTCTGTTCTGTTTGTATTGTTTTGTGTTGGTTCTTGTCATCTGCCTTTCCTGTCAGTGCTAGTGGGTAGTTGTCTCTTGCATAGGTACAGCAGTCCCTGCCTGTCCTCCCTAGTAAGCGTAGGGTCAGAGTTGGCGGCCTGGACGTGTCCACCATCAGGGTTATCTCCAGGAAGGGACAGTAAAATGAAAACATAAAGGGGTCACAACTCAATTATTCAATGCTAGGTGCAAAGTATTGGCACCCCTGTGCAATGTACCTAATCTAATTCTCTAACTTCCCGGTGTCATACAAACATGAAATTCGGCACAACCATTCCTTAGGTCCTAAATAGGAAAAGTAAAGGGGTCACAACTTGATTATTCATTGCTAAGTACAAAAATATTGACAAAAAAGAAGTATGGGCTCACCTCACCAGCAGTATCTTCCAATATAGCAGGGAAATCTGAATTTCAATGGCCTTTTTCAAGCCTTTAAGGCCGAAACGTAGCCTACCTTTTTAAGACTATGGAATAATAAAATTTGATTTTTTTTTTTAATGAAGTTTTTGCATGCTGCCACTTCCTCTCTACTACTTTTGCGATTAGCTGGTGTCATGTGTCAGTGATTTGTGTGCACATAACTTTCTCATAATCTGGACCAGGCAATGAAACATTCTATGGCATCCCTTTGTAGATTTCCACATTAAGAAGTGACGCCCCGTCACAGGGACATGAGAAGCAAAGAATTTGTTTATTCGATCGACTAGACCCGAGAATTAGACGATTAAATAATAGAGGAGAAACTGCAGTACTGAGGTGAGTTACATGATTAATATGTACTATATACCTCATCTCCTGAATTGTTTCTTGCCTATTTTTGGATTTTTTGTGTTGAGTAAGTGAATCAGTATATGGGTACTTTGTATAATTTATGGCTTCTCAGACTTAGCAGATAAGAATCCTGCAAATGTTTCATTGTACTGTTTATACTGAGTGGCCGGGGGCTGTGTAAAGTCTGTTTGTTTGTATGTCTGCTGTTTACCCTGGTTTTCGGGTGTTTGACGAGACACTGATGGAATGCTGAGCGTAGTCTCAAAGGATTTTATAAAATAGTTATTCCTAGCAAAGGTATGCATCCCTGCTGAATGACAAAATGATTTAGAAGTAGTTGTAGGGGGCAGAGGCGTCATGGAGGACGGTCGTACGAATGGCTACGTACTCCCTCACCATCCTTTTACAGTGCTCCCGCCGACTCAGCCTTGACTGGGGAGCGGTGACACAGTCTTGCTGGGGAGCCAGAAAGCTGTCAAAGGCCTTAGAGAGTGTTCCCCTGCCTGTGCTGTACATGCTGCCTGATCTCTGCGCCTCCCCTGCTACCTGGCCCTCGGAACTGCGCCTTCGGCCACTAGCGCTGTCGGATGGGAATTTTACCATCAGTTTGTCCGCCAGGGTCCTGTGGTATAGCATCACTCTCGAACCCCTTTCCTCTTCGGGTATGAGAGTGGAAAGGTTCTCCTTATACCGTGGGTCGAGCAGTGTGTACACCCAGTAATCCGTAGTGGCCAGAATGCGTGTAACGCGAAGGTCACGAGAAAGGCATCCTAACATGAAGTCAGCCATGTGTGCCAGGGTACCTGTACGCAACACATGGCTGTCCTCACTAGGAAGATCACTTTCAGGATCCTCCTCCTCCTCCGCCCATACATGCTGAAAGGATGACAGGCAAGCAGCATGGGTACCCTCAGCAGTGGGCCAAGCTGTCTCTTCCCCCTCCTCCTCATGCTCCTCCCCCTCCTCCTCAACGCGCTGAGATATAGACATGAGGGTGCTCTGACTATCCAGCGACATACTGTCTTCCCCCGCCTCCGTTTCCGAGTGCAAAGCGTCGGCCTTTATGCTTTGCAGGGAACTTCTCAAGAGACATAGCAGAGGAATGGTGACGCTAATGATTGCAGCATCCCCGCTCACCATCTGGGTAGACTCCTCAAAGTTTCCAAGGACCTGGCAGATGTCTGCCAACCAGGCCCACTCTTCTGTAAAGAATTGAGGAAGCTGACTCCCACTACGCCGCCCATGTTGGAGTTGGTATTCCACTATAGCTCTACGCTGCTCATAGAGTCTGGCCAACATGTGGAGCGTAGAGTTCCACCGTGTGGGCACGTCGCACAGCAGTCGGTGCACTGGCAGATTAAACCGATGTTGCGGGGTCCGCAGGGTGGCAGCGTCCGTCTTGGACTTGCGGAAATGTGCGCTGACCCGGCGCACCTTTCCAAGCAGGTATGACAAGTGTGGGTAGCTTTTCAGAAAGCGCTGAACCACCAAATTAAAGACATGGGCCAGGCATGGCACGTGCGTGAGGCTGCCGAGCTGCAGAGCCGCCACCAGGTTACGGCCGTTGTCACACACGACCATGCCCGGTTGGAGGCTCAGCGTCGAAAGCCAGCGGTCGGTCTGCTCTGTCAGACCCTGCAGCAGTTCGTGGGCCGTGTGCCTCTTCTCTCCTAATCTGAATAGTTTCAGCACGGCCTGCTGACGCTTGCCCACCGCTGTGCTGCCACGACGCGCGACACCGACTGCTGGCGACGTGCTGCTGCTGACACATCTTGATTGCGAGACAGAGGTTGCGTTGGAGGAGGAGGAGGAGGAGGAGGGTGGTTTAGTGGAGGAAGCATACACTGCCGCAGATACCAGCACCGAGCTGGAGCCCGCAATTCTGGGGGTGGGTAGGACGTGAGCGGTCCCAGGCTCTGACTCTGTCCCAGCCTCCACTAAATTCACCCAATGTGCCATCAGGGAGATATAGTGGCCCTGCCCGCCTGTGCTTGTCCACGTGTCCGTTGTTAAGTGGACCTTGGCAGTAACCGCGTTGGTGAGGGCACGTACAATGTTGCGGGAGACGTGGTCGTGCAGGGCTGGGACGGCACATCGGGAAAAGTAATGGCGACTCGGAACCGAGTAGCGTGGGGCCGCCGCCACCATCATGCTTTTGAAAGCCTCCGTTTCCACAAGCCTATACGGCAGCATCTCAAGGCTGATCAATTTGGCTATGTGCACGTTTAACGCTTGAGCGTGCGGGTGCGTGGCGGCGTACTTGCGCTTGCGCTCAAACAGTTGCGCTAGCGACGTCTGGACGCTGCGCTGAGAGACATTGCTGGATGGGGGTCGAGGACAGCGGAGGTGAGGGTGTGGGTGCAGGCCGGAAGGCACTCGTGCCTGTGTCCTCAGAGCGGGGTTGGATCTCAGTGGCAGGTTGGGGCACAGGGGGAGAGGCAGTGGTGCAAACCGGAGGTGGTGAACGGCCTTCGTCCCACCTTGTGGGGTGCTTGGCCATCATATGCCTGCGCATGCTGGTGGTGGTGGCTCCCCAGCTGATCTTGGCGCGACAAAGGTTGCACACCACTGTTCGTCGGTCGTCAGGCGTCTCTGTGAAAAACTGCCACATCTTAGAGCACCTTGGCCTCTGCAGGGTGGCATGGCGCGAGGGGGCGCTTTGGGAAACAGTTGGTGGATTATGCGGTCTGGCCCTGCCTCTACCCCTGGCCACCGCACTGGCTCGGCCTGTGCCCACACCCTGACTTGGGCCTCCGCGTCCTCGCCCGCGTCCACGTCCTCTAGGCCTACCCCTCAGCATGGTGTATTACCAGTAGTGCAGAAACAGAACGCTGTAATTAAATGTGCCGCTTATTGGCCTGTGGTTGGAGGCTGACTTCGCTTACGGAACGCACAGCAGAGCCAGGAAAGAATTTTGCGCAAGCCTTCTGTAACACTTAGCTGGCTGCGTATGAATTAGGACAACTACCCCCAGCAGAGACCCAGTACACTGAGGACGGTCACAGGCAGCCGAAATAGATTTTTTTTCCCAAATGTTTTTGGAAAGGCCCACTGCCTATATACACTAAATATGTCTTCTGTCCCTGCCTCACCACTACTGGCCCTGCACTATGTAAAATTACTGCAGACTGTTTCACTGTGGACAGGAATACAGCGGTGATGTAACAGGCAACACAGAGCCAGGAAAGAATTTTGCGCAAGCCTGCTGTAACACTTAGCTGGCTGCGTATGAATAAGGACAACTACCCCCAGCAGAGACCCAGTACACTGAGGACAGTCACAGGCAGCCCAAATAGATTTTTTTTCCCAAATGTTTTTGAAAAGGCCCACTGCCTATATACACTAAATATGTCTTCTGTCCCTGCCTCACCACTACTGGCCCTGGACAATGTAAAATTACTGCAGGACGCAATGCTCTGCACGGCCGATATACAAAAAAAAAAATGTGCAACACTGCAAAAAGCAGCCTCCACACTACTGCACACGGTTAGATGTGGACCTAAGAAGGACCGTTGGGGTTCTTGAAGCCTAAAATAACTCCTAACACTCTCCCTATAGCAACTCCAGCAAGACAGCACTTTCCCTGAACTATGTCAGAATGCAGCTGTGGCGAGCCGCGGGAGGGGCCGATTTATATACTCCGGTGACACCTGATCTCGCCAGCCACTCACTGCAGGGGGGTGGTATAGGGCTTGAACGTCGCAGGGGGAAGTTGTAATGCCTTCCCTGTCTTTCTATTGGCCAGAAAAGCACGCTAACATCTCAGAGATGAAAGTGAAAGTAACTCGAACATCGCGTGGTACTCGTCTCGAGTAACGAGCATCTCGAACACGCTAATACTCGAACGAGTATCAAGCTCGAACGAGTACGTTCGCTCATCTCTAGAGATGAACCTTCACCTTTTTTTAACTTTTACGTGATCGCCATTATCTATTGGATAACGGCGAACACGTAACCAGGAACTGCTCACCGCGGCCTCCCGTGAAATCTCCAGGCTCTCGGCTAAGTTTTGTAGCTAGGAGCAGGGAGATTTTAAATTATCACAGCTTTTGCGCATGCGCCTGCCATTGTGGCGATGGCGGCGTGCGCATAAGCTGGAGTAAGGTCCACGGATAAATCCGGGGCCTTAGGTATGTCATTTCATCCTCCCTCACGGATATGATCCGTGGGGGGAGATGAAATGCAAGCTTTTTTAACTTTTTAAAACTTTTTTTTTTACTTTTTACAATTTTCTTTTTACTTTTTACACTTTTTTTTACTTTACATGATCACTGTCATCCATTGGATAACAGTGATCATGTCCCTGGTGACATCCCTCTGCTCCGGGCTACGCATGGCAGCCTCGAGCAGAGGGATTTTAAATTTCCCGGGGCTCGAGCCCCTCTGTGCATGATTGACATCGGGCGCGCATGCGCAGATGGGAACTTCGGGTTCCGGGACATCGGAGAGGACCCAAGGTGAGTATTTTCACCTCCTCTCATGGATCCGATCCATGAGCGGAGGTGAAACTTTACGTTTTTTTAACTGTTTCGCAATCGCCGCTATCCAATGGATAGTGGCGATCGCGTGCCTGGGGACCGCTCACAGCGGTCCCCGGTAACACCTCCTGGTTCCCGGCTACCTTCAGGAGCTGGGAGCCAGGAGTTTTTAAATTTGCTGGGGGCTCCCGGGCTTCTGCGCGTGACGTCATCGTCTGGAGCGCATGCGCAGAAGGCCGGCGGCGGGATCCGGGAGGACCAGCTCTCCGGGTGACACCGCCGACAAGCCAGGTGAGAATTTTCAGCTGCCGTGATGGATCCGATCCATCAGGGCAGCTGAATATCTAACTTTTTTCACTGTTTTATTTACTTTTTTGCGATCGGCGCCATCCATTGGATAGCGCCGATTGCAATACCGGGGGGGGGACTGCCCGCATCCTGGGATGACAGCTCCATGCTGTTGGCTACCTGCGGGCACCGACAGCATGGAGCTGTCACGTCCTTAGGCAAGTGGGCATTAATCCAAAGAGGATGCATAAAACTACGTCCTCTAGGATTAAAGCCCACTTTCTGAGGACGTAGTTTCCCGATGGGGCAGTCGTTAAGGGGTTAAACCTGGTGCAAAGTTACCTTGAAGACCTTAGTACCCTCTTGCTATGGCTCAGACCAATGCAATCACCACACAAATACATATTCTTTTACAGAACGGGGGTGTCATTCCTTATTCCTCTCCCTGTAACTCACCGTTGTTTCCGGTTAAGAAAAAGGTGGAGAAAAGGACAGCCTCATCAATGCTGCATGGCACAGGATCTTAGAGCAGTCAATGTGGCTCTGGTCTTGATCACTCCAATTGTACCCAATCCTCACATTCTTTTAGCTTATGTCCTACCCCAAGATGCCCAGATGTATGTAGTGTCTAGTCAGCTTGCTGGGTGTTTGGTGTCCTGTGCTGCCTGTTTTGTGTCTTGCTAGAGTAGGGACTGCAAGACATAAGGAGCATTGATCGCGGCCTTGCAGCTTAAGTTCATTGACCAATGTATGAACTAATCCCTCGCTTTTATATTCAGCTTTACCATTTGCTTTAGTGTGCAAGGTTGTGTGGTAAGTGTGTTTGTACAGTTTGTTTGTCTGTACTTGTCCTGGTTCTGTGTACCACCTATTCTGGGAGAGCTAGGGCCATCTTCCTGTCAGCACACGGTCAGCTTCCCCTTCCATGTTTTCTATGCAAGTTCTGTCATTTTCCTCAGTATGCCAGTTCTGTCATTTTCCTGTTGGTATGTCAGTTGTCCCTAACCTGTGTCTACTGGTCACATTTGTGTGGGCCCGGTGCTTATTTGCCCACACGAACATAACACCTATGCTCTACTCCTAACTCATGGCACAGGGTCTGGAGGCATAGCCGTGCTCTGACCCAACCATTGTTCTTTTTCAGTACATGGATGATCTCCTTTTGTGTGACCCCACTAAGGCTAAATGCATCAAGTACTCTGTTTCCCTTTTAAAATTACGCCAGAATGCAAAGCTGCTGTATCTGGACACTCTGCCTCTATGTCAGTCACCGCTCCTCGCACTTTCCTTGGACTTGTCTCCTACTGGCCCTGGATACAGAATGCCTCGCAGTTCATGCAACCTCTTTATGATTGTCTACAAGTTTCACCAATTTGCCTTACCTCAGAGATTCAACACTCCTTTTCTGCCTTAAAAGACTTGATTCTCGCTGCACCAGCACTTGGACTACCTAACTACCTTCAGGTTGTATTGTCAGGAGAATGCTGGACATGCTGTGGGGTTGCTCATGCAGGAACATGGAGGACATCAACATCCAGTCGCCTACTACTCTGCTAGATTGGATCCAGTAGCTAGAGGGACACCCTGAGGAGATCAACAAATGGGAAGCCCGAGGTGCTACCTGCAATGAACTTACAAACGTTTGGAAACACACTTCCAAGCCTTGCCTTCCATGCTCTCTTTACCTGGTCATGGCCTCTTATGCCCATGGACCTACCCATGTATCCAAGACAGCCAAATTTGGTGGCCAGACATTGGTATGCTCCAGGGTTCTCTGTGGCAGCCAACACCTACTCCAGAGCCTGTCTCATCTGTGCCATGAGTAATCCAGGTTGCACTGAAAATCCCCCTATGAGACACACTCCCAAACCATTTTCCCCTTTCCAGAGATTGCAGACCGACTACATCCAGCTACCAAAAAGTGGCCCCTATGAGTACTTCCTTGTTTGTTTTTATCTGTTCTCTGGTTGGGCAGAGGCTTTCCCTGTGGCTAAAGCTATGGCCCGCCATACGGCTAAGATTTACTCTCAGAAGTAGTGTGTCTGTTTGGTATCCCTGAAACCATTGAGCACAACCGGGGTACCACTTTTACTGAAAACGTTATGAAGGAGATGGCAGGAATGTTGGGCATTGAATGAGCTTTCCACACACCCTACCATCCTCAAAGTAGTAGGAGAGTAGAGAGACTAAATGGTACTTTGAAAAACAAAATCCTGAAGGCCATGACTGAACTCAATAAGCCATGGCCTGACTGCCTTCCACTGGTGTTATTTTCAGTAAGACACACCCCTAACAGACGCTTGGGTCTCAGTCCCTATGAGGTTTTGTTTGGGTGTGCACCTCGGTTAGGGCTGTAGTTTCCTCACCAGTTGACCCTTCAGCATAGGAATATGGTCTTGTACATGAGAAATCTAATTAATCAATTAACTAAATTGCATGCCAAGGTCTGTTCTTCTCTTCCAGATCTGGATTCTGTAAAGGGTAGTGACTCCATTAAGCCTGGGGACTGGGTAAGAACCAAGAGGCATACCAGGAGAAGCCTTGAGCCCCAATTTGAGGGTCCCTTCAAGGTCCTGCTAACCACCAAAACCTCCGTGAAGTTGCAAGGGAAAGACACCTGGACGCACACTTCCCACTGCAAGAGAGTTCTTGTTCCGCCTGAAACCAATCAAGGCTCATCATGAGCCTGTATATCCTTTTATGTCTGATAGCTATGGTTACTATTAACAAAAATGTAGATTGGATAAATTACATATTTTACATTTAAAATTAGCAGTGGTTTGTTAACTACACACATGATGCTGTTCAAGGACAGCTTGGTCCTATCTCTACAATGGCTTTCCAAAGTAGACTAGCACTAGGTATGTTTTAGCTGAAAAAAGAGGGGTATGTAAAATGATTGGTGATTCTTGTTGTACTTTTATCCCTAACAATACAGCTCCAGATGATTCCATCACTAAGCCTCTGAAGGGCCTAACCAGTCTTTCTGAAGAACTGGCAACCAACGTCGGCATAAAAGACCCTTTCGGAGATTGGTGGACTTCCACATTTGGAAATGCCGATGGCTTTCGTCTGTTGCTATTACTTTTATGACTGTTGTCTGTGTACTCATATTTGGTGGATGCTGCGTCCTGCCACTGCTCAGACGAGTAGTGACAGCCATTGTAGAAAAGAACATTCCTCTTATGCTTCACGGTATAGAAGGAGATTTGGAATCCATCATGACGTCCCCCCAATGAATAGGGAGCAACAAAGACTTCCAGGGAATCCAGTGAAATTGTGTAGGAAGTTCTGGTGGGTAGCACTAAGCTTCTTCAAAGTACTCAGAGGACACACATGGTTGCTTCCTGTTCAGTAGAAGCAAAAAGGTGGGATTGTTGTAGATAGGACAAAGAGACTGTTTCATACTTCATAGGAGACAATGTACTTAAGATGGCGTCTGTTTTCTGCAGCCACACCTAAGCGCTACGATTTTGTTTATATAAATAGGAGAACAAAGCATGAACTATACTAGTTTAATTTGCATTTAACTGACACCCCCTTTCTCTCACTCCAATCATATAGATCGCAATCACCCTTAATTTTGCTTACATAGTAAAGCATATATATACTTGTGTCTGCCTCTTAGTAAAGTTAGAAGAGCTTCATTGTCGGATGATGCTGGCTATGTCATGTGTCAGTGATTTGCGCGCATGTAACCTTCTCACAATGTGGCCCAGGCAATGAAACATGCTATGGAATCCCTTGTTAAATTCTCCCGCTGGTAACAGGATCCAACACAAGCTCTGGTTCAGCAAGTGCTAGCATTGTCGCAGCAAATGGCAGCCTTTACGCAAAAGCTGTCTGCCATTAGGTCTTTGCCTGCATCATTTGATGTTTCTGCGCAATCTAAACCAATGCTTGAGTTACCAGACTGTTCTTCTGGCAAATGTTTCATTTCGTGAAGCTTGCAAGTTATATTTTTGTTTAAGGCCAATTTCCTCAGGGAATGAAATCCAGAGAGTGGGCATTGTAGTCTCTGTTACAAGGAGACCATCAGGCCTGGGAGTTTTCCCTTTTTCTCGCCTCACCTGCCCTGTCTTCAGTGGACATTTTTTTCCTCAGTGCTATGCCTGCTCTATGATGATCGGATTCTGTGGCCCTCGCTGAAAGTAAAATCCGCATGATACTACTGTTGAGTACTACTGTGCAGAATTTCTGCACTGGGCAAATGAAACTCAGTGGAATGGTCTGGCTTTGAGAAGCCAGTTCTGTTTTGGTCTGTCATGCAAGGTGAAGAATGCAATGGTTCAGTATGCTACACCTTGCATGCTGGAGGATGCCATGGCCTTGGTGATTTGGATTGATCGCTGTCTGTGGGAGAGAAAGTGTGAGACAGTGTTTGAATCTCCTTCCTCATTATCTATTTTCCCATAGGATTAACCTACGGGATAGGGACAGTTTTTCTTAATAAAGCATGTAGAGATATTCGTCTAAAGAAACGTTTGTTCTTTTATTGTGGGCAAGATGGGCACTTTATTCGCAGTTGTCCAGCGAGACCCAGGAACAAGCAACCAGTTATTCGTCCGGTTCCACAAGTTGCTTGGTTGGCTAAGTCCAGGCAAAGTTTCCCAGCTGAAGTAATTTCAGATAATAACATAATATCTGCTGGTGTTTGTTTGGATAGTGGGTCGGACATTAATGTGATAAATTCTCAGTTTGCCCAGAAAGCCAGTCTAAAGATAGAAATACTCTCTAACCCAATTTCTGTTTCCACTGTAGATTCGTTCCTGTTACGCCTGAGACACATTGTTCCGGAAAAACACTTAAGGGTTGGGCAGTTTCATGTAGAAACGATATCTTTGTACGTATATGAGGGCCTGCCTTCTGATATAATCCTTGGATTACCCTGGTTTAAGATTCATAAACCAATTGTCAACTGGGTTTCTAATGAGATTTCTAGGTGGGGAACCCATTGTCTAACCAGGTTTCTTCCTGCGAATACCCCAGTTAGGGACTATTACCCCTCATTCTGATTCATGGAAAAGTAATGATCTATCTTACTTTATTCATTAGACCCGGTGTGATTTTTCGTACAGGTTTCGTACACTCGTTCCTAACAGACTATTGTGACTGAAGCCATTTGTGTAAGGCTGGCTTAAATTATGTTTCGGCTCCTTATTGTGGCATTTATGTGTTTGTCCTGTATGGATAAGTCCTGTATGATGTTTTGTCCATTGGAAGAGTTGACATACATATAAATATTTTGCCCTGAGGGTCCAGAGGCCCGTTTTCTTTGGGGGGGGGGGATGGGGGTAGTGTCATATCACAGTCAGTACACTGTTAAGTATTTGCCAGCACACCTTTGTTTCATTGGGTTCTATCATGACTAGTTAGCGTTAATATCTCCTGTGCTTACTAGTCCAGGTTAATTATTCCTGCAACTGCCAGCGAGGTGTGGCTGGTTGTTAACATTTCTATCAGCCAATCAGCTTCTCCCTCTTCCCTATATAATCCAGCTCTTCCTGGCTGGGAGTTGCTGATTATTTTCAGTGTTCAGAGCCCCTGTGTGTCTGGCTCCTGTTTTCAGGTTTGTTCCCTGTTTTGTATTTGTTGTTTGTCTGGTATTCTATTGTTCTTCTCTTTTAGTTTTTGTCTGTCTTTATTTGTTCCTTGGTTGCCAGCACTCTGGTTCCCCTTGGACCTCTGTCCTATCCTTGTGCACGAAAATGGGGTCGTCCCTTTTGGGATGAGTGCTCCCTACGAGGTGGGTTCAGTTGGAGGGGTTCTGAGTGCCCGCTCTGTCCATTACCTCACTTCTCTGTCCGGCCTGCATCTAGCTATTTGTATTAGCTAGTTTTTACGTCCGTTCTGGCTGCCTTTGTACCAGGTTCCTGTTTGCAGTCCACGGCGAACGTAAAAGATGTAATGTACTGTAGGGGTACACTATAGAGAATGGCCTGTAGGGGGCAACAGACAGTCAGTCTGGTGCCTGAGACAAGAGGAAACACACCCACAGGTATGGTATGGAATGGAAGATGTATGTCACAGAGGTTGTTAGCTTCTGTGATGTAGATCGGTCCAATAAACTCCAGGCCAGTTCTTCCACCTGAACCAGCAAGCTATGTAAAGGGACAGGTGGAAGTAAGGAGGAGGTGTGTGTCTGGGAGAACCAGACTTGTGTTGCGACCAGACTTCTGGTCAACCTGACTCCTGTTGCAAGCAGGGAGAGACATTGTCGTGGTGGGACGCTTGGAAAGCTCTGGCCCTGGGAGCAAGAGGTCTGGAGAGAGACCTGGATGCTGGAGAGACTGTTCGTGTGCCTCAGGAATTTCGGAGTGAAACCGTCCTGAGGGAAAACAGAGTGAGTCCTAAAGACAACTGTATGAAGCGGCCCTGGAGAGTGGATGAGAACCACAGTTGGACTGTTTATTAAAACCTTGAAGTAAAAGGACAGTTAAGTTTACGTGCATAAAGTGCTGTGCTGAAGCAAGCTGCTATTGCTCTGAAGTTTAAAATAAATAGACATTTGGAGTTTAACCCATTGGTGTCTGTCTACCTTTCATGTGAGCAAATTAACCCCCGTGTTGCTACAGTACCTGATCTAATTCTTTAACTTCCTGGTGTCGTACAAACATGAAATTTGGTACAACCATTATTTAGATCCTAAATAGGATAAGTAAGGTCCTAAATAGGAAAAGTAAAGTGGGTCACAACTCGATTATTCAATGCTAATTGCAAAAGTAAGTGCACCCCTATGTAATGTAACTTTCCAGTGTTGTACAAGCGTGAATTTTGGCACAAGCATTCTTTAGGTCCTAAATAGGAAAAGAGTAAAAGGGGTCACAGCTTGATTTTTCAATGTTAAGTGCAAAAGTATTGGCACCCTTTAGTAATGTACCTAATCTATGTCTCTAACTTCCAGGTGTCAAAATTTGGCCCAAGCATTCTTTAGGTCCTAAATAGGAAAAGTAAAGGGGGTCACAACTCGATTATTCAATGCTAATTGCAAAAGTAAGTGTACCCCTATGTAATGTAACTTCCCAGTGTTGTACAAGCGTGAAGTTTGGCACAAGCATTCTTTAGGTCCTAAATAGGATAAGTACGGTCCTAAATAGAAAAAGTAAAGGGGTCACAACGCGATTACTCAATGCTAAGTGCAAACGTATTGACACCCCTATATCATGTACATAATATAATTCTCTAACTTCTCGGTGCTGCATAAACATAAAATTTGGCACAACCATTCTTTTGGGTCCTAAATAGGAAAAGTAAAGGGGTCACAACTTGATTATTCAATGCTAAGTGCAAAGTATTGGCAGCCCTATGTAATGTACCTAATCTAATTCTCTAACTTCCCAGTGTCGTACAAACATGCAATTTGGCACAACCATTTTTTAGGGTCTAAATAGGATAAGAAACATCCTAAATAGGAAAAGTAATGGGGTCACAACTTGATTATTCAATACTAATTGCAAAAGTAGGTGCACCCCTATGTAATGTAACTTCCCGGGGTTGTACAGTGTCGTACAAGAGTGAAATTTAGCGCGAGTATTCTTTAGGTTCTAAGTGAGGAGAGTGGGAGGGGTTGCACATTTTGCAGAGGGACATCGGTACATGCAGCCTGAGAAGAATCTAATGCGCCTCCGTGTATACAAAATTTATTCCTTGGTTCCTCTAAACTAACCACGACTTCATAAAATTTTCTCTGCAAACGGGTAAACACCTGTACCAAATTAACTTGGGCGAAGCTGGGTATATCAGCTAGTTCAGTGTATAAAGATATTAAAACACAGGCCTCTATGTGGCAAAAAAGTGTAGCAAAAATTATTTTGGTAGGCCAAGGAAAGAAAATAGGGCCACAAAACCATTATGTCGGTAAAATTGCTACAAAGGGTCTGGTCCTTCCATTTTTACAGAATATCATCTAGTGAGCCTATCCATACCCAGGTCTTTTAATGATACCAGGTACTGTGTATTGCTGGATCATTAAGGGGTTAAATAATATAATTTGCTGATTATACTTTCCCTTTAATTATTATTTATTGAGCTCCTAAGTGGTATATCGTAAGCACACCTGAACATTGTGGGTGGAGGAGTTGCTGTTGGACCGCTGTTTACACAACATGAAACGATAGTGGAAACCTTGAGGAGTGCCCTAAGCAAACAACATTCTTCATAACCCGCTGTCCCTCCCTATACTATGTCAGTAACCCTTTCTTTTCTGCAGATGTGATCCACCACATGCTGTCTTACATTCAGACATCATCTGTATAGGATCTATAATATACTTTAGTAATAATTTAGTTATTCTTACTGTAGCTCCATTTAAAGGGATATTCTGGGAATTTAAAAAATGCTTTCAAATGACCTAAAAACAGACAAACTTTTCACTATACTAAGGCCGCTTGTCCATGGCTGCGACGGAATATCGCTAGCAATTATTCCGCCGCAGGGAGGAGGGGGAGCACTAAAAGGTCTCCACGATGAACCTCTATTAATGATAGGCCGCAGAAAATCACTATGATTTTCTGCTCGTGTGCAGTAGGCTGCGCTTTACATAGTTATGCTATGGAAAGCGTGTCATGCAAGCTCCGCATGCGAAATATCGCCGCAGATCTCGCAATGACACCTCGCCCGTGGACAGCCAGCTGTACTTTTACAAATTCCCTTTGTTCCCCCACCATGCTGGCTTTTACAAATCTTTGTAATCAAGTGTCATCCATGTTGTTTTTTTATATTTTACTATCAATGTTTAACCCCTTAAGGACCTGGGTATTTTGATCCAAAAGGACTAGATACTTTTTAGGGATTTTTACCCATGTGGTGGTTTTACAGCCCTCTTTAATTTTTTCAGCTACCAAAAGTATTGTTGCTGTGTTTTTTCCCCTGTGACATATGATGCTATTTTTTCATATCTTTTTTTCTTTTAGCATATTTACACTGAAATAAAATACAGGAATGGATTCCTCATTTTGTTTCTGATGTTTTGATATATTTTTATAGTTTCGGATTATAGGACGCATATGGCAACGATTTAGGTCGGCAGTGGGTCGTTTTCTTTTATATATATATATTTTAATTTTATTCTTTACTTTCTTTTACTTATTTTTGTAGCTATTTTTTTATAACATCTATGTCGTTTAGAGGTTGTTCACATTGTCCACTTCTGCCTTCTCTGCGTCCTTGACTGTGACTAACAGCTGAGGACCCAACCTGCTCCTGCTACATTGCAAGAGCAGGAGCTTTTATCCGGTGCTGTATCTTTACCATTGGCCGGGATAGCATTTATAATGTAGAGGTGTAGCTTCTCTACGTAATTGCTATTTTGTGACAAATCCAAGAGGAAGCATTGGTGAAGTAGTGCCACCTAGTGGTAAAATCATTCTTCCCAACTGTCCTAGATTCTGTGAGACAGTCCCAGATTGGAGATGCTGTCCCGCAGTTCCTTGTGGCAAGAGGCATGTCCTGCCCCGCCAGATCTGACATGTAAAAAAAAACCTCAAACTCACCTTTTATGTGCTGCTGCAATCCCTGGCCTCAGAATTAGCACAACTGAGGTCAGTGATTGGCTGCAGTGGTTATGTGCCATCAAGCACATGAGGGGAGATCAGCAGGTTCCAAAGGGACAGCTATCAGAGTGGAGAAGCAGCGGAGAAAGTGAAGTGATAGGGGGCACCTATCAGAACTATTATTAATGGAGGCACTATTGTAATAGGGATCCCCCTATGGTAAGGGGTATACCACCTGGTTATGAGATTGGGGGTCTTACCTCAGAGGTTGTTATTCGAAGCTTAGGCTCGCTCAATTACTTCACTTCCGGAGAGTTTTCTAGTTTGTACATTACACACCTGAAAGAGGGTCACCGTGGGATTCATACCACAGGGGTTTAATAAGTAACACAGTAACATAGTATGCTAGGCTGAATGAAGACAATCTCCATCTAGTTCAGCCTGTTTCTACTCCCCCCTTGTTGATCCAGAGGAAGGCAAAAAAAAAAAACAACAATGAGGCAGATGCCAATTTAGCTCCTTTGGAGGAAAAATTTCCTTCCCGACTCCATAATGGCAGTCAGAATAATCCCTGGATCAACTTTTGAGTTCTACCTAACTCCAGGACCCAGATCAACAACCCCGCTGGTCATCTAATGTCTATATCCTGTAATATCATAGCGCTCTAGGAAGATGTCTAGTCCCATCTTAAACTCCTCTACCGATTTTTGCCATCACCACGTCCTCAGGCAGAGAATTCCACAGTCTCACTGCTTTTACAGTAAAGAACCCCCTTCTGTGTTGGTGATGAAACCTGCTTTCTTCTAGATGTAGTGGATGCCCTCTTGTTACCGTTGCAGTCCTGGGTATAAACAGATCATGGGAGAGATCCTTGTATTGTCCCCTCATGTATTTATACATAGTTGTTTGATCGTCCCTTAACCGTCTTTTTTTCCAGGGTGAATAATCCCAATTTTGATAGCCTCTCTGGGTATTCCAGTCCTCCCATTCCGTTTATTAATCTAGTTACTCTTCATGGAACCCCCTCAAGCACTGGAACATCTTTCCAAGAACTGTACAAAGTATTCCATGGGGGGCATGGCAAGGGCCTTATATAGTGGAAGAATAATGTTCTCATCCCTCGCCCCTATACCTCTATTAATGCACCCCAAGACTCTATTAGCTTTTGCAGCAGCTGACTGGCATTGGTTACTCCAGTTAAATTTACAATCCACTAGTACCCCCAGGTCTTTTTCCATATCATTTTTCCCTAGCTGTACCCCATTTAGTGTATATTCCAAACGAGGAAGAGAAGAACAGCACTCCAGGGAGTAAAAAATCACAATGGTATCTTTATTATGCCCATAAACACGAACAACGTTTCAACCCTACTTCCAAGGGTCAGGAAGTAGGGTTGAAACGTTGTTCGTGTTTATGGGCATAATAAAGATACCATTGTGATTTTTTACTCCCTGGAGTGCTGTTCTTCTCTTCTTCGTTTGGTTGATACATTCCTGATCCAGGGTCCAGGATCGTGTCGAGCGGGCACCATCTATGTGATGTTATCCTCCCTTACAAGACAAGGTGAAGTGTGTGCTGTGACCAGTTGATTATTTGTGATTGCCATTTAGTGTATATTGGTGACATCCTTTTCTGCTGCCCATGTGCATAACCTTACATTTATCAATATGAACTTCATTTGCCATTTTTCTACTCAAGCTCCCAGTTTATCTAGGTCCAGTTGCAGCTGCATATTGTCAGACTTTATATCAGTTACCTCGTATAATTTCGTATCGTCTGCAAATATTTATATTTTACTGTGCAGTCCCTCTATCGGGTCATTAATAAATATATTGAACAGAATGGGGCCTAATACTGAACCCTGTGGCCCCCACTAGCAACTGTGGCCCAATCAGAGTACGGACCATTTATTTAAGTAAGCCATTTTGCAGAACCAAGTCTCTTTATTTATCGCAACAATAACCGGGAACAATTGACTTGTGCAGCGAGTACACCAATGGCCTGAAAGATAAATCCCACGTAGCAGTGGTAAATTAGGATAAATCTTTAGTCTCTCTGTATAAAATATAGAGGCTAATTAATATCACTGGGTCTCCAAATAAATGTCTCTCGCAGCATGAGGGTAGGTACACTTGAACGTTTCTTAACAAAAACAAGGCCTTTTGACTCACGTGTCCGCAGAACGGAGGTGTTAGTCAGTCCATAATTCACTTAGAACTTCTGGGTGTTGGATTAGCTAAATCCCAGTTGTGAAGCCTTGCAGAAATAAATCTCGACACTATCTCCTGTCGCTGTCGCCAGCCACAAGTAAGGATGTGGGTGGTGGTAGTCTCCGGTTAGCGTGGGACGCTCCTACTCCTGCAGCTTCCTGACTGTACAAGGCTATGAGCTGAATCCGAGAAAGGGAAAAAGGTTCACTGGAGCATGGCTAAAAGAAATAGTGCCCCAATAGAGGTCCCAGTAGTAATAGTGCCCCCAGTGCCCTGACCCCTTCTCCCGGTGTCTGCCATGCATACAGGACATGCAGGATGCAGACACTAGGGGCATCAGGAGTCACAGTCTCTAATTTCAGCAGCATAGGCCGAATGGGAGAGAAAGTGAGTGAAATACTTGATAATGTGGGGTCACTGCCTAGTTGGAGATGCTCTCAGCTGGCAATTATTTTTTACTGGTCATTAATATGGTTGGTGAAAAATAAATACCAGCATTGACCTTTTGACCGGTGAGTTACTGGCCAGGTGGCAACCCTACCCGACACCTGAGGGCACATAACTTAAAAACATGAGACAATAAGACCATCTGAGTATATTACTTAATGTATCACAATCATATTCAACCCTCTTATGCCTGTATTATAGAGTTGTATCTTGCCACCACTACAGGTCTACTGAAGGGAATTT
Source organism: Eleutherodactylus coqui (assembly GCF_035609145.1). Classification (NCBI taxonomy): domain Eukaryota; kingdom Metazoa; phylum Chordata; class Amphibia; order Anura; family Eleutherodactylidae; genus Eleutherodactylus; species Eleutherodactylus coqui. The sequence continues at coordinate 98,827,309 of NC_089845.1, read as the reverse complement.
GGAGCATCATAGGGATCAATAATGGTCTGAGTTTGGGTCAGTAGACCTGCTGTTACGTTTGTACAGCTTGCAACTATGTTGCCCTTTACAGACATCATCAACAGGAAAATAACCAGCAAGCGCGTAGAGGCGGGCCTAGAATAAATACACTTCCACTATGACTGGCTGGCCGACTAGGGGAAACACCTCCTTGCCAGCCAATCATTCACTCATACACCACAGAATATGTTGTAGCAGGGTTATAAAGAAGGGCATATTATACACTGAACCCACTAAGGGATTTCTGACAGATGACACCTCAGGGGCTTTCTTTAGTAAAAGGAAGAAAACACTCATTGGTGCCTAGCGCCAAATGACAGGGCACATACGTCAGAGGTGCAGTCACATGGGCGGAGTCTCAATGTCATGATGTCTCCCAGGGTCATCTTCCTGATTGAAGGTGTGCCACAGCACCTACTCTTGGGCCTGGACACTTGTCCATAATAGGAGCTCAAAAATGTGCCAAGACTATACTCAAGTGAAAGTGAACCTAATGGAACAGACTGAATATCCATGCTCAGATGCTGTGCGGACATGTCTGCATTACAGATTTTTTTTCAATGGGTTGTCATGCCATTTACTCTCACATCAGAAATAGTATTAGCACTAGAGATGAGCGAACGTACTCGGATAAGCACTACTCGTCCGAGTAATGTGCTTTATCCGAGTATCTCTCCGCTTGTCCTGAAAGATTTGGGGCGCTCCGCTGCTGACAGGTGAGTCGCAGCGGGGAGCGGGGCAGAGCGGGCGGGAGAGAAGGAGAGAAAGATCTCCCCTCCTTTCCTCCCCGCTCTCCCCTGCAGCTCCCCGCTCCGCAGCGCCTCCCGAATCTTTCAGGACAAGCGGGGAGGTACTCGGATAAAGCACATTACTCGGACGAGTAGTGCGTATCCGAGTACGTTCGCTCATCTCTAATTAGCACCTCACTATTAAGTGAAATGATCATTTTAAATTTGGCCAAGTCAGAGTTCCGACCCTAACCCCATCAAGATGCTGTGGAATGACCTAAAGAGGGCTGTGTACACAAGGCATCCCAGAGATATTAATGAACTGAAACCCATTTGCAGGGAAAATTGGTGAAAAATCCCTCCCAAACGTTGTGTAAATCTTATTTGCAGCTATAGAAAACATTTAGTGGAGGTGATCACTGCTAAAGAGGGATCTTCAGCTTATTAAATTTAAGGGTTCACTTAGTTTTACTCCCTGCACTGTGGTTGTTTACACAATGTCTTTAATAAAAGACATGAACGGTCCAACTGCTTCTGTTTAATTAGTTACATTGTGTTTGTCTATAATTGTGACTTGGATATAATTGGGCCAAAATTTATTACTGCAGAAATCCAAGTCATTCTAAAGGGTTCACTTACTTTTTCTTGCAACTGTATTTGTCATATTTTTTTCCGTTAGCCATTAAAAGGTATCAACTACTGTGAACTCTCACATTTTATCTTTTCCTGACCTGGCGTGCTCAAGTTTCCAGGGACAAAATACTAGTTGTTGCCGGGGCAACCCTGGCTGGATGACAGCGTTCAGTTGTCGGTGTGCGTATCATACATGGCATATATCTATTATGTTCCTGGCTCACAATGATCTTTTTGGAGTTATTTTCGACCAGTTTGAAAAACATTTCCAAATGTATATTAGTCCCGTCATAACTGTAGATCACAAAATTAACTTCTCTATGTGCCGCTCACTTGCCATTCCAGTTATAAGATGCTTGATACATTGTATCTGCCTCCTTGACGTGTGATTGTATCTCACGGAGCTGCATTTTTAGTTAACATAGAGGACTGACGCCAGAAAAAAGTCATCTGGTCCATCTCATCTGCCGGTATATCATTTCCTTTTTATCTCCAGATCTGTATATGACTCCGGAGATTCATCCATTGGCGTATTTATAGGGGAAGCAGGGGTTGCGGTTGCGACACGGCCCCTGAGCTGTGGGGGCCCACAGATCCCCCTCAGCACAGCGTCGGCGCGCATTGGCGGCTCAGGGGAGCGGTTCCAATGAGGCAGCTGTGGTAGCAAGAAAAACCTGTGCTGCTTAGAAGGGAGCAGCGCTTCATTAGTGAAAGCGGCAAACAGTTACCAGGAGAAGAAGAGTGGGCGGGGTTGGTGGCGGGGTTAGGGCCAGGTTGGGGGCGGAGCCAGCAGCGGGTTTCAGTTTGAACATGTGAAGACTTACCACTGGCACTGATCATCCCTCCCCCTCCTCCTTGGTAAAGGCAGGGGATGGATGAAGCACCAGGGATGTACATGTATAGGACAGTATTCCTGTGTGTGCATGTATAAGCCTGCCTATATGTATATACTCTATGTGGTAAACTGTGTTCTTTGTATACACTATATATGTGCATATATTTATTGTATGTGTACAGTGTTCTGTGTATACACTCTATATGTCCCTGTATATGTGTGTATATATATATGCACCCGGGCCCCTGAGCCTTTAGTTACACCCCTGGATTTATCGTCTTGTATGTCGTAAAGTCTCTCGGTAACCATAATGCAGTCCTATATAAAGCCACAAACAATGCATCATGAATTTGTCACAGCCAGCATCTCAAATCTCTCCTCCTCATTACTCCTGCATTCAGAGGGGCAACAATGCAAAATCCACGTGGGGCAGACTACATAGTGCTCCGATTGTGCAGGATGATTAGGCTCTGTAACAAAAATAAAATCTCCATCTAGAGGGGAGCAACACAGGCTGAAATAAAGACGCTACATATGTCCGGTACATTACAGCAGAGCGACATCTGCTGGAATTACATTGATATATACTTGTGATCAAGACTTCTAGGCAATAAAAGTACATCTCTGTGTCTTTCACATTCCACTTCTTTCCAATCATCCTATACTGTACAGTGCATGCCTCTCGACCGTTTCAGATTCTGCAGTACTGTACCAAATTTGAGATGCTGTCCTGGGCGATAGGAGGCATTTCCAATCCCCCAGGTTCGACATATATATATAACCTCCCTCCCAGTTTACTCACCTTTCCTGCTGCTTTTTTATTCTGCTTGCTGTCCCTTCTGATCTCCCTGCAGCCAGGAGCGTGCTGCTGCAATCCCTGGTCTCAGCGTTAGCATGACTGAGGCTAGTGATTGGCTGCAGAGGTCATGTGCTATCAAGCACCTGACCGGCTGTCGGAAATGAGGCCAGGGAAAATCAGCGGGATCTGGAAGGACGGCGAGTGGAGCAGAGAGGCAGCAGAGAAGGTGAGTTGACTGAGGCACATAACATGGGTCACTATTACTACTGGAGCTGCTAATGGATGCACTACTACTGAGGCACTATTACTACTGGAGCCACTAATGGGGGCACTATTACTACTGGGGCTGCTAAGGGAAGCACTACTACTGGGACACTATTACTACTGGGGCTGCTAACGGGGGACATTTTTACTACTTGGGTCCACTAAGGTCATATATACATGGCCGATAGTGAGATGAATCATAGAATGGTAGAGTTAGAAGGGACCTCCAGGGTCATTGGGTCCAACCCCCTGCTCAGTGCAGGATTTACTAAATAATCCCAGACAGATATTTGTCCAGCCTTTGTTTGAAGACTTCCATTGAAGGAGAACTCACCACCTCCCGTGGTAACCTGTTCAACTCACCCTCACTGTCAGAAAGTTTTTTCTAATATCTAATTTGTGTCTCCTCCCTTTCAGTTTCATCCCATTGCTTCTAGTCTTTCCTTGTGCAAATGAGAATAGGGCTGATCCCTCTGCACTGTGACAGCCCTTCAGATATTTGTAGACCGCTATTAAGTCTCCTCTTATTCTTCTTTTTTGCAAGCTAAACATTCCCAGATCCTTTAACCGTTTTTCATAGGACATTATTTGCAGACCGCTCACCATCTTGGTAACTCTTCTCTGAACTTGTTCCAGTTTGTCTATGTCTTTTTTAAAGTAGGGTGCCCAGAACTGGACACAGTATTCCAGATGAGGTCTGACTAAGGAAGAGTAGAGGGAGATAATGACCTCACATGATCTAGACTCTATGCTTCTCTTAATACATCCCAGAATTGTGTTTGCCTTTTGACTGCTGCATCACATTGTTGACTCATGTTCAGTCTATGATCTATTAGTATACCCAAGTATTTTTCACATGTGCTGCTGCTTAGCTCAATTCCTCCCATTTTGTATGTGTTTTTTTCATTTTCTTGCCCAGATATAGGACTTTGCATTTCTCCTTGTTAAATGCCATTCAATTTGTTGCCACCTACTGTGCAAACTTTTCTAGATCTTTTTGAATACTCTCTCTTCCCTAGTGTTAGCTATCCACCCTAGCTTTGTGTAGTCAGGAAATTTTATCAGTCATTTTATTATCAATTCCATCTTCCAGATCATTTATAAAAATGTTGAACAACACTGGGCCTAGGACTGCACCTTGTGGTACCCCACTTGATACATTCTTCCACTTGGATGTGCAGCCATTTATGACCACTTTTTGAGTACGATCACTCAGCCAGTTGTGAATTCACCTAACCGTTGCCTTGTCAATCCCATATTTGGTCATTTTTTCAATAAGTATAGTATGAGATACTTTGTCAAATGCTTTACTAAGGTCAAGATAAACTATATCCACTGCATTTCCCTGATCAACCCAGTTGGTGATTTTGTCATAGAAGGAAATTAGATTAGTCTGGCATGACTTGTTTGTTACAATCCCATGCTGGCTCTGGTTAATTACTTTATTTTCGTCCAAGTACGTGCATACATGCTGCTTAATAATTTGTTCAAAGATCTTTCCCGGTATGGAAGTCAGGCTCACAGGCCTGTAGTTTCCTGGATCCACCTTCTTCCCTTTTTTGAAGATAGGGACAACATTTGCCCTTTTCCAATCTTCTGTTCCTCAGGAATTTTCAAAGATTATGGCAAGTGGTTCAGCAATTACCTCCGCTGCTTCCTTTAGTACCCTAGGTTGTAATTCATCTGGACCTTGAGACTTGAAGTTTAAGTTAGCTTAGTGTTCCCTCACCATCTCTCTGCTTACAGATAGCCTGCATTCTTTTATTCCCCCAATAGCACAGGGAGATCAATTGATGTTCCATCTACTTTCTGAGAGAAAACAAATACAAAATGGGAATTTAAAAGTTCGGCCTTCTCAACATCATTCTTAACCAATTCACCATTTTCATCTTGTAAGCATCTAATAGCATCTTTGACTTTTCGTTTGCTTTTGACATACCCCTAAAATCCTTTTTTATTGCTTTTGGCCTCTGTTGCAAGCCTCAATTCATTATTAGCTTTAGCTTTTCTGACACTTGCCCTACAGTTTCTGCAGACTGCATTATATTCTTGCTTAGATATTCCACCGTCTTTCCATTTGATAAACATATTTTTCTTTGTTTTTAACATTCTTTAAATGCTTCCTATTCTAGCTTATTTTAGGGACTGTTAACGATTGTGCCTTGAGAATCTCATTTCGCAATATTTCCCAACCTTTTTGGACATTTCTGTCCTTAAGAACATCCAGCCATTGGATTCTTCATACCCTCTTTCTGAGTTCATTGAAACCTGCCTTTCTGAAATTCAACCTTGAGGTCTGAATTTTCTCAGGTCTTCCTCCCCTTTTTATCCAACATTCAAGGATAGCATGATCACTGCCTCCTTGGGACCCAACGATCCTTACTTTCTCAACCATTTCCTCCCTGTTCGTAAGAATTAGGTCCAAGATAGCAAATCCCTTTCTTTTCTCTTTGACCTTTTGGAAGATAAAGTTGTCAGCAAGAGTGGATAAGAATTCGTTGCATCTATTACTTTTACATGAAAGAGATTCCCAACAAATGTCTGGATGGTTAATGATGAGCATCGCGAGACATAGCACAATCAAGTCCTATTCTCGTGTGAGAGGGTCAGTAAAGAGCAAATTATGGGACACAGAGGGGTGTGTGACTTAGCATAAAGGGGCATGACCTGTCATAACAATTTGCCACAAAACAAAATGCGCGCTGTTACATTTGGCTCTCCTTTCACTGCTCAAAAGTTGGGAGGTATGACAATGGGCGGGGGTATAACAAGTAATCATCGAGAGCCATATCATGGATTGCGTGGGGGGGGGGGGGTTTGGGAGAGAGTTACTCTTAGTCATGATAGTTGGCACATGTGCAATAGGGAATCCTTAAAAGGCCCATAGACTGTATCTGCTGCATTAACAAATAACTGTTTACTATAGTGGTGTCCTGATTTTGTACGGCCAACCCCATATTGGGGAACGTCTGATTGGGCACATTACTTCTACCAGTCTCCTGGACTTCAGTGACTACCCAAAGGCCAGTACTGGCAGAACCCTGAGAAGACTCAAAGCCTGATGTCCCTAAGCGTAGCTCTGAACAAGTTTCCCATGTGCTTATTCCTGTACCAGCAGCCCCATGTAAAACAGATAGCAGGGGCATTTCATGTGGCATCACAAAAGAGATAATCCATGGAGCAGAAATTGATAGCATTCCTATCCCACTAGCAGAGGAGAGGGCAAATCTCGGGGACCAGACTGGATGGTGCTATCTAGATATGCACACCCTGTACCGGCCATGTCCTTTATCAAAATTACCCTACCACCCCCATGAGGTAATGCTGTTCCAGCTGCAGGAGGAGGCTGCTCACTCATGTCTCTCCTCCAACTGAACGTCTCACTGCCTCACTCCATACTGCCCTTTCACTTCTGGTCTTCTAACACTGTTTATCATAAAAAAAACTGCGCCACTCGAAAATGAGCCGGAACCCCCACCTTTTTTTCTCACTCAAGGGGCCTGTCACAGCTCAGCAGCTAACTAATTAATTTAGGAGGGTGCCTAAACAAGCTTAACTCTTTAGCTTCCTGACTCCCTCTTCTTATTAAATGAGGTCCAGCATCACTATCCTTTGATAAATGAACTGGTAGTTAGAACAGTTGCTCTTAACTTCCAGGTCAAGTATTTTTATCCCGTAGTGCCAGTCCAGGTCACTACACTTATCTCCTGATTTAGTGAACTGAAAGATGGAACAATGCCTCTATAGTGCCACCTATTAGAAGACAGCATTCCTGCAAGTCAATGTCAGACCTTTTAGCAAGCCTTGTAACACTGGTAAAGATAACCATCCACAGACTGGATGTGTAATGGTGATTTCCTCTCATCAGCATGCAGTAGGTTGCTGGCTTGGCTAGTGAGAGGCCTATAGATCTGGGTCAGGGTATCATTCTTTGGAGAGCACCTAGAAGGTGTGAAGAGACTTACACTCATTGTCAAAAGAAATCCCTCCTTTAGAAGGAGTTGTCAGAATCAAATGAAACTTTCTATGTGTAAAATTGATATAAGTAAGTGATTATAATATCAGAGCAATAGGATAATTTATTATAGAAAACTGAACCCTTGAAGGGAGGCTCTAGTACCCTGTTGTACCACCTCTAGCTTAGATACAAGATGTGATATGGGTGTGCATGGAGGCTCTAGTACCCTGTTGTACTGCCTTAAGCTTGGATACAAGGTGTGATACAGATGGGCATGGAGGCTTTAGTACCCTGTTGTACTGCCTCTTGCTTGGATACAAGATGTGATACAGACGGGCATGGAGGTTCTAGTACCCTGTAGTACCACCTTTAGCTTTGATGCAAGATGTGATACGGGTGGGCATGGAGGCACCCCGTTTTACAGTCTCTAACTTGGATACAAGATGTGTTCTATTAGCAATAGACCTGGTCACCAGGCAGGCCATCAAAGTGTGACAATGTTGTAGAGGCATTCCTGTGACCCCCTTGTGTGTGCGGCCGAGCATTATCCTACTGGAAGCCTCTTGAAAGCCCAGCTTGAGAAGCAGCACATGTGGCTGTTAGATGTCCGAATCATATCGCTGAGCTGTCATTGTCGCTCATACCACTACTACGGGTAACCGACTGTCGTATGCGATGGCCCCCAGACCATCACACCAGTAGGGGACAGTGTGCTGCTCCACAGCAAAGGCAGGATTGAGTCGCTAACCCTGATGTCTCCAGACATGAACACAGCCCTCATTGGTGCCCAAACTAAACCTGGATTTGTTTTTGAAGACAGCCCGATTCCACTCCGTAGCATCCAGTTTCATTGTTCAATACACCATTGCAAATGGAGGTGATGGTGGATGGTTGTCAAAGGCAGTACATATAAAGGGTACCATGAGATCAAATGCCCTTCAGCCAAGCATCTGGAAATGGTTCCGACCAATACAGGAACCTGTAATGATGATTTCACCTGTCTGTCAATGGCGGATAATGAAACCATTGTGGTTGTTGATACTTGTCAGACAATCTTCTCTACTGGTAGTCTGTGGAGAGCGTTTTGAGCCCAGTCGCCTTGTATGTGTGCCCTCTTGCATCCACTGGTCCCAACACCTTCTAACAATCTGGTTAGAACAGCCCAAGTGGTGGGAAATTCGTTGATACGACCATCCAGCTTCTTGCACTCCTGTAATGTGCCCCTCTCAGACTCTGGTAACGGGTTGAAATCTCTTCTCTGCGTCGTAGAGGCGTCTAGTGGTCAACAAGCTCTACACAAGCAGAAGAAGAGGTCACTACACACAAGGAGTCTCCGAGAGCCTTTTATAGGCCAAGGGTGGGAACCATTTTTAGGGCCTCAGGTGACAAGACCGTTCATCTAATCACCCCACAACTCTCAGCATTTGTATACCTGCCTGAGTTGTAACTGCAGGATGAGTCTGCAGTAGAGATGAGCGAACGTACTCGTCCGAGCTTGATACTCGTTTGAGTATTAGCGTGTTCGAGATGCTCGTTACTCGAGGCGAGCACCACGCGATGTTCGAGTTACTTTCACTTTCATCTCTGAGACGTTAGCGCGCTTTTCTGGCCAATAGAAAGACAGGGAAGGCATTACAACTTCCCCCTGCGACGTTCAAGCCCTATACCACCCCCCTGCAGTGAGTGGCTGGCGAGATTAGGTGTCACCCGAGTATTTAAATCGGCCCCTCCCGCGGCTCGCCACAGATGCATTCTGACATAGATCAGGGAAAGTGCTGCTGATGCTGGAGCTGCTATAGGGAGAGTGTTAGGAGTTATTTTAGGCTTCAAGAACCCCAACGGTCCTTCTTAGGGCCACATCTGACCGTGTGCAGTACTGTTGAGGCTGCTTTTAGCAGTGTTGCACTTTTTTTTTTTTGTATATCGGCCGTGCAGAGCATTGCGTCCGCAGTCTGCAGTCATTGTACAGAGTATAGGGCCGGTACTGGTGAGGCAGGGACAGTGGGAAAGGTGAAAGAGATATACTGTCTATATAGGCAGTGGGCTTTTTCAAACAAATTTGGGAAAAAAAAAATATTTGGGCTGCCTGTGACCGTCCTCAGTGTACTGCGTGTCTGCTGGGGTAGTAGTCCTAATTAATATGCAGCTAAGTGTTACAGCAGGCTTGCGCAAAAGTGTTTCCTGGCTCTGCGTTGCCCATTACATCACCGCCGTCATCCCATCAAGAGGGAAACAGTCTGCAGTAATTTTACATAGTATAGGGCCAGTAGTGGTGAGGCAGGGACAGTGGGAAAGGTGAAAGAGATATACTGTCTATATAGGCAGTGGTCTTTTTTCAAAAGAATTTGGGAAAAATACTATCTTTGGGCTGCCTGTGACCGTCTTGAGTGTACTGCGTCTCTGCTGGGGGTAGTAGTCCTAATTAATACGCAGCTAAGTGTTACAGCAGGCTTGCGCAAAATTCTTTCCTGGCTTTGCGTTGCCCGTTACATCACCGCCATCATCCCGTCCAGAGGGAAACAGTCTGCAGTAATTTTACATAGTATAGGGCCAGTAGTGGTGAGGCAGGGACAGTGGGAAAGGTGAAAGAGATATACTGTCTATATAGGCAGTGGTCTTTTTTCAAAAGAATTTGGGAAAAATACTATCTTTGGGCTGCCTGTGACCGTCTTGAGTGTACTGCGTCTCTGCTGGGGGTAGTAGTCCTAATTAATATGCAGCTAAGTGTTACAGCAGGCTTGCGCAAAAGTGTTTCCTGGCTCTGCGTTGCCCATTACATCACCGCCGTCATCCCATCCAGAGGGAAACAGTCTGCAGTAATTTTACATAGTATAGGGCCAGTAGTGGTGAGGCAGGGACAGTGGGAAAGGTGAAAGAGATATACTGTCTATATAGGCAGTGGTCTTTTTCAAAAGAATTTGGGAAAAATACTATCTTTGGGCTGCCTGTGACCGTCTTGAGTGTACTGCGTCTCTGCTGGGGGTAGTAGTCCTAATTAATACGCAGCTAAGTGTTACAGCAGGCTTGCGCAAAATTCTTTCCTGGCTTTGTGTTGCCCGTTACATCACCGCCATCATCCCGTCAAGAGGGAAACAGTCTGCAGTAATTTTACATAGTATAGGAGCAGTACTGGTGAGGCAGGGACAGTGGGAAAGGTGAAAGAGATATAATGTCTATATAGGCAGTGAGCTTTTCCCGTCCAGAGGGAAACAGTATACATATATACGCTGCCTACAGTATCTGTCTGCTGTCTCAGCTCAGCCTTTAAAAAATAGAAGCAAAACACTTCAGGCCTACTAGTGGCCTTTGGACACTTGACTGCTTCTGCGCTGTGAATTCCACTAGCTCAGGTATACGCACCTACGTCTCACTACAGGCTTGCGCAAAATTCTTTCCTGGCTCTGCTGTGCGTTCCGTAAGCGAAGTCAGCCTCCAACCACAGGCTAATAAGCGGCACATTTAATTACAGCGTTCTGTTTCTGCACTACTGGTAATACACCATGCTGAGGGGTAGGGGTAGGCCTAGAGGACGTGGACGCGGCCGAGGACGCGGAGGCCCAAGTCAGGGTGTGGGCACAGGCCGAGCTCCTGATCCAGGTGTATCGCAGCCGACTGCTGCGGGATTTGGAGAGAGGCACGTTTCTGGCGTCCCAAGATTAATCTCACAATTAATGGGTCCACGCGGTAGACCTTTATTAGAAAATGAGCAGTGTGAGCAGGTCCTGTCGTGGATGGCAGAAAGTGCATCCAGCAATCTATCGACCACCCAGAGTTCTGCGCCGTCCACTGCTGCAACTCTGAATCCTCTGGCTGCTGCTCCTCCTTCCTCCCAGCCTCCTCACTCCATTACTATGACACATTCTGAGGAGCAGAATGGGCAGCAATGGTTCCTATCCCACCGGAGGAGTTTGTCGTGACCGATGCCCAACCTTTGGAAAGTTCCCGGGGTCCGGGGGATGAGGCTGGGGACTTCCGCCAACTGTCTCAAGAGCTTTCAGTGGGTGAGGAGGACGATGACGATGAGACACAGTTGTCTATCACTCAGGTAGTAGTAATTGCAGTAAGTCCGAGGGAGGAGCGCACAGAGGATTCGGAGAAAGAGCAGCAGGACGATGAGGTGACTGACCCCACCTGGTTTGCTAAGCCTACTGAGGACAGGTCTTCAGAGGGGGAGGCAAGTGCAGCAGCAGGGCAGGTTGGAAGAGGCAGTGCGGTGGCCAGGGGTAGAGGCAGGGCCAGACCGAATAATCCAACTGTTTCCCAAAGCGCCCCCTCGCGCCATGCCACCCTGCAGAGGCCGAGGTGCTCAAAGGTCTGGCAGTTTTTCACTGAGAGTGCAGACGACCGACGAACAGTGGTGTGCAATCTTTGTCGCGCCAAGATCAGCCGGAGAGCCACCACCACCAGCCTCACCACCACCAGCATGCGCAGGCATATGATGGCCAAGCACCCCACAAGGTGGGACGAAGGCCGTTCACCGCCTCCGGTTTGCACCACTGCCTCTCCCCCTGTGCCACAACCTGCCACGGAGATCCAACCCCCCTCTCAGGACACAGACACGACCGTCTCCTGGCCTGCACCCACACCCTCACCTCCGCTGTCCTCGGCCCCATCCACCAATGTCTCTCAGCGCACCGTCCAGCCGTCACAAGTGTTTGAGCGCAAGCGCAGGTACGCTGCCACGCACCCGCACGCTCAAGCGTTAAAGGTGCACATAGCCAAATTGATCAGCCTGGAGATGCTGCCGTATAGGCTTGTGGAACCGGAGGCTTTCAAAAACACGATGGCAGCGGCGGCCCCGCGCTATTCGGTTCCCAGTCGCCACTACTTTTCCCGATGTGCCGTCCCAGCCCTGCACGACCACGTCTCCCGCAACATTGTACGCGCCCTCACCAACGCGCTTACAGCCAAGGTCCACTTAACAACGGACAAGTGGACAAGCACAGGCGGGCAGGGCCACTATGTCTCCCTGACGGCACATTGGGTGAATTTGGTGGAGGCTGGGACCGAGTCAGAGCCTGGGACCGCTCACGTCCTACCCACCCCCAGAATTGCGGGCCCCAGCTCGGTGCTGGTATCTGCGGCGGTGTATGCTTCCTCCACTAAACCACCCTCCTCCTCCTCCTCCTCCTCCTCCAACGCAACCTCTGTCTCGCAATCAAGATGTGTCAGCAGCAGCACGTTGCCAGCAGTCGGTGTTGCGCGGCGTGGCAGCACAGTGGTGGGCAAGCGTCAGCAGGCCGTGCTGAAACTACTCAGCTTAGGAGAGAAGAGGCACATGGCCCACGAACTGCTGCAGGGTCTGACACAGCAGACCGACCGCTGGCTTGCGCCGCTGAGCCTCCAACCGGGCATGGTCGTGTGTGACAACGGCCGTAACCTGGTGGCGGCTCTGCAGCTCGGCAGCCTCACGCACGTGCCATGCCTGGCCCACATCTTTAATTTGGTGGTTCAGCGCTTTCTGAAAAGCTACCCACGCTTGTCAGACCTGCTTGGAAAGGTGCGCCGGCTCAGCGCACATTTCCGCAAGTCCAACACGGACGCTGCCACCCTGCAACATCGGTTTAATCTGCCAGTGCACCGACTGCTGTGCGACGTGCCCACACGGTGGAACTCTACGCTCCACATGTTGGCCAGGCTCTATGAGCAGCGTAGAGCTATAGTGGAATACCAACTCCAACATGGGCGGCGTAGTGGGAGTCAGCCTCAATTCTTTACAGAAGAGTGGGCCTGGTTGGCAGACATCTGCCAGGTCCTTGGAAACTTTGATGAGTCTACCCAGATGGTGAGCGGCGATGCTGCAATCATTAGCGTCACCATTGCTCTGCTATGCCTCTTGAGAAGTTCCTTGCAAAGCATAAAGGCAGACGCTTTGCGCTCAGAAAAGGAGGCGGGGGAAGACAGTATGTCGCTGGATAGTCAGAGCACCCTCCTGTCTATATCTCAGCGCGTTGAGGAGGAGGAGGGGGAGGAGCATGAGGAGGAGGGGGAAGAGACAGCTTGGCCCACTGCTGAGGGTATCCATGCTGCTTGCCTGTCATCCTTTCAGCATGTATGGCCTGAGGAGGAGGAGGAGGATCCTGAAAGTGATCTTTCTAGTGAGGACAGCCATGTGTTGCGTACAGGTACCCTGGCACACATGGCTGACTTCATGTTAGGATGCCTTTCTCGTGACCCTCGCGTTACACGCATTCTGGCCACTACAGATTACTGGGTGTACACACTGCTCGACCCACGGTATAAGGAGAACCTTTCCACTCTCATACCCGAAGAGGAAAGGGGTTCGAGAGTGATGCTATACCACAGGACCCTGGCGGACAAACTGATGGTAAAATTCCCATCCAACAGCGCTAGTGGCAGAAGACGCAGTTCCGAGGGCCAGGTAGCAGGGGAGGCGCGGAGATCAGGCAGCATGTACAGCACAGGCAGGGGAACACTGTCCAAGGCCTTTGACAGCTTTATGGCTCCCCAGCAAGACTGTGTCACCGCTCCCCAGTCAAGGCTGAGTCGGCGGGAGCACTGTAAAAGGATGGTGAGGGAGTACGTAGCTGATCGCACAACCGTCCTCCATGACGCCTCTGCCCCCTACAACTACTGGGTGTCGAAGCTGGACACGTGGCCTGAACTCGCGCTGTATGCCCTGGAGGTGCTTGCTTGTCCTGCGGCTAGCGTCTTGTCAGAGAGGGTGTTTAGTGTGGCTGGGGAATCATCACGGAAAAGCGTACCCGCCTGTCAACCGACAGTGCCGACAGGCTTACAATCATAAAGATGAACAAAGCCTGGATTTCCCCAGACTTCTCTTCTCCACCAGCGGACAGCAGCGGTACCTAAAGAATACGTAGGCTGCACCCGCGGATGGAAGCATCATTCTCTATCACCATAAAAAACGGGGACCTTTTAGCTTTATCAATCTGTGTATTATATTCATCCTCCTCCTCCTGCTCCTCCTCCTGAAACCTCATGTAATCACTCCGAACGGGCAATTTTTCTGAGGCCCACAAGGCTCAGTCATATAACCTTTGTAAACAATGTTTATACGTTTCAATTCTCAATTCAATAAAGCGTTGAAACTTGCACCTGAACCAATTTTTATTTTAACTGGGCCACCTACAGGCCTAGTTACAAATTAAGCCACATTAACCAAAGCGATTAATGGGTTTCACCTGCCCTCTTGGTTGGGCATGGGCAATTTTTTGTTGGTACACCAATTTTTTTGGGCCCTCGCCTACATTGTAATCCTAGTAATTTTTAGCCCACCTGCATTAAAGCTGACGTTACCTCAGCTGTGCTGGGCACTGCAATGGGATATATTTATGTACCGCTCCTGGGTTTCAGGGAGCCACCCATGCTGTCGGTCCACACGGAGTTCTAACTGCATGTGTCCACTTCTAAAGAACCCCAGTCTGACTGGGGAATGCAGTGTGGGCCAAAGACCACCTGCATTTAATTGGACGTTACCTGAGCTGTGATGGGCAATGCAATGGGATATATTTATGTACTGCCGGTGGCTTCCTGGGACCCACCCATGCTGTCGGTCCACACGGAGTTGTAACTGCATGTGTCCACTTCTAAAGAACCCCAGTCTGGCTGGGGCATGCAGTGTGGGCCGAAGACCACCTGCATTAAACCTGACGTTACCTCAGCTGTGATGGGCACTGCAATGGGATTTATTTATGTACCGCCGGTGGGTTCCAGGGAGCCACCCATGCTGTCGGTCCACACGGAGTTGTAACTGCATGTGTCCACTTCTAAAGAACCCCAGTCGGACTGGGGCATGCAGTGTGGGCCGAAAACCACCTGCATTAAACCTGACGTTACCTCAGCTGTGATGGGCACTGCAATGGGATTTATTTATGTACCGCCGGTGGGTTCCAGGGAGCCACCCATGCTGTGGGTCCACAGGGACTTCACATTAGGGATTTGTACCTGCCAGTGTCTATGAATTAAAAACCCCGGTCAGACTGGGG
Organism: Eleutherodactylus coqui; assembly: GCF_035609145.1. Lineage (NCBI taxonomy): Eukaryota > Metazoa > Chordata > Amphibia > Anura > Eleutherodactylidae > Eleutherodactylus > Eleutherodactylus coqui. The sequence continues at coordinate 98,812,086 of NC_089845.1, read as the reverse complement.
CATGCACTGTGGGCCGAAGACCACCTGCATTAAACCTGACGTTACCTCAGCTGTGCTGGGCACAGCAATGGGATATATTTATGTACCGCCCGTGGCTTCCTGGGACCCACCCATGCTGTCGGTCCACAGGGAGTTGTAACTGCATGTGTCCACTTCTAAAGAACCCCAGTCTGACTGGGGCATGCAGTGTGGGCCGAAGCCCACCTGCATTAAACCTGACGTTACCTCAGCTGTGATGGGCAATGCAATGGGATTTATTTATGTACAGCCGGTGGGTTCCAGGGAGCCACCCATGCTGTGGGTGCACACGGAATTCCCATTGCGGAGTTGTACCTGCCTGTGACTATTTATAAAAAACCCCGGTCTGACTGGGGCATGCAGACACCTTGACAGAATGAATAGAGTGTGGCACATGGGTTCCCCATTGCTATGCCCACGTGTGCAGCTCCTGATGGAGGTGGCACAGGATTGGATTTCTCATTGCTTCTGTACAGCATTATGGGCTATCGCCCCGCCCCTTTTAAAGAGGGTCGCTGCCTGGCCATGCCAACCCTCTGCAGTGTGTGCCTGCGGTTCCTCCTCATGGCAGACGTGCTTATAAATAGACATGAGGGTGGTGTGGCATGAGGGCAGCTGAAGGCTGCGCAGGGACACTTTGGTGTGCGCTGTGGACAGTGGGTCGTGCGGGGGGGGGGGGGGGGCAGCATATAACCCAGGAGAAGTGGCAGCGGAGTGCCATGCAGGCAGTGATTGTGCTTTGTTGGAGGTAGTGTGGTGCTTAGTTAAGGTATGCCTTGCTAATGAGGGTTTTTCAGAAGTAAAAATTGTTGGGAGGGGGGGGGCACTCTTGCCGCTATTGTGGCTTAATAGTGGGACCTGGGAACTTAAGATGCAGCCCAACATGTAGCCCCTCGCCTGTCCTATCCGTTGCTGTGTCGTTCCCATCACTTTCTTGAATTGCCCAGATTTTCACAAATGAAAACCTTAGCGAGCATCGGCGATATACAAAAATGCTCGGGTCGCCCATTGACTTCAATGGGGCTCGTTACTCGAAACGAACCCTCGAGCATCGCAAAAATTTCATCTCGAGTAACGAGCTCCCAAGCATTTTGGTGCTCGCTCATCTCTAGTCTGCAGCAAAATGACAACTTTTTCTAGATGCCTGATTTTTTTTTACAATCAGTATATAAAGCTATCCATGTTCTTCTGGGAAATACTGTATGCAAATGGTAAGCTGGAACAATGCCAATACAGCACCTCAAGGCTCGTTAAAAGGTCTAACATTGACTTGCAGTAATGCTGCCTGGCACTATAGAGGTATTGCTTCATCTGCCATTTGTATATTTTCCAGAGGACCATAGATGGCCTCATAAGTCCCCTCTCACCTTCTAGGTGCTCTCCCCAAGAAAACAAAACATAACCTTCCCGATCCCTGATTTAGTGATGCTTATAGCGTGATGAATGAAAGCAAATGTGCAGTGATCTTCTAACGATCGTCATGGTTACCAATTTACAATTTTTAAAAACTTAACAGGAATACAAAAAATGTAAATTCTGACATAGTGCTGAGAGCAAAACAACCCTATAGGGAAATATGAACACACAACCGACAACTGTGAGTGGCATAAACGTGATTATGGAAAAATAATAAACTATGTTAAAAAAGTGTATATATTATTGTATATGTACTAGAATATAATAGTATGCTGAGCAAGTGTATACCTCACACCACTGTATTTGAATTGCAAATTCTGCCCTCCCCGTCCTCACAAAAGATTTGGGGTAAAACGTGGGCATTGAAAGGCACTTTACTTGCAATTTTACCTTCGCACTCGCTGATCCAATTTGTGTATTCCGCAAGCGGAAGAAAAATCGCAGCATGCTCTATTTGCCACGGAATCCACACGGGCGGCCCCCTTTGCCATAGGGAACATATCCCCGAAGTCAATGGAGGCATCCGACTTGCAGCCCGTACTCACTTGACATTGTGTATGAGCTACAGGTTCCCGTGTCATCACTAAGCAACAGCGCAGGAAATACAAACAAAGGAAAAAAAACTGTACTGCGCATGACTGCCGGTGAGCCTCCATGGTCACCATAATATAGCTACTTGCAGAACGCAGGGTCACCAGCTGGGTTCACAGCCGAAATCCACTGCGGGCCTCCCAAGTGCAGAATCCAACCAGTTTGTGTGAGCCCGGCCTTTGGAGGACAGTGAATGATAAAATACAAGGGATCACAGTGCAAACCTAAGGCCCTTTTACGTGGCACAATTAATATTGCTGGATTGAGTGATTTGCACACTAATTGTTAGGTGTAAACGTGTACAGCAAATGAAAACAATCACAGAAAACGGCCATATACTTACTGACTAAGGAGTGCATATAGCTGCATCCTCTCACCATGCAGGTAGCAGACTACCAAATGAGGGAGCTAGTTGCACCTGTGAGGGATACCGACGAGACAGACACTCACACAGCCTATTAATGTAGAGGGGGGTAGCTGCTTGGTGTATAATCCCACACAGAGTGGATACAAAGTGGCAGACCTTCTGATTGGATTGAGTGATCTGCATGCTAATTGTTAGGTATAAACGTGTACAGCAAATGAATGATCAGCAATAAATTGTCTGATTATCGCTGATTGGATCTTTCATGTAGACCTGCATCACTTGATATAAACAGGAATCATACGAAGTAGTAGCAGAATGTATTACTACAGGCGCGGATATAATCCAATGAGCGACTGAAACTACCCAATTATTGTTTAGTATAAATGTATGCTGAGGGAACGGTATACAATCCCTACTTCACCGCTGTTGTAAACGCATTCCAATTCATCTTGCCACGTAAAAGAGCCTTTACCCCTACCGAAAGATAAGAGCAAAAACCAAAATACCGTATACTCAATCAAATTCATACTAAGTGCCGCCAGTGTAAGGGGTTCCATGTAAAAGCATGAGCGAATATTCTTGCGCACAAGAGAATATTTATTCACCCATGATAACATTTATTCATCTGAGTAAATATTCGCAGAGTGTTCTCTCACTCAAGCAAAGTCACATCCCCTCTTGCGAGACTACCAGTGGCCATTTTGGCTGTACAAGAAATTACAACTCCACCATGAGAGCAGAGCAGTACATGGTAGAGTAGAAGAGCTGAGTGAGGGCAGCCACGTCAGAGAGCCCGTCTGGTAATGAGCAGCCATTTCTAATTGCACTGGAGTGCTCTGTCCGCATGCTGGGAAGCTGCTCACCGCAGACTGGCACGTGAGAGGGCCCGAAGATCCACAGACCGCATGGAAGGACAGGGAGTCTCCCTTCCCACAGGGAACATATCCCTGACGTAGATGACGAAGCCATGATCCAGGATCCGGATTACGATGAAAGCTGCCGGAAGAAGGTAAAACTAGTCCAACGGCAATAGTATGAACACTAAGGACAGATGGACAAGGTCAGACTGAGGAAGTATCTCCCCAGGGACAGTGATATGACACCCATATGACAGATGTTCACATGATGGGAGTGATATGACGTTCATACATATAGGACGTTTGTTGATGTCATGTGATGGGTAAATCGTGACGGGGACAGAGCACTTTGGAAATGACAGCGCTACACAATTATATGACATCTACGTGAGACTTTGGCTGATATTCACACCTTAGTTGGTTGCAAGTCTGTAGTGATGCGGAGCTCCTGATATTCAGTCTAGTACCTACGGTGCATTAGGCCACGATGTCGCCATGCTGAGGACCTTTGGTAATACGGAGTACAAGGATGGTTATGGAGCCATACAAGAATGTTGGATAGTAATTATTGTAGCAAAGTGTCTTGTACCCCGAGGAAGATGACAGAGATGTACCCTGCATCAATGAGAGAGTCATGTAGAGATGCATGTTCTAAAAGTGAAGTTACAGCCAGGTTCACACGGACATAAATGCTATTACGCTACAAACAAGGCTTTTTTGTGTGTGTCAGCATGTTTTACTGTACTTTTTCTGCCCACAGGGCGTGTTTTTAAGCACACAAGGACACAAAAACACACACATTTAAATAGCTAATTCCTTAAATGCAGTGGTGTCAAACTAATTTTCACCGAGGCCCACATCAGCCTAAGGGCGCCCACCCACTGGCGATTTTTTTTTCTTTGCGTTTTGCGTTTTTTCTCAAGAGCAATTAGAATTGAATGTACTCCTGTCCACTGGCGTTTTTTTTTGCGTTGCGTTGCGATTTTTAACATAGGAACTGTCAGTTGCATATGTGTCCTTATTTTTCTCCTAATGCACCCATGAAAGTCAATGGAAATTAATGGAAAAGCCGCGAAAACGCCGCGAAAAACGTGCGGAAGACGCGGGAAAAACGCTGCGAAAATGCTGCGTTTTTCACGCACGAAAATCGCAAACGCCAGTGGGTGGGCGCCCTTATGGTTGCCTTCAAAGAGACAATTGTAACTGCGTAATACATAGTGAATAGAGCCCATTAATTTGAACGGTTCAGTTCAGTGCGCGATTTCGTGCAGATCGGGTGTGCGCAACCCCACAAATTCCTATGGGGCCTTTGGTGCACAAATGCGCACAAAAATAGAGCATGTCGCGTATTTTTTCACGCGCAGAATTTGTGTGCAAAAACGCATAATGTAAGGGAATCCATTGAAATCAAAGTGTTCTATTCTCTGTGTTTTGCGTGTGCAAAAACCCCAAGACTCCATGTTTTTACCATGTAGAACAGAGGTCCCCAACTCCAGTCCTCAGGGACCACCAACAGGTCACGTTTTCAGGATATCCTATAGTAAGAACACCTGTGGCAATGTCTGAGGCACCGACAATAATTACATCACCTGTGCAACACTGAGGAAATCCTGAAAACATGACCTGTTGGCGGCCCCTGAGGACTGGAGTTGGGGAACACTGATGTAGAATATCCCTATAATAAAGGGTAATTCTCTCACTAGGAAACCCAAAGTTTCCTCAATAATTTTGTCAATTTGTCTGGTTTCCTATTAAAATTAACCTGGATGAAGATTATGGAGCAGATTTATAAAAACTGTCTAAGGGTGCGTTCACACGAGCGCATAAACGGCGCGTTTTTGCGCCCAATCGTATAAACGTGACCATCTGAGGCGTTGGTTTCTAATGTATTCGTTCACACGGGCGATTTTACGGTGCGTAAAAACAGCAACCCGAAAAAAAAACGGAACATATGCGACCGAAATACGCGCCAACGCATATTCGATGGCCGAAAAGATAGTTTGCAAAGTAGGAACAAACGATAATACGCTTTCTAGCTCTGGTCATGATCGCCGAAAAACGTTCTTTCCGGCGATTAAACGCTGCGCACGTGCGAACGTAAATACGCCTACACTTGTGTGACCGCGCCCTAAAACCCGTGATGTGGAGATGGACTGTCAAACAGGCGTTAGTCTCAGTGTGCCACAAACGTGTACTCGGCTGAGCAGCATTAGTTTATTGGCCGTTGAACGGGTTCATCTAATCAATGTCAAAAGGCACTTTGGATTCGGTCTGATGAAAGAAGTGACCGACTAAATTCTGGATTCTGAAAATAGTTCTGAAATCAGGTAGCAGATGACTAATTAACGAAAGGTCATTTGAAACAAGATTGGACAACGTGCCGCATATCTAATGCAGGAAACTGAAGGTTATTTCAGTGACCAATTTATTTAGAAAAATCTGTGGCTACCAAGACCACCAGACCTGATGGCACCAGACCTCCTCTTGGGGTGTACTGAAGGGCTGTGTATACAGCATAAGCCGCAAACAATTGACAACCTCAAGAATGCAATAAGACGGGAGGTTGCTGCCATTTCCGAACTCACATTAGCAGACGCCTTCACCATTATGCAGACTCACATACAGAAGAACTTAGATGCTGGAGGGCCCATTTTCAGTAGAGGCTCTAGGCAAGATTTGAGGTAAATACTAGAGATGAGCGAACACCAAAATGTTCGGGTGTTCGTTATTCAGAACGAACTTCCCGCGATGTTCGAGGGTTCGTTTCGAACAACGAACCCCATTGAAGTCAATGGGCGACCAGAGCATTTTTGTATTTCGCCGATGCTCGCTAAGGTTTTCATGTGTGAAAATCTGGGCAATTCAAGAAAGTGATGGGAATGACACAGAAACGGATAGGGCAGGCGAGGGGCTACATGTTGGGCTGCATCTCAAGTTCCCAGGTCCCACTATTAAGCCACAATACCGGCAAGAGTGGGCCCCCCCCTCCCAACAACTTTTACTTCTGAAAAGCCCTCATTAGCAGGGCATACCTTTGCTAAGCACCACACTAGCTACAACAAAGCACAATCACTGCCTGGATGACACTCCGCTGCCACTTCTCCTGGGTTACATGCTGACCAACCGCCCCCCCTCCCCCCCACAGCGCACACCAAAGTGTCCCTGCGCAGCCTTCAGCTGCCCTCATGCCACGCCACACTCATGTCTATTTAGAAGTGCGTCTGCCATGAGGAGGAACCGCAGGCACACACTGCAGAGGGTTGGCATGGCTAGGCAGCGACCCTCTTTAAAAGTGGCGGGGCGATAGCCCACAATGCTGTACAGAAGCAATGAGAAATAGAATCCTGTGCCACCGCCATCAGGAGCTGCACACGTAGGCATAGCAATGGGGAACCTATGTGCCACACACTATTCATTCTGTCAAGGTGTCTGCATGCCCCAGTCAGACTGGTAATATGTACCTTAACAGTAACCGCGTTGGTGGTAATGTGGTGGTGACTGCGGACCTAGTAGCACGGTTGTATTTTGTTGGTTTTCGGAATGCGGCCAGGATTAAGTGGGCCGTGGCGGGGGGATGGTGTGGGGGCTCTCTTGTTGTGTCGGTAAAGGTGAAATTCTTGGACTGCCACCAGACGAACCAATGCAAAGACATTTGCCAAGAATGTTTTCCCTGTTGGAGGAGGAGGGGGATGTTTTTGAGGCACTACGTGTCCTCTCCACGTGTCCGTGGTTATATGCACCTTTACAGTAACCGCGTTGGTGGGAAATGGCCTCGCCGCCATTATGTCTTTGGGAAGCCTCTGTTTCCACACCCCAGAGACATACCATTAGCAGCGGTATAGGCAGAGCCCAGAATTTGTAACATTTCAGCCGTAGCATTAGGACAGGCCCCACTAACATATCACTAGCAGCATTATAGGAGGAGCGCAGTCTTCGTTCCATGTCAGCAATAGTAGCACTCAAGACAGGCCCCAGTAACAATTCCGAAGCAGCAGTATAGCGGGAGCGCAGTCTTCGTTCCATGTCAGCAATAGTAGCACTCAAGACAGGCCCCAGTAACAATTCCGAAGCAGCAGTATAGCGGGAGCGCAGTCTTCGTTCCATGTCAGCAATAGTAGCACTCAAGACAGGCCCCAGTAACAATTCCGAAGCAGCAGTATAGCGGGAGCGCAGTCTTAGTTCCATTTCAGTAGCCTTAGTATAGCCAAGGCCCAAGTTACATTTATGTAGCTAAAGTGTAGGCCAACCCCACACACCTTTCTGTACCATGAGTGCAGGCGAAGAACATACAAATTGCTATGATTACACTGTAGGTGAGGGCCCCAAAAATTTGGTGTACCAACAGTACTAATGTACCTCAGTAAAAATTGGCCATGCCCAACCAAGATGGCAGGTGAATCGCTTTGGTTAATGTGGCTTAAGTGGTAACTAGGCCTGGAGGCAGCCCAGTGTAACGAAAAATTGGTTCAAGTTAAAGTTCCAACGCTTTTAAGCGCATTGAAACTTTTAAAAATTGTTCAGAAAAATTATTTGAGTGAGCCTTGTGGCCCTAAGAAAAATTGCCCGTTCAGCGTGATTACGTGAGGTTTCAGGAGGAGGAGGAATATTAGACACAGATTGATGAAGCAGAAATGTCCCCGTTTTTGATGGTGATAGAGAACGATGCTTCCATCCGCGGGTGCAGCCTACGTATTGCTTACGTATCGCTGCTGTCCGCTGGTGGAGAACAGAAGTCTGGGGAAATCCAGCCTTTGTTCATCTTGATGAGTGTTAGCCTGTCGGCACTGTCGGTTGACAAGCGGCTACGCTTATCTGTGATGATTCCCCCAGCCGCACTAAACACCCTCTCCGACAAGACGCTAGCCGCAGGACAAGCAAGCACCTCCAGGGCATACAGCGCTAGTTCAGGCCACGTGTCCAGCTTCGACACCCAGTAGTTGTAGGGGGCAGAGGCGTCACCGAGGATGGTCGTGCGATCCGCTACGTACTCCCTCACCATCCTTTTACAGTGCTCCCGCCGACTCAGCCTTGACTGGGGAGCGGTGACACAGTCTTGGTGGGGAGCCATAAAGCTGGCCAGGCCCTTAAAGACTGTTGCACTGCCTGGGATGTACATGCTGCTCGATCTACGCACATCCCCTGCTACCTGGCCCTCGGTACTGCGCCTTCTGCCACTAGCGCTGTCGGCTGGGAATTTTACCATCAGCTTGTCCGCAAGGGTCCTGTGGTATAGCAACACTCTCGAACCCCTTTCCTCTTCGGGAATCAGAGTGGGCAGGTTCTCCTTATACCGTGGATCGAGCAGTATGTACACCCAGTAATCCGTCGTGGCCAGAATGCGTGCAACGCGAGGGTCACGAGAAAGGCATCCTAACATGAAGTCAGCCATGTGTGCCAGGGTACCTGTACGCAACACATGGCTGTCTTCACTAGGAAGATCACTTTCAGGATCCTCCTCCTCCTCCTCCTCCTCAGGCCATACACGCTGAAAGGATGACAGGCAATCAGCCGGTGTACCGTCAGCAGCGGGCCAAGCTGTCTCTTCCCCCTCCTCCTCATCCTCCTCATGCTCCTCCTCCTCCTCCTGTATGCGCTGAGAAATAGACAGGAGGGTGCCCTGACTATCCAGCGGCATACTGTCTTCCCCCGCCCCCGTTTCCGAGCGCAAAGCAGCTGCCTTTATGGTTTGCAGGGAATTTCTCAAGATGCATAGCAGAGGAATGGTGACGCTAATGATTGTAGCATCGCCGCTCACCACCTGGGTAGACTCCTCAAAATTACCAAGGACATGGCAGATGTCTGCCAACCAGGCCCACTCTTCTGAAAGGAATTGAGGAGGCTGACTCCCACTGCGCCGCCCATGTTGGAGTTGGTATTCGACTATAGCTCTACGTTGTTCATAGAGCCTGGCCAACATGTGGAGCGTAGAGTTCCACCGTGTTGGCACGTCGCACAGCAGTCGGTGCACTGGCAGCTTAAAGTGATGTTGCAGGGTGCGCAGGGTGGCAGCGTCCGTGTGGGACTTGCGGAAATGTGCGCAGAGCCGGCGCGCCTTTACGAGCAGGTCTGACAAGCGTGGGTAGCTTTTCAGAAAGCGCTGAACCACCAAATTAAAGACGTGGGCCAGGCATGGCACGTGCGTGAGGCTGCCGAGCTGCAGAGCCGCCACCAGGTTACGGCCGTTGTCACACACGACCATGCCCGGTTGGAGGCTCAGCGGCGCAAGCCAGCGGTCGGTCTGCTGTGTCAGACCCTGCAGCAGTTCGTGGGCCGTGTGCCTCTTATCGCCTAAGCTGAGTAGTTTCAGCACGGCCTGCTGACGCTTGCCCACCGCTGTGCTGCCACACCGCGCGACACCGACTGCTGGCGACATGCTGCTGCTAACACATCTTGATTACGAGACAGAGGAGGAGGAGGAGGAGGGTGCTTTAGTGGAGGAAGCATACACCTCCGCAGATACCACCACCGAGCTGGGGCCCGCAAATCTGGGGGTGGGTAGGACGTGAGCGGTCCCGGGCTCTGACTCTGTCCCAGCCTCCACTAAATTCACCCAATGTGCCGTCAGGGAGATGTAGTGGCCCTGCCCGCCTGTGCTTGTCCACGTGTCCGTAGTTAAGTGGACCGTGGCAGTAACCGCGTTGGTGAGGGCGCGTACAATGTTGCGGGAGACGTGGTCGTGCAGGGCTGGGACGGCACATCGGGAAAAGTAGTGGCGACTGGGAACTGAGTAGCGCGGGGCCGCCGCCTCCATGATACTTTTGAAGGACTCCGTTTCCACAACCCTATACGGCAGCATCTCAAGGCTGATGAATTTTGCTATGCGGACGGTTAATGTTTGAGCGTGCGGGTGCGTGGCGGCGTACTTGCGCTTGCGCTCCAACAGTTGCGCAAGCGACGGCTGGACGGTGCGCTGAACTACACTGCTGGATGGGGCCGAGGACAGCGGAGGTGAGGGTGTGGGTGCAGGCCAGGAGACGGTAGTGCCTGTGTCCTGAGAGGGGGGTTGCATCTCAGTGGCAGGTTGGGGCACAGGGGGAGAGGCAGGGGTGCAAACCGGAGGCGCTGAACGGCCTTCGTTCCACCTTGTGGGGTGCTTGGCCATCATATGTCTGCGCATGGTGGTGGTGGTGAGGCTGTTGGTGTTGGCTCCCCGGCTGAGCTTTGCGCGACAAAGGTTGCACACCACTGTTCGTCGGTCGTCAGGCGTCTCTGTGAAAAACTGCCAGACCTTAGAGCACCTCGGCCTCTGCAGGGTGGCATGGCGCGAGGGGGCGCTTTGGGAAACAGTTGGTGGATTATTCGGTCTGGCCCTGCCTCTACCTCTGGCCACCGCACTGCCTCTTGCAACCTGCCCTGCTGATGCCCTTGACTCCCCCTCTGAAGACCTGTCCTCCTGAGTAAGCGTTGCACACCAGGTGGGGTCAGTCACCTCATCGTCCTGCTGCTCTTCCTCCGAATCCTCTGTGCGCTGCTCCCTCGGACTTACTGCCCTTACTACTACCTCACTGCAAGACAACTGTGTCTGATCGTCATCGTCCTCCTCACCCACAGAAAGTTGTTGAGACAGTTGGCGGAAGTCCCCAGCCTCTTCCCCCGGACCCCGGGAACTTTCGAATGGTTGGGCATCAGTGACGATAAACTCCTCTGGTGGGAGAGGAACCGCTGCTGCCCAATCTAAGCAGGGGCCCGAGAACAGTTCCTGGGAGTGTTCCCGCTCCTGAGCAGGTGTCATTGTAGTGGAGTGAGGAGGCTGGGAGGAAGGAGGAGCAGCAGACAGAGGATTCGGATTTGCAGCAGTGGACGGCGCAGAACTGCGGGTTGACGATAGGTTGCTCGAAGCACTTTCTGCCATCCAGGACAGGACCTGCTCACACTGCTCATTTTCTAATAACCGTCTCCCGCGTGGACCCATTAATTGGGCGATGAATGTGGGGACGCCAGAAACGTGCCTCTCTCCTAATCGCGCAGCAGTCGGCTGCGACACACCTGGATCAGGAGCTCGGCCTGTGCCCACACCCTGACTTGGCCCTCCGCGTCCTCGGCCGCGTCCACGTCCTCTAGGCCTACCCCTACCCCTCAGCATGCTGTATTACCAGTGATTTGATTTCACAGGCAGCTAATAAATTGGCGCAAGACTGCAGGCCAAATATAATTTTTTCCCTTTTTTGAAAACGAAAGGCCCCACTGCCTCTAGTGAATGTATAATCTAAGTTTAATAACTGTGCTGTTTTCCTGCTAATGTGTCACAGAACGTGAGGGCAGCAGAGTTATTAACTGGCAGAGCAGGTATTTTTTTTCCCAATTAAGGAAAGCAAATGGCGAAGCCAGCAGTAAACCGTAGCTGGGTGCGTCTGATTTTTAAAGGTTGCACACGCAGCCGACACGTGTCCACCGCCCTTAGGACGGACAGAGGCAGGACAAATAGAATTATTTTCCGTTTTTTTCCACCAAAAGGCAGCACTGCGTATATTCAATATACATGAGAAGTTTAATAACTGTGCTGTGTCCCTGCTAATGTGTCACAGAACGTGAGGGTAGCAGAGTTATTAACTCTGGCAGAGCAGGTATTTTTTTTCCCAATTAAGGAAAGCAAATGGCGAAGCCAGCAGTAAACCGTAGCTGGGTGCGTCTGATTTTTTAACGTTGTACACGCAGCTCACACGTGTCCACCGCCCTTAGGACGGACAGAGGCAGGACAAATAGAATTATTTTCCGTTTTTTTGCACCAAAAGGCAGCACTGCGTATATTCAATGAACATGAGAAGTTTAATAACTGTGCTGTGTCCCTGCTAATGTGTCACAGAACGTGAGGGTAGCAGAGTTATTAACTCTGGCAGAGCAGGTATTTTTTTTCCCAATTAAGGAAAGCAAATGGCGAAGCCAGCAGTAAACCGTAGCTGGGTGCGTCTGATTTTTTAACGTTGTACACGCAGCTCACACGTGTCCACCGCCCTTAGGACGGACAGAGGCAGGACAAATAGAATTATTTTCCGTTTTTTTGCACCAAAAGGCAGCACTGCGTATATTCAATGAACATGAGAAGTTTAATAACTGTGCTGTGTCCCTGCTAATGTGTCACAGAACGTGAGGGTAGCAGAGTTATTAACTGTGGCAGAGCAGGTATTTTTTTTCCCAATTAAGGAAAGCAAATGGCGAAGCCAGCAGTAAACCGTAGCTGGGTGCGTCTGATTTTTAAAGGTTGCACACGCAGCCGACACGTGTCCACCGCCCTTAGGACGGACAGAGGCAGGACAAATAGAAATATTTTCCGTTTTTTTGCACCAAAAGGCAGCACTGCGTATATTCAATGAACATGAGAAGTTTAATAACTGTGCTGTGTCCCTGCTAATGTGTCACAGAACGTGAGGGTAGCAGAGTTATTAACTGTGGCAGAGCAGGTATTTTTTTTCCCAATTAAGGAAAGCAAATGGCGAAGCCAGGAGTAAAACGTAGCTGGGTGCGTCTGATTTTTAAAGGTTGCACACGCAGCCAACACGTGTCCACTGCCCTTAGGACGGACAGAGGCAGGACAAATAGAAATATTTTCCGTTTTTTTCCACCAAAAGGCAGCACTGCGTATATTCAATGAATAATAACTGTGTTGTGGCCCTGCCTACACAATTCTTTCCCTGCAGTATCAATGGAGGGTGCAATGCTCTGCAGAGGCGATTTTGAGAAGTAAAAAAAAATGCAGCACAGCTAACAGCAGCCAGCACAGTACTGCACACGGTTAAATATGGCCCTAGAAAGGACCGTTGAGGTTCTTGAAGGCTACACTCACTCCTAACACTCTCCCTGCCTATGCAGCACTTCTGTCCCTAATGCCGGGTGCAACGCTCTGCAGAGGCGATTTTGAGAAAAAAAAATTGCCACTGCTAACAGCAGCCAACACACAGCTATCAGTGGCCCTAATAAGGACCTTTGGGGGGTCTTGAAGCCTACACTAACTACCAATTCTTTCCCTACAGCAGCTCCGGTACAAACAGCACTGTCCCTCATCTAACTCACACGGCATCTGAGGCGAGCCGCGGGAGGGGCCGACTTTTATATTCGGTGGACACCTGATCTCCCCAGCCACTCACAGCAGGGGGGTGGTATAGGGCTTGAACGTCACAGGGGGAAGTTGTAATGCCTTCCCTGTCTTTCAATTGGCCAGAAAAGCGCGCTAACGTCTCAGGGAAGGAAGTGAAAGTAACCAGAACACCGCATGGTGTTCGTTACGAATAACAAACATCACGAACACCCTAATATTCGCACGAATATCAAGCTCGGAAGAACACGTTCGCTCATCTCTAGTAAATACGGATCAGTTTTCATAGGGGGCCATTATGGAGGAATGTTTGGGTTTCCTAGTAAGAGAATTGCCCTGTAGTATCCAAAGCTCTCAAGATTTCAGTGCAGGTTTTGGCTAATAAAAGAGGAGAGCTCATGCACACGGCCATGTCACCAGTCCAAGTTCTACTGATCTTTAATACAGCACAGACAGAAGACTATAGGTCTCAAAGGTGCCACTTGGTTGAAAAAGGAGACTCTGGCAGGTTAGTGTCTTGTGGACTAGCAACTGTAAGAGGTTCCGAATTTGGATCCACTGGTACTGCTAGCGGCAGGGAAGGCCTTCTCTCAACTCAGGATGTAGAGTCGAACACCACTACACAGGAGCTTGAGTCTGGACCAAATATTAGCTTGGTCCCAAGTAGACAGAGGCTTACAACAGAAAAAAGGCACGGAGTTGTTGGCCATCTTGCTAAAATAACTTTATTAATAAAAAACTGGAATGTCCAACAATCCCCTTCTATGTCAGGGAGAAAAGGCCGTAAGAGCCCATAACCGAATCCATACAAACTGTGAATAGTCTTTAACACAAATGGCCTACTAAGCTGCACACAGGGTCCGTGTTCACAGTTTCTGATAAAGCTCTCTGCAGGAGGATCTAGGATGGAAAGAGCACTCAGTCCGTAGTAACGGTAGGATCAGTACTGAGCCCTATTCTTTTTTAATATATTTATTAATGATTAACCCATGAAGGACTGTTTCCTTTTATTTGCTATTTTCGTTTTTATCTTCCCCCTTTTATTTCCTATTTTCGTTTTTATCTTCCCCCTTTCATTTCCTATTTTCGTTTTTATCTTCCCCCTTTTATTTCCTATTTTCGTTTTTATCTCCCCCCTTTTAAAAAAATCACAACTCTTTTATTAATTCAGCGCAATTGCGGATTTGGTTGCTTTTTTAATTGCAGAATGCGTTCTGCGGAACATCAAGTGGAAATTCTTGCATTTTTTATGCCAACTTCAATAGCAGAATTACATCTCCTGTATGTTACATATCTGCAACAAAAATTCCACAAGGCGCCCCTAATTACACAGCAGGAAGCTTTTTCATTGCAAAATTTAATCTTGCAGTATTGAAGCAAAGACGAGCAGATTATAAAAGGTGTGGAATTCAAGACCCATAGGGATAGGGGCTCTTTCACATGAGCGAAGGCATTTTTATGTTCTCTAGTCCCCATAAATTCTTGGCATGAATGAACATTTTTCTGCGATCACAGCCGGCATTTTCTCGCCCATTCAGACGACCGGAAGCAACGTTTTTAGTGAAAAAATACGTTGCACCCCGGAAATCCCTCGCTCTGCGAAAATCCTCGGAAGTCCTTCCAATGCCTATATAGAGGTACCTGTAAGCTTTTCGCAGCGTTGGACGCTGCTAAAATGCCTACCCCTCCCTTTTTTTCCAGTGCCACTGGAGTCTATGGGAGCCGCTGCCGTATATTGGGCAAAAGATAGTTAATCCAGAACTATCTTTTTGCCCACCGTATATCTTTTTGCCCACAACGTATTGTAGCAAGCGGGGTGCACTTGCCTGCAGATCGCTGACCTCTTGCATATGAAAATGGCACACCACATGTGTAGAAACTACTCAGGAGTTGTGGATTTCTTTATCTGGCGCCTGCCAGCCTTTATTTGTCATCACCGCAATCACAAAACACAGCAATACCATCCAACATCAATATACACAGTCCATATGAACCCACTTGGGTGTGAGTCCAGGGTTGTCGCCCCTGTCGGACTCTGGCCTCTGCTAGGCCACCAGCCTGCAGCACCTCAGCTCTGCTGCACTGGTCCTCTCTCTCCTGCTTCCTGCACAGCTGCCTCTTTTGTAGCTAACTCTTGCTACAACTAGGGTATTAACCGTCTCTTTCCCTCTTGCAGGTATTAGAATGCCTGACTAGCACACTCTGCAGGTCATTCTGTGTAATGCACCGCTACAGTATATGTGTCGGCGCATATTTCTGTCACGTATGTTCCATTTATCACGGTTCAACGTTTTTAGGCGCCCATGTGAACGGATGCATTAGAAACTAATGGCGCAGATGGTCGTGTATATCGGTTGGGTGTAAAAATGTTGCCGTTTATGCGCTCTTGTGAATGAAGCGTAACATTGTGATGCCGAAATGCTCGCACTGAATAATTCCATCCCATGTGAAAGGTCCTTAAATATGGTCAAACTACATTATATGTGTACCATGCTAAAATGTGGAGTCAACAAGCTCCCATTTCTTAGTAAAGAACCCAGCAGATACACGAGAAGCTCCGTCTAATATTGTGTAAACATTTCTTCTGTGACATTTTCTAGAAAATTATGTAGCTGCATAATTATATTTTATGTCCTGGTGGCATTTTAAATGGATTCCTTCACTTGTCACCGACTAACACAATGTTTAATAGCAGGAAGAACAGGATAATTACTTACTTTCACAAGACGCACATGTGAATATCATTCATTACTTAGACACGGGTGGCACTAAATGGTCTGAAGAGGTTTAAATTAAACTTTCACGAAAATAGTTCATTAGTTGACAAATGAGCTTGTAAATGACTAACAAGACTCAGTGAATCATACCTCAAGAAATGAGCGCTAGGAATGTGCTTAATTTCACATATTAGTATAATAGAACGTATAGGAGAACCCTTCTAATTTTTAGTGATGGTTCTAGGAAGGGGTCATGGATGGTGGATCATGGATTACATTAACATTTTCCCCTTTAGCTCCTTAATACCACAGGATATTACTTAAAGGGGTTGTCCCGCGCCGAAACAGGTTTTTTTTTTTTCAATAGCCCCCCCGTTCGGCGCGAGACAAACCCGATGCAGGGGTTTAAAAAAAAAAAAACGGATAGTACTTACCCGAATCCCCGCGCTCCGGTGACTTCTTACTTACCTTGCGAAGATGGCCACCGGGATCTTCACCCTCGGTGGACCGCAGGTCTTCTGTGCGGTCCATTGCCGATTCCAGCCTCCTGATTGGCTGGAATCGGCACACGTGACGGGGCGGAGCTACGAGGAGCAGCTCTCTGGCACGAGCGGCCCCATTCAGAAGGGAGAAGACCGGACTGTGCAAGCACGTCTAATCAGGCGATTAGACGCTGAAAATTAGACGGCACCATGGAGACGAGGACGCTAGCAACGGAGCAGGTAAGTGAATAACTTCTGTATGGCTCATAATTAATGCACAATGTACATTACAAAGTGCATTAATATGGCCATACAGAAGTGTATACCCCAACTTTGTTTCGCGGGACAACCCCTTTAAGGCAGCAGAACTTAAGTTTACGTCCTGTACGTGGCACGGGCTCAGAAGCTAACCCCGTGCCATCTGCAGTTGGAGACGGCTGTGGCTGCCGGCTGGCTTCTTGCTGCGCCAGCGGGAATCGGTGAAAGCAATGATCCCCGCTGTTAATCACTTACATTCTGTGATCTATGTTGATCATGCAGTGACCGAGGAGCGGGCCACATCCTAGGAGACAGCGGGGTAGAGTTTGGGCCTTGTCACGGTGGCTCAACCATCTCCCACCCAGAGGGTAACCGGTGACACGTCCAAGGGCCGAGGGTAGGTTAATTAACGGGGAACCCAAATACTGGATTACCTTTAGTCCTTTTAGTCACACGTGACGCCACCGTCTCTTCTGCAGTGGAGGATCCCTGGATGGTGGAGTAAATCTTCTCCTGCGCAGTTTCCGTGGGGGAATTCCAAGTTGGCGGAGTAAATTCACACACACGGGTACTGTTTAAGACACAGCTCCCGGAAACAGACGGGTGGCTGGTTGTTTTACTGTAACTGGGTTACAACTTTCCTTCAATGAATAACAATTAAGCAGCGTCTTGACAGTTGATGTGACAGGGAGAACTCACGGGATGCAGGAGAAACTACAGCCACAGTTATCTGTAGGTCCTTGCCTGGCACCATACTCTTTCACTTTCAGTCTCTACCGGTCTACACTCACAGGCAGGGAAAACATGCTGAAGAACCTCTGGGGATGTTGAATCCCAAAAACACTAGGCCATCTTTTCAGCCTCCTCCATTCCGTGTCTGTGGATTGAAGGTACCCACAGACAGCCGCCTTGTACCTCTCTCTCTCCAGGACAGAAAAACCCAGAACTCTCTTGCACACGCCTTGCAAAACACACACACACACACACACTAATATATATATATATATATATATATATATATATATATATATTACAAGGTCACATGACAGATACATTTTCCAGACAGTCAGCTCACATACCAGACAGTTAACCCTTTCAGTGCTGCAGGTTATGTAATACACATCATTCTTGCAGCATGAAAGACACTGACAACACAATACTGAGCATACACACCATTCAGGAGGGGCCCCATTGTACTGGGCCACTACAATCATAGCATGTAAAGGGTTCACAGAGGGAGCGCCTGCTGCAATGTCATCACAAAAGAGTGATAGGTTGCCATGGCAATCAGATGCCGTTGCCTGGATTCCAAGTCTGCCATGACAGTGGATTGCTGTGCGGGCCACTGCCAAAGTCCCTCCCCCTCCTCCCCTTGCCAGCAGCTCTCATAGGCTTCTATGGGAGCTGCTGGCTGATTGCGGCAAAAAGATAGGACAAGACCTATTCTTTCCTGCCACGCGTAAAAGCGGCTGGACGGAATCCACAACGTATGCGCTATCTTTTTCAGCGGTCTGATTTTATGCCCCAGAAAATTGGCCATCTGAACAAATGCATTGGAATCTAATGCTTCAGATGATCACGATTTTCGGCCGACGTTTTATTGCAACAAAAAAGCCGCGATAAAACGTTTGTGTGAGTAAGGCTTAACGGTGCTGCAGCTTCTAGCACAGACCTAAAATGGTAGATGGTGTTTAGATAAGTGGATCAGGAGCTGAGCTAGTGGACAAAGGTGGTTCATATATACAGTAGATATGGTAAAAAATAAAAGCCTACAAATAGGGCTAGAATGGATAGAGCTTGCCTACAGACTTATCAGTGGACATGTCCCAGCCAGTCATTTTCCAACTGTGTCAGGTTTAGGCCGCTTCTACAAGGGTGACAAAATCGCAAGATTTTCTCGCAATGCGGCAGTACTGCAAATCACATGTATGTGAATCCTATGCTTTCCAATGGATTCTTCCACACAAGCAATGTTTTGTAGCCTGCTGCATTGCGAGAATACAAAATTGTGGCATGCTCTATACAGCCGCAATTTACCCATGTTACCCTATGGACCCTCTCTTTATGTTGCATCGCTTTGTATGAAAACACGGTTTTCGTGCGATGCAACTTTTACAGTAGGAAATTCAATGATTGTCTGTGACTGGTTCATCGAGCTTTGGCTCTGATTGGCTGAGCGCCGCGGCACTCAGCCGATCAGAGGCAGAGCTTCCTGGACCGGCCTATCAATGGGGCTTAAAGCCTTTTAACAAAAAAGCATTTGTCCAAGGTAGACAATCCAATGTGTATTTAAATTCTAAATTGTCAGCAAGATACCCTAAGGCACGTGTCAAACTCAAGGCCCGCCACGTCATTTTATGTGGCCTGCAAGTTCCAGATGCAGAAGAGCCTCTTCTAGATCAGCGGACTCATTTGTGGCCTGTCGCTGGGTACCGGCATTGCAGCTGCCGTCTTGGTCTTACACTGCGATGTTGGAAACATATGAACTGAGCGCTGTGGCTGTTACTGTACCCTCCCAAAGTCTTAGGTGTGCACTTCCGTGTCTGCTTCTACCGCTGAGCCTATCCTGCAGTACAGCGCTGCTTGCCGGGACTCAGACTATGAGGTGGCTTGTACATCCTGGCAGGTCCTCGCTACCATCCTGTAGAGGTCAGTCTATTCCAGCCTGCCTGTCCATATACTGCTGCGTAACCCAGTGAGTAAGGGCGCTGCCCTAAGGAAGGTTTTGGGAACCTTCTGCTAACTCCCAGAATTTTTCCTTTTATTTGACTACCTGGCAGTTTAGAGTCAAGTGTCTGTGTTGGGGGACTTGTGTCCCAATTTTTCTGGACTAGAGCTTTTTTGGGGTCCGTCTGTCCCCCCTAACCACCTTTTTAATTATATCCTATAAAATACAATCATACAATTACAAACACTCCTTTGATGGCAACTATAGTGCTGATGTGGCCCTCTGGGAAAATAAGTCTGACACCCTTGCCCTAAGGTGTTGTGTCTATAGTGATGGTTTGTTGTCTTCATGGCCCTCTGCAATGTAGACAAGTCTTGACTAGGTTCCACTCACATATTATGCCCCACAATGGCTAATGCAGAAAAGCAAGAAGAAAATTGGAACATCATGGAAATCCTGTAAAGCAACAATCACAGCAATTGCATTATACAGTATATTGTTTCTGGAAGCCATATTGAACCTTACTATCTCTACTGTTACGGGACAGTGAAAGGTGTTATAACGATAGCAAAGGAATATAGACAGCAGATTTGGACATCTGACTAATCCTATACAGAAACAGTCCCAGCAATAAAGTTGAACTCAAGCTAAGGTGACATTATGAGACAAGTCAGGAATGCAACTGAAGCAGACAGATTGTGCTGATCCTAACAAGGCGGATGTCACAGAGCCATGAGACAATCTGATAGAAGTGCAGGTCCAAGACAAGAACCATGAAACCAAGACAGCAATCGGGACTGAAGCCAGCTGGAGTCAAGAGAGATTGAGCCAAAGCTTCTGATGAATACCATGTAAGCAAGACATGCCGTGGATATAAAGACAAATGAGGCCCCTTGTGCAAAAACAGCTTATGAGTCGCCTTCTAACAATATGCCTGAAAGTTATCTTCTCATGAGTAAGGACTCTTAATGACTTCTGTATCCTTGTATTGAGCAAATAATGTTTATTTCACCTGCAGTGAAGAGTAACATTCATGGTTATCTAGAGTGGTAAATGGTAACATGTGGGCCAGGACAGTGAAGAAGTTAATAACAACATCCCTGGTCAACTACTGACACAGCTAAAAGTTACATCCCCTTGTGGCCTAGAAAAGTGAAACAGTTAAGGAGAGCATCCCTGGTGGGCTAGAGAATGGAAGATGTCAATAAAAACATCTCTGTTGATCTGTAGACTTATCATACTCACTGCGCCATCAGATAACCACAATGCAGCTCAAACAACTATATAAGTCTCTGTAGTTAGCTAACTGGTAGGATCGCTATATGGGTCTTAAAAGGATCAGAGGCACAAGTGCCAAACTTTTGCAACAAATTCCTGCCCACCAAAGATAAACTTTTCATGCTAGGTTTAAACACTGGCTCAGGAGCACACTTTCCCTGTGTAAGAGGGGTGAGCAGTACTCTGCTCCCCTCTTCCTACTGCAATGAACTTTCTACTTTGACAAGCGGCCACTTCCGCCCCATGCCAGACAGGCACAGAGAAGCGCGGAAGTGTGTGAGAGAGCTGTGTGCCTTATTCAGGTGCACAGCAGTGGAGTTAGATACACCGCAGTGCCAGAAAGTGTCAATGCTTGCTGAAAAGTTAGACCACGATCCCAAATATGGCTGGAATTTCTCGGTACCATGCAGGCACTTTATAAAAAGAATTCTGAGCTGCACCATAACAGAAAAGTGCAGGGAATGACAATGGAGCTAGAGATACTGCAGGGGTCCTAAAGAAGAAGAGCACACATTGCTAGCTATGCTGTAGTGAGCACTTGAGGACCCTCAGCACTGTGTCTGGAAGAGAAGAAGAGCTGAAACCCCATAGTCCAGGATAGACAGAGGACCCGAGGGCATCGGCAAAGAGCAGAGAGTAGCGCACCCTACCATGTAGAATGGTATCAGATCACTTGGATTTGGTCAAAGTGGCAACTCCTGTGTATTGGATCGTAAGTGAGGCCGACCTCATTAAAACCAGATTGCTCACTAACAAGACTAGGGAATATTATCAGCTGTAAGTTGTGTGAAACAGTTCCGATATTTGTAAAGTGTTATTGATATTGTTAACAAGGTATTACTGCTATTACAAAGTGTTATTATTCCCGTGTTTTAGCTAGAACTAGTTAGCAGCTAGTTACGCAAAGGTAAAAGTCAATTCACTAAATCACTATTGTCATATTATTGTTCATTTGATTTCCATTTCTGTGTTTTAATGAATACTATATACTTTGATTACTTCATCTGCTGCATGGTATCCTGAATCCGGTGTCACTGCACCTCCACCCGCGACACCTGGATGGATATTTATATAAATTTCTATTCTCTGTTGTCTGTTCTTTATCCACCCCCATAGTTCCCCTAAAGTTATAATGCCAAGGTGCACCCATACTAGAAGTGCCCCATAAGTGCTACTAATAGAACCCGGTCACATGATCGCCGGCATTTACCGAATGCCGGCGATCATATGAAACTCAATGAAAAGTAAATAAAAGTTACAGATTCAACTGCCCTGGTGGATCGGATACATCAGGGCAGTTGAAAGTACTCACCCCCATCCTCCGCAATGTCCCGCGGCGTTCTGGCCTCCCGATCTCAACGGTGCCTTCTACGCTGTATGCGGTTCCTGATCACATGATTGCTGCTATCCAATGGATAACAGCGATCATGTAAAGTTAAAAAAAAAGGTTGAAAAAAAAGTTGAAGTTTCATCTCCCCTCATGGTTCATATCCATGAGGGGAGATGAATTTACATACCAAAGGCCCCCGGATTTATCTGGAGACCACACCACAGTTTCTGCGCATGTATGCACCACCAAAATGGCGGACGCATGAGCAAAAGCCATGGATTCCCAGGGTAATTCAAAATCTCCATGCTCCTGGCTACCGAATGTAGCCAAGAGCTTGGAGGTTTAACAGGGGGCCACAGCACACAGTCCCTGGTCACGTGATCGCTGTTTTCCATCAGAAAACGTAAAAGTAAAAAAAAGTTAGTTTCACTTCCCATCACAGATCCGATCCATGAGGGGAGGTGAAATTACTTACCTCAGGCCTCTGGCGATGTCCCCCGACAGGATCTTTATCCGCTGACCTTTCCCCAAGTTCGGCACATGTACCCAAATAGCGGACGCAAGTGCAGAAGCTGGGGAGGGCCCGGGAAATTTAAAGTCTCCTTGCTCCTGCCTACTAAATGTAGACAAGAGCCTGGAGCACTGAACGAGGGCCGCGGTGAGCGGTTCCCAATCACGTGATTGCCGTTATCCAATAGATAATGGCTATTATGTAAAAGTTAAAACACAGTTGAAGTTTAATACTCCTTTTGGTTTGAGCCATTGTGCATACGGACATAAGATGAGGGCCACAATGGGTATGTCTCTAAACACAGGACAAACAGCGTGATCCATTCTGGGGTGAAAGTCTCCATTCCTATGTGTGCTGTGCAAAAAAAAATGTTTTTAAAATGACATAATTGTCCCAAAAATGAAAATAATAATTTTTTCCTTTTACTTTGCTTAGATTCATTCTAAAACTGTGGGGTCAAAATACGTAGTACAGCCCTAGATGAATTAAAATGGGGTCATTTGTGGGGGTTCTCCATAGTTTTGGCAGCTCAATGGTTCTACAAGTGGGCAATGGGGCCTAAATCACCTTAAGCCAAATATCTGTTCTGGAAGCCACCAGCTGCTTCTTTCGGTTTGAGCCCCATTGTGCATACAGACATAAGATTAGGGCCACAATGGGTATGTTTCTAAACATAGGACAAACAGGGGTATCCATTTTGGGTGCAAATCCTCATTATCATATGCACTGCAGAAAAAAATCCTGTCTTTTAAATGACATATTTGCAAAAATATGAAATTTTATTTTTTCTCCTCTAAATTGCAGTAATTCCTGAAAATAAATTGTGGGGTCAAAATACTCATGACCCTCCTCAGTGAATATATTTAAATGTGTATTTTTTAAAATGGGGTAATTTGTGGGGGTGTCTATCATTCTGACACCTATAAGCCTTTGCAATCTTGGTTTGGGGCAGGAAAACAAAATGTTCCTCAAAATATTAATAATGTCAAATTTGTACATCTTCTAAATTGTTAAAAAAAACTAATGTTTTTTCAATGTGCTTCCTGAATAAAATAAACCGATGGAATATATATCTCATCAAAAATGTGTACAGTTTGCACAATATGTTTGCACATATTTGAGATATTGCATTTGAAAATGTGAAAAAATGTGAAAAATAATTATTTGAAGGTTTTCCCAATTTTGGCGCTTTTAATAAATATACACATCGGTCTATTTTTAGCACCTAAATGAAGTACAATATGTGGCAAAAAAACAATGCCAGAATCACTTGGATATGCAAAACCTTTACAGAGTTATTCTATGTTAAAGTGACACATGTCAGATTTCCAAAATCTGGCCTGGTCATCAAGGTGCAAACAGGCTTGGTCACTAAGGAGTTAAGGACCAAGCACCTAAATTTACAATCCTTGGTCCCTGGGCTTTAATCTTGGCCGATAGTAAAAATTCAGCGTGGGATTAAAGCTCCTGCAATCTTGCAGGAGCAAGTTGGGTTCTCAGCTGTTAGTCACAGCCGAGGGCCCAGAGGAGGAATGCAGAAGCAGCTTTTAACTGCTACTGCTTTCTCATCTTGCAGGCTCCTTTTATATGTCCCAATAATTGGTCAAGAACATTTGTAAGAACCAGCATAAAGAGGTATATGAAGGTGCCATTTAGCACCCAACAGCTGAGCAAACACATCTTTGTGCATGCAGCACAAAAGCCATCGTCATGGCACATCTCCTTACAGTACTAAACTAAGTTGCTACAATACAGACAGCACTGTCTGCACTGACAGCGGGCCTAGGGATCAGCTGATCAGTGGAGATTCCGAGTGGTGGACCCCCACTGATTAACTATTTATAACCTATCGTAAGTTTAGATCATCTATAGTAAAAGTCCTGGACAACCCCTTTAATTGTGAAGCACTTGGCTTTCAATGTCTTTTTTTGCTGTTGAAGCCTCAATCATCTTTCTAATTTCTACTTACATTTTATATATATTTATATAAAGTAAATTTTAGGCCCATTTCAACCAAAGTAATTGAATCATTAATTTCTAATATAGTGACCTAAATGAGAGCACTGAAATCCGCTTCAAGAAGTTGCTTATGTAGATAAAATGTGTCAGATCACTGTTGTCGTAGCATTATTAATGGCGCGCGTTCAATTTAGTGAATATGGCCTTGCAATAATTTCCAGAACGCTATATTTTAAACTATGATGGGCGCTGTGGTATGATAGGCGTTCCTATCGGAGGGGGATCTGTAATCAGTGTAAATTAATAGGCAATTAATGCTAATGACTTCCATTCTCTCCCTCCAATGTCACTGCTAATCTACTTCTTCCAGAAACATTTTGAAGATTATATTCTTCTTGGTGGAAGTGTCAATTGAAGTTCAGTTCGCAAAGCTGCAATTTTCCCGTGGTGTTCCTATGTGAAAACCACTGGTGTGATGGTGCTATTAGCTTTGCTTTCTGAACCATCTCTTTTCGGTTCATGAAGGAATGCAGAGCGATCACGTGTTACAAGTCAGCGGGAAATCTCTGATCATGTATAGCTCGCTGTATGTCATTAGGAGATAAATAACACAGTTTAGGATAAGGGGTGACGGTATAGAAATGCTGACAAAGGCAGCGCCAGTTCACAGCCTGAACTAAATGCCTTTTAGAAATTCCTCTGGACTGATTTGACAAAAATTTCAGTTGACTTGATTTTGAAAAGAACCTTCTGATGATCAATGTAAGAAAAAAAATAGTTAAAAGTATACATTTGCGTAAGATTGTGCAGATGAGCTGGAATGAATATGTACGCTGATTGGCCACTTTGTTAGAGACCCCCATCTAGTAGGAGATTGGACCTCCTCTGGCCTTTAGAACCGCAGCAATTCATCGTGCTGCAGATTCCACTAGCTGATGAAATCCTTCTGCTTCTTGTAGTTGCTGTAAATTAGAAGGTGGTGCTGACATGCTCTGAACAGCTGCCTGAAAGGGTCATCAATTCATGCTGACCATCCCATCAGCACAGTGCAACAGAAATCTCTATTCATCTGACCAGGCCATGTTTTTCCACTGCTCAGTGATCCAATTTTTATCTTTTGGCCCTGGAGTCTCAACTTTCTGTTTCTCTTAGGGCTCGTTCACACGGACAAAGGCTGTTTCAGTCCATGAAATACAGTGTTTGTACTGTGTATGTATATAATATATTATATACATATTTTTTTTATGCACAAAAAAAACAAACACGTAAGGAGGCCCAATTGAGGACACCTTTTTTTAACCATTTTCTCCTGCCAACATGTGTAAAAATGCAGTGAATATGCATGCAACTGCTCATTTGCTGCATTTTCATGAGATCACATAGACTCTAATCGGTAATTTCAATATGTGATTATGGACTAAAATAACACATGCCGCGATTCGTTTTTTGAAAGATGTATAATATGCACGTCTGAATACAATGCTGTCCATATAATGTGCGTGAAAAATGAGTACATAATACAGACCCAAAATACGCCCGTCTGAATGAGCCCTAAGTCACAATGTGATTGTTCTCAGCAAGAAAACAATCCTCACACACAATTATTTCTCCTTTGGCAAAGAGGTGTGCCTGCAACTCACTGGAACCACCATCGGCAGTAAAATGTCACTGCAATATGCCAACCTTTACATGGCAAAACTGGAGAGTGACTTTCTGGCCTCCTGCTCAAGCAAAACATTGGCCTACTTCCGCTACATTGATGACATCATAATCATCTGGACCAGCACTAACAAGAACTAGTAAAATTCCATGAGAAATTCAATGCATTCCACCCCACCATAAACCTGGCATTAAGCTACTCATATACAAAAATCCCCTTTTTGGACGATAAACATTTCAAACAACTCAATACAGACATCCCTATACCGAAAACCTATTGATCAGCCCACATATCTCACGTGGGACAGCTTCCACCCTAAACACATCAACAAGTCCATTGTCTATAGCCAGGCCATGAGATACAACCGGATCTTTTCCAACCCAACAGACAGAGAGGAACATCTACACCATCTTAAAATGACATTTTTAAATCAGGGCTACCATCCCACCTCAATTGATGACCAAATCACCAGAGCCACCAGGATACCCAGGAATCAACTACTCCAATGCACAGAGAAAGAAAAAAACAGATGTGTACCTCTAGTAGTGACCTATAATTCACAGCTAGAGGTACTAGGGAAAACTGCAAAGAAACTCTATTATACCCTACATAAGGATGACCGTCTGAAAACCATATTCCCAGACCCTCCCCTCCTTTGTTACAGGCAACCCCCAAATGTGAGGAACTTTATAATCAGGAGTGCATTGCCCTCTGACGCACGAGAAGGAATTTATCCCTGCAATGTAAGGAGCTGTAAGACCTGCTCACATATTCTGACTGCGGACAGGATACAAATCCCCAACACACAGCAGGACTATAAGATCCCGGGGACATTCACATGTTCCACGTCTGATGTTGTGTACCTGATCCTGTACAGTAAATGTCCTGTTGGGGGCCTTCATGTAGGAGAAACAGGACAAAAACTGAAAGTGAGGATGAGGTGTCATTGCCACACAAAAAGAAAGAAAGACAGAATTACCTGTCGCCGATCATTTTTCTATTCATGGACACAACATAGAAGATATGAAGATAACTGTATTAAAAGGCAATTGCAAATCATAAAGCCATAGAAGAATTTGGGAGTACAAGTTAATAACAACCTTTGACACTTTCAACAAAGGCCTAAATTCTTCAAGAGGATTTATGCGTGACTGGGAAGTATGAGAAATCTATAGCACAGATAACACTCTGGTCTTGTGGCCCACTAACACTTAAGACCCTTTTACACACAACGATTATTGCTCAAAAGCCATCTTTTGAGTGATAATTGTTGTGTGTAATTGTGTGCCCATCGTGCACTTACCGTACACTCTTCGTCCATCGCTGACATCAGGTCCGCATGAAATCCTTGTCCCTCAGGATGATAAGATAATACAGACCGCATGCTGAGTTCTCCACGGGCAGCGCTGATAATATTCTTTAACAGCTGTTAACAGCTGCTGTCCCACTGGAGAACAATAACTATGTATTTAGAGAACAGACCACCCGCTATTCTCTAAATACATGCACATGAAGTACTAAAGGGCTATTTAGCCCATGAGTACCTATGCAGCATGATTGCTCAGAACTCTCAGTTTCTAATGAATTTTGTGTTTTCATCTGTGTGCGTAAATACACCTTAATTTAGAGACTATAAAACTTTCACATCCTTATCAGTGGACTAATTAAGTATTTACTTGTCTACTTATCCTGTTCTGGTATTGTTAAGTGCAAATTAATCACACCATGTCTGAGCCTTTTCATATGAATGTATATATAAATGCATTTGTCTTCAGTTCTATTCCATAAGCCTGAAAAAGAACCGGAAGTAGGTTTGAAAGCTTGTTATATAACATGGTGTATTTTTGTTAGCCATTAAAAGGTATCATCTCTACAAGATTACTTGGTTTCTCTTACTGAGAACAATCACATTTTCCTCTACTGGCTAACAGGGTACCAAACCTTTTTCATTTTACCTAAGTCACAATGACACTGGAGGTAGTGTTTGCTATAACCCATCCGTGCTAAGGAAGTCTTATTCAGACGAACGTATAGCGGCTGGGTATTCACGCTGGCCGATATACGACGTCCCTCTCTGCAGGGGGCGGAGGCTGGAACAGCTGGAAGCAGTGCACTGAGCTCCCGCCCCCTCTCCACCTCCTCTCTGCCCCTCGGCACTATTTTTCAATGGGAGGGGGTGGAGCTAAGTCTTGGAACTTAGCTCCGCCCCCTCCTCTCATTGCAAATAGTGCCGAGGGGTGGAGAGAGGGTGGGAACTCAGTGCACTTCTCCTGGCTCTTCCAGCCTCCTCCCCCTACAGAGAGGGACGCTGTATATTGGCCGGCGTGAATACCCAGCCGATATACGTTCGTCTGAATAAGCCCGTAGGGGACTTTCACACAGCCAGAATATTTCCTCCAGGATGCACCGCAAGACTCAAAGCTACGGAATTCTGCACCACATTCCGCAGGTCTAACAGCATGTTTTGATATTGAATTGCAGCCCATTTACAATACTGCATCAAAATCCACAAGTAGCCTGGAGATTTTGCTTTGGAATTTACTGCAGCTTGCAGTGCATCCTGCAAGCTAATTCCAGCTGAGTGAATGGATTGGGTTCACAAGGGGCAGAATTTCCGTACGGGCTTTCTGATCAGAAATCCACCGGCAATTTTTATTCCTGGATAGAGCAACAAAGTGGACGACATTTGCAAAAATCTCATCCGTACGCTGCAGCTGATCCACTACGGCCAAGCCACACTGGAATTGCCATACTGCATGGAATTCAAAGCCTCAGCAAGTCGATTTTATTGCCATTTCTGCTGCGGTCATATCTCCTCTCTAGGGGGAAGAGCTGGTTGCAGTGGAATAAGCCACTTGAAAACCTGCGGGACTTCAAGCTACGAAAATCTCGCAGGATTTCAATGCGGTCCGGCTATGGACATTCCACGGGATTTCTGCCCCGTGTGACTGCAGCCTTAGGGCGAGCACCCACTGGCGTTTTTTTACCTGCGTTTTGCGTTTTGCGTTTTTCCTGCACAGGCATAGAGATAACATGTGTTCCTGTCCACTGGCGTTTTTTTTTTTGCGTTGCGTTTGCGTTTTTAACATAGGAACTGTCAGTTGCATATGTGTCCTTATTTTTCTCCTAATGCACCCATGAAAGTCAATGGAAATTAATGGAAAAGCCGCGAAAACGCCGCGAAAAAACGCGCGAAAAAATCGCGGGAAACGCGGCGAAAACGTTGCGTTTTTTTCCCGCGGAAAACGCAAACGCCAGTGGGTGCTCGCCCTTAATGTGTGGCTTACTTGATGGGCCAAGTCTTAGCCCATATTCACACAGTGGAATCCGATGTGGATTTTTTGCCTGGATTCTACCACTGAATACCATGGCAGAAATCTGTGGCTATGCAGCAAAGCTCTGCCATGAATTGCCAATAGGTTTTCACATGGACCCATAGGCGTACATATAGGGGGTGCTGGGGTCGCGGTTGCGACCCGGCCCCTGAGCCCCCGGGGGCCCTCTTTCACACGGACTGACCGCAGTTACTTTCATTAAGGTCTCTGCGCCGGCCGGCAGCTTCTCCTGCACGCCGGCGCTTCCTCCCGGACCTCCGCTCAGACTCCTCCCCTCTGCAGGAGAAGCTGCCGGCCGGCGCGCATATGTTTCTTTTCAGCCCCACTTCAGTAGCCTTGAGTACGTCCAGCAACCTCATTGGTTGTTGGGGACACACCTTCCTTTCAGATGTGCCTGAGGATACAGTTACACAGAGCTGTGCACGAGAAGCAGGTGCTGACAGGAGTACAGTACACAGATCTGCGGTGTATTCACAGAGCTGTGGAAGCACGAGAAGCAGGGAATACACCGCAGATCTGTGTACTGTACTCCTGTCAGCACCTGCTTCTCGTGCACAGCTCTGTGTAACTGTATCCTCGGGCACATCTGAAAGGAAGGTGTGTCCCCAACAACCAATAAGGTTGCTGGAATTGCTCAAGGCTACTGAAGTGGGGCTGAAACTGCGGTCAGTGTGCGGGACCCTGTGTGATGGGGTGGGGGAGAACGAGGGGGACTCTGTGTGATGGGGGGGAGCACGAGGGGCACCCTGTGTGATGGGGGGTGAATGAAGGGGACCCTGTGTGATGGGGGGGAGAGAACGAGGGGCACCCTGTGTGATGGGGGGGGGGTGAACGAGGGGGGCCCTGTGTGATGGGGGGAGGACGAGAGGAATCCTGTGTGGTCGGGGGGGGGGGGGGAGAATGAACGGGATCCTGTGTGATGGGGAGTGGGGGGTGGGGAACGAGAGGCGTTCTGTGTGATGGGGAGTGTGTGGGGGGGAAACAAGGGGGGTTCCGTGGGGGGGGGGGGGTATAAGTGGCATTCCGTGTGATGGGGAGTGGGAGGGGGGCGACGACGACAAGGGGTGTTCCATGTGATGGGGAGTGTTTAGAGTGTCAATGCGTATGGAAATAATGTATTGCGTATGGGCGGTTTATCACATGCAGCCCATACAAGTGTACAGGGCTCACGTTGCATGGTACACAAAGAAAGAGCATGCTGGGATTTATTTCTTTTGCATATCTACACGCAGTCCATGGACTTTTTATTGACTCAGTTCACTGCGCACCACATGTGTGTGCGCATTGCAGGCATAATAGGTAGTGAAAACCTGGCCGTGGACATGAGCCCCAACATGTTATATAAAGTTAGCTTATGTTGTCTCTATTGTATGTATTGTTATTATGCTGTCTCCAATGTATGTGTGTGTGTGTGTATATATATATATATATATATATATATATATATATATATATATATATATATATATATATTCTTTCCTGAGGAAGCGAAGCATGCCTTGAGGCTTGTGTTCTGGATGTTTTAAAACTCTGCTAAAACCCCTGATTACTAATGATCTATTGATGGGTCATTTAAAAAACAGTAATGTAGCTAAAAGTGATGTAGAAGTAGTAGCCGTGAAAAGGAGTGGGGGTTGGAGGGGTCTGTAGGGGGGCCCCAAGCTAAACTTTTGCACCCGGGCCTATGAGCCTCTAGCTACGCCCCTGCATGGACCCACGTTAGGAATTGGCGGTGGCAGAGAAAGCTGTCAAAAGAAGTCTATAATGTTAACGAATGGGCCCAATCCCACATGACTGTCAGCAGCCGGGTCTCAACAGCTGGTGCTTGTCATTACAAGCAAAAATGCGGCTTCTAGTCATTAGTTATGTTATAATAAAAGGTTCTAAGGCAACTTTCAACTGCTCCCCTTGCTGGCAGTATGTTTTTTTAAATATGTGTTATCCCCCCCTTCCCTGCAGTAATTGGCCTGTGAACACCCCTCCCTAGCTGCAGAACCCACCAGTCAGTCTGACTAACAGGTTTTGCATGAAAGTCAGTCCAATAGCTTAAAGTGCACAGCTGTACACTAGAAGCATCGGAGAAAAATTATTACAAGTTTTTAATTAACGCCAAATTGCAAAAAATATTTTTACTTAATAATGGATCCTTATTTTTTTTTAAAGTGTAGAAAGGTGTCCATTACCTTTGAAAAGTGTCTAAAATAAAAATAGTATAAGAAAAGAAAAACTCATTAGCAAAACCATACACTTTGTTCATAAACTTTATTTGGTCCATAACTATGGCAGCTAGCAATAGACACATTCTAACTGTAAGGCTGGCCTCACATGACCGGGTCGGATTCCGCATGTAGGAGACCTGCAGCGGATTCTGGCTGTGAACCCAGCCGGTGACCCTGCGTATGGCACAGAATTGTATTGTGTATGACCGTGTTCGCATGCAGGCGGTTGCGCGCAGTACAGCTTTCTTGTTTGTTTCTATTTCCCGTGCTGTCGCTTAGCGATGACGCGGGTACTTGCAGCCCATACTCAATGTAATTGTTTATGGGCTGCGGCTATATTCGTGACTATAGAGAACAATGGGCTCTATGGTCGTGGATTTTGTGGTAAAATAGAGCATGCTGCGGTTTTTTTCTGTGAGTAAATTACGCAATTCCGACCCGCTAATGCAATTGGAATTGTGTCTCATGTATTTGATTGAACTGCGTATTACAACAGATCATACAATTGCGGAATCGACAATTCAAATCCATTCATGTGAGACCAGCCTAAGGGCTTATTTACATGGCCGTATATCGGCCGGGTTTTCACGCCCAGCCGATATGCACTGCTCCTCTGATGCATTGGTTTACAATGCATTAGTGCACAGGGGTGTATTTCCGTGACGTAATAGTGCTCCTATGGGAGCCTATGCTAGCTACCGGAGAAGGGAGGTGGTAGAGAGTTTAGCAGCGTGACTGCTAAACTCCCTCTCCCTTCTCTTCTCCGCCCCTTGCTGCTGTTTGCAATGGAAGGGGGTGGAGCTATGTTCTGCCGCGTCCCACCACTCTCATTGCAAACAGTGGCAAGAGGCGGAGAGGGGGCGGGAGCTAATTACACTAGCTCCCGCCCTATAACGCCTCCTCCCCATTCAGAGAGCTGTGGAGAGAAGGGAAGGACAGCTTAGCAGAGCTATTTACGGCTCATAATGTACTATGTAAAATAAAACTGAAAATGTTGTAATAAGATTTTTCTTTACCATTTATTCCTAATTTAAACAGTGTACAAATGATACAAGTGCATAAAGTCATAAAAAACAACTTTTCCTAAACAAAACAACCATAATTCAGTTATGTATGTAGTAAAAAAAAAGAGGAGTACTAGAAAGACGAGGGGGAACGACTAAAAATGGGTCTAGTTCTAAATCTAGCCCATGAGACCTATAGATTAAATTTAATTCAGGCATTTGTACACTAGTGGTCAAAAGTTTCAGAATGCCTCAATGTTTCCAGTTTTTACTAGAGATGAGCGAGCACCAAAATGCTCAGGTGCTCGTTGCTCAAGTCGAGCTTTTTGTAATGCTCAAGAGCTCGTTTCAAGTAACTAACCCCATTGAAGTCAATGGAACACTTGAGCATTTTTCAAGGTGACCCATGCTCCACATAGGGGAGGTTGTGTGAAAGTCATGGAAACACCACAGAAACAGCAGGGACAGCATGCATAGATGCATCTGAGGCTCCCAGGTCGCACTATTAAGCCAAATTGTGGGCAAGAGCCTGGCGGTCGCCTCCCTAACAATTTAGTTGGGACAGACCATAATCAGCAAGGCACACGCGCTGGCACATCTTAGCTAAGCACCACACTAGGTGCAACGAAGGCCATTTACCGCCTGCGGGTGACACCACTGCCTCTTCTCCTATGTTACATGCTGGCATTGCTGTCCAATCCCCCCAGGACGCAGGCACGAGCCTGTGTCCTCAGCATACTCAAATTTTTCCCAGCGCAGCGTTCAGCTGTCCTTATGCCACATGGTCGCTTGATAGCCACACCACCCCCATGTCTGGGGACACACACTGCAGAGGGTTGGCAACGCTCCCCTTTGAAATTGTTGGCGATATCCCACTATGCTGATGAGAATTGATGATAAATTAACGTATGATCAGAAGTCCAATCCCATGCCACCTCCGTGACAATATTGTTTGGAGCCACAAACGTGGCCATAAAGGGGACTCAGATGCCAGTACTTCTACCCATCTCCACAATTCCGCAACGCATTCTAAAACCAAAGATTGGGTTGAAGCAGGAGGTGTCGCAAAAGTAGCCTCCACAGATATTCAGTGAACCTGTCAAAGTCGTATTAAATCAGTTCCGCTTCTTTTGAACGTTCCAATCCAGTATCTCGGATAACTGTAGCAAAACGAGAGCTAATACATGCCGACCAGCGCTGACCCCCAGGGATGCGTGCGTTTATCAGACCCAAACCAAACTGGCTGCTTACCACTCAGGGTATTTTACGTCCGCTTTAATCCAAAAATAGACAGTGTACAATGAGTTCTGTCTTGCTATACAGTGCTGACCAAAATTCCAATGCCCATGCCACCTCCATCACAAAATTGTCAGGAGCCACAAACATGGCCATAAAGCGGACTCAGATGCTAGTACTTTTAACCATCTGCACAATTCAACAATGCATTCTAAAACCAAAGATTTGTTTTAAGCAAGAGGTGTCACAAAAGTTGTCACCATAGGTATACAGTGAAACTGTCAATGTCTCATGAAATCAGTTACGCTTCCTTTGATCGCTACAAGGACAGTGGGGCACATGAAGAAATTTGAGTGGCCAAAGCAGGACAATTCATTCTGTCTAGGTGTCAGATAGCTGGACACTGCGCTGGGAAACATTTGTGGACTCTGTGGGCGTATGATGCTGGAACCAGCACGTTTGCTGAACTGTAGTGGTGAACCTCTTCAAAATTGGGGGCGAGAGCCTGGCGGCGTTTCTCAGAAAAAATTGTTTTGACATAGGCTAGAGGCAGCCCTGGTGAAAAAATAGTTTTTAAAGAGCCTATGGGGCCCTCTGAAGAATTGGCTGTTCAGCATGCTGACATGCGGATTTAGGAGACGGAGGAGGCGTAGGATCAGAAAAGGATAGACCAAGCTACTTCTATCAATGGGACACACACTTGGGCCTATTATGCAGATGCTTTCAGCAAAAAAAAATAAAAGAATGAAAAATGAGAGGAGTTCTGTTAGTTCCTATATAGTCTGTGTACACCAGTAGCAGTGTACCGTATAGAACCAGTAACAGTATGCAGTATACAGCCGGGATGCTTGTGAATGCTTTGTGCGCACTACTGGTCCCAGGCAGCCAAACTGATGATGCACACAATGAGAGGAGTTATAGTCCTATAAAGGAGTGTTGGGTTCCAATTATTCCATTCCCATGCCACCTCCGTCGCAAAATTTCATGAGCCACAAACATGGGCATAAAGGGGACTAAGATGCCAGTAGTTCTACACAACTCCACAATTCAACAATCCAATCTACAACAAAATATTTTTTTACCCAGAGTGCAGGTGAACCCCTGAAACATTTGTTTACTAAGAGTATAGACGAACCCTTGAAAGATTTGTGTACCAATAGTATAGGCGAACCCCAGAAACATTTGTGCACCAAGACTATATAGGCAAAGACCTGAAACATTTGTTGACCAAGAGTATAAGTGAACCATTGAAACATTTCTGTACCAAGACGATAGGCGAACCCCTGACAAATTTGTTGACCAAGAGTATAGGCGAACCCCGGAAAAATGTGTGTACCAAAAGTATAGGCGAACCCCTGAAACATTTGTGTAGCAAGAGTATAGGCGAATCCCTGAAACTTTTGTGTACCAAGAGTATAGGCGAAACCCTGAAACTTTTGTGTTCCAAGAGTATAGGCGAACCCCTGAAACATTTGTGTACCAAGAGTATAAGTGAACCCCTGAAACTTTAGTGTTCCAAGAGTACAGGCGAACCCCTGAAACATTTGTGTAACAAGAGTATAGGCGAACTGCTGAAAAATTTGTTCACCAAAAGTATAGGAGAACCCCTGAAAAATTTCTTTACTAAGAGGCGAAGCCCAGAAAAATTTGTTTGCTATGAGTATAGGTGAACCACAGAAAAATTAGTGTACCAAGAGTATAGGTGTACCCCTGAAAAATTTGTTTACCCAGAGCACAGGTGAAACCCAGAATATTTTTTTTAAATACAGCTCGTACTTGCTTAATTTGCTAACAGAGCCTGGAGGCAGCCCTTCGAAAAAATTTGTTTTTACAGAGCCTTTTGGTCCTCTGAAGCATTGGCTGTTCAGCGTGCTGACAAGCTGGTTTAGGAGGAGGAGGAGGAGGAAGATCAGAGAAGGATAGACCAAGCTACTTCTCCCCTTTTTTGGGGTGATAGAGGGTGCATGGTTCTCCTGTTTCCGCTTAAAGAATCTTTATGTCACCGTGCTTTCCACCGGTGGAGAAAAGAAGTCAGGGGAAATCCAGGCTTTGTTAATCTTAGTGAGTGTAAGCCTGTCGGCTCTGTCAGTTGCCAGGCAGGGAAGCTTATCCATGATAATCCCCCGAGCAGCAATAAACACCCTTTCTGATCACACACTAGCGGCATGGCAGGCCAGCACCTCCAAGGCGTACAGCGCAAGTTCGTGCCACGTGTCCAGCTTTGACACCCAATAGTTGTATGGAGCAGAGGGATCATGGAGGGCGTTGGTACGGTCGGCTATGTACTCCCTCACCATCTTTTTACAGTGTTCCCGCCTAGACTGGGGAGTGGGGACACGGTCTGGCTGGGGAGCTATAAGACTGGCAAAGGCCTTGGAGAGTGTTCCCTTGCCTGCGCTGGACATGCTGCCTTTTCCCCGCATCACCCCTGCTAGTTGGCCCACTGAACTGCGTCTTCTACCGCTAGCATTGTCAGATGGGAACTTTAGTATCAGCTTTTCCACCAGAACCTTGTGGTCTTGCATCAGTCTCGTACTCCTTTCCTCTTTGGGAATGAGAGTGGAAAGGTTCTCTTTATACCGTGGGTCGAGAAGGGTGAACACCCAGTAATCCATGTTGGCCAGAATGCGTCTAACGTGAGGGTCACGGGAAAGGCAGCTTAACATGAAGTCAGCCATGTGTGCCAGAGTCCCAGTATGCAACACATCGTTGTCCTCACTAGGAGGATGACTCCCAGTCTCCTCCTCCTCCTCCTCCTCCTCCTCTTCAGCCCATACATGCTGAACAGGTGTGAAAGAAGTAGCATGGGTACCCTCTGCAGTGTGGGCAGCAGTCTCTTCCCCCTCCTCCTCCAATACGAGATGAGAAACAGACGTATTGTCATCCCCCATCTCCTGTTCCATCTGCGAAGCGTCAGCCTTAATCGTTAGCAGTGACCTTCTCTGCAGTCAAAGCAGCGGGATGGTTACGCTGATAATGGCCGCATCGCCGCTCACCATTTGTGTTGACTCCTCAAAGTTTCCTAACACCTGACAGATGTCAGACATCCATGCCCACTCCTCTGTGAAGAGCTGTGGAGGCTGACTACCACTTCGACAGCCATGTTGCAGCTGGTATTCGACAATGGCTCTACGCTGCTCGCAAACCCTGGCAAACATGTGCAATGTTTAATTCCAGCACGTGGGCATGTCGCACAACAGTCAGTGAACTGGCAGTTGGAAGTGCTATTGAAGTGTTCTGAGGGTGGCAGCATCTGTGGTGCACTTTCAGAAATGTGCGCACAAGCGACACACCTTGCTTAGAAGCTCAGAAAAATTGGGGTAGTTTTTAAGAAAGCGCTGAACCACCACATTGAACACGTGGGCCAGGCATGGCACGTGTGTTAGTCTGCCAAGCTGCAGAGCCGCCATCAGGTTACGGCCATTGTCACACACAACCATGCCTTGTTGGAGGTTCAGCGGGGAAAGCCACAGATCTGTCTGCACTGTCAAACCCTGTAACAGCACTTGGGGCAGTGTACCTCTTGTCACCTAAACTTAGGAGTTTCAGCACGGCCTGCTGACGCTTCCCCACCTCAGTTGCTGCAGCGCCTTGAACTACCGACTGATAGCGACATGCTCACATATTGTAATTGAGAGGTGGAGGAGGAGGAGGAGGGGGGTTTGGAGAAGGTGGCATAATAAGAAACCATGACCGAGGTAGGACCCGCAATCCTCGGTGTGGGTAGCATGTGAGTGGACCCAGGGTTAGACTCGGTCCCAGCCTCCACCAGGTTAACCCAATGTGCCGTCGGGGAGATGTAGTGTCCCTGCCCGCCAGCACTTGTCCATGTGTCGGTGGTTAAGTGGACCTTCCCAGTAACCACATTGGTGAGGGCACGGTTTACATTCCGTGACACAAGCTCGTGTAGGGCGTGGACGGCACAGCGGGAAAAATAGTGGCGACTGGGGACCGAGTACTGAGGGATGGACGCCGCCATGAGGTTGCGGGAAGCCTCTGTTTCTACCAGCCTATATGAGTAGTTTTGAAATATGCACGTTTAGCGATTGTGCATGCGGGTGGCAGCATGTGGGTGGCAGCATATCTCCGCTTGCATTC
Source organism: Eleutherodactylus coqui (assembly GCF_035609145.1). Taxonomy (NCBI): domain Eukaryota; kingdom Metazoa; phylum Chordata; class Amphibia; order Anura; family Eleutherodactylidae; genus Eleutherodactylus; species Eleutherodactylus coqui. The sequence continues at coordinate 98,774,052 of NC_089845.1, read as the reverse complement.
CAATGCTTGGGTTATCAACAGCTGAATGCTGCGCTGAGACACATTGGTGGAGGCAGTGGAGGACCGTGGAGGTGAAGGTGTGAGTGCAGGCCGGGAGATGCTCGTGCCTGTGTCCTGGGAGGGGGATTGCATCTCAGTGCCAGGATGCGACACAGGGGAAGAGGCAGTGGTGTGACCCGCAGGCGGTGAATGGCCTTCATTCCACCTTGTCGGGTGCTTAGCCATCACATGCCTGCGCATGCTGGTGGTGGTCAGACTGGTAGTGGTGGCTACCCTGCTGATTTTGGTGCAGCACAGGTTGCACACCACTGTTCGTCAGTCATCCGTGCTCTCAGTAAAAAACCTCCAGACCTTCTAACACCTAGCCCTCTGCACGGAGGCTTGCCCCGAGGAGGAGCTGTGGGGAACAGTTGGGGGATTAGTTGCTGTGGCCCTGCTTCTCCCTCTGGCCACCCCACTGCCTCTTCCAACCTGTTCTGCTGCTGCATTTGCCTCCCCCTCTGAAGCCCTGTCTTCAGTAGGCTTAGCAACCCAGGTAGGGTCAGTCACCTCATCATCCACCAGCTCTTCCTCTGACTCCTCAGTCTGCTCCTCCCTCAGACTTACTGCCCTAACAACAACCTCACTGACAGACAACTGTGTCTCATCATCATCATCCAGAAATAGCTCTTGAGACACTACTTGGAAGTCCCCAGCCTCATTACCCTTAGTCTCTGAAAGGTGCAAATTTTGGGCATCGGTCACGACAAACTCCTCAGGTGGCTGATGATGAACCCTTTTTTCCGACTCAGGGCAGGGACCCGAGAACAGTTCCTGGGAGTCTGCCTGTTCTGAATCTCTCCTTTTACTGGAGTGACCAAGCCAGGAGGAAGAATGAGCAGCCTGAGGATTTAGAGGTCTAGTGCCTTGGCTAGCATGAGTGGACTGCGTGGAAGACTGGGTGTTGGATAAATTACTGGACGTATTATCCGCTATCCACGTCATCACCTGATCGCACTGTTGTGCTTTTAATAATGGGCTACCACGCGGACCTGCAAAATGTGAGATGAAGCTAGGAAGCGTAGATATGCTCTACTATTACCTCAGCAGCAGGCACAGTTTCTCCCTGCCCAGAACCTCGGCCTCTGCCCACACCCTCATTCGCACGCCCACGTCCACGTCCTTGACCTCGACCCTTACCTCTAGTCTTCATCATGTTGGAGAATGCACTTTGACAAAATGCTACGCAAAATGCAAGTTATATGCCAAAGTAGACACAATAAACAGTGTATACTGTTGTTAGATTGCGGAGAAATGATAGGAGTCTTGTCACTTCCTATCTAGTCTCTGTACACCACTATCAGTTTATTGCATAAAACCGGTAACAGTATACAGTATACTGCCCGGATGCTTGAGAAAAAATTTGTGCACACTACTGCTCCCAGCCAACCAAACTGATGATGCACACAATGAGAGGAGGTGTAGTCCTAGATTCTCCGTTCATGGACGTCGGGCTGTGCTTTCCATAGCTTTGTTATGGAAAGCATGTCATGGGAGCTCCGCGTGAGATTTATTGTTCATACTATAAGATGTATATGCAGTATGTACAGTATAATGCACATATGTATGGGGGTATCCAAAAGAAACAGGAGTCTTCCAGGATGTCTGTGCAACCCTTCTGAGGTGGTGTGCCAGTCCACGCTGTTGGGGAAAGTTGCGTTGAGCTCCAGTGATGTTTTTTTCAACAAGTTGTTTAGTTTTTCTCCTATTTTGTGATGGTTGATTGATTTCATATAAACAACGGGCAGCCATGAAATTTTGTTTCCTTTTCCACTGCTCAAGACACTTGAGTCAAAAATTGCTTAAAGAGACTCTGTCACCTACTTTTAGGCCTATGAGCTAAGCTTATGGGCTGAAAGTAGGTGACCCACTGAGTCCAGGGCGCGTATAACTAAATTCCACACCATTCGCAACCTGAATGGTTGCTTGGATTAACTCATTCACGGTGATTGGTTATTTGGATTGGCTGACTCACAGTGTTTGATTATTTGGTTTGGCTGATTCACGGTGATTGGTTGTTTAGGTTGGCTCGAGTAGAGGTGGTGTTGAATAGGGATATATGCGTTCAGGGATGTAAGTGTTATACTTACCTCTCCCATCACTCCCACAATGGCTGGAAGCCTCTACTTAATGCAATGATCGTTGCTGCAAAGTAGTTCGCCCATTATAAAATTAGAACAGGCGGACTACCTAGCCTGTCACTCAATGCATTAAGTGATGGCTTTCAGTGGTGACACCGGGAAATGATGTACACCACTCACATTCCCGAACTCAGCGGGTCACCTACTTTTAGCCTATATAGGCCTTTAATGGCGTATTTGCATTTCCCAATATCCAGAGAATAAAACCCATTGATTTCAATAGGCTCGTTCACCTTTTTTTTTTGCACACGCTGAAAAAAAGGGGTGCTCTACTTTTGTGCACTAAAGGACTTTTTAAAAGTCTATAGAGAATACTAAAATGCGCTCACAATATGCAACGGGATGCGCAATACACTGCGCAATTCCACTGAAAAGAGAACACATCTAGATCTCATTAGACTAAATAGCCATGTAAATTGGGGTGTGGCTGTGTGTTCTGTGCAAAAAAACATGCCATGCAAGTGAAGGGTTGATGTAAATATCGTCATCCTCTTTTGCTTGCAGCTCAGTTGCTGCTCTACACCACGTATGTATTTGGGAATGCAGGTGAAAAGGTACATAAATATAAATACTCCGATACATGCGCAAAAAAGCGTAGCTCATAGCGCAAATGTTCCACTGAGGCGTGCACAAAAACTCATACGCTCGTGTGAATGAACCCTAACACTCAGCGTTGTGTGGGCAGGTTTGATGAAAGAATCGTCACCTCTTTGCCCACACTGCGTCGAGTATAAAACACTTTTTAACTATAAATGGTCTGACACCCTTGCCTAACCCTCGGCATTCACCCCATCTTGCCATGTGTAACTTTTGTTCTAAAGTACTTGGAGCAGTGGAAAAGGAAACACATTTTCATAGCTGTGTAGTGGCCAGTGATTTATGTGGATTGCACAGCTGGAAAATGTAACAGTTTGTGTGTAGTCTATGTTGTCGTGTGAGCATGAAAGATATGTGTTTGCAAGGTGTGCAAATAGGTCTTGACACGGGTATAGCGGAGTCCCTGTCGCTGCGACCATACCTCCTTTTACCAACAAACGCCAACACACCATCTTGGATTAAGTTGGCCACAGCAGCCATTTTATTAAAAATAACAAAATATAACATTACAATACAAAACCCAGGGAAGGTCCTGGGAGCCCCAATAATTAATCTGTTGCATCACCAACCAGGGAAATATTTTGTAGTGCCTCCTGCCTCACACCACCGACTCGGGAAACCCTATTTCCCAACACCACACCCCCTGCCACAAACCAAACAGGCATGGGAGACCTACACTCACCAGCAGCCTCTAGTTGCCCACCTCCCAACACCGAGGCCCACTATCCCTATGCGGGCTAGATACTCCATCCATCTTTGCAGGGCACCACCCTGTCAAAACCATGAGGTAACAGATCCACCTACTAACACTATAATGAAAGAGGGGGAAAGGTGGCTCTCTAGTCCCTGCCTTAACCCCCCCAACCCAATTTACTGACTCCCCAGGTCCCCCCCTTTACGCTGCCATGACAATCGCATAACCCCCCTCCTTTCCATGCTCTTCCCCAAAATAGAAGGGCGAGTGACTTGGACTCTTCTCTCCTTCTCCCAGGTTCTCAGTCTTCTTCCTCTGGAAAATGGCCCCTTCTGCTCCGTCACTTGACCTTTTCCCTGGCAGTCTCCACCCTTACCCTCCCCTTTTCCAGAACAGTCTTCTTTTTCATTAACCCCTTCACTCTCCATTAACCCTGTCATGCCTGCCTCCTCCTATTGCCCTCCAGGCTCCGGCATTCCTTTTTGTCTTGGTTGTTGGTCTTGCTAAGTAGAAATTGATACAGTCTAGTCTGAGTGTGTGAGGAGTCAAGCCATTTAGTAGATATTGAGGGAGTCTGCAAGTTCACCCGTGAGCATGAGATACCCCCAACTAGGCCTATCCAATATGGAGAAAGCAGAGTGATATATCCATATGCTGTTAATGGAGGATACCCTGTTTACCCCCAGTTGGAATAGAGGTTGAAAGCTGCCATTGAAGGATTGAGAAAGTGCCTTGTCAGACAACTAAAGACTGAGTGTTGGCTGGTAGAGAGAGTGAGAGTGAGAGAAGTCGTTCGGAAGAGTGATCCTACAGATAACGTGGACTGTATGTATCAAGATGCCCCGAGTTGTCTTCCTGTCTCCTCATAATTAGCAGTTGTCTCAGAATCAATCCTCCAGGTCAAGAACTATTGCATATTATCCCTGTTGGATGTTCCAGTAAAGAAAAGCTTCACCAACCGTTTCCTGTTTAGTCTATTTAAAGTACAGCCATGTGCATGGACTACTTATTGCACCATTGTTGTAGTTCACCGCAGTGGATGGAACGGTGGCATCACCCGTGACATATATTGAAACTTCATCATTACAGAGTTTTATACAGGTAACCGTACCACTAGTGTTGCCTGGAGAAGCCTCCAAGGGCCTTGGTAAAAGGTTTCACGCGTCCCTCAGGGGAGGAGATGGTAGTGCCACCATGACATCCCTAACAGCTACCCCGCCATCTCCTCAGCTGTGGGCCCTGCGCCTCGGTCACTGCAGATGATTGTAGTTTGCATCACAAAATAGATAAAAAACGGAACTTGTTAAAAAAAAAAAATCACTACAATGCAACCAACAACGTGGGCAGGTATACTGACTCAGTAGGGTTCCGCAGACATTCACCCAGCAACACAAGACGGTACTAGTAATGCTCCGCCCACTGAAAGAAGAGTCCTCTTTCTTTTTAGTACCCCCTCATACACCAGTACTTCAGAAACTTTTAGTGCTCATGCAGGAAAGCCTATTAACTCTGTACAACTACTAATCATAGACTGTAATAGCGGCCCTACCTCTATATGACTGATCTGATGTGGACGCACAAAGGACTATTATCTCTCCCATTGTGTATACATCTGTAAGGCTTCTAGCTAGGGAAGATGAATGCTGGGTTTACAGATAACAATGAGTGAGTATATAGCAAATCCGGAGTGATTGCATAATTGCCTTTTCCACATGCAGATAATTGTGGATTTACATTCAGCAGCCCAAGTTACCCAGTATGGTAATCTGCAGTAATACATTGTTGGGGCCCATTCACACAGGCGTATTTTCGGTCCCTACTATGCATGTATTTTTTTTATGTGCAAAAAGTAGACAGCATAAACCGCATTGATTTGCATTGAGGTATTCAATCATGCGTATATGATGCACATGGAAAAAAATCTCAGCATGTTCTATATTGATGGGTATCATGGACCAAAATCACTTATGAAATTTTATGGGATTGTGTAAAAATGCACCAAAGGGGGGTGGGCGCCTTTCTTGTGGGTTACAATACTATATGTTCAGGAAGAAATTCTTCCTCTGGATTCAGCGGAGTAATAGGCCTTAGGCCTCGTTCACACAAGCATGTGATTTGTGCGCGCATAATGCACGCTTCTAAAAGAACCAATGGGTTCTTATAGAAACGTTCATATGAGCAGAATTAGCAGCGCAAAACAGCACGCACCTAAAAAAGATAGGACATTGGCTATCTTAGGTGCGAGCTGGCAGGAGTTTCCATTGATTTCTTCTGGCTGTGGATTTAAATGGCTGTGATTGGTCCCAGTGCTCAGCCAATCAGAAGCAGCACTTCCAGGAGGCGGGGATTTTTAAATGTGAGACAACACACGCTGAAGGCCCTACAGCGCTGTATTATTTTTTCCAGTAGCTAGGGGCTATTTTCGGGGTAGTGTCAGGGCTGGTTAGGAACGAATGACTGGAAGTCCCTACAACCAACCGTCTCCCCTTGGCGACAACTGGGTGGCTGTCCCTACTCTTCACTGAAGGAACCCCGAGGACAGGGACAGGAAAGACCAACTAATCAGAAGACAGAAAATAACAAAAATCCAAGTCAGAACTAAGAGAGTCAATAACCACCAAAGAACTACCAAGGAATCCAGAGGGAGACAAATAGGTTAAAACAAACCAGCTCACAAGACAGGAGCGAGCGACCTAAGCGGGTGTTAGCTGGAGAATAATTAGCAACCATTGGTAGGGACTGACAGTGTCTGCAGAGCTAAATACCCAAAAACCCTGCCTAGGTCGGGGCGGAGCCTGGTGATGCGCCAGCCGGTAATGCATGAAATTCGGCCCTTCTCCGGCTGTGCCCCTTAACAGGGGAACTCTGAGCCCAGCCGCCGAGGCCCTGCCCACCCCATGCCCGACGCTGGCCCGGATGCCAACCACCCCAGGCGACCTCTGGGCGACACCACCACTGGCAAGTCTCCTCCTGACAGGTAGGGCTTATATTTCAAGCCCTTCCCCTAAAATCCCTGTGGAGGTTGCCTTCCTCCCATGGCTTTCAATAGGGCGGCAGCAGCACCGGCCCCAGTAAAAGCAGTGGGATAGCTTTGCACTCCTCTGCCACGGCTGTGGCAGGGGATTCTTTCATTGCACAGTGTTCAGCGATGAGGGGACCTTTGTAGAGCAGCTGCTCCAGTGATCGGGCAAAGTTTCATGCGCTGTGCATATTAAACTTTGCCACTTCACATGTTTTCGGCTAATACAAGCAGCACATTTGTTTTGCGTACATAGGCGCGCAAAAAAATATGCTCGCCTGACCTTGGCCTTAAGTCGTTTTCACATGGCTGAGAAAATCGTGTAAGATTTCTGCGTTGTGAAACACGCAAATGTGAACCCCCCCCTTTTTTTAATGGAGTCATATATATCAATGATGCGGTACGGAAAAAAGTTGATTCATGTTCTATATTTTCATGTTACTTGGAACACATCGTCTATTGTCTTCAATGGGACAGGAAAACCATAGCACGGTGTGCTATGTGCACACGAATGCGATGTGAGGTTTCCCATTAAAATCAATGGGAAACACTAGCTGATCCTCTAACGTGGCTTAAAGCCGTGCCGGAAGATTGTTTCTTTACAGTAAGGTAAATTGCACACCAGGAAGCGTGATATCGGGCTGAGTTTCACGGTTCGATATCGCGCTCGCCTGTGTGTAGGTAGCCTTAGCCCCTATATTGAGCTCGTCAACGTGTGTTTCCATGTAGATGCAAGGTGTTTTCCTGGCAAAAACGCCTCCCATCACTTCTGTGAAGTAGTGATCCTCCGGCGCGGCATTCAGGCATGTTAGAGGATCGTCAAGTGTTTCCCATTGTTCTGAATGGGAAACCTTGTATCGCCCCACATGCACATCACTTGCCGTGCGTTGTCTTTTACAGTCCTGTTAAAAAGAATAAGTGATGTGTTTATATTTACGCTCAGCTGTAATCAAGAAAGAAGTGTCTTTCGAAACACGTCAGCCTGTTTACATGGTTTTACACTGTACCTACCATTTGTAATTTTGGAAATTTAAGGAGACAGCTTTTCTCCTTTGTTGTTGCTATTTTAGTCTTTTTAGCCATGGTCAGCCTGAGTACCTGAAAACCTTCAGGCCAAACCGGGTTAAATCAAGCTACTAACAACCACTTGTCCGTTAGTATGTACAGTATGTGTGGGTTCTTTTCATGCTCCGCCCCTGGTGAAATCATCGCAGGTTTTACAGTATATATATATAAAATACAGAGCTTGACTGACAGAAGAACACAATTAGGGCTCTTGGAAGGAGAGGACAAAAATAACAAAATGAGAATACAACTAAGCCGTTATTATTTCAGACACAACTTAGTGGTCTTGACAGAAGACACCGACCTACCACCACCACAGAGATCCAGTGTGTTGAAGGACCTGCGGTGACGTCACTGCTGTGAGAGGAGCCATTCTGCACTTTGGTAGAAAGTACTGTATACTGGAAAAGCTGACAGCAGCTACCAGGACTTGTGATGATGTCACTGTCATGTGATCATCTGTGTGGGTGGAGTCAGGGATCACATGAGCAGAGGCTGTTCACTGTATTCAGGACTCTGTTGTGCTGGTTGTCATCCCTACTGGATAAGCTGAAGGCATCAGGATGTAGTAGAGCTGTCTGTGTGATGTCTAGAAATCAGAATGGGTATGAATGTACCACAGCTGTGTGTCTAATGTGTGGGAATCAGCCTGGATGTAGTAGAGCTGTGAGTGTCATTTGTGGGAATCAGGATGGGTGTCGTAGAGCTGTGTGTGTGTGCAATAGTTGGAATCAGGATGGATGTAGTAGAGCTGTGTCTTTCATGTATGCAGATCAGAATGGATGTAGTAGAGCTGTTTGTGTAATGTGTGGGAATCAGGATGGATGTAGTAGAACTGTGTGTCATTTGTGCAGTTCAGCATGAATGTAGTAGAGCTGTGTGTCATGTGTGGGAATTAGGATCGATGTAGTGGAGCTGTTTGTGTAATATGTGGAAATCAAGATGCATGTACCACAGCTGTGTGTGTGAGGTGTATGAATCAGCATGGATGTAGTTCAGTTATGTGTGTCATGTGTGGGAATCAGGATCAATGTAGTAGAGCTGTTTGTGTAATATGTGGAAATCAAGATGGATGTAGTAGAGTTGTGCGTGTAATGTCTGGGCATCAGCATGTATGTAGTAAAGTTGTGTGTGTGTAGTGTGTGGGAATCAGGATGGATGTAGTACAGCTGTATGTGTAATGTCTAAAAATCAGGATGGATGTAGCAGAGTTGTGTGCGTGATGTCTGGAAATCAACATAGATGTAGTACAGCTGTGTGTGTGACGTCTGGGAATCACGATGGGTGTAGGATGTAGCATGGAGCACAGCTACATGGTTTTAAAAATGTTTTAATTTTTTTTTATACAAATGGGAAAGTGCGCAAAAAGGTTTTGCTTTTTTTTAAAACATGTTTTTAAACACTTTTTATTTTATTTTTTACTTTTCCTATGTCCTTGTAGGAAACGTGATCTGTAAAAACTACAATCAATATGCTGATACTTGCAGTACTTTCGTACTGCAATGCCCTATCATTCACAATAGCGATCCGAACCCATGGCAGGCCCAGGCAACTGTGAATGGTGTCCTTTTGCATGGCACCCCATCGGCCCTCTGTAAATACACTCTCAGAGTACAGAGGACCTCACAGAGGGAGCACACTCCCTATGTCATCTCTGGCGGCATGTAAAGGGTTAAGAGGGGGGATCACTGTTGCAGTTGGAGGTGGCTGTCAATCACAACCGTCGGGATGGCGCAGGCTTGCTTCTGAGCCTGCACCATTCACATGATGTGAGTTTGCATCCTGTTGTGTTAAGTGCCCCGCAGCCAATATGTAAACTTACATCCTGTGGCATGAAGACGTCAGGGCTGAAAAAAAACCTACAAAAATTACTAAAAATATGTTTAACACAAGAAAGTGATTTCTATAATTGGTTATTTTTGTCATGACCTTTAAAAATTATGTTTATAACCACCAAAAAATGTAGGAATGTCAGATGAAATAAACTCCACCTGAAATTACTTTATATCATGGAAATGTTTCCAGGTTCCTCTTCTTATGGCGGCCTGCACACGTCGGAGCCGGATTGCGCATGCGGGTTCCGGCAGCAGCTTCCGTCTCTGATCCCGGCCGGCGACCCAGCGTACCTGTACTGCGGATGGGGATGACCATGGATGCTCGCCATCAGTCATGCCCTGTACAGTTTTGCTTTTTACTAATGTTTGTTTTTCCCACAGCTTGGCTAGAGGTTTACCCTGGTACCCACGGCTATCCACAATGTCAATTGCGGATGGGCTGCGGGTCGGACGGCTTCCATTGACTTCAAGAGCCCGCAGCAAAATATAGCATGCTGTGATTTTTTCTCGCAATAAATTACTGCAAGTGTGAAGGAAAAAGTGAGTTTACATAGCATGCTTTGAAAGGTATTTGCTGTGGATCCTCCGTGCGGACACCAACCGTGGATTCCGCAGCAAAAATCAGTTTGTGTGAAGCCGGCGTATATCTGGTGCTCACGTGTGCTACATTTGTGTATGAACTGCTGAACCCCATGTTCATCATATCTTATGTCTTCGACTCTTTAGAAATGTCGGCAGGGCTTTCATTCGCAAAGTTGCCACAAGAGGGCGCTCTGATATTATCATTTATACAAATGCTCAAATATTCACACAATGTAATGAATGACTTTTCTGTAGGAGCCGCAGTAATTTATAGGAGCTTTTTTTGGATGTTTTGTTTGATTATTATTGATAAAGGTCTGATCCTAACATATTACAGAGGAGGACGCAGCGCATCTTGTGACCCCCGCAGGACGTGCTGCAAATTTTTTTTACTTGGCCAGATCATCCAGATGAAAAAAAAAGGGCGCCTTTTCTGTCAGATTTTTGGACTGATCTGTTCAAAAATCAGACAGAATAAAAGCCAGTGTGCACCGTACGGTGAGGCCGCCTTCAGATGAGCGTATATTAGCTCCGTATCTGGCCCGTGCTCTTTTGTAACTCTACAGATTTATTTATACGGCCGAATTTTCAAAAACACAGCATGACCTTTTTTGCGCTTTGCTATTCCTTTCTATTTAGGAAATAGGGACGGAACAAGCGCAAGAACTCCGTATTTTCTATGGGTTTATACACTTGGGTGATTCTTCTCTCCGACCGAGAATCCACGCTAAAAATAAAAATCGCAACATGTAGTATAATTTCCTACTAAAGCATGAAAGAAAAAAATCACATTGTATTCCCATGTCATGCGCTTGCGATGCGTGTTTGATGAGCTTTTTCTATTTTAACTATTGAAAGAGCGCGCAATTATTTTCACACATGTAGAGATGTGATGTGCTTTTAAAACAAAAACACATCGGAATTGCTAAAAAAATAGCAGGTTTGCGAGTGCAATATTGGTCCTATTTTCTCAGACAAATATTGCACTCGCCTGTGGAAATACAGCCTGAAGCGCGCATTCAGATGATCGTATATCGGCCAGGTATTCACGCCCAGCCGATATACGGCGTCCCTCTCTGCAGGGGGAGGAAGCTGGAAGAGCCGGGAGCAGTGCTCTGAGCTCCCACCTCCTCTCCACCCCCTCTCTGCCCCTCGCCACTATTTGCAATGGGAGGGGGCAGAAGGGGTGGAGCTACATCTGGGAACTTAGCTTCTCCCCTGTTCCGCCCCTCCCATTGCAAATAGCGGCGAGGGGTGGAGAGGGGGTGGAGAGGAGGCGGGAGCTCAGAGCACTGCTCCCAGCTCTTCCTGCTTCATCCCCCTGCAGAGAGGGACGCTGTATATCGGCTGGGCGTGAAAACCCAGCCGATATACGGTCGTCTGAATGCACCCTCAGGCCTCCCTCACACACGTGTTTGTAAAGCCTTTTAATGTTTCCTTTTCAGAGCTGCGCTAATCGCTGTACAACGCTCCCATTCATTTCAATGGGGCTGCTCACACAAGCGCCAAAACGCAGCGTCTTCAACAGAGATGCATGTTCTTTCTTCGGTCGTTTTCAGCCCTGTGTCGTCCATTGAAATGAATGGGCAGCGGTTTCAGCGCTGCTAAAATTGTGGCATAACTTGGTACCACGTTTTTGGCAGCGCTAAACGCAAGCACTAGCTGCACTACAAAACAAAAATCAATACTCACCTAGCTGGCGCTGTCTTGGTCTCCGCCGCTGCTCTCCGGAGCTTCAGTCCATAAGGTGATGTGCTGCTGAGAATGATGATTAAGGGCTCCTGTCCACAGGCAAATTTTCACTGCGTTCCTAGGCCGCGGGGAACGCCAATAAACGCTTTCCATAGCGTTGCTATGGAAAGCGCAGCCCCACTGTCCACGAACAGAGAATCATTGTGATTCTCCGCTTGTGGCCGGCAATTCGCAACATGCTGTGAATTGCCGCGATTCTCCGTGGTCAGCCTATCTATCAGATAGGCTCACCGCAGAGATCCTTCTGCTGGCTCCTGCTCCTGGGCAGCGACTCCCGCGCAAGAGATTTGCCATGGGATTTTGCAATGCCCGTAGACAGGCAGCCTTATTGGCCTGTACAAAAGATGCGATAAATGAATGAATGTGTTTGTTGGTCGGCTGATCGCTGCCCTTTGTCTACGGCCAATGACTGGGTGAACGACTATTCTAACAAATGCTTGTCCACAATTATTGGTCCTTGGGCCTTTACAGCAGTATTCTGGTGCAACACTTGTATTAAATGTGCCCCTACATAAAAGAAGCCTTAGACACTTTTTACACTTCACTGGACAGATTTTAACCCCTTGACAACCTCTGCTGTACATGTGCTTTTTAAGTGGCAGGATTTGTATGGAGCAGGCTCAGGAGCCGAGCCCTCTCCATACATGCCGGGTGTTGGTTACCAGCCACAACAGCCCCAATCGTGGCTGTCAACTATTTTAATGCTGCTGCCAAAACTTAAATGTCCTGATCAACATCTAGAAGTTCTGACTGCCTGCTCCTCTTGAGATTAGATCCTTGGGTGCCGTTTGAGTGCCATGGCAGCCAGGGGTCTTCTGAAGGCCCTCAGGGCTTCTAAGACTGTTTGACTATTGCGGCATGTCTATGGCTGTATTAACCCCTTCATGACACGGCCTATTTTGGGTTTAAGGACGCAACAATTTTTGGCGGATTTTCTTCTCCGTTTATCAAAAGCCATAACTTTTTTATTTTTCTGTCGACGCGGCTGTAAAAGGGCTTGTTTTTTGCGTGGCGAGCTGTAGTTTTTATCGGCATCATTTTTGGGTATATAGACTATACTGTAAAACTTTTATTATTTTTTTTATGATAGCAGGGAGAGAAAACGCATCAATTCTGCCATAGATTTTTTAAATTTTTTTTTTACAGCGTTAATCATGCAGCATAAATGAGACATTCCATTTTTTCTGCGGACCGGTACGGTTACAACGATACCAAAATTCTTACATTTTTAAAAAAATGTTTCCACTTTTCTGAGGGCTTATTTTTTGCGAGACGAGCTGTAGTTTTTACTGGTACCATTTCGGGGTATGTACAGCTTTTTTGATCACTTTTATTGCATTTTTAGTGAGGCAAAATGCTAAAAATTAGCATTGCCTCAGTTTTTTAGCGTTTTGTTTAGCGTTTTTTTCCGTGCACAGTCAAAAGCATGTGCATCTTATTGTACGCCTCGTTACGGACGCGACAATACCAAGTATGTGGGGTTTTATTTATTTTTTACCTTTTTTTATGCTAATCTGAGAAAAAGCATTAAAAAATGGGGTTTTTTTTAACTCTTTTTTTACATTTTTTTAATTCATTTTTTTAATCTTTGTTTTTTTTACACTGTTTGTGTCCCCCTGGGGGACTTTGACCACAGCCCTGATGATCGCTATCATAAGGCATGGCAGAGCTACTGCTCTGCCATGCCTTATCGCTTATACAGCAATCATAGGCATAGGCAATACAGGACGCCAGCGTCTGGCGTCCTGTTACCATGGCCACAGGCCGGGCTCTCGCGATAACATCGCGAGAGCCGGCCGGAGACACAGAGGGAGTCCGCTCCCTCTGTGAACTCTTTCCCTGCCGCGATCTACTTTGATCGCGGCAGGGAAGGGGTTAACAGTGGGGGGGGGGGGGGGGGGCGCATCTCCGATGCCCCCCTGATGTTGCAGCCGGACGCCGGCTGTGACTGACAGCCGGCTCCTGCTGCGGGATAGCGCGGGATCATATGTGATCCTGCGCTATCTCCAGGACGTAAGTTTACGTCCTGTTGCGGGAAATACCAGGCTCCCAGGACGTAAACTTATGCCCTGCAGCGGGAAGTGGTTAAAATACAATATACTGCAATACTGTGGTATTGCAGTATACTATATAAGGAATCAAATGATCCTAAGTTACAGTCCCTTTTTATTTCTTAAAAGCAGCACATCAACAAAGAACTATATCTAAAGCAACAAAATATATACGGCGCACCATAAAAAATGAAACATATGCGCCCAAAATACGCGCCAGAGAATATACAGTGGGTAAAAATATAGTCCTGGTTCTATGTATTGACCAATATACGGCAGCAGCTCCCATAGACTCCTATGGAAGCTGGAAGAAAAAAGGGAGGGGAGGCATTTTAACAGCATCCAATGCTGCGAGCAGCCTACTGGTGCCTCTATGAAGGTACTGGAAGTAATTCCGAGGATGTATGCCGAGCAAGGGATTCCGGGGTGGAACGTATTTTTTTAGCCAAAAACGTCGCACCCGGTCATGTGAATGGGCAAAAAATGCTAATTAGGCATCTGACTTAATTCGTGGAATATCGTCCATTTATGCGGACGTGCGAACGTGAAAACGCATACGCTCGTGTGAAAGAGTCCCTTATGCTGCTCTTTACAACTATCAAACATCTGAAGCCCTAAGTATCACAGCACCTGCGTCTTTAGTATCTGACTTGACCAGTGCTTTTTCATTTTCTTAGTCTCAAGAAATCATTAAATATTTAGGAGCATTTTTGATCAATACTCTCTGCTGTGTGCAGGGAACGTCCTGCCTGTATTACCACTCCTCTAACAGGACTTTGATTCCTGGATGCAGGGATTGTTCTCGTGGTTCGGTAGCTATGCCATAGTCAAGGGTATACCGCTAGGGGTTGCAATTGCGATCCAGCCCCTTAGTGAACGGGGGCCCGCATGGCTCCGCCATATGCCATTTTACCGCCACGTCTTACGAGCCGGCTGTGGGTGGAAATCAGGGAGGGGAGGGCTGTTACCCGGGGAGCCAGCAGCCAATTACAGGCAGCCCTTCCATGGAGAGACTACAGTTGTGATTGGTCCGACTAGAGGTGCAGTGAAAGTGAAAATGAGAGCAGACCATGCGGTACAACCAGGTATGTACAGCATGCAATCTTATATGTATAGCTGGTATAACTTATACCAGCTGTACATATAGAATTATATACACCAGATACCCAGATTAAATTAGCCTGCTCCATATCACTATATACAGGGATATGTATAACTTATACCAGCTGTACATATATCATTTTATACAGGAGATACTCAGGTTATACCAGCATGCTCCATATAACTATATATAGGTAGTTGTATAACTTATACCAGCTGTACATATATAATTATATACAAGAGATACCCAGGTTATACCAGCATGCTCCATATCACTATACACAGGTAGATGTATAACTTATACCAGCTGTACATATATAATTATATACAGGAGATACCCAGGTTATACCAGCATGCTCCATATCACTATATATAGGTAGTTGTATAACTTATACCAGCTGTACATATATAATTATATACAGGAGATACCCAGGTTATACCAGCATGCTCCATATCACTATATACAGTGAGATCTATAACTTATACCAGCTGTACATATATAATTATATACAGGAGATGCCAAGTGTTAGGTTGTGTTTCTGTGACCTGAAGTACTATGGGCTCTAGGAGCACAGCCCCACAAGAGTGGCATGATTAAGCTGGCTGGGTGTGGGTGTTCTCCTGCTAGCCAATCACCCCTGGTCTGTTTGCAGATAAATATCCGCCTCTGCAAGAGGTAGCTGGTATCCCTTCACTCTATGGTTTGTTTTCCCTGGTAAGCAGTCATGTTCCTTTGCAGCTTGCTATCTGATCTGTGTCCTGGCTGCCTCTCTGTCCGGGTTCTGTATATTACCCTTTAGGGATAGTCAGGTCCGAGGTTCCAGCGCAGGGCCGCCTTTATCGAGGCGATCGCCCTGCTTATAGGTAGGGTCCTGCCATTCCCCCGGCAGTCTGGGGTTAGTTGTCTCGTTAGTTTAGGGACCGCAAGACAATGAGGACATGTGAAGTGAGCTTGCAGTTTAAGTGACTTGGCCAATCCACGACCCAATACCTCGTAGTTTCATAGCAATTCTATCTGCTATGTGTGCTGGTATGTATGGTGTGTGTTTGGCTGCTGTTGGCACTCCCTATCTCCGGTAACGCTCATGTGGGCCCGGTGCTCACTTGTCCACACGAACGTAACACCCAGGTTATACCAGCATGCTTCATATCACTATATACAGGGAGATGTATAACTTATACCAGCTGTACATATATAATTATATACAGGAGATGCCCATGTTATACCAGCATGGTCCAAATCTCTATACACAGGGAGATGTATAACATATACCAGCGGTACATATATAATTATATATAGGAGATCTTCAGGTTACATCAGCATGCTCCATATCACTATATACAGGGAGTTGTATAATTTCTACCAGCTGTATGTATATAATTATATACAGGAGATACCCAGGCTATACCAGCATGCTTCATATCACTATGTACAGGAAGATGTATAACTTATACCAGCTGTACATATATAATTATATACAGGAGATCTCCAGGTTATACCAGCATAGTCCATATCACTATATACAGGATGTATAACTTATACCAGCTGTACATATATAATTATATACAGGAGATCTCCAGGTTATACCAGCATGTTCCATATCACCATATACAGGGAGATGTATAACTTATACTAGCTGTACATATATAATTATATACAGGAGATACCCAGGTTATACCAGTATGCTCCATATCACTATATACAGGGAGATGTATAACATATACCAGCTGTACATATATAATTATATACAGGAGATACCCAGGTTATACCAGCCTGCTCCATATCACTATATACAGGGAGATGTATAACATATACCAGCTGTACATATATACTTATATATAGGAGATACCCAGGTTATACCAGTATGCTCCATATCACTATATACAGGGAGTTGTATGACTTATACTAGCTGTGAATGAACCGAGTGAAATCAATAAGTTCTATTCACTGCGTATTGCACACACAAACACACATAGAAATAAGCTCGAGAATCTGGCCTAAGGGGTCTGCCCTACGGAAGTTTTTGGCAACCTTTTACTAGGTTCTTCCTTTCCTCTGACTACCTTCTTAAAGGGGTTGTCCCGCGCCGAAACGTTTTTTTTTTTTATTCAATAGGCCCCCCGTTCGGCGCGAGACAAACCCAATGCATGTGTTAAAAAAACAAAACGTGTAGTACTTACCCGAATCCCCGTGCTGCGGCGACTTCTTCCTTACCTTACTAAGATGGCCGCCAGGATCTTCACCAACGATGCACCGCGGGTCTTCTCCCATGGTGCACCGTGGGCTCTGTGCGGTCCATTGCCGATTCCAGCCTCCTGATTGGCTGGAATTGGCACACGTGACGGGGTGGAGCTACGAGGACCAGCTCTCTGGCACGAGCGGCCCCATTCACCAGGGAGAAGACCGGACTGCGCAAGCGCGTCTAATCGGGCGATTAGACGCTGAAATTAGACGGCACCATGGAGACGAGGACGCGAGCAACGGAACAGGTAAGTGAATAACTTCTGTATGGCTCATAATTAATGCACGATGTATATTACAAAGTGCATTAATATGGCCATACAGAAGTGTATACCCCCACTTGCTTTCGCGGGACAACCCCTTTAATATTTCCTATAAAATACAGTTTTAGGGCTTCTTCATAAAACTGTGTTTGCATGTATTTGCCCACACAAATCACTGAGATTAGCACCCCTTGGGCCCATCATCATGAGCGTGTTTTGTGTTCGCATTTTGCACGCATAGAAAAAAACACAGCATGCTCTATTTTTGTGCGCAAGAAAAAAGTCTATGGGAGGTGCGCAAATACAGAAGGCGAAGTGTGAAACACTGCACAAAACTGCAGGGAAAAGAACACATCTGGACCTCATTAGGCTAGTAGCCTTTTAAACCATGGAAAGAGCATGTCGCACACGTGTGAATGGGCCATGTGTGCGCAAAAAGCAAAGTACCATGCACCAAAAGGTGCGCAAATCTACCTAGTCCAGCCTCGTTCACGGCGCAAATGCGTTTTTGTATATACGCTCATGTGAAGGGGCCCTTACAATTACAAACGACTGTTTGAAGGCAACCGTAATGCTGATTTGGCCCTCGGGGAAAATGCGTTTGACACATCTGGTCTGCATGATTGGCATCTTTTCTTATTTACTTGTTTTTTTTTAAAAAATTCAAAAAAATAGAAATAAAAAAACAAAAACACTATATAAATCTGACTATCGCTGTAATCGTTACTGACTACAGAGTAAAGTTATGATGTCTTTTTTTGCTGCAAAGGCAAGATAAGATCCCGCCAAAAATGGCGCAATTATATATTTTTTCCATTTTACTCTACTTAGAATTTTTTTTTTTACATTTTTTTCATACATTGTATGGCAAATTAAACAGCACCATTAAAAATACATCTTGTCCCTCAAAAAACAAGCCTCACACAGCTACATTGATGGAAAAATAGAAAAAAAGGTTATGATTGTTTTTGTAAGTGAGGGGGAGAAAACAAAATGACAGGAAACAATGGCCGTGTCCTCAAAGGGTTAAAAATGTATAGAAATAAGGCTGTGCTCCAGCTTATTAAAGTTGGGCAGCATTTATTAACATATTGGCATGAATGTACATAGGGAAAAGAAATGCGCCTAGCATCCATGTGCGCCATTCTGATAGCCTTGATGCCATTTAGGCTGTTTTTGCCAATGATAGGTTCATGCATCCCGCAATTTAATTGATCTCCCTCACTTCCTTTTATCATACAGTATTAACGCACTTCTATGTAATGTAGATGTCATATCCTGTTCTCAGCACTAGATGGGGGTGTTGAGTTGATCACAGTACATGTGCGCACTTTTTGTAACTTCTGCTGCATTTAATCAAGGGTTTTTTTTATGCCAAATGCACTTCTAGACAATATTCTGAAGATTCAGTAAAGACAATGCACGTGCTGTAATTATTGATCACTAATTCGGCTCTTTTTTGGCCAGTGAATATTTTTATTGTCACGTAGTAACTATTACTTGGAATAAAAGAAAAACACGTTTATCAACTTCACCCTTACCCACTTTCAGCTGTTTGATACAGAAGAAAGCGAAACTGAACCACCTGCCTCGGCTACAAAAAAATATCCTTTCTGACCCCACAAGGGAATGTCATTATCCTGGATCTATTAACATCTTCCTCCCTCGTATTCCTTATAACGCATGGTCAATCATAACTTTCATTGGTCATGAGGTGAATTTGTAGACCTCTATTTCATGCTGTGATTGCATCTGCTCTTATGACCTTTTGCGTTAGATCATATAACATTTGAGCCCTCTTACTGTAAAGAATCCTTTCCTATATTGATGATATACACTATCCTACAAAAGGAATTGGACACCTGAGCAAGAATCAAAAGTAGCATTTATTTCCATATGGTAATACTTAGTGGGGCTCTGTTGGCCCTAATGACATTGCATACCCTCTATGCCATACTTTCTACTAATGTCTGATACACTTTAACTGGTATTTCCCTCTATTCATCCTGCAAACATTTGGTGAGTTCTCTCAATGAAGAGGGATGTTGTTCATATTTTCTGACCTGACTTTCAAGTTCATCCCAAAGAATTTCGTATGGTTCAGGGGGGATGGCCAGTGCAGGCCAGTCCAATCGTGGAACAAAATCTTCAAACCGACGTAAAACAGCATTGGCTTTGTGACAAGGCGCGTTGTCTTGTTGGAAGTATGGCTGACCATTCCCAGAGTATTACCACATTGTCGGCAGCACATTATTGTCTACAATGTCAGAGTACAAAACCATGTTCATGGTTCTCATCACTACAACCAACGGACTGAGACCATGCCACGTAAAACATCTCCAGACCATAATGGAACCTCCACCGTACATAACTGTTCGCACAACAATCAGGCAAAAGTCCTTCCCCAGCATCCTCTGCACCCAGGTACATCCATCGGATTTGAAGAATGAGTAGTGTGATTCGTCACTTTATACACCTTCATGCATTGTCTAATGATGATGCATGCTCCTTGCACCACTGTTGATGTGCTGATGCATCTTTTTTGAGAGAACTTGCCAGACGTTTGCAGGATGAATGAAGTGAAATACTAGCTGAAGTGTAAGAGAAAATATGCCACAGAGGGTATTCAATGTCATTAGGGCCAAAGGAGCCTCACTAAGTATTAAGATATGGAAATAAATACCACTATTGATTCTTGCTCAGGTGTCCAATTAGTTTTGGTAGGATAGTGCAAGCACCACGTAGCTAAATAAAGGACATGTTTTAGTGAAAATACTATTAAAAAAATATCAAAATAAATTTAAAATACACAAAGTGGTGAACAATCATCTGTAATCATCCAATTGATGCCATAGACAAAAATACGAGCCATCACCTTCTGCAGGTGTCAGACGCTCATTAACCACAGCAAACAACAGTGTGTAGGTGGCTCAGACCCCGTATGGATGTGGCTGTCAAGGATGACTCCGCTGTCATCTTCACCAGACGCAGCTCGGATCCGTTGCACCAAAGAAATCAAACTGTCATAAATCTAATTCCTCCATTGTTTTTTTTTTTTGTCTTTTGTACAAGTTACGTTGTATAGGTTGTAAGGCGTAAGTAGACCTAATATATATTATGTGTGCATATAGTATTGAAAGTGTTAAATACAACGTACATGCCCCCTGATAAGGCGAAAACATAGTTTAGCAAAATAAATCAGTTAAAAAATGTACATAAAATACTAATATTTTTTACTACATAACGGCATAAAATATATAGTATCTGTAGGTTTAATTCTGACCAACAGTAACATCTGCATGTGGTTTGTATGTTCTCTTTATGTTTGTTCTCCTCTGGAGAAAGAAGAAAAGCAAAGGAGCATGGCATGGCTGCATTCTGGAACTCCCTACCCTAACTGATCAGACCCTTCTTAGAAAACTTCAAAAATAACCTGAAAAACCACTTCTACAGAAAAGCTACAACCTACAGTAGCTCCGCTGCCCCACTACACAAGCAGCTTCTACCTCCCCTACTGCTCCTTCCCCCTCCCTTGTAGTCTATAGCCCTCACAGTCCCCTCTCCAAGTCATTTAGTTTGTTTATTGTTCCCATTCATATGTAACTTGCATCAGGGGTTGTCCAGTTGTAAATTATTGATGGCCTATCAAGATAAGTCATCAATAGTTGATAGACATGGGCCTGCTGGCCGGGCCCCTTGCCGATCAGCTGTTCACCAGGTTGGTGCACATATGTACCAAACTGAAATCTGCAGGAAGCAGACTGCTCTGTTCTTACTATAGTGGCCAGTCTTCGTATTGCAGGCCAAGTTCCTACTGAAGTGAATTGGAACTTTGCCTGCAATACCAAGCTTGGCCACTGCAGTGGAAACGGAACGGTCTGCTTCATGCAGAATTCATTTCAGTGCATAAGTTCAGGGCAGACAGCGGACCCCCAACTATTGATCACTTATCCCGAGGATAGGCCATCAATTAACAACAGGTGACCCTTTTAACCCACTGTTTTCAAATTCGCACCTATAATGTATCTTAGCTTCCTAGACCTTTGTGACATGAATAGCCGCGATCGAGTCCCAAGATGAATTAGTGTTTTCTTGTCCATTCACACCGGCGTATTGCGTGGAAAATACGCTGCAGTGCGGAACTCCGTCAGTCGGCAGAAATCCTTGAAATAACTACTAATAGCTTAAATAGCGGCAGCTGCCTTCTTTTCCGAGCGCTGGATGCAGGTAAACTCTTTCCTTTATTTTCAGCTACCATAGGGGTCTATGAGAGCCTCCAGTGTTTTTCGTCAAAAGATAGGTCAAAACCCATCATTTGATGCAGCGTGAAAAATCAGCGACAAAAAAGGGCTGCAGATTTCACGTCTTAACAGTGTGATTTTTTTTCATGCGCCCTAAAATCGCCCAAATGAATGAATGCATTGGGATCCGATGCTTCTCATGATCATGATTTGTGGATGACGTTTTATCGCGGCTAATTAGCCACATAAATACGCTCGTGTGAATAAGGCCATATTGGTGCCTCAATCAGATATCCATGTTGTATATCTATTCATATGTATGTATCAAGCCGATGCTCAGAATCATTGCATACAGGTACACCAGCTCACTCATAGGAGGCACACCTGGTTCTCCGAATGCGGTGGACTACAACTCCCAGCACAATCTAGAGAACAGGGATTATACATAATTAAATAAAGCATGATCAGCTTGGTAATTATTCTTAAAGCATTATGGTTTTGTGCCAAGCACTGAAATGCACTGATAGAATGCTCTGGTTTGTGCGTTGTGTGCTCGGTGGTGATAGGACTCAATCCCTTGCGCTGCCTTCTAGCTCATCAGTCCTGCTATTTCCTGATAGACGCTCACGCAGACCCGGCTACACTCATGCTCCAGTGTTCAGGGTGACTCCGAAAATCAGGGGAACAAATGTGTTCTACAAAACTTCTTTGAGTATATTATTTATTGCTACACAGATGTAGCAGAGCCGAGTTTGTCGAATATTAGCAAAATGTATCTTATACTTCATTCACGCGAGCGTATATCGGCCACGCTCTCATGCCCGGCTGATATACGCTGCCCATCTGATGCATTGGTTTACAATGCATATGTTCAGATGGGTGTATTTTTGTTGCAGTTTTATGCCAGCCAGAAAAGTTAGTTCAGGAACTATCTTCTAGCCAGAATACGGCGGCGGCTCCCTTAGACTCCTATGGGAGCCTATGGTAGCTGCCGGAGAAGGGAGGTGGGAGAGAGGTTAGTAGCGTGTCTGCTAAACTCCCACCCCATTCCCTCCTTCTCTCCGTCACTTGCCGGCCAGAGCTAAACTGTCTCCCTCCGCCCGGCAGCAATCCAGGCTCAGCTTTTATGCGCCGGACCTGGGCCATCTGAATGGTGCACAAACGGCTGAGACAGTGACACAGCTGACCGAAAATACCTACGATCTTGTGAATGAGCCCTTAGGTTGTATTTACTCGAATGATTTTCACACAGGATATCTCTCCAACTGCGAGAAGGACAGAACTGTAAAAAGAACACAGCGATTCAAATTGCGCATTTTTAACTAAAAATGCATCGCAGATGCATGAAAACTGCAGACAAAAGGAATGCAATATAGGTCAGATGTTTTATATCGCATCAGCCTGCATACATATACATGGGTGTATGCACGCTCACCGCTATGGAGCATAGTTGTGCATGAACCAGGTTTTTTTTTATCGGGCCATTTAAACTCCGGCCCATAGTGCGTGAGTTTGAATAAAACAGTGGGAAGATTTGTCCTGCCCTATCTCTCCCGCATCTACTATTAACGGGCGACAATACCGCTAATGAAAACTAAACCTTTGAAGTCAATGGCTTCGTTTTGTTACGTTATGTGGCCATATTTATCCACTTAAGAGGACAAAATCCCGCCCATGTGAAGAAGCCCTCAGGCCGGCGACACACGGGCATATTTTTGTGTATATTTACGTGCGCAATGCGCCAAGAATAGAACCTATATTTCAATGGGTTCATTCTCTTTTGCTTTTTATGCGTGCGCATTTCTCACATGCAGAACAAAATAGAAGCTGCTCTATTTTTGTGCATATTTGTGCATCAAAGGTCCCCATAAAGGACTATAAGAGGTGCGCAAATGTGCAAGCAATAGCGCAATATGCTGTGCTATTCCACTGAAAAAAGAGCAAATAGCCATTGAAATCAAGGTGTGTTGGTCCGCAGCGCGCAAATGAACACACCCTGCGTGCGCAAATACTGCAGTAAAATGAACTGATGTGCGGACAAAATGCATCTGCCTATCTGAAGCCGGCTGTAGGGCTTCTTGTCCTACACAATCGGGTATAAATATGAACCTCATTTTTCTGAATCGGGCCAATACAAAAATATAAAAATCGCGGCATGTTCTGTCTCTTTGCATTCCTGGCACTGTCCATTGATTTCAATGCATCTGATAGCTCTTGCAGGCTGCGCGATGTGCATGCAAGTGCAATGCAAGGTTTCCCATTGAAATCAACAGGAAGCGCTTCCAATCCTCTATCGCAAGTGAAACTTGCAGGAAGGATTGGAACTTCACAGATGCGATGTGAGGTGTTTTTGCCGGAAAGACACCCTGCATCCACAGGTTGGATGTGTCACGGCCACAGTGCAACTGAAAATTGCATGAACAGGCGCACAAATCTGCTGTTTGTGTGCCCGTTCAGACGGCCTGGGTCCGGCGCATATACGCCGAGCCCAGATTGCTGTGAAAAGGAGGGAGATATTTTAGCTTTGCAGAGCTAAACTCTCTCCCCCCGCCCAACGGTCTCCTAGGCTCGGCGTATCCTCGCCACACCCAGGCTGTCTGCACGGGCACATAAACAAGAGATGCAGCCTTGACTTGGTCATGGCTGCCCGTAGTGCATGCGATTTTTGGCCGCGCCGTGGCGCAGCTGACTGCAAATCGCAGTGCCCGTTTGAAAGGAGCCTTCTGCAGGCAAAAATAATATAGCCTTAAAGGGGATGTCCGGCCACGCAGGGTGAAATTTTATTTATAATAATAATGTTTTTTTTTTCATTCACCATTTTAAGACACGGCCGACGTATTCCGGCCCAAAAGATAGTTCCAGGA
Organism: Eleutherodactylus coqui; assembly: GCF_035609145.1. NCBI lineage: Eukaryota > Metazoa > Chordata > Amphibia > Anura > Eleutherodactylidae > Eleutherodactylus > Eleutherodactylus coqui. The sequence continues at coordinate 98,749,566 of NC_089845.1, read as the reverse complement.
CTACCTTTTGGGCCCGCTGTAAAAATGCCCGGCGCTATATTGACCGGCCAGGTGCTTTTACGTCATGGGAATACGGCTATGTGATCTGATGCATTGGAATACAATGCATCAGATCACAGCATATATCGGTTGACTGTGAAAACGGCGGGTCGATATATGCTTGTGGGAAAGAAGCCTGAAAGGGAGAAGGCAGAAATTTCTGAAAGTCAGTTCCCTTCCTCTGAATCAGGCTGTTTTGGCGGCAAGCACATGGATTTCTGCAAGTCCCATTCAGGTGAACAGAAGAGTCACAGAAATATTTGTAACCAATCTGCAAGCCTATTTAAGAACTCAAGTAGTTTTTCCGTCTTTGGCTCCAATCATTCTATCAGCAGTCATGTTTTTATTTCTATGACTACTTTGCTATTTGAGGGCTTGTGTCTTGCAGGATGAGTTGCAGATTTTTAGGCATTGTTTAGAGGTACCTATAAATAAGAGTTCAATTTATGTGAATTTTCTAAAAGGTGGATTATATTACAAAAATCAATTCCATCCTAATTTTTCTTTAAAGTCTCCATCCTTTACATTAAGTGGTTTCGTAACCTCATTGTGCTTGATTTTATGGGGATGCCAAATGTGTATATGTTTTTTAAGGACCTTTATTAAATATTATTCATTGTTTATTTTAAAACATGTTTATTGTCTTTGTTTTACTATATTTTGCATTGATGATTTTTAAAAATTAATCCCATTAAGGAATATATATATATATATATAATTTATTTTTACTGTAATGTAATGTCATATTGCTCTAGAGGCCAAAATATGCAAGTCTGTATCACAAGTGGTGAAAGACAGATTTCAGGGTACGAGGCGGACACCAGACATAAGAACACATAGGTTTTTATTACACTTGACAACAGCAGGGAAATATGCTTATGTGAGGATAATAAACAGTTGGTAAATATTGAGTACACTTAATGTTTTGTCCTACAGTCCACTCACTAGCCACATATCACAACACAAAGGACCTGTGTACATGGAGATTCTGCATGCGGAATCCGGCTCTGCCAGCAGCGTCATCTGCACGTATCTGCTGTCTTCTCCTTTGATCTGTACTGTGGATGGTCCGCACAGTGAGCCGTTGGACATGCGCAGTAGAGATTTTTTTTAAACTCCTGCTTTTCCTGCAGAATGCGTGACTTTTCCGCAATTACATTGTGGAAGGGCTGCAGATTAGATGGCTTCCATTGACTTCAATGGAGGCCGTCCGCGTGAAATCCTCGGAAGAATGGAGCATGCTGTGATTTTTCCTCAGCTTGCAGAAACCGCAATTGGTTTCCACAGGTGTGCACGAAGAATTAATTTCCCATAGCATGCTGTGGGTGCTATTTGCTGCGGAACCATGGTGCGGACGCCCATTATGGACTCCGCAGCAAATATCCATCCGTGGGCAATTTACAGTGAATAAACATCATGCAGTTATTACTGCATGATGATTCCTGTGTAATTAATAAATAGCATATAACCACCAAATGCTCATAACACTCTGCTACCCCTCTACATTTGCACCTCCCCTAAAAGGTAACTGTCAGACAGTATGTCCTCCACCAAAGCAATAAAGATTCTTCCATCCATGTCAACAACCATTAGTCAAGCATGGGGAAAGGTTAGTTTGAGGATGAAGAGCTTTTGTAGAATTGATTTGCTATTGATTGACAGCTGATAAGTTAAAAAGAAATGTTAAAAGATCTTTGAAAACTTTACAAAAATGATAAGATTCTTAAGCAACTACCATGAAGTCTAATGTCATCAGGACAAGGGACTGACCACCCCAGAGTCCAGACCTCAATACCATTTTATGTTTTTTGGCATTACTTGGGCCAAATTTTGGCAAACAGTTTGGTTCGGTCTGAATTAGTTCAAACTGATCTAGAACATCACCAATACCCCTAAAACGTGTGTTGAACATGTCTAAGAACCATAAAAGCCCTGTATAATACTCTTAGGTCTCCTCAAAGTCCTTTGAGCAATATTTAGGGCAAAATTAATGAATGAAAAAGGAGGAAGGAGAAGAAGGAAAAAAACAAGGATTCTTTTTCCTTCTCCTTTTTTTATCCTTTCTTTTTCTAATTTTTCCCCAATTTTTTGGTTTTCATCTTTTTTCCTCTTCTTTTCCTTTTTTTCCCCTCCTCTTCTTTCTCCCTTTTACTACTTCTGCTTCTTTTTTCATCTTCTTTTTTTCTTTCTTTTTTTAATGGGACTGGCTAAGATGAACCATCCGAAATTTCGGCTCTAGCCGAAACGAACTTTTAGCAAAGTTCGATCTCAAACAGGGTTTGACTGTTTTGGTTCGCTTAACGATACTGAATATGTCCAGAAGAAGTTCAGCAAATAGTAAAACAAAAATGCCATTTAATCTGGAATACGGCAGAGGGACACATGACATACTGAAAAATATGATGTAATATTTCAGTATTCAGACTTTTGTATAATTATTTTTTTTTGGTGTGATGGAATGTCCCTTTTTTACGTAAAGAGGCATTCCATCAACTCATATTCACTGTATAATAAAATGTTTTGCAGTTTTCTAATATAATTTTTAATCAGGACGTCCAAAGAAGTGGATCTCAAAATAAAGCGATCCTAGATTGTCCTGCTAATGGGACCTTCAAGGATCAGCTGTAATACCTGGAAAACCTGAAGCAAATAATTGATTTGTATACAGTGCCATACATAACATTCATTGAATTCAACAGACTGTGATTGTATTCCATGCTGGGTCGGCCTTAGGTGAGATGGGACCCTGTACATTACCTTTTATTGGCACCCTTCTTGATGGTGTGCCATACAATGCAAGAAAAAACTGTTGGGTATATTTATCTTAGACCGTTGTTTTACACGCTGGTCTAAGATAAGTGACAACAGAGTAAGATGCACCCAATATAATAAGATGTGCAAACCTCTTATTATATATGACACATCTTGGGCGTATCATGTCTCACTTTCTGAAATCTATGGTAAGTAAAGCCTGCTGTAAATTGGTACTATAATTGATGCCAGTTTTGGATGTAAATGATAGTGAATTTGATAGGCAGTGGGTGATAGGCCTACATCCTCCCATCAAGCCCTGCCCGGAGGACCCCATACCCTCCTACCAAGCCCTGCCCACCTTTTACTAAAGTGGCAAGGGTGGCATAAAAATCTGAAAAGTCACAATTTTTTGCCTAAGTCGGACGCATAAGAATTTTTGTGTAACGTCATATATATATATATACTTACTCTTGCATAAATAATTCTTCATAGAGTAAGAGTTCCCCTCCCAATCCACATGATACACCTCTCACCCAGCCAAGTATAACCTTATTGTACACTAATGAGCGGCAAAAACCTAAAACAGCCTGACTGAAGAGGATTATCTTTTCCTTCCGGAGAAGACTCTGGTTTGCCATATTACAAGGCTTGTTAGAAGGTGGGACATTGACTTATAGGGTAGTTACTTTCTAACCGGTGACACCCTAGAGTCAATGTAACATCTTCCATTTCCATACCAAATTGCATAGAGGAGCGCTGCATGACCTATTTTTCTGTTTATGTCTATCTGGTGCTTACCACAAAGAATATCCCTCTTGACTAGTGTTAAGCTACTTGAAAAAGTTGAACCCTGTTTTGGGTCAAACTTTGCTAAACGTTCAGATTCACGCGAACATGAATCTCAAGCGGTTATTTTTTTTCTTTTTCTCCTTCATCTTTTTCCTCTTTTCTTCTTCTTTCTTCTGTCCTTTTTCTTCTTCTTTTCTCTTTATTAACTTTGCCTTAAAATCAGCCCAAAAGATACTTAGATACACTCCTAGGTGACCTGAGAGTGTTATACCGGGCTTTTATCCCCCTTACACAGTGTTATACATCAATTTTAGGGGTATTGGTGAAATTCTGGTTCAGTTCAAACTAATTTAGATCAAACTAAACTTTTTTCCAAAATTCAGCAAACAGAACCTTTCAAAAGCTCGCTGATCACTACTCCTGACCTCAGTAATTCCTCACCATTTTCAAGATGTCCATTTACTGTCATTGAATAAAATCTCAATTGTTTACTTTCAGTGAATGAAAACCAGTCCCGGTCATGTGATGGACACAGATGGAGGTATTGTCACAAGACACAGGTCTGATATAGTAACTGCACTGTATCTGTAACAAGTCATGCTGCTGTCCGATATTACGAGAATTGATTTTCTTCAACCTACTGCCAGCAAGCAGAGATCTTAAAAATATTATAAATTGCCAGTTATGGGTGCTGTGAGTGCTGCAGAATAAGTTGGCGCTATACAAAAAAAGATTATTATTATATATTATAACCCCCGTCGGTTTCCTGGTTCTCACAGAATAGGAACATGCGCCCAGTTCTCGCTTTAAAGGGCCTGTATGCGCACCCAGCTTTCTAGTCCATACTGTGTGAAGGTGTGTTTTTATCTGATCTCCTGGTGTTTGATTTATGCCTGAATCACCCAGCTTTCCCAATCTCTCTGATCCTGACCTACGCTTGTTATTTGACTATGCTTTCCTTGTTTGATGCCTGGGAAAGTATTCCACCTGCCTTGACTTCATCTCTTTTCTACAACAATTTCCCTGTCAACAACCTCCAGCACCGCATTACGGAAAACCGTATGTCAACTGCCTCTTAAAGGAGGTTTTTTTGGACATTAAGAAACATTCTATAGACATAAAATACTGTAAATTAAGAGAACTTGAATACACACCTATACCGGTGTTTCCCCTTCCAGCGCTGAAGCCCCAGTGCCCACCACACGGGAGATGGAAGAAGTGGAAGGCAGTCACGTGCCATTCATTGTGCAAGTGATTGCTCAGCTAGTCACAGGCTTCAGCTGTGATTCTTCCATGGTCACTGAAGTCTGTGATTGACTGAGTGGTCAAATGTATAATGAATGGCATAGGACCGCCCTCCACTTTTAAGCCCCGAGAACTTTTTCTTAAAGGGCTTATCCAGGGACATAATATTCTGTAAAACCTTGCTCAGCCTACAGTAGTAAAATAATAGAATACATACTCACCCTTCCCTGTTCCCCCGCCACTGACATCTCTACCGGGTGCATGGAGCTGGAGATGACATTCCTGACAAAATGTGACGGTTGCAGCTAATCATCAGTTCCCTTCAGCCAGTGCAGTGCTCATTTGACCCCTTGTCATGTCGCCATAACTTCCCTCCTGTAAGTGAAGTTCAGCAGGGAGTAAAGAGCTGGCGAGACAGCAGTGGTGGCTGGACGGAGAAGGGTGAGTATGTATTCTATGGCCCTGGATAACCCCTTTAACATCCTGGAAAAACCCTTTAATTGAGACTATTTTTAGGGTTATGATCTGGGGTAACTGTTGCTAAAGCCAGATCCTAGTTGGGGGAGTGGGGTGAAAAGGTGAAAACCAGAGACCCCTAGGTGCTTTCCCTGGATCTAGCACCAAGTCATGTGGATCCAACGCCGTGATACAAAGTCTATTTGTACTTTTCAGTATACAATAAAAAAAAGCTTTATATACTGAAACTAAAATAACCCTTTAATGACTGTGAAGTGAGCGAAAAGGACTTCTGTGATAAACATATATATATATATATATATATATATATATATATATATATATATATATATATATATATATATATATTATCTTTCATTGTCTACAAAAATCCCTCCACACTTCTCACCCTCTCCACACTTCAATTATCTTACACATGACGCTTGTCCCCAACGACACATATTTCCCTTTTAATTGAGAAAGAATAAAAGCCTCTAATTCTTCGGCGCAAACAATAAACTTTCCAGTAATCACAGGTGTTTTTCACGGAGGGAAATTTTGCAAAGCGTCTCAGCAAAAAAATTGGTGCGGGAACGATACAGTCACACTCTGCTTTAATAAAAGACGATGGAGCATGATTTCATCTTGGCCCCATTTCTCTGCGACGTGGATATTAATGTTCTAGACATTTAGGTAAATGGTTTTCATGAACCACACATCAAAGGTGAACCAGCGCCAATCCTACTTTATGCAGACCATGCTGTTTCTTTTGTTATAATCCTTCTAGGACTTCAAAGACTACCAGAAACCTTCTACCAAGCATGTTCATCTTGTGAGCTTAACATAAATTATGCTAAGACAATGATCGTCTTGTAGGGAGAACGGCACATACATAGGAATACTATAGGAAGGATTATATGCATGTAATTCACATTAAACTGGGGAGGAAAAAAAAAAGAGGGACATGTTGACCCAGAGAGATATACACCGCGCTAATATTTACTATGGAGAATGGAGGGAGTATTGTTCATGGCCACCTCGAGACGTGAACCAGATGTACATCGAGTATCCTGCATTATATATGGGAATCTGTGGTGCTGTTCATGTATTAAGATACTAGATTTATTAATACATGCAAAATCTCAAAGAGTTGTAGAGGATTATAGAACACCAGTGGGTAGCCCGTCTTTAATAGAAAATGCATCCACTTAGGGGCAGGAACCACTTGGCACAGGAGGCACCATGCATGGACCCCCTTGTGCTTACTAGTGCCAGCATCATGCTGTAAATTCCTGTACAGCGCTTTGATGTAGGCGCTAAATGGAGCTGAAACCGCTGGGGACAGAAGCTAGTAAGCACCGCCTTCCCCCCGACTTGGTCCCGCCCACATCACGCTGGACATCCCTGCACTGCGCTTCAATGTGGGCGCTGAATGCAGCAGGGTGGCCAGCCACAGGTTGGTGATGCCGCTGAGCCAAATATGTAGGTTATTGTGGTGGAATCCGCTCTGTGCTACCCTGCTGAGTGCATGGCACAGTAGAGTGAGTTTGGATGAGATGGCTTCCTCTGTCCACCCCCTGATTGGTACCGCTCACATCACATTGTACAATCCTGTACAGCACTTCGAGGTGGGCATGGATTGTGAATGTAGCAGGAGCCGCTCTCCACCACACTGGTGAGTGGATTGCACGGCATTGTTCTCCCCCAACCACCCATTCTGGTGAGTGCGGGCCACAGTGTCCTCTACAGTATAAATTATTGCTTGTCAATTTCCCTTAAATGGGCCTACATATATAAATGCCTTAGCGTGCCATGTGGTCATTTAACCACATGGCGGCAGTAATTCAGTTACATAAACTGACACCACAGGACACACCAAAGCATATATATATTATAGGACTACTTTCCTCTAAAAACAGCACCACACCTGTCCATTGGTTGTGCCTGGTATTGTAGCTGAACCTCATTCATTCAGCTGAACAGTTGTGGACAGGTGTGGTGCCGTTTGTGAAGTAGCAGTTGTGTTTTTACATCCTGTACAAACCCCTTAATTGAGAATTCAATTGCTACATGAGTTCATAAGGATACTGCATGAATAGTAATCCCCTTTAAGATATGTTAAAGGGATTGTCCGAGACCAAAGTCAAATTTCTTAATAGTCATAAATAATCACACTGTACTGTATTAAGTCCAGCCATCACCTTTCCTCTTGATTTTCTGCTCTTCAATCTGAGGAATCCACTGTGCACTATTTGTTTACATCCTGTTGACAGACTTCCTGTCCGCTGCTTCTACTACATTTCCCATAATCCCCTTGGCTACATCTCAGATTCTACATCCATAACCCGCTAGCTCCCCAGCTACAATGCTGTTTAGCATGATGTTTCTATACTGAGCCATCTGGGGTGCTATGTGACATTCATTGTGGCGCTGTCTTCCCATGCCCACCGTATGCCACTCTGATAGATCAGTGCAATCTCTGCTCAGACTTCCAAGATTTGTGTCTAAATCTCTTCCATCCAATCCATATGCCATGATTATGAAAGCAAAATATTCGCCGCAGAGGTAATTTTCAAATAGTTGAGTGGTTGGCAGTTGAGCAATTGCCTACAGCTTTATCTGAAGTAAAAGTTGCTCTAACAAGAACTTGCATCTAAAAAGGCAACCGCTCAATGTTTTTGAAATGCAAATACAGGAAGTGTAATGGCTACTTATATTTTAAGTAATGCTATAGACAATTGTTTGACTGTTAAGCACTCAGAAAGCAAGTTTCAAAAGAGGAACAGCCAATTGTCTGACTGTCAAGCGCTTGGGCCTCGTTCATTTGAGCGCTGTTTTAGCGCAGTAGAGGCGCGTGAAAAGAGCGCTTCTATATGAACAAATGGTTTCCTATAGAGGTGTTCACATGAAGGAATTTTAGACGCGCCAAATTCTCACACCTTCAAAAGATAGGACATGCGTGGCTGCAATGCTCACATCTAACGTCCGTGCTGCGAGAAAAGATAGGACCTGACCTATTTTGGTTTCCATTGACTCCTATGGGAGCAAGAGTCTATGGAAACTCCTGTGCAGGAAAAGAAAATTTCGGCCCACTGAGGGAATACCCCGCTACTTACAGCAGGACATTTATGACCTGCTGTCCAGAAGCACATTTTAAATGTCCCGCTGATAACTCCTTTTAGTCCCCACGAGGATGAGGGGATCCCCGCAGTCACAGGAATTTACAGTGGGACATTTAAAATATGCTTCTGGGCAGCAGGTTATAAATGTTCTGCTGTAAGCAGCGGGGTATTCCTCTAGCCCCGCTGCTGGGCAATTCCCCAGCAGCAGGGGGTAGTAGGGGACTCCCTCCACCTCTCTCCCAAAAGGATTTCCCAAAGCAGTAAGAGGGGGTGGGGTTACAGGACTTCCCGAGAGTGTGGGAGGAGGGGGCAGGACTAGAGGGATCCCTCTGGCCACACCCCTTTATATTTGCTATTGGGAATCTCTGTGAAAAAGCCCTATAGCCCTGCCCCCTCTCTCTAGCCTCACCCCCTCTCTGCGCTATGGGGATTTTCCTCAGGGATTCCCTGAGCAGGGAGAGAGACCGGGGCTATGGGTTAATCCCCAATAGCAGGGAGAGAAAGCAGGGCTATGGGGGATTAAGTCATAGCAGGGAGAGACAGAACGGTGCTATGGGTTAATCCCTCATAGCCCCACTCTCTCTCTCTCCCTGCTATGGGGAAATTCCAAAGCCCTGCGGGGTTTCTTCTCTCTCTCCCCCTGGAGCAGCTACCCGTTCACGTGATTTTTAACGCAGTATAGGCACGATTTTTTTTGCACACTTAGGGCTTTTACCCACTAGTGTTTTTTTTCCAGCTGTGATATTGCTGCGTTTTTTTCATTAGGACTTTTTAATGTTAAAATCGTATCGCACAAGAATCGCAAGTTTGTGCATTTGCGATTTTTGTGCAATGGGATTTTTACATTAGAAAGTCCCAATGAAGAAAGCACTGCGATACCACAGCGTTTAAAAAAACGCTAGTGGGTAAAAGCCCTTATGCTGTGCTAAAACAGTGCTTGTGTGAACGAGCCCTTACAAAGGAGAGGGAGAGACAACCACTTAACTATCAAGTGTTTACAAAGCCAATTTCCAGAGACGGAGAGACAATTGCTTGACTGTTCAGTGCTCACAATGCCAATTTTGATAGGGACAAACAATCGCTTGACTATCAAGTACTCACAAAGGAGAAGAAGCGACAATCACTTGACCGTCAGGTGCTCATATAGCCCCAATTTCGGGAGAGGGAGAGCCAATCGCTTGACTGTCAAGCTCATACAAAAGTAGGAGAGACAATCGCTTGGACATCAAGTGTTCATCATGGAGAGGGAGAGAAAATCGCTCACAGTGCCCCCTTTAGTGGCCCTAATAGTAACATTACCCCCTTTGTGACTCCAATAGTCATAGTGCCCTCCATAGTGCCCCAGTAGCTATAGTGCTCCCACATTGAATGTAACAAGATGTGTTTATCACTTTCATGACTGTATCTTGGTATCTGGACACACGTGACCTAACTCACAACCCACTGGATACCCCCCACCCAGAGCACACCTTGACATGAGCTACCGTACCTGGTTAAGGCACCCTGTCCACGGGTGTTGCGGGAGCTGCCGCCAGGGAGCAGGAGCCGCAGACAAATCTCCGAAGGTCAGCCTATCTGACAGATAGGCTGACCGTGGAGAATCGCGGCAATTCGCAGCATGCTTCTAATTGCCGGCCACAAGCGGAGAATCGCAATGATTCTCCACTCGTGGACAGGGGGACGGTGCTTTCCATAGCAACACTATGGAAAGCTTCAGATGGGATGAACAGGGGGACAGGGGGCCTTACGCTCCATGCCAGCAGCACACACTATACTTTCTTTCCTTAAAGAAGTGACTAATATTATAAATGCAAAAGTAACTCTGTCTGTCTGGGGAAAGTGGGGGGCACATCATAAACTAGGCCTCCCTAAACGAGCAGGCACGTGAGGACAGACATCGCTGCAGCACGTATGCGATTATCAAGCTAGCAGGGATACCCGGCATTGCCCAGGATTAAAATTTGAACGAAAGACGCATTAAGATGGATTGAGATTTTAAAGAAAATCTGTGCAACCAATCACAGTGCAGCTTTCATTTTACCTCAGCAGTATAATAAATAGCAACCAATCACAGCGCAGCTTTCATTTTACCTCAGCAGTATAACAAATAAAAGCTGGACTGTATGACACAAACAGGCAGATTTTGCCTTACAACTTGAACGAAAGACACATTAACATGGATTGAGATTTTAAAGAAAAGCCGTGTTTACATTCCTTTCACTTTTTAAACTTTTTACGTTTCAATATGCAGCAAAACACAGATTAGATTTAAAAACAACAAATTCCAAGCGGATGAAGTCGCGGGTAACAAGCTAGTAACAAAATAAAACTTCAATGAAACATCAGAAACAATAGGAAACCAACTTGCCTTAACCCCTTACATGTTCATGGCCGACCTAAAATAAGTGGATGCATTTGAAATACAGCCATATTGCTGTGATCATGAATCCTATCCTTATCTTCTGCTGTCCTCAGAGAGGGCAGTGTAACCGTGGTGACAGTTTCCCTTTAAGGGGTCACTACAAAATAGTATTAGGCTGCTTCCTCAGGAGCGATTTTGTCGTGATGCGACAATGCTACAAATCGCATGTATGTAGAGCCCAAGCGTTCCTAGAGGTTCTTCCACACAAGCGATGTTTTGTAGCCTGCTACTTTCTGAGACTACAATATCGCGGCATGTTCTATACAGCTGTGGTTTGCTTTTTTTTTTTTGCTCTTATTTCCCTATGGAGCCTCCTTGTTTATCGCATCACATGGCACGAACTTGCGATTTTCATGCGATTTATTTTATTTATTTTTTTAAACATTAGAAAGTCCTATTAACTTTCTCACTACAGAATCTCACCTTCCCTCTGTGAACCATTTACAACATTTTGTGGCCTGTAAGGGGGCAAGGAGTTGCAGTGGCAGGCCTGCTGGGTCCTGGGGAGGGAATTGCTTCCCAGTCAGGACTTAGGTTTACGTCCTGAGAGGGGTTAAAAACACATGACGACGCAGTATTATACTGTGTTGTGGCTACTACATGTCAACTCACCTGTCACAGGATATATCATAAATACCACTTCTGGGATCCTTAGCTACTGTCAAAACAGGGGGTCCATTTCCTGCCCACTGCATTCTCCATATACTTAAAGGGAACTTGTTGTGTTGGGTAGTGTAGTTTTTTTACTCACCCTCGGTGTGCCCCTCTGATGTAACTGCACCTCATGAAAATCTGACTTTTCAGAGTCTTGTGTGCGCGCTCTCCTATACAAGCCTATGGGACAGCATGCACACAGGACTCACATTTTTGTACTGTGTCATCAGAGAAGCACACTAAAAGATTGATGGTGCAGGTGAGTATCACAAAATACCTCATTGGAATCCCTGTCACTGTTATGCAGGTTTGAACGTGTTATGTCAGTTAATTTGTGACTGCAGTGCAAGAAATAATGACCGACCCACCTGTGATTTGCACGAAAGAAGAGCGGCGTGCAGTGATTCATTCTTTTGAGCCAGAGAATAAACAGCAGAGTATGGAATGCCAACATTCTCAACCGACCAAGAAAAAATTTAGAAGTTAACCATCAGCTGGAGAATTGTTGCTTCCAGCCTTCTGGGATTCTCAAGTGTTGGAACATTATCAGGAAAAACTTTGTTTTGAGATGTTAAAGCATCCACTCTATAGTCCTGATCTTGCCCCATCGGACTGTTACCTGTTTGGTCCCCTGAGAGAAGCCCTAAGAGGATGAAGATTCACGTCTGACGAAGAGGTAAAGACAGTGGGGCGTTTGTGGCTCATAGCTCAGGCTAAAACATTTTTAATGATGGAGTACAAAAGCTTGTTGACAGACGGACAAAGTGTATTGAAAAGTGGGAAGATTATGGCGAAACATAATGTAGTTGTCTCTTATAAAAGTTGATTAAAATGAATTCTTCAGCCAGAGTGCGGATAATTTTTGACTCACCCTTGTATTTCTAGTTTTAATGTAAGAGTCAAAGCCGGAGGAAAAAAAAAACACTTCTCCTGGCATCATTACCACTCGTGGAGTAAAGCGGAAATTAACATGTAGGAAATGTTAGTTGAAATAGTGAAATTAATATTTCACAGCTATGTAAAGGAATGCATTATCAAAGCATTAAGATATGATTAAACTGACATTTCTTAAGGAAAGGAAAGAAGCATTAGAAAGCTATTCTAAAAGGACTGAGTGCTACATACTCTAGATTTTATCATCAGTGCTTACTCAGGGATCTTTAAAGAAGCTTATTACCAAGTACCCTAAGACGGGATGTGTACAGATCAGAGGAATGTACGTTAATTCACCTGACAGATTCTCCTATCATACTGAGCATGTCAATCAGTATTCAGACTTTGCAAACAGGTTCTTGTATTTTATTCTGTGCTGGCTCCATGCTATAATATTGCCAAGCTGAAATATCACACTTTTGAAGTCATTAAGAGGGTAAAAGAACATATACATACACATATACAGGGTTTTTACAAATGATCTTCCTGATGTGAACCCCTCATAACTCCCGTTTAATGACACTTATTGGATATCATTCGATACAGAAACTCAAAGTTTTGTTGCACGACATCCAAAATGTTTTGCCCATCAGAGGTGATTAATATGACCCCTTTTGTCACTCGACACACATCAAGCCAAGTTCCTGCCATACATGTTGTAGTATATCTCGACTGACTGATGCAATGGTTTATTTGTTGTGTACTCGCAGATTATGCATGGTGGGTGATTAGAGTGGCATGTAGACTCTATTTTTAATAGTCCCCCCCCCAAAAAAAGGCGTAAGGCCGGGGGAATGTGAAGGCCACTATCGTCACCAGCTGCACGGCCATTCATCTGTTTGGTAGTCGCCTCTCACCATCCTGGTAGCTCGACTCTGCGCTTGTTCCAGTTTGGCAATGTCTTTTTTAAATTGGGGTACCCAGAACTGAACGCAGTATTCCAGATGAGGTCTGACTAAGGAAGAGTAGAGGGGGATAATTGCCTTATGTGATCTAGACTCTATGCTTCTCTTAAAGCATCCCAGAATTGTGTTTGTCGTTATTGCTGCTTCATCACACTGTTGACTCATGTTCACTCTGTTATCTATTAGTATACCCAAGTCTTTTTCACATGTACTGTTGCTTAGCTCCCATTCGTTTTGCCCAGATGTATGACTTTGCATTTTCCCCTGTTAAAAATCATTCTGCTAGTCCCTGGTCAGCCGGGCTGAAAAAATAGCAGGTATCCTGTGCTCACATGCCTATAGACTGTCTAGCAAACTTATTTGCACCTATTGTTAATCCTGGGAAGTGGGTACAGACTTTAATTATTTTACCGCTAATGTGGAACGTGAACTGTCCTTTCCGATTGTTAATGTATGTTATTTGGTGTAAGAGACCAAGTTATACTGGAGCCTGGGACTCATGTATATTACCCTTTGTTGCTGTTTATTAAAGTTCATGCAGCAATTTCTCCAACAGCCTATCCTTAAAGTCTCCGGACCATGGCGGTCAACAGGATGTAATTCAAGACCCATCCCTCAGCTGAACCTTTGTGGCCAGAACCGGGTCATGAGTCCCTGATGTCCCAACTGCCTACTTATGAGATCAAAATCCCCATGACCTTGTTTGTCAGCTGATCAACTCGTTTATGTGAATGTAAAAATGCTTGCTGATTGGTGGTACATCTCGTGCGAACATAAGGATGTACAGCTAGCCTATTGCATGGTTTGGCCCCATAAGCCAATTCTCAGCCTGTGTAAAAAAACATCTATGTCAATTGGTGCTCATTACATTGGGCTCAGATCTCAGCCTGTGTAAAAACACCATAACTCTGTACCAATGGTGGGATATCTAAGGGGTTAATCTTTGAACATGGCAGCTGCAGCAGGAGCACAGCCATATGTTACACCTGCACTCCTCTTGCAATCTCATGGTTATACTGAGAAATACCACATACACAAAGGACTTTAAATGTCCCCAGAGGTCCAGTAGAATGGCCCCAAGGTTGCCAGACTTAACATACTTTTATCTCTGGGGCCATTTAAAGTTGTGGTGCACTTTGGCAGGAAAAGTTGCATTTAGGCCATCCCCCTTTCCCCACTAAGCCACACCCCTTTTTCAGATTTGGCAAAAAAGTGTCTAAAACATATGTTAAATGTGACACAAAGCATGTAAGACAGTTTTCTGATGCAATTTGCGCCAGAACACTGGCACATTTTCAATAGTAAATCTGCCCCTATATATTCTATATACTGTAGGAAAAGAGTTTTCTAGCGAGACTTGAGCTGTTTTTTAGCTCCTGTAATTACAACAAAGCCCTTTTTTTATTTGTACAATCTCATTTACTTCCATCCTGTTCTCTTAAAAAAAAGTATGAAAAAACTGTATGTAATAAAAGGTAGAAAATGAAATGATAGGAGAATCCAGCGGAGTTTTATACATTTGTTGTAATTACGTGTCTACATCAACATATATTATCTTGATTATTTTGCTGCATTTTTAAGCCATCGCTTCTCCTCCGTGGAATTACCCCATAATCACCCCAGGTAAAGGATAATAAAATGGAAGCTACAAAACATTGTTTAATAAATTAAAGTCGGTCATTAATTTAAATGCAGGTGGTCATTAACAGAGAAGGCTATCTAAAAAGCAATTAAGGTGAAGCTTTCATTAAGGCCGGTGTGAATATGGGCATAAAACGCACCTATCGGAACCAGAGGTGTAACAACAATTAATTACCCGGTAATGTGCCGCAACATACTGCACAGTTTCTTTGTTTCGTCTCTTTACAACATTCACAAAGTGAGACATACACAATGTTTTAACAGATCGCTTCACATTAAAAGTACTTACTTGAATTTTGAGAAGGAACATGTGAAAAGAGCATTTTTTTCCCATTCCTTAATATCTGAGCGTCTAATGATGTTAGAAGACCCAAAGCAGATAATGAGTCTCTAAGGCCCGAGTTATAATGAGGACTGGAAAAAAAGAACATTTTATGACAATTTTTACTATTAAGTTTTGCAACATTATTTCTTCTATTCCAGACCCTTAAAGGGGATGTTATAACGAATGGAACTGTGTTGCAGTTCATTGTAGATTGAATAGATGGGAACATCGCAGCAAGAAAAAGACTTAATTATTATGTTATAACGAAATATTATTAGTAAATATTAATCTGCTAGTAAATAGCCCATCCCAGGATGGTGACTGTAATAGAAAATGCATCCACTTAAAGGGCTTGCCCAGCTGTAAACCATTGATTTATCCTCAGGATAAATCATCAATAGTAGATTGGTGGGGGTTTGTTGACCGATTCCCCCTGCCACTCAGCTGTTCAATAGGCAAATACGCTTGTGTACTGAATTAAATTCTGCAGGAAGCAGACAGCTCCATTCTTACTGTAATAGCCAGGTGTGATATTGCATGGCAAGTTCCAATTAAAATGAATGGGAATTTTGCCTGCAATACCAAGCCTGGTCACTGCAAAAATAATGGAGCTGTCTGCTTCCTGCAGAAATCTGCTCAGTGCACAAGCACACTAGGTGCTAAGCATGTACCCCCTTGTGCTTGCTAGCACCCACATTATTGAATCTCTGAACATTCCTGTACAGCACTTTAGTGTGGGCGCTGAATGCAGCAGGAACCACTGGGCACAGAAGCTGGGGGGCGCCATACTGCCCTCCTGGTTTGTACCACCCACATTATGGTTTAAACCCCTGTACAGCACTTCGATGTGGGCGCTGAATGCAGCGGGAGCGGACGGCCACAGGTTGGTGAAGCAGCTGAGCCAAATGCACAGGTAAGTATAGTAGAAGCCGCTCCCCAATGCAATGCTTTGTGCAGGTCATAGGGTACAGGGGAGTGAGTTTGGATGAGACTGCTTTCTTTTCCTCCCGCCCTCTTGATACCACCCACATCATGCTGATCAGTTTTTGCCTACATATATTTTCTTTGCTACTTGGTAAATGCTGATCCATATTTGTCCAATAGACATGAATAGCAATATGGAGGCAAAAAAAAAGTCATGCTGCGTTTTTGAAAAGCTGCCGTGAAAAATCCGTCCATGTAAATAGATACATAGATTTAAATTAGGTCCGTATTACACAGACCACATACAGGGCTAACATACACTTGTCTGAAAGTGACCTTATAAATTAATTCTGACTAGAAGACCTCTTTAATATGTCTTAATTAGAGATGAGCGAGCATACTCGCTAAGGGCAATTGCTCGAGCGAGCATTTCCCTTAGCGAGTACCTGCTCACTCGGAAGAAAAGGTTTGGGTGTCGGTGCGGGGGAGCGGTGAGTAGCGGCAGTCAGCAGGGGGGACCAGGGGCGAGAGAGGGAGAGAGAGATCTCCCCTCCGTTCCTCCCCGCTCTCCCCTGCAGCTCCCTGCCCGCTGCCGGCACCCGAACCTTTTGCCTCGAGTGGGCAGGTACTCGCTAAGGGCAATGCTTGCTCAAGCAATTGCCCTTAGTGAGTATGCTCGCTCATCACTAGTCTTAATCCATCAAATGAAAACCTTAAAAGGGTATCTGGGGACAAACTTTTTTTTTTTTCAGCCGCTCAGGCTCCTGTAAAAACATAAAGGAAGCCATACTCCCCTCTCCTGTTGCTCCCATTTCACCTGTGCCCAATGCCCCACCGGTCTTTACTTCTGGCTGCAGAGTTATTACATCCTGGCAATGGGACATGGGACCACTAGGTAAAGTAAACCAATGTTGGATGCACTGGACACATGGTCCTGGTGTTGGTGACATCATCGTTGGGTTGGTGCAGCAAAAAGTAAAGACCAGTGCAGGACAGTGGAACGAGAGCAGCGAGGGAGCTGGGAAGCTGTTCAGATCTCGTTATGGGCACCATCCAAGGGTCTCGTCAGGGTTTCCATTTAAAATCCCCAAAACAGCACTACTGGAGGGAACCTATCTTTGCCATTAATGAAAATAGCTGAAATAGACGGGGACCATAACGAGTTCTAAACAGGGTGAAACTCCTTACTTCTCAACCATCAACTGATATCATGCAGGCCATACTCACCATTCCCTTCGAGTACCTTCTAGACTCGCTCAGATATCTCCATGATTTACATACATATGGAACCTCTTTAGATAATAAGCCTCATCTCAGCAGAACTCCTGGAAATTGACTGATTTTAATATTTTGAAGTGAAAGGGAAAGATTTTAAAAGAGTGTAAAATTAGCTGCAAAATAAATTTCAGAGAAGGGGAAATTTCAAGGAAAAGGAAAGTTTTGGTCAAATAGGATTTGGCTGAAGTAGTAAATGAGTAGTGAAGACGATTGCATGATGAATGCAGAATGGCTGAGGCAAAAAAATCATAACGCTACGTGTGAAAAAAAGTTGAATATCTTTGATGTTAACTGTTTCCTCATCATAAATACCCTGATTGTGACTTTTCTTAAAGGGGTTGTTCGGTTAACGGACAGCCCTGCTTCAACCAAGCTGAGGGAGCTAAAATAATAAACTGAAACATACTTACTCCTCTGCAGCTGCCGGGATCCAGCACTGCAGCCCTTCTATGATCCCGGTGGTTGTTGTGATCGCTGACATCACAGGAACTCAGATGACCACTGCAGCCAATCAGAGGCTGAAATGTCACATTTCTGAATCACTGGCGTAATAACACTTAGTTGTTTCTAAGCCAGAAGAATGCGTGGTGATGAGTTCCTGTGACGACATCGATCACAACAATCATCGGAACTATAGAAGGACTGCAGCTCTGGAAAATGGCAGCCACCGAGGAGTAAGTATATGTCAGTTTATTATTTTAACCCTTTTAGTCCTATTAAAATGGAGTTGTCCAGTAACCAGATAACCCCTTTAAGTGAGCATTTTGATGTATTGTATTTAGCAAAGGGTTTTGGCGGTATTATTAGTATTTCAGAAATGTAATTATTGCTGCTTGTAGTTGTAAATGATGACATCATTAATTGCAGTTTTTTTTCCAAGTGTAACATTTCAGGATTTAGTTAGAATAAATTGGAAGATTGTACCGTATATTAGCAAATATCTTCCACCCTATGGTAAATGACCATACATCTTGAGCCTTAGAAACCTAGTCTGTTCCTAAATCAAGTATAGGGAAGGATACATAGCAGATGGAAATGCCAACAGGGCTAGAAATAGGCACATAACAGACAGGAGTCCACAGCCACACCAAACACAACAAACAGAACATAATTGACACGTCCACACACCAACGGATAGAGGGGATTCAGGCATCCACACACCAACGGATAGAGGGGATTCAGGCATCCACACACCAATGGACGGTGGAGATACAAACAAGTCATATACCTCAGATGCCCAACGACCATCAGATGAAGGAAATAGAACTAGACTCAGGCTTCCGAGCATCATCAGACTGGTGACTTAAACAACACAGGACTTACACCAAACTGAAAATTTCAAACAAACATCTGAAGAGCATGTATGCACATAGCAAAATAACCAGCACCCATGTGTGGGCGGGTCTAGAATAAATGCATATCAGTTATGGCTGATTGGCCGGCTAGAGAAACACCTCCCTGTAGGTCAATCAATCAACACACCAAAGGAGATACTGAAGCAGGGAAGAGAAGCGGGGACCATTATATATTGAGGTATTCCTTACAGGCAACTCCCAAGGAAACTTCTGCAGAAACTGAGGGATCCCTGATGGACGACTTCTAAGTGAACTTCTGCAATAACAGGAGACCCAGAGTGATTTCTGATGGACGACAACTGAAGGACTTTCCGCAGTGACAGGAAAGAGGGATTTAGCAGTCCCTATCTATCTATCTATCTATCTATCTATCTATCTATCTATCTATCTATCTATCTATCTATCTATCTATCTATCTATCTATCTATCTAATCTCATATCTATCTATCTAATCTCATATCTGTCTATCTATCTATCTATCTATCTATCTATCTATCTATCTATCTATCTATCTATCTATCTATCTATCCTCATATCTATCCATCCATCCATCCATCCTAACCATTTCTCTTTATAACCCCTTAAGGACACGGCCTATTTTAGCCACAAGGATGCAACGATTTTTCGGGATTTTCATCTCCACTTTTCAAAAGTTATAACATTTTTTTATTTGCGTCAGCATGGGTGTGTGAGGGCTTTTTTTGGTGTGGCGAACAGTTTTTATTGTTTTATTGGTACCATTATATATAATGTATTGTAAAACTTTTAATAATTTTTTTTTAGAGCGCAGGGAGAGAAAACACAACAATTCTGCCATGGTTTCTTTCTTTTTTTTCTACAGTGTTAATCGTACAGCATAAATGACATGATATTTTTTCCTCTGCAGGTCGGTACAATTACAATGATAAGAAAATTAGATATCTACATTTTTTTAGGTTTTTGCACTTTTGCATTATAAAAAACCCTTATTTGTGGAAAGTATTATTTTTTGCATGGCTGTATTCAAAGTCCTATAACCTTTTTATATCCAGAACTTTGTGAGGATTTTTACTGTGCAACGAGGTGTAGTTTGCATTGGTCCTATTTTAGGGTACATACGGCCTTTTGTTCACTTTTATTTTGTTTTTTTGTGGAGGCAAAATAAACAAAATAAGCTTTTTGACTCAATTTTTTTTGTTACAGTTCTTACCGTGCAGGATAGACAATGTGTTTATTTTATTGTTTAGCTCATTATGCATACGATGATACCAAATATGTGGGACATTTTTTGTATACAAAAATGTTATCTCATCCCTGTTCACAAAGGTCTGCAAAAAAAATTCTGTTTGTTTTTATGTTGTTTTTTTATAAACAATTTTTTTAAACTTTTTTACATTTTTTAAGTCTTTGGAGGGGACTAGAACCAGAAAAGCTATGATCGCTAAGATATTGCATTGCAATACTTCATTATCGCTTACACAGGCCGGGGCAGTCCTGACTGCGTCCGGTTCCCATAGCAACGTATCATCCCTTAGCCATTACATAATGGAGGACCAGTCACGTCACAGAGAGAGCGCACTCCCTCTGTGAAACCAATACGCATACACATTGATTGCAGCATATAAGGGATTAACAGCAAGGATCGGTGTTCTCACCGATCCCCGCTATTGCACCTGGAAGCCGGCAGTAAATCACACCTGGCTTCTGTTATGGAATGGCATGGGTTCAGCTTCTGAGCCCATGCCATCCGCAGGACATACGTTTACGTTCCTGTTGCATTACGTGCCGCCCATCCAGGACGTAAACTTACGTCCTGTGGCATTAAAGGGTTAAAACCAGATAATCTATATGACAATTACATTTACGGCCACCTTTATAAGTGACTATAAAAAAAAATAACCTGCAAAATATATTTCTGCACAATTACATGGTCATTATTTATTTACATGAGCCGAGTAATTACCGGCAACCCAAAAAGCTGCATCTTTTCAATATTCATCAAATCTCTCTCCAGACAGGCACGGCGAGCGAGAGAATAGACGCGTGTTCTGCAGTTTACAAGATACAGATACTATCTCCAATAAAGAAAAGGAAACAGGAGAGATGTAAATACGATTCAGTGAATAGAAATAACGTAGAATAACACGAGCGGTCTAATCAATGTTTTCCAGAACTGGCAAGTGACACTGCTTTGTTTTTTTTCGGGAAAATAACGGGAGAACATCACAATATAAAGCGCTATCTCCGCAGGCAAGGTAGATTTGAAAAATGTAGCAATGTGTACACTTCCTGCCGGCAGATAGATCACTAGGTGGAGATCTAAAGTCATGCAAATCGTCTAGTAAATGCAGGCAACCAATTTCTAATTACGGCGTATCAGCAGATTTGCGCGGAATATAATTTATTTAAAAAGGGAAGCACTTTATGATCAACAGACCCCGGCTATGGCTGTTTAGGAATTCAATACAGTTTGATCTAATCACGAAATCAAAATATTCATGAAATACAATGATATCTCTCTTAAGCAGCCAGCAGCCATTAATTTCGAAATTCGGGTAATTTATTAACATCTATCTGTTTTGGTTAGACGCTACGACTCAGCGCAAGCAATAAGGTTAGAAGCAAAATAAATAAATAAATAAAAAGCTATTTTTTTAACCACTGATTTGGAATGATTTATAAGAGGTTTCTTTAATTTAGGTCAGAAATTCAATTAAAATGTAGGTGTAGTTTTGTTTCAAGATCTGTAGTTAAAAATTCTATTAAAATTCTTATTTCCTATTTCCATTAAAAGAATCTGATATCTGAGAATTCCAACACTTATCCCCAAGGCACCATCAATTCATTCAAGATTCATTTGTGTTCAATAATTCAATGCCGGGGCTTGTAATCAGAAAATATTTCACAGACATAAAGGTACGTCTAATTGCTATATACACGGGTTCGTTTGGCTAAGACATGTCCAATTTAAAAGAAGCTGAGATAATTTAAAAAAGTGCAGGGTAGTCACTTGGTCAAAATTGATTGACCACGAAGGGAAAGTATACCTTTTATTACAGGTTTGTTAGTCTAGGATGTCTACTTGCTTGTATTTTGGGAAGGCGGCACTTAAAGGGGTTGTACCAGAATATCAAGTTATCCCCTAACAGCTGATCTCAAGTAAGGGGGTTCTGTGTCAACCTTCCTTCTCACTGTGGGGTTACTACACCCCCCCCCCCCCCCCCGCACAGTGAGGAGGAGACTGAATGGAGGGCTGGTCACACCTGCTAAGGGATTTCCGCCATTACCATTTAAATGAATGGAGCACTGACCACGCATGTTTGGCCAGCGTTCCATTCAGAGTGATGTCACTGCAGGAAGGGAAGTGTCCAACACAGTGACAGGAGAGCAGGAGAGAAGAGTCCCGTTCTCCAGATCGGCGGAGGTCTCTGTGGTCAGACCCCACTAGAGATGAGCGAACACGTTCGGCTCCGCCCCTTTTTCGCCCGAACACCGAACTTTGCGAACACTTCAGTGTTCGGGCGAAAAAGTTCGGGGGCCGCCGTGGCAGCGCGGGGGGGTGCGGCGGGGAGTGGGGGGGAGAGGGAGAGAGAGAGGGCTCCCCCCTGTTCCCCGCTACTGCCGCCCGCGCCGCCGCGCATCTCCCCGCCCCCCGGCGGCACCCAGACACTTACGCGCGAACACTGCAGTGTTCGGCAAAGCCGGTGTCCGGGTGCGGATGTGTCCGTAACGGACACGTTCGCTCATCCCTAGACCCCACTAATCAGCAAGTTATCCTCTATTCTGTGGATAGCGATTTAACAATAGATCATTGAGTCTGGTGTTGTAAGGGTCTGGTGCGTGTACAGAGCCTCTTGTGGTAACCTGAGTGGACAGATAGCATAGTCAGAGGAAAGTCAGAAGTTGGTAACGGGTAATACTGGTTGCGGTACAAAGGAGCAGGCACTAGAGATGAGCGAGTATACTCGCTAAAGGCAATTGTTCGAGCGAGCATTGCCTTTAGCGAGTACCTGCCCGCTAGAGACGAAAGGTTCGGGTGCCAGCGCGGGGGAGCAGTGAGTAG
Organism: Eleutherodactylus coqui; assembly: GCF_035609145.1. Taxonomy (NCBI): domain Eukaryota; kingdom Metazoa; phylum Chordata; class Amphibia; order Anura; family Eleutherodactylidae; genus Eleutherodactylus; species Eleutherodactylus coqui. The sequence continues at coordinate 98,726,682 of NC_089845.1, read as the reverse complement.
CGGCAGTCAGCAGGAGGGAGCGGGGGGGGGGGGGGGGAGGAGAGGGAGAGAGAGATCTCCCCTTCGTTCCTCCCCACTCTCGCCCGCAGCTCCCTGCCCGCCGCTGGCAACTGAACCTTTCGTCTCGAGCGGGCAGGTACTCGCTAAAGGCAATGCTCGCTCGAGCAATCACCTTTAGCGAGTATACTCGCTCATCTCTAGCAGGCACGTAACGTAGTCAGAGGAAAGTCAGAAGTCTGTAATGGGTAATATCGGTTGTGGTACAAAGGAGCAGGCACATAGCCTAGTCAAAGAAAAGCCAGAGGTCGGTAATGTGTAATATCAGTTCCCAATATGGAGGAGCAGGCAGGAGGTGAAGCTTCACTCTTGGCTGGGAGCACAGTAATCACGCAAAGAGTGAGGGACAGGAACAGGTTTAGATGGAAGGTCCAATCAAGGGAGCAGATCAAAGCAAATCAGGAACTGGAATAACAGGAGCAAGTATAAGGCTATAATGCAGTAGGACAGCTGTCCAAAAGGCTGGAGAAGTAGAGCTGCCGCCTGTAGCTCAGGAGCTCTTGGGTTTGAGTCCCAAGATGTTCTATCACAAATAGATTCTGCCAAAGTGCCCTTTACATGGATTATCATTCAGTTTGAATGCATGCATAAACTGAAGGAGGAATGATAAGCAACCAAATTATCGTTTGTCATTCAGTTGGGTCATGCATTTACACTGGACAATAATCTTCTGATTCTCATTGGATTCGGTCTGTGTAAAAGTGCCCTTAGGCTAGGGCAAACACTGGCCTCTGTTCGTCCAACTAAAAGTTATAATGACTTAGTGCACAGGTTAACCAGAGTAGTAAAATACCTGTTTGATTAATTCCTTTATGTTGTCCTTAGCAGGGTGAGCAAATCTGAGCCTGCTCAATAGTTGGAGTCTAATAAAGCGGCCTCTTTCTTAATGGTTCAGGTGCCCAACACTGCTTGGGGAGCACCCTCCAGTAGACAGCAAGGTGGATGAAGGCAACAACAATTCTAAGTGCAAAACAATGGTGATCAACTACTGAGAAGTTAAAGTGCCATCTTAGTGTGCACACTGTTTTCGTGTCTTAGAGACCGGTCTCTACTTACACCTGTTTTTTGAGTTCAGCTGCGGTGTAACCCACATCGGCATCATCTGTAGCATTTGCAGGTACCTATGAGGGATGTATGGCATCACTGCTTCTTTTCTCTTTGGCAGCACTGACCCATCCTCTGCAAAAACACTGGTGACCCACTGCTCTAAGCTCTCTTACTGAGTTTATTTCCAGCTCTTGGCAGCTTCTTCTCAGTTCAGATAGCTGTCTGCTTCTAACAGCAGGGTAGGCGTAATGGACCTGCACTGAGCTACTTCAAAGCTAGCTGCATTACCAGTCCTCTCAGAATGTTCTCAAAAATCCTGTTCCTCCCCTTTAAAAACAGGAGACCAATCAGAAAATTGTCCAGAGTAAAACAATCCTGAGGTGGTGTTATACAAACTGGCCACTAGATTCCACTGTAACATCAAATTTTACATTACCCCTAAATTAGCCAGCTAGAGCTATTACTTTCGCATACCTTAATAGGGTAACCTCCTTATACCTGCAGTATCAGTCTGAGCCGCTGCAATACAGGCATTGCTATCTGCTTCCAGTACTGTCTGTACTGATAGCGGTGTCGGGAATCAGCTGATTGGCTTAAGTGCCAATCAACTATTGATGTTCTATCCTGAGGACAAATGGTGAAAGTTTTTGAGAATCCTTTTAAATGATAAAATTCTGGCTAATGGTGGCACTGCTGAACAAGAGCTACAGATGGAGTGAGTGAAATGCTTGTAGGGTTGCTGCCCAGCTGGAGGTCCACTATGGGGGAACACAATTACTACTGGGGCCACTGTGGAGGTCACTATTTCTACTGGGCCTACTAACAGGGTCACTATTACTACTAGGGTCATTAAGCAGGGGTGTAGCTAGGATAAAGCAGCCAGGGCAAGGGCCCCGGGAGCTGGGTTAGCTTGTATAGTGTAGGAGCATAGAGTGTAGCCCTCTGTCTCTTCCCTGCATGTCTTCTCTTTCCTACACTCTGCTCTCCAGGCTCGGACTGCCCCACAGGGAAACAAGTGAATCGCGTGGTTGGCCCTGAGTCATGGTGGGACCTCAGTCCCCAACTTCCCCCTACAAGCTGCATTCAAGATCTGCACATATTGAGTAAATGGGAACCTACCAATGTCTGCCCACTGCATTCTCTGTATACTTCAGTGGAAACAGGGCCACATGCAAATGCAGCCACCTTTCTCTTGATGTATATGGAGAATGTGGTGGTGAAGAATTTGTGAACGGGGATGAGGTAACATTGGTACGTAGCTGTACAAGGGGCCCCTGGAATAAATCTTACTGCTGGGCTTTGGGCACCCCAGTCTGACACTGCTGCTCTCTCCCTCTCCAGCATTTTTGGGGGAATTCAATTACACTGTGCCAAACAGGGATAGCGCACAAAGATACAAGCTATAGTCTGTGGCCTTCTTTTCTCACATTTCGTGCCACCCAGGGATTGTGACTTATTCAGTTGGTGGTGTTTTTTTTATTAATATAAAAAGAAGAAAAGAAAACCAAACAGGAAAACAGCAAATACTCACAGTGTGTGTCAGTGGCTTCATATGTCAAGACCTGGAGCCGGCCCGACAAGAAGAACAGAAGACTTTATGAATAATGAACTGGCAGCATAGACGGATGTATGAAGATACAAAACCGCTTTATTACTCCATTACAAATGAATGCGACGTTTCGGCACTGTTATGCCTTCCTCAAGCTGAGCTTCATATGGACATTTATCTGGAACCTTTTTGGTTTTTTGGCTCCTAACTGGCTGTTGCATTTTTGATTGCCTGACCCTGCTAAGGGTTTATTTAGTGCTGTTGGTGGGATCAACTTTATCTTTTAAGAAGAACAGAAGACTTGTCGTAACCATGGACGATGGAGGTGCAACACAGGGGGGCACCCCTAAAGGTAAGTCAATAACTTCTGTTTGCATCATTTTCCATGCACAATGTATATTACAAAGTGCATGGAAATGGGCAAACAGAAGTAATGAGATATAATGTTTCTGGCCGGACAACCCCTTTAAGCCCAAAATAGTCCATGTCCTTAAGGGATTAAAAGCAAATGATTTTTTTAATCTCATACCAGCAATTACAGTTAGTTTTAGGGGTAAGATGGTGGTGACAGGTTCCCTTTAAGGAACAGGCACTTTTTAAAAATGTCATGAATGTGGTGGTTTAATTGCTCTATTTCTTCTGTTTTGTTTTATTAGGAGTAATGTGTACAAATGAAGTTTGTTTAAGGGGTGAGATGGTGGTGACAGGTTGAACTAGATGCACATTGTCTTCCTTCACCCTAATATATTATGTTACTATGTTACAAGGTCCTACTTTCTGAGCACAAACAAATTGCTGGACTGAAGAGTCTGTAGTGTTGGCACAAGTGCCACAGCCTCTTCACCTGCTGATCAGCGGGTGTGCTTTGAGTCAGAACCTCCCCCTTCCCCAACGATCATCAATTTTGAAAACCTAGACAACCCCTTTAGGACCATAAGGGTGCCTCCACACGGGCGCTAAAACGCTGCCTCAGGGTGGCTTCACACGAGCGTGTTTTTGCGCGTACATAGATGCGCACTTACGTACGATCAAAAACACGCGTGTATGCAGCTGTGTGCATTGTTTTCAATGGAGCCGTGGCTGAGCCAGCGCAGCTGAAGGCAGGTGAGTATGCTTTCTTTTTTTTACAGTATTTTAAATGGATTTTCAGGGAAGAGCTTATAAAGCCCTTCCCTGAAATCCATTGACAGCTGCCGGGTCTCAGCGGCGACTCCTGCCACTGTCCCCGGCTGCTGATAGCTCAGAACTACAGAGCCAGGGACAGCGGCAGAGCCCTGGCAGCCGAAGGCAGGTGAGTTTTTTTTTTTACACTATTTCTATTGGATTTTCAGGGAAGGGCTTATGTTTAAAGCCCTTCCCTGAAATCCAATGACGGGGATGCCGGCAGCAGGATTCTCTACCGCAGCTGTCATGTGTGACAGCTGCGGCAGAGAATCGAAGAAATCCTCTGCTGCATTTGCCACAGATGTGGCAGATGTAGCAGCAGGGAATTCTTTTAACTAGCGGGAGTGAAGAAAACATCTGCCGCATGCGGCAGATGTGTTCTTCATCCCTGCGGGGGTCTTGGCAGCGGCAGAGAGGTAAGATTTTTTTTTTCCTTTTTTTTTTTACATTATAATTTTTCTTTTTCAGGGAAGGGCTTATATGTACAGCCCTTTCCTGAAAAAGAATGCAGGGGTGTCGGCAGAGCATTGCTTTCAATGGAGCCGCCGGCAGCAGCCGCGGCTCCATTGAAAACAATGTGTGCATTCCCAATGGTGCACGCATGTCCTATCCTTGCAGGCATGCACCTGCAAAGTTCGGACATGTGCACACACCATAGGGAATGCAATGTTGCAAATACAAGCGTGTTTTTGTGCGTGCGCATGCACGCTCAAAAACACGCTCGTATGAAGCCACCCTTATTTGCTCTTTGCGAGTAAGAAAAGCAGATTTATGAAACCAATGTCTCTAAATGCTTTCACCTTTTTACATCTGCGATGTGTTCTCTGTTGTAATGCTGCGATAGCAAAAAAAATGCGGCATGTTCTATCTTTCAGATTTATTTGCCTTTTTATGCACCTATGTCCATATGAAGCCATCATTTGTTTGATTTGGGTGAAAAAGACACGACGACAAACTTAACAACCGAGGAGCAGTACAAACTTAAAGGGGTTGTTTCACGCCGAAACGTTTTTTTTTTTATTCAATAGGCCCCCCGTTCGGCGCGAGACAAACCCAAGGGATGGGTTAAAAAAAAAAAAAGTTTATTACTTACCCGAATCCCCGCGCTGCAACGACTTCTTTCTCCCTTTACCAAGATGGCCGCCGGGATCTTCACCCACGATGCACCGCGGGTCTTCTCCCATGGTGCACCGTGGGCTCTGTGCGGTCCATTGCCGATTCCAGCCTCCTGATTGGCTGGAATCGGCACACGTGACGGGGCGGAGCTACGAGGACCAGCTCTCCGGCACGAGCGGCCCCATTCACCAGGGAGAAGACCGGACTGCGCAAGCGCGTCTAAAAACGCCAGAAGACAGTGAATTTAGACGGATCCATGGCGACGGGGACGCTAGCAACGGAACAGGTAAGTGAATAACTTCTGTATGGCTCATAATTAATGCATGATGTATATTACAAAGTGCATTAATATGGCCATACAGAAGTGTATAACCCCACTTGATTTCACGAGACAACCCCTTTAACAAAGCAGACACACATTTGCATCATCACTGTGTTTTTCGCCTGCCCAAAAACGCAAACGCCCGTGTGGAGGCACCCTAAGGCCTCATGTCCACGGGGAAAATCAGATCCGCTGCAGATTCTACATGTAGAATCTGCAGCGGGTCCCTCCTGCCCCGCGGACATGAGCGCCGAAAATAAGAATTTAAAAGTATTTACCATCCGGCGCGGGCGGAGAAGATCAGCTGTTCCTCACGACCGGATCTTCATTTTCGGCCGGCGGATGAATTCCTGACGCCGGCGGCACGTCGCCGGCACGTCGCCGACGTGCCGCGCGCATGCGCCGGGCACATCCGCCGAGCCGAAGCAAGGAAGATGCGGCCGTGAGGAACAGCTGATCTTCTCCGCCCGCGCCGGATGGTAAATACTTTAAATTCCTATTTTAGGTCTCCCGCGGATCCGGACGGCTTCCATAGGCTTCAATAGAAGCCCGCGGGAGCCGTCCCCGCGGGAGACCCGCACGAAAATGGAGCATGGTCCGGATTTTTCCATGCTCCATTTTTTTTTAAATCCCTTTTATTGACGATCCGCGGGTATTTATCTACCCGCGGGTGGTCAATGCATCCCTATGGGATGCGGATCCGCATGCGGGAGATCCGCTGCGGATCTTAAATCATATTTTGCCCGTGGACATGAGCCCTAAGAGGTATATGACACTGCAGAAAAGAGCCACATCCAGCTGGTCTATTATCAGGCATACTGCTCACTTCTAAGCACACAACATTAAACATGTACACCTATTTCTATGTGATTTTTGCAGCTGATTTTTATTATATAGCATGTAATATTTTTAAAGGGAAAAAAAAATGATGAAACCAAAGAATGAAAGCTCTTTCCATCATGACATTTCCTTAATTTTTCTTTTCCAAAAATTGCCCACCAAAGCCAGCTCATTAATAACAGGTCAGATGAATAGTGTGTTCTGCGCAGAGATTAACAGTGGATGACAAAATATCAACTTCCTAGCGCTCAATTGCATGCGGTATCTACACAACTGGTAATTACTTTTAATTTAATTAGGTCCCCTGGTATTGTTTCTATCTCATAGATTGCATTATAACATGTGATATGTTAAAGCTACAAGACAAACAGGAACAAAGAATAGAAGAGTTTTTTTTCCTTCTCCAATTAATTAAACGGAACACAGATTTGGTTTCCTGGAACTTTTTAATGTGAATTTCCTTCTATGACCATGTGATCTGTCTGTCACCGTGTCTCAATCCACATTACTTCCTGCGCTACCTTCACCAGGAACTGGAAGGGTTTGATAACCTGTTTTTACATGAGCTGTATAGGGTGCATTCACACAGGCGAGCGCAATGTCGGTCGGAGAAATCCTATTGCAATGTTCACTACGAGTGCAGTGCAATTTGCGAGAACATCGTATCACTGAATACGTGATTTTCATGATTTTCAATGAAAAATCCTATCGCACTCGCACATACATGCGAGTGTAAGGCGATTCTTTTTTCTCACGCATTGGAAACAATGCGTGATATTTCTACGGATTCGAAGAAAAATAAAACATGCTATGATTTTTCCATCTTAAAGCATCTGTGAGGGAAAAATCATGCATGTGAATAGGTCCATTGAAGAGAATGTGGTATTGCAGAGTGAGTTCTGTGTGTCTCACAATGCACAAAACTTTCTAGAGAAACTTGCCCGTGTGAATGCACCCTTAAAGCTCTTTCACACAAGCGTAGGCAATTTTCAGTCGGCCATGTCACGGCTACAGTGCGACCAAAAATCGTGTGAACGAGAGGCAGCCGTGACCAAGTCACGGCTGCATCTCCCGCTTGTACGGCCCTTCAGACGTCCCAGGTCCCGCGAGTAAAGGCCAAGCCCAGGATACCGTTGGGCGGGGGGAGACAGTTTAGCTAAACTGCCCCCCCCCCTTTCCGCCCCTTCGCTGGCTCTCGGCAAGGGAAGGGGACGGAGCGTGAGCTAGTGTGCTATGCTCCTGCCTCGCCCTCAAACACCCTTCAAGAGGAGGAGGAACGGGGGTGGAAATTTAGCAGACACGCTGCTAAACTCCCTCCCACCTCCCTTCTCCGGCAGCTCCCATAGGCTCCCATAGGAGTCTATGTGAGCCGCCACCATATTCTGTCCGAAAGATAGTTCCTGAACTATCTTTTCTGGTTGGCGTAGAAACGCCCGACCAGAATGTGCTCCATATGCACGATCTTTGCCGGCCGGACATTTTTACACTGCAGGAATACGCCCATCTGAATTGATGCATTGTAAACCATGCATCTCTATGGGCGACTTGATTTGCAGATCTCCCGTGCCGGTGCCCTGCACGGATTCCGCAAATCAAATTTACCCATGGACACTTGGCCTTAGGGTGCCTACCCACTAGCGTTTTTTTTCCACTGTGAATGCGCTGCTTTTTTTTTCCAATTGTCAATGGGACTTTCTGATGTCAAAAACGCAACAAAACTTGCGTTTTTAGTGCGTTGCGTTAACATTAGAAAGTCCCATTGACAATAAAAAAAAAAACGCAGCGAATTTGGAGCGAAAAAAAAACGCTAGTGGGTAGGCACCCTTATACAGGGCTTTTATGGTTATACACCACTTTTAGGGGTATTGGTGAACTTCTGGTTCAGTTCTAACTAATTCAGACGGAGCCAAAGCAGACAGAACCTGTCTCTGATTGGAAAGCAGGCGTGACAGCATACGTGGTGCAGTGAAAAAGAAAAAAAAACGCTAGTGGGTAGGCACCCTTACACAGGGCTTTTATGGTTATACACCACTTTTAGGGGTATTGGTGAACTTCTGGTTCAGTTCTAACTAATTCAGACGGAACCAAAGCAGACAGAACCTGTCTCTGATTGGAAAGCAGGCGTGACAGCATACGTGGTGCAGTGAAAAAGAACTCCTTTATTCCTCCAAACAGTAAAACATACAACGTTTCGACTCTCCTGAGTCTTTATCATAAAGACTTTCCATCTGGTACTACATTTGGGTCTGTGTGGATCGGACCCTCTAGGGTTCTTTGCATGTGGCCGTCTGGCTATATTTAGTACAAGGATTGTGCTGTTGGCATCCTTTCTCCATTTACTAGAACCTGTCTCCTGTCTGATGCTACATTACTATCTGGGATTTGGCTTCTGATAGGTTCTAAGGTATTACTATTGTCCAGCACTGGCACTCATTTGTGCTACTGCTATTGTGTTCCGTAATTTCTTCCTAATCTCAGGGTGGTTCATTTTTAAGCCATTATTTTCTAACCTCATATGCATCATTGCAAGTCCCTGTATAGGATCGATCTTTAGCGCTATTTACATCCAAAAGATAGTATGTGCACCCCAGTAGAGCCATAGAAGGGCAGGTTCCTGGGTGTATCAGAACCTGTATTTCTGGTAAATGCTGGTTTGTTTCTTAGTTTTTAAATGTTTTTAACCTTGTCAGTCCTTTTTGCTCATTTTGTCTTTGTGCATTTTTGTAATACAATTCTTGATGTTTTGTATTTCGGGCGTGTGCAGAGGTGTAACTTGAAGCTCCCGGGCCCCGATGCAAAACTTGTAAAAGGGCCCCCAACTATAATGCTTTTCTCATAGTATGGGTTCCCTATATGGAGAGGAGGGTCCTTATGGGCCCCCTAAGGCTCCTGGGCCCAGGTGCAACCGCATCCCCTGCATCCTCTATAGTTACGCCCCTGGGCGTGTGCATATTGTTTTATGGGCTTTCCTCTTGTTTGCACCTCTTCCTATATTAGGTGCATTGTGTGCTGGGGAAAATAATATTTAAGGCCGGCATTTAAAGTGACAATAACTTTCCTCCATTATCTCTGGATCTGCTGATGTAATGTAAAGGCCCAGGGTCATAGGCGTAGCGTCAGGGGGTGCTGGGGTCGCCATGGCGACCCGGCCCCTGCGCTCAGGGGGCCCCGAGGCCACCCTCTGCATAACCAACATGCACATTTAGTGCATTAATCGCTGACCGTTCTGACTGCAGCAAAATTCTCATCATGCGGCAGCCGGAACGGCCAGCGTGAGAGGAAGGCTCGGCAGAGCAGGGAGGAGGAGGGAGGAACTCACATGGGCCGGCAGCATATTTGGGATTTCAGCCGCACTTAAGCAGCAGTGAGCGATTCCAGCGACCTGATTGGTTGTTGGGTACACACACCCCTTTGGAGATATATTAAACTGCTTAAGTGCAGCTGAAATACCTAATATGCGGCCGGCAGGGGAGAAGGAGGAAGTCACATGGGACGGCAGGGGGGGAGGGAAGACGTCACATGACAGGGATCATGTGCTCCCCCCCCCCTGCTTCTTGCTGAACGGGAAGCTTCTGAATTGCTGGCTTGCTGCTGCTGTCACATGAAGGAGAAGTGGACTGGGGAAAGTGCATATGTATGTGTCTGTCTGTCTCCCTCCTTTATCTATCTATCTATCTATAATGTATCTATCTATCTATCTATCGTATGTATGTGTGTATATATATATACACACTATCTATAGTGTGTGTGTGTGTATATATATATATATATATATATATATATATACACACACACACACACACACACATATACACTATCTATCTATATTCTATCTATCTATATACTATCTATCTGCTATCTATATACTATCTATCTATCCCATATCTATCTATATACTATCTATCTATTCATCCATCTATCTATATACTATCTATCTGCTATCTATATACTATCTATCTGTCCCATATCTATATACTATCTATCTGCTATATATATATACTATCTATCTATCTATCTATCTATCTATCTATCTATCTATCTATCTATCTATCTATCCCATATCTATCTATTCATCCATCTATCTATATACTATCTATCTGCTATCTATCTCATATGAGATAGCTAGATAGTATATAGATAGATGAATAGATAGTATATAGATAGATAGTGTATAGATAGATGGATGAATAGATAGATGGTATATAGATAAATATGAGATAGATAGTGTATAGATAGCTATGAGATAGATAATGTATATATAGATAGTGTAAAGATATAGTATATAGATAGATAGATAGTGTATAGATAGTATATAGATAGCAGATAGTATATAGATAGATATGGGATACATAGATAGTATATAGATAGATATGGGATACATAGATAGTATATAGATAGATATGGGATACATAGATAGTATATAGATAGATATGGGATACATAGATAGTATATAGATAGCAGATAGCTAGTATATAGATAGATATGGGATAGATAGATAGTATATAGATAGATATGGGATAGATAGATATTAGACAGATAGTGTATAGATAGATAGATAGATAGTATACAGATAGCAGATAGATAGTATATAGATAGATATGGGATACATAGATAGTATACAGATAGCAGATAGATAGTATATAGATAGATATGGGATACATAGATAGTATATAGATAGATATGGGACAGATAGATATGAGATAGATAGTATATAGATCGATGGATAGACACGTGTTCAGAAAACGCAGCTTGAAATCGTGGCATTTTTACCAGGATTTCGAGCAGCGTTTTTGAACACAGGTTACAGCGTCTGACAACGCTTTTTAATGCACCCCATCATTGTGAGGAGGTGTGTTAAAAACCACGACAACGCGAAAATAGAACAGACAGCTCTCTAAAATCACAGCGTTAGAAACACCGTGTTCGAGCGCAGATTTAAATAAGCTCATTAAAATCTCTGGGAGTGTTGTACCGCGGTTAGTACGGCGCTCGGGACACCGCGCTAATAGTGGTAAAAAGCGGTGTGTGTGTGTGAGTGGCCTGCGGGGCTACAAACAAATGTTCATGTGCAGGAAATGCATCATGTTTGGGAAGATTACGCCAAGGGGGAGATCACGTATGCAGCACGATCTAGGTATGGGTACGAGGGAGTGTGGGGTGGAGGCCCAGGGGGGGGGCCCGAGCTGAACTTTTGCACCCGGGCCCCTGAGCCCTTAGGTACGCCCCTGCCCAGGGTGATGAGTTGAACCCTTCCTATCCTCGCTCTTGTCTTTCTCGTTCAGGCAGGGATCCACATAGTAGGAGTTGGGAACATTCTAGCTCCAGGTCTAGGCACGGTGTCGGTAGGAAGTATAGGGAATGTAACAGGAGATGACCTTCCTCGGAAAGGTCGGTTCCAGTCAGTAGAAAAGCCTCACCTGGTCTGAGTGGCCCAACCCACAGATCACAAGATAGGCGTCCTGGCAGTTGTCAGAGTCGCAGTTCATCCCACCAGTCATCCCGGGCTATCCCTTGTTCTGGTTAACCTGGAAGAGGACAGGCTTCAGTTATGGCAGCCATCGGTGTGCCAGAAGTTTTGCTTGGGATTCAGTAAGCAAAGAGGAAGCCAAACCATGGCTCTGCAGGTGTACTTACTAATTCTGTACACTATTCTGTACTGCATGCTTATTTTGCCTTTTCAGAATTGATCATTTCAGTCAACATGAAGTTTCGAGGAAAAACTTAAACAGCGAAAAACTTATCTGAATAATTCCATGCACACTGTAGAAAATTCACAATTTGGAACACAAATTTAGAAGGTTAAACATAGAATTATTCATAACCCTGGCTGGCACGTGGATTTTCAAGGCAGTTAGCCAAGCAGACTATATCTCCACGCACAGGTGAAACAACATCCCCAATCTTGAAAAAATGAAAACATTCATAAATCAAAACAGGAAATTCTGAGCGAGGAATCCTAATATTTGTGCCAACTTTTTCTGCTGAATTGGACAAGAGTCAGGTGACTTCTCTGACAGACGCACATGCTCAGTTTAACAATATCAATTAATGTCCCAGGTAAATGTGTTCCGGAGGTGATATTTCAATTTTGTCTTCTATCTTCTGGTTACAAATAAGCGGCTCTAATTGTTGCAAAAATGATGATTTGCAAGAAAAAAGTTTTTACTGGCAAAAAACTTCTGTGACAATAGCTTGAAAATGTTTCAACATTTATGAAAATTTGGCAGGTACATCAGGTTGTAGAGGATAATACACCCGCAAGTGAAGGTTTAGAAAGTAAATCTTGGAGAGTCAATACATTTTACTAATGTCCTGAACCTAAAGGTACCTGTACACCCAGGGGCGTAACTATAGGGGATGCAGGAGATGCGGTTGCAGCCAGGCCCAGGAGTCTTAGGAGCCCATAAGTTCTCTCTTCTCCATATAGGGAGTCCCGTACTATGAATAAAGCATTATAGTTGGGGGCCCTGTTACAGGTTTTGCATTGGGGCCCAGAAGCTTCAAGTTACGCCTCTGCGTACACCTTCAACAACTGTCAGGTGAACGATCATTCATCCGGCAGCTGTTACCCCCGACTCCATCATACACATGAATGTTCGGATTGGCAAATATTCGTGTGTTTATCCGCAGCCGGACAGCTCCGATGTCCCCATACATTCTTTCCCCTGATCTCATCTGTTGAGGGAAAGTTGAAAAGCCTCCATGCACATTAGAGGCGGTTCCTGACATCCAGGGGTTTTCAGGACTACAAGGGCGATATTGGGATGTAAATCATGGTCCAATATCGCCCTCGCCAGTGTGCAGTAGCCCTAACCGTGCGCCAACCTCTGGCTTCCGCTAACCATGCTCTGCCGCATAGGTTACAATTAGAGATGAGCGAGCACCAAAATGCTTGGGTGCTCGTTACTCGGGACGAAATTATCATGATGCTCGAGGGTTCGTTTCGAGTAACAAACCCCATTGAAGTCAATGGGCGACCCAAGCATTTTTGTATATCGCCGATGCTCGCTAAGGTTTTCATTTGTGAAAATCTAGGCAATTCAAGAAAGTGATGGGAACGACACAGCAACGGATAGGGCAGGCGAGGGGCTACACGACACAGTGTCCACAGCGCACACCAAAGTGTCCCTGCGCAGCCTTCAGCTGCACTCATGCCACACCACCCTCATGTCTATTTATAAGTGCGTCTGCCATGAGGAGGAACCGCAGGCACACACTGCAGAGGGTTGGCACGACTCGGCAGCGACTCTCTTTAAAAGGGGCGGGGCGATAGCCCACAATGCTGTACAGAGGCAATGAGAAATATAATCCTGTGCCACCGCCATCAGGAGCTGCACACGCGGGCATAGCAATGGGGAACCTATGTGCCACACACTATTCATTCTGTCAAGGTGTGTGCATGCCCCAGTCAGACCGCGGTTTTTTATAAATAGTCACAGGCAGGTACAACTCCGCAATGGGAATTCCGTGTGCACCCACAGCATGGGTGGCTCCCTGGAACCCACCAGCTGTACATAAATGTATCCCATTGCAGTGCCCATCACAGCTGAGGTAACGTCCGATTAAATGCAGGTGGTCTTCGGCCCACACTGCATGCCCCAGTCAGACTGTGGTTCTTTGGAAGTGGACACATGGAGTTACAACTCCGTGTGGACCGACAGCATGGGTGGGTGCCAGGAACCCACCGGCGGTACATAAATATATCCCATTGCATTGCCCATCACAGCTGAGGTAATGTCATGTTTAATGCAGGTGGGCTTCGGCCCACACTGCATGCCCCAGTCAGACTGGGGTTCTTTAGAAGTAGACACATGCAGTTACAACTCCCTGTGGACCCACAGCATGGGTGGGTGCCAGGAAGCCACCGGCGGTACATAAATATATCCCATTGCATTGCCCATCACAGCTGATGTAACATCAGCTTTAATGCAGGTGGGCAAAAATTAATTGGATTACACTGTAGGCGAGGGCCCCAAAAAATTGGTGTACCAACAGTACTAATGTACCTCAGAAAAATTGCCCATGCCCAACCAAGAGGGCAGGTGAAACCCATTAATCGCTTTGGTTAATGTGGTAACTAGGCCTGGAGGCAGCCCAGTTAAAATAAAAATTGGTTCAGGTGAAAGTTTCAACGCTTTAATGAGCATTGAAACGTATAAAAATTGTTTACAAAAATTATATGACTGAGCCTTGTGGGCCTAAGAAAAATTGCCCGTTCGGCGTGATTACGTGAGGTTTCAGGAGGAGGAGCAGGAGGACGTGGATGTATAGAATACACAGATTGATGAAGCAAAAATGTCCCCGTTTTTGATGGTGATAGAGAACAATGCTTCCATCCGCGGGTGCAGCCTACATATTGCTTAGATATCGCTGCTGTCCGCTGGTGGAGAAGAGAAGTCTGGGGAAATCCAGGCTTTGTCTCATCTTGAGGAGTGTAAGCCTGTCGGCACTGTCGGTTGACAGGCGGGTACGCTTATCCGTGATGATTCCCCCAGCCGCACTAAACACCCTCTCTGACAAGACGCTAGCCGCAGGACAAGCAAGCACCTCCAGCGCATACAGCACGAGTTCAGGCCACGTGTCCAGCTTCGACACCCAGTAGTTGTAGGGGGCAGAGGCGTCACCGAGGACGGTCGTGCGATCGGCTACGTACTCCCTCCCCATCCCTTTACAGTGCTCCCGCCAACTCAGCCTTGACTGGGGAGCGGTGACACAGTCTTGCTGGGGAGCCATAAAGCTGGCAAAGGCCTTGGAGAATGTTCCCCTGCCTGCGCTGTACATGCTGCCTGATCTCTGCGCCTTCCCTGCTACCTGGCCCTCGGAACTGCACCTTCTGCCACTAGCGCTGTCGGATGGGAATGTTACCATCAGTTTGTCTGCCAGGGTCCTGTGGTATAGCATCACTCTGGAACCTCTTTCCTCTTCGGGTATGAGAGTGGAAAGGTTCTCCTTATGCCGTGGGTCGAGCAGTGTGTACACCCAGTAATCCGTAGTGGCCAGAATGCGTGTAACGCGAGGGTCTCGAGAAAGGCATCCTAACATGAAGTCAGCCATGTGTGCCAGGGTACCTGTACGCAACACATGGCTGTCCTCACTAGGAAGATCACTTTCAGGATCCTACTCCTCCTCCTCCTCCTCCGGCCATACACGCTGAAAGGATGACAGGCAAGCAGCATGGGTACCCTCAGCAGTGGGCCAAGCTGTCTCTTCCCCCTCCTCCTCATGCTCCTCCCCCTCCTCCTCAACGCGCTGAGATATAGACATGAGGGTGCTCTGACTATCCAGCGACATACTGTCTTCCCCTGCCTCCGTTTCCAAGCGCAAAGCATCTGCCTTTATGCTTTGCAGGGAACTTCTCAAGAGGCATAGCAGAGAAATGGTGACACTAATGATTGCAGCATCCCCGCTCACCATCTGGGTAGACTCCTCAAAGTTTCCAAGGACCTGGCAGATGGCTGCCAACCAGGCCCACTCTTCTGTAAAGAATTGAGGAGGCTGACTCCCACTACGCCGCCCATGTTGGAGTTGGTATTCCACTATAGCTCTACGCTGCTCATAGAGTCTGGCCAACATGTGGAGCGTAGAGTTCCACCGTGTGGGCACGTCGCACAGCAGTCGGTGCACTGGCAGATTAAACCGATGTTGCAGGGTCCGCAGGGTGGCAGCGTCCGTCTTGGACTTGCGGAAATGTGCGCTGACCCGGCGCACCTTTCCGAGCAGGTATGACAAGTGTGGGTAGCTTTTCAGAAAGCGCTGAACCACCAAATTAAAGACATGGGCCAGGCATGGCACGTGCATGAGGCTGCCGAGCTGCAGAGCCGCCACCAGGTTACGGCCGTTGTTACACACGACCATGCCCGGTTGGAGGCTCAGCGGCGAAAGCCAGCGGTCGGTCTGCTCTGTCAGACCCTGCAGCAGTTCGTGGGCCGTGTGCCTCTTCTCTCCTAAGCTGAGTAGTTTCAGCACGGCCTGCTGACGCTTGCCCACCGCTGTGCTGCCACGCCGCGCGACACCGACTGCTGCCGACGTGATGCTGCTGACACATCTTGATTGTGAGACAGAGGTTGCGGAGGACGAGGAGGGTGGTTTAGTGGAGGAAGCATACACCGCCGCAGATACCAGCACCGAGCTGGGGCCTGCAATTCTGGGGGTGGGTAGGACGTGAGCGGTCCCAGGCTCTGACTCTGTCCCAGCCTCCACTAAATTCACCCAATGTGCCGTCAGGGAGATATAGTGGCCCTGCCCGCCTGTGCTTGTCCACGTGTCCGTTGTTAAGTGGACCTTGGCAGTAACCGCGTTGGTGAGGGCGCGTACATTGTTGCGGGAGACGTGGTCGTGCAGGGCTGGGACGGCACATCGGGAAAAGTAGTGGCGACTGGGAACCACCTATCATGAAACAGACACATAATTAAAAAACACCCACATACACCTGTCGACCATGCCGTTACCGTCCTCCATGCTGTTCTATAACTGCTTCACCATTCTTTGCTTGGGGACGGCGTCTGACGTCATCAAAGAACGTCGCGCCGTCTAGAAACGTCACTCATCCATCGGGTATCCCGAATCCGAATCTGCGCATGCGTTTGAAGTTACGGAGACTCGCGTAACCCAATGTGTCTGTTTCATGATAGGTAGAGGTGTTGTATAAATGCTTTATGTGTATTATGTGATTTTATGCACTTGAAAAAGGCCCTTAGTCGGGTCGAAACGTTGTGCGTTTTACTGGATTTTTTGGATTCAATAAAGAGGCATCTGCTGATGCACTTTTAAAGGAAACTTCAACCACTTCTGGCGCTGCCTATTACTTACTTTTGGAACTGATGGTTTGTGGAAGATCCAAGGGAATCGGATCTTCATATATGGGCTTCTGCGCACCTTTCTGTCCTTCCTCCCACTATAGTGGTGTTTGTATCTAACGGAGTGCTGCTGTAACTTCGACTACTTGGATGATTGAATATGGATTCCATACAGCAGGCACCCATGGATCGAGGTGGACCAGCACAAACAGCACGAAGTGGGCCTGTTTACTCCAGTACCTTCACCTATACACAGGTAGAAGCGGATAAGATTTACTCTAATATGATTGTGGATGGATCTTTTTTGGATACCCCTAATGCTAATACCTTACAAAGGAAATGGGAGACTCTCAATAAGCATCTAATTTCGTACCAGCTGCATCTCGCAACTGTGCGAGAGTACTATGGCGTGGGGAGGATCCCACGGGGTCTTAGATCACATATAAGACCAACTCTGTTCGCTGACAACGATGACTTCTGCTCTAAATTTATAAAAATCACTAACAAATATGCATTTGATTTGATGCTTCTGAACATGGAGTTTTTGCAGGCCGAAATCATAACTTGTCAGGAACAGTTAAAGAATTTTGAGGATGAACTTATGACGACCATGAAATCGGACGATTTACAATAGCTTAAAAATAAATGCGACATTTTCCTTAAGAAATATAGAGAGGATACGGAAAGCATGAAGAGAAATAAATGGTTTCGGGATACGGAAGATTATAAAAGCGGCCGTATTTTCAACTGGCAGTCATCTGGAAAACGAAGACAGAATCCACAGGCTCAGAGACGAACACGGGGTCCTAGGAACCCCCGGCGACCAAGCCTCTGGTCAAAATAGCACGTGACATGAAACGCGAAACCCTCCTTACTGCGACGCAAAGAAAAAATACATTGATGCGAATCCCATACGTATCCACCTTTGGTCCAATGAGTGGACGTATGCCATCCTGAGGTTATTGAATTTGGACATCCACCCCTCATGTCTTATAGACGTGGTCCTAATTTTAAAGATAAATTAGTGCACACGGTAAAGAAGACACAAGTTCCAACACAGACGGTACTTGCGCCACCTAAACTGGGGAATTTCCCATGCCTTGGCTGCTCTAGCTGCCATAACATGACTAAAGGCAATTCGTTTACACACCCACGGACGGGGAAACGTTACCCGATTAAATATAGATTTACATGCAACACAACTTATGTTATTTATAATGTCATCACATGTCCGTGTGGCCTTATATATGTAGGCGAAATTACAAAGGAATGCGGGACTAGAATATCGAAGCACAAGAGTACGATCCGCACAGAAAGATCCGATGTACCTGTAGCTAAGCACTTTGTGGATTTCCATCATGCCATAAGTCAGCTTAAATTTCAAATAATAGATTGTGAGCCATTGAACAACAGGGGTGGCGATAGAGAGAGACGCTTAAAGCTTAGGGAAGCACGGTGGATCTTCGAATTAGACGCATTGCAACCTAATGGTCTAAATCTAGAATATGATCCTTTATCATTACTTTGAAGACTGACCCATCCAATTATGTATATATTTTAACTCTGTTTTTTTTGTCCCCACAGATCATGCGCCGCCACCGTTGCTGTGTCCACAACCTGTTTTCACTCTTCATTACTTTATTATATGACTACTAGGTTTGGCCTTTGAAAGATGCAACCCTATATATTTTTTATTTTTGTATCAATAATTAACATCTTCAATGTATTTTGTGCCAATAAAGGATGTTTTACCTGCAATATGGTATTTTTGCGTATCTTGATTCAGCGATCCATCTTTTATAAAAATTAATGATGCATGCTTGCCCCTTTAATGTTATATCTTGGAAAGACATCTGCTCACATATTTATTTGCTAAAAAATGTTTTCATTTTTTGTTATAAGATGTTATTGAATTTTCCATGTAATATGGATCGCTCCTGTTATGCCCTTGCGGTTTTTCTGTGTAGTTGAATGAGACGGATTGAAGACTGCAGCTGGTTTCCATGGGTACGGCCCGCTGCAGCTACTGCTGCGGGCGGGACATGGAACTCAGGCATGAAGTCTCGCGTGATCTCGCTTCCGATGTTGTTGATAGCAACGAGCATCGCCGGATGGTTACCATCACTACACATTGGGTTACGCGAGTCTCCGTAACTTCAAACGCACGCGCAGATTCGGATTCGGGATACCCGATGGATCAGTGACGTTTCTAGACGGCGCAACGCCCTTTGATGACGTCGGACGCCGCCCCCAAGCAAAGAATGGTGAAGCGGTTATGGAACAGCATGGAGGACGGTAACGGCATGGTCGACAGGTGTATGTGGGTGTTTTTTAATTATGTGTCTGTTTCATGATAGGTGGAGGTGTTGTATAAATGCTTTATGTGTATTATGTGATTTTATGCACTTGAAAAAGGCCCTTAGTCGGGTCGAAACGTTGTGCGTTTTACTGGATTTTTTGGATTCAATAAAGAGGCATCTGCTGATGCACTTTTAAAGGAAACTTCAACCACTTCTGGCGCTGCCTATTACTTACTTTTGGAACTGATGGTTTGTGGAAGATCCAAGGGAATCGGATCTTCATATATGGGCTTTTGTGCACCTTTCTGTCCTTCCTCCCACTATAGTGGTGTTTGTATCTAACGGAGTGCTGCTGTAACTTTGACTACTTGGATAACAATAATGGTAGCCCGGCGCCATTGTCCAATGAATTTCAAAGGCAGTAGGATAAGATTTATCCAACTTCTCTTTTTATTGTGTCAATTAAAACCAGCAGATACGCGGGTCAGAGTAGGACCTTTCATCAGTCAAGCTGGGTTAGACATAACTCTAGTTGGGGAAAAAAACTCGAAGGTGCTGCGAGCCTACCAGGGAACAGCAGAAGAAGTGGTCTTGATAGACTGTGCAATATCGCTGCGTTTTCTCGCAATGATATCGCGATTTTGTGTCTGGGTCATTTAATAAAGACTGAAAGCTTTTAACCCAACACTGGATTTTCTCCATTTTCCTGTTCATCAGTTATGGATAAATTGCTGCGGCTCTGAAGGCCAGGGATGGTCCAATGCACTACTATATGGGGGCTCTAGTAAAGTGGCTATTCATTGTATATATAAAATTGGATGCTGCAGGAGAAATACCTGGCTGGCCCCAGCTTTCCCCAGCAAAATCAGATGTTTGTTAGGAGTGCCAGGAGCGAGGCCTCGGGCAACCAGCTGATATCACCAAGGGTTGCATTGTGAAACACCCTATTTCTTTAGCCACTCATGTGTTCACAGACATAAATATATATATATATATATATATATATATATATATATATATATATATTTCTAATTTTAACAAAAAGCAGAACCTTGTCATAAGCAATGAGCATATTTGGCAAATCTGAAAACTTGACTCATCTGGGAATTTCTTGTTGTGAAGCTGTATTTCCTCAAGACAAATGAGGCTAAATAATACAGGTCTATACCTCAGTCTATATTACCTTACACAAGGGAAATATAAGAATTTGACCAGTAAGCAAATTTTTCACAGATTTGCTCATCTCCATTTCTCATATTTATAAATCATATCACCTTATCCATTACAGTGAAACGTTTTTCACATTTGTGTGCAAGTAACCAGTTAGTGCAACAGGTTGTAAGTTTACGTTTTGGCAGGGTGGTAGTTAATGCAATAGGACTAGAGATGAGCGAGCACCAAAATGCTCGGCTGCTCGTTGCTCAAGTCGAACTTTCCGTAATGCTTGAGAGCTCGTTTCGAGTAACGAACCCCATTAAAATCAATTGGCGACTCGAGCATTTTTGTATGGGACCGATGCTCTCCATAGGTCATGACTTGTCAAACACCAGAAAGTCATGGAAACACCACAGAAACAGATAGGGAAGGGCAGGGGCAGCATGCATGGCTGCATCTGAGGCTCCCAGGTCCTACTATTAAGCCAAAATGGGGGCAAGAGCCTGGCGGTCACCCCCCTAACAATTTACTTGGGACAGACCATAAGCAGCAAGGCACACGCGCTGGCACATCTTAGCTAAGCACCACACTACCTGCAACCAAGGACAATCACTGCCTGCGGCTCCTGGGTTACATGCTGGCATTGCTGTCCACACCCCCCCCCCCCCCGCACGACCCTGCATCCACAGCGCACCCAAAATTTTCCCAGCGCATCTCTCAGCTGGCCTCATGCCACACGCTCGCTTCATAGCCGCACCACCCTCATGTCTATTTTTAAGTGCGTACTGGATGAGGAGGAACCGGAGGCACACACTGCAGAGGGTTGGCAGGGCTAGGCAGCGACCCTCTTTGAAAGTGTGGGCGATAGCCCACAATGCTGTTGAGAATTGATGATAAATTGATGCATGATCATTCCAATCCCGTGCCACCTCCGTCACAAAATTGTCAGGAGCCACAAACGTGGGCATAAACGGGACTCAGGTGCCAGCACTTCTACACATCTCCACAATGCAGCAATACTCTGTGTGGGAAGCACGTGAGTGGGCCCAGGGTCAAGCTCGGTCCCAGCCTCCACCTTGTGTGACCCAAGGTGCCACAAGTTACATAGCAATGGGAAATCCATGTGTGCCCACACAATTCATTCTGTGTAGGTGTCAGATAGCTCAACACTGCAATGGGAAGTCTTTGAGTTCCTTGGCTCGCCTATGCTGTCTGTGCACAAAGATGGTATTGCACAGGAAGAAATCAGGGTGCCCAAACATGGCAGAGTTTCACCCCGCCAAGGACCTCGGCTTCGGCCCACATTTCTGCCCTAGTCAGTCAGTGTATTTGTGCCAGACAGGTAAAACACTGCGTTGGGAAGTCTTTGTGCACCCACAGCATAGGCGAGCCCAAGGAACTCAAACATGGTATTACACATGAGGAAATCAGAGTGCCCAAACATGGCAGAGTTTCACCCCACCAAGGGCCTCGGCCCACATTTCTGCCTTAGTCAGTCAGTGTATTTGTGCCAGACAGGTAAAACAATGCAATGGGAAGTCTTTGTGCACCCACAGCATAGGCGAGCCCCTGGAACCCAAGGAAAGTATTACACATGAAGAAATCAGAGTGCCCAAACATGGCAGAGTTTGACACCACCAAGGACCTCCACCTAAGCCCACATTTCTGCCCAATTCATTCTTTGTATGTGTCAGATAGCTGAACAATGCAATGTGGAAGCTTTTGTGCACCCGCAGTATAGGCAAGCCCCTGGAACCCAGGGACAGGATTAAACAGGAAGAAAAGAGAGTGCCCAAACATGGCAGAGTTTCACCCTGCCCAGGACCTCGGCCCACACCTCTGCCCTAGTCATTCAGTGTATTTGTGCCAGATAGGTAGAACACCGCAATGGGAAAGCCGTCTGCACCCTAGCCAAGTCAGTCAGTGTATTTCTGCCAGACAGGTAAAACAACGCAATGGGAAGTCTTTGTGCACCCACAGCATAGGCAAGACCCCAAGAAAAGTATTACACATAAAGAAATCAGAGCGCCCAAACAAGGCAGTTTCACCCCGCCAAGGACCTCGGCCTCGGCTCATACCCTCATTAATCGTGGGCATAAAGCGGACTCGGATGCTAGTGCAGCTGTGAACGTCTCATTAATGCAGTAACACTCCTTTTGTTTGGCCCAAACCACTGTCTCAGATAACACGAGAGAAAATACATGTTGCCCAGCGCTGATCCCCAGACCAAGCAGGAGGTGGAGGTGGCATAATAAGGCCGAGAAACCATGACCGAGGTAGGGCCCGCAGTACTCTGTGTGGGAAGTACGTGAGCGGGACCTGGGGCAGGCTTGGTCCCAGCCTTCACCTTGTGTGACCAAGGTGCTCTGAGTTAAATAGCTATGGGAAATCCATGTGTCCCCACACACTTCATTCTGTGTATGTGTCAGGCAGCTGAACACCGCAATGAGAAACCTTTCTGCACCCACAGTATAGGCGGACCTCAGTAACATTTCCGTAGCAAGAGTATAGGCGGACTCCAGTAACATTTCTGTAGCAAGAGTATAGGCCGACCCCTGTAACATTTCTGTACCAAGAGCATAGGCAGACCCCAGTAACATATATGTAGCAAAAGTATAGGCGGACCGCTGTAACATTTCTGTAGCAAGATTATAGGTGAACCCCTCAAACCTTTCAGTACCAAGAGTATAGGCGGACCCCAGTAACATTTCTGTAGCAGGAGTATAGGCGAACCCCTGAAACTTTGGTGTACCAAGAGTATAGGCAAACACCTAAAAAAGTTGGTTACCAAGAGTGTAGGCGAAGTCCAGAAAAATTAGCGGGTATGCTTATCCGTGATGATTCCCCCAGCTGCACTAAACACCCTCTCTGACAAGACGCTAGCGGCAGGGCAGGCCAGCATAAAGCGGACTTGGATGCTAGTGCAGCTGTGAACGTCTCATTAATGCAGTAACACTCCTTTTGTTTGGCCCAAACCACTGTCTCAGATAACTGTGGTAACACAAGAGAAAATACATGTTGCCCAGCGCTGATCCCCAGACCCCAAGCAGGAGGAGGAGGTGGCATAATAAGGCCGAGAAACCATGACCGAGGTAGGACCTGCAATACTCTGTGTGGGAAGTACGTGAGCAGGACCTGGGTCTGGCTCGGTCCCAGCCTCCATCTTGTGTGACCCAAGGTGCCGTGAGTTAAATAGCTGTGGGAAATCCATGTGTACGGGTGTTCCAGGACGTACAGCGCAAGTTCGTGGCATGTGTCCAGCTTTGACACCCAATATTTGTAGGGAGCAGAGGCATCATGAAGGACGGTGGTACGATCGGCTACGTACTCCCTCACCATCTTTTTACAGTGCTCCCTCCAACTTAGCCTTGACTGGGGATTGGTGACACAGTCTTGCTGGGGAGCCATAAAGCTGGCAAAGGCCTTGGAGAGTGATCCCCTGCCTAGGCTGGACATGCTGCCTGATCCCCGCACCTCCCCTGCTACTTGGCCCTCGGAACTGCGCCTTCTGCCACTAGCGCTGTCAGATGGGAACTTTAGCATCACTTTTTCCACCAGGGCCCTGTGGTATTGCGTCACTCGCGTACCCCTTTCCTCTTCGGGAATGAGAGTGGAAAGGTTCTCCTTACACCGTGGGTCTAGAAGGGTGTACACCCAGTAATCCGTGTTGGCCAGAATGCGTCTAACGCGAGGGTCACAGGAAAGGCAGCCTAACATGAAGTCAGCCATGCGTGCAAGGGTACTAGTACACAACAAATTGCTGTCCTCACTAGGAGGATGACTTTCAGGATCCTCCTCCTCCTCTTTAGCCCATACACACTGAACAGATGAGAGGCTAGCAGCATGGGTACCCTCTACAGTGTGGCCAGCTGTCTCTTCCCCCTCCTCCTCCTCCCTCCTCCCCCCTCCTCCTCCTCCAAAACGCGCTGAGATATAGACATGAGGGTGGTCTAGCTATCAAGCGACATACTGTCATCCCCCATCTCTTGTTCCAATCGTAAGGCCTCATGTCCATTCTCCATGCAGAATCCACACGGGTCCCTCCTTTCCCGGGGACATGAGGCCTGAAAATAAGAATAAACTCACCTGTCCTTGACGCTGCGTGTCTCCCCTCCGTCGCGGCCGGATCTTCTTTCTTCGGCCTGGCGGATGTGCTCGGTACGCCGGCAGCGTGCCGCGCGCATGCACCGGGCACATCTGCCAGGCCGAAGAAAGAAGATCTGGCCGCGACGGAGGGGAGACCTGCAGCGCCCAGGACAGGTGAGTTTAACTATGGTACGGGTGTTCCGTGGATCCGGACGGCTAGCATAGGCTTCAATAGAAGCCTGCGGGAGCCATCCCCACAGGAGACCCGCTATAAAAGGGAGCATGTCCATTTTTTTCCCCACATGCGGATCTGCGCCTGAAGGGAAAAATGACATCCGCAGGTATTTAACTACCTGCGGGTGTCCAATGCATCCCTATGGGGCGCGGATCTGCGTGCGGGAAAAACGTTGTGGATTTTAATCCTGTGGACATGAGGCCTAAAGCATCAGCCCTTATGCTTAGCAGCAAACTTCTCAGCAGGCAAAGCAGCAGGATGGTAACGCTAATGATTGCCGCATCGCCGCTCACCATCTGGGTAGACTCCTCAAAGTTTTCGAGGACCTGGCAGATATCTGCCATCCATGCCCACTCCTCAGTAAAGAATTGCGGAGGCTGACTACCACTCCGCCGCCCATGTTGCAGCTGGTATTCCACTATTGCTCTATGCTGCTCGTACAACCTGGCCAACATGTGCAGCATAGAATTCCAGTGTGTGGGCACGTTGCACAGCAGCCGGTGCTCTGGCAGCTGAAACCGACGTTGCAGGGTTCTCAGGGTGGCAGCGTCTGTAGTGGACTTGTGGAAATGTGCGCAGACGCGACGCACCTTGCCGAGCAGGTCAGACAAGTGGGGGGAGGTTTTCAGAAACCGCTGAACCACCAGATTGAAGACGTGGGCCAGGCATGGCACGTGTGTGAGGCTGCCGAGCTGCAGAGCCGCCACCAGGTTACAGCCATTATCACACACAACCATGCCCGGTTGGAAGCTCAGTGGCGAAAGCCAGAGATCAGTCTGCTCTGTCAGACCCTGCAACAGTTCAGGGGCCGTGTGCCTCTTGTCACCTAAGCAGATTAATTTCATCATGGCTTGCTGCCGCTTGCCCATCGCTGTGCTGCCGCACCACGAGCTACCGACTGCTGGCGACGTGCTCACACTTCTTAATTGAGACGTAGATGTGTTGGAGGAGGAGGAAGGGGAGGGTTTGGAGGAGGTGGCATAAAACGCCGCAGATACCAGCACTGAGGTAGGACCCGCTATTTTGGGTGTGGGTAGGATGTGAGCAGTCCCTGGCTCTGATTCGGTCCCAGCCTCCACCAAGTTCACCCAATGTGCCATCAGGGAGATATAGTGGCCCTGCCCGCCAGTACTTGTCACCAACCGCGTTGGTGAGGGCACGATTGATGTTGCGGGAGACGTGCTGGTGTAGGGCTGGGACGGCACACTGGGAAAAATAGTGGCGACTGGGGACCGAGTAGCGTGGGACCGCTGCCGCCATCATGTTTTTGAAAGCCTCCGTTTCCACAAGCCTATACAGCAGCATCTCCAGGCTGATTACTTTGGCAATGTGCACGTCTAAAGCTTGTGCATGTGGGTGGGTGGCGGCGTATTTCTGCTTTCGATCCAACACTTGTGTTAGCGACAGCTGAACGCTGCGCTGAGAGACATTGCTGGATGCAGTGGAGGACGGTGGAGGGTGTGGATGTAGGCCGGGAGGCACTCGTGCCTACGTCGTGGGAGGGGGGATGTATCTGCATGGCAGGTTGGGGCACAGGGCAAGAGGCAGTTGTGTGACTCGGAGGCGGTGAATGTCCTTTGTCCCACCTTGTGGGGTGCTTGGCCATCATATGCTTGCGCATGCTGGTGGTAGTCAGGCTGGTAGTGTTGGCTCCCCGGCTGATCTTGGTGCGACACAGGTTGCACACCACTGTTCGTCGGTCATCCGCTCTCTCACTGAAAAACATCCACACCTTTGAACACCTTGCCCTCTGCACGGAGGCTTGCCGTGAGGGGGTGCTTTGGGAAACAGTTGGGGGATTCTTCGCTGTGGCCCTGCCTCTACCCCTGGCCACTCCACTGCCTCTTCCAACCTGTCCTGCTGCTGCACTTGCCTCCCCCTCTGAAGCCCTGTCCTCAGTAGGCTTAGCAAACCAAGTGGGGTCAGCTCTTCCTCCGAATCCTCTGTGCGCTCCTCCCTCGGAATTACTGCCCTTACTATTACCTCACTGACAGACAACTGTGTCTCATCATCCTCATCCACAAAAAGCTCCTGAGACAATTGCTGGAAGTCCCCAGCCTCATCACCCGGACTTCGGGAACTTTCCAAAGGTTGGGCATCGGTCACGACAAACTCCTCAGGTGAGAAAATAACTGTTTTTTCCCACTCAGGGCAGGGACCCGAGAACAGTTCATGGGAGTCTGCCTGCTCAGAATATGTCATTTTCATGGAATGAGGAGGCTGGGAGGAAGGAGGACCAGCAGCCAGAGGATTCAGAGTTGCAGTCCGTAGGCCGGGAATAGTGGACTGCGTAGAAGACTGGATGGTCGACACACTGCTGGACGCGTTTTCTGCCATCCACAACAGGACCTGCTCGCACTGTTCTGTTTGTAATAAAGGTCTACCACGCGGACCCCCAAATTGTGATATGAAGCTGGGGAGGCCAGAAACTTGCCTCTCTCCTAATTCCTCAGCAGCCGGCTGTGATTCACCACGACCAGGAACTCGGCCTGTGCCCACACCCTTACTTGGACGCCCGCGTCCACGTCCTCGACCCCTACCCCTACTCCTCATCATGGCGGATTAAGAATAGAGCAGGGTGCAAATAAATTACCCCACTGTACAGCGCTGACAACTGTGGCTTAATTCACCGCACACAGAGACCTGTAGATAGCGGAGGCTCCATGCTGTGACTTGAAAAAATTAACCCGCTGTCTTGCACTGATACCTACCTAGGGGTAATTTACCACTTACAGAGACTGTATAGAGTGGGAGAAGACTCTAAAGACAGTGGTTAGTTCTGGTAACTGCGGCTATCTCAACACCCCCAAGGAAAGGGTATTGTGAGACGCTCTGCACAGTGGCCGAGCTAAAATAGTTTGGTGTTAAATTACCTCGGTGTAATGCACTGCAGGCTGAGAACACTATAACTGAAAGGGTGGGAATAGGCCTAGATGCGTAATACAAAAGTTGGTGCACTACTGCTCCCTGCCAGCCACAACTATAATGCACACGGTGAGATGTAGCCCTAAGAAGGGCCATTGGGGTTCTTGTACAGAGGATCAGGAGGACTGTAAAACTTTCCATATATAAGTAGCTATGTCCCTACACTCTTCCTACGGTACTGCATGCACATAACAGTATACCTGAAATGGCCTGCACAGCCCTAGATGCTTAAAAAAAAATTGGTGCACTACTGCTCCCAGCCAGCCACAACAGTAATGCACACTGTGAGGAGTATCCCTAAGAAGGACCGTTTGGGAATAAAAACTTTGCTTGCTATGAACGGTGATTCCTAGAAGCTTATTCCCATTTTTTGCAAAGGGTTACGGTTGTAGCGCAGCTAATAAGGTTTTTTTCTGCTACTATTCGATTAAGAAGGACCGTTGGGGTTCTTGATGACAGGATCCTACTCTAACACTGTCCCTATATCAGCAGCAGCAATATCCCTAACCTCTGCCAGCATGCGTCTGAGGCGAGCCGCGGGCGGGACCATTTTAAGTACTCGGCGGTCACCTGATCAGCCCAGCCACTCACTGCTGTTGGCGGGCAGAGGGCTGGCACGTAATGCCTTCCCTGCATGTTTATTGGCTAGAAAATGGTGCTAAACATGCGGGGAAGGGAAATGCAATTGACTCGAGTACCGCGTGGTGTTCGTCTCGAGTAACGACCATCTTGAGTACCCTAATACTCGAATGAACATCAAGCTTGGACGAGTGGGCTCGCTCATCTCTAAATAGGACGTAAACGTATATTCTGTGGATGGCACAGGCTCAGAATGGCACATGCAGCATCCCACTGTGGGATCCAGCTTTGACTGACAGCTGGCCTCCCAATGCAACAGTGGGGATTGTTGAGAATACCGATCCCCGCTGTCAACCCTTTGCATGTAATTTCAGTGGGCCGATGAGCTGCCATGGCAACTGGACACCAGACACTGGTGTCTGAGACTGCCATGGCCTGTGATCACTATTCTGCATTCTAATGCATTATCATAGCGATCATAGATTTTTAGGTTAAAGTCCCCTACAGTAAAAAAGTAAACAAAAAATCCCAATTTTTTGCTCACTTTTATCTCTTTGTATAAAATTTTTTTTTTAAACCTACATATTTGGTATTATCATATCCGTTATGACATGTACAATAAATTGAACACACTCATAGAATTCTAGAATGGTAGAGTTGGAAGGGACTTCCAGGCTCATTGGGTCCAACTCCCTGCTTAATCCAAGATTCACTAAATCATCCCAGACGGATGTCTGTCCAGCCTCTGTCTGTAGACGTCCATTGAAGAAGAACTCACAACCTCCCGTGGCAACCTGTTCCTGTCCTCACTGTCAGAAAGTTTTTTTTAATGTGTAATCTGTGTCACCTCCCTTTCAGTTTCATCCCATTGCTTTTAGTCTTTCCTTGTACAAATGGGCTGATCCCTCAACACTGTGACAACCCTTCAGATATTTGTAGACAGCTATTAAGTCTCATCTCAGCCTTCTTTTTTGCAAGCTAAACATTCCAAGATCCTTTAACTGTTCCTCATAGGACATGATTTGCAGACCGCTCACCATCTTGGTAACTCTTCTCTGAACTTGCTCCAGTTTGTCCATGTCTTTTTTAAAGTGGCATGCCAGGAACTGAACACTGTATTCCAGATGAGGTCTGACTGAAGCTACATTCGCACCGGACGACTGTTGGGCAAACGAGTTGCACAGGAGCGAGTATTGTTGGCTCGCAGCGGGGCAGCTGAAGGAGATTTCTCTCCTCGCTTTCCTCCACCCCTGAAAGTACTGAAAGGCTGCTGTTTATACTGTTTATACTAAACGATCATCATTCAGGATTTTATGCAGCTTAAAATTCTGAACGATGATCGTTCAGTGTAAATAGCAGCGGTTCAAGTGAATGCACTGGGGCAACAGCACAGGAGTGAGTACATGCAGGGATGAATGTTAGGTATCATTTGCCTGACAGACATCCTGTATAAATGGGGCTTAAGGAAGAGTAGAGGGGCATAATTACCTCATGTAAATTAGATTGTATGCTTCTCTTAATACATCCCAGAATTGTGTTTGCCTTTTTGGCTGCTGCATCACATTGTTGACTCATGTTCAGTTTATGATCTATTAGTATACCTAAGTCTTTTTCACATGTGCTGCTTAGCCCAATTCCTCCCATTCTGCATATGCTTTTTTCATTTTTCTTGCCCAGATGTAGGACTTTGCATTTCTCCTTGTTAAATACCATTCAGTTAGTCACCGTCCACTGTGCAAGCTTTTATTTTTGAATCCCCTCCTTGTTCTTCGGTGTTAGCTATTCCTCCTAACTTTGTGTCGTCGGCAAATTTAATCAGTTACCCTAAATTCCCTCCTCCACATCATTTATAAAAATGTTGAACAACACTGGGCCCAGGACAGAGCCTTGTGGTACCCCACTTAATACATCCTTTCACTTGGATGTGCAGCCATTTATGACCACTCTTTGAGTACGATCACTCAACCAGTTGTGCATCACAGAAGGGGAAATAAAAAAATTAAAAACAATCACAGAATATGGCCGTTACTTACTGACTGAGGAGTGCATATAGATGCATCATTCTCTCACTATGCAGGTAGCTGACTACCAAATGGAGGAGCCAATAACACCTGTGAGGGCACCGATGAGACACCCATTCACACTGCCTCCTGATAATGAGGGGGGTGGATGCTTGGCGTATACTCCCACACATAGTGGATACAGGGTGCCAGACCATTCTGATATATGTAGTTCACCATGCAGACCAGCAACCTATTAATGACGCCATGATAATTTGGCGGGTTGCCCTGCATATCCATCAGTGAACCACATTGGTACTGCCACCCTGGGCTCCCCCTGGAGTCTCAATGCCACACTGCATGTGAATGATAGATAATAAATGCAAGGCATTGGTTGGATGTGGGCCAAGATACATGAGCCCACTAACCACTTCACAGTTCCTTGCGTTGTAGTGGGTCCCTACACTATTATAAATGCTTCACAGAAGGGGAAATAAAAAATTAAAAACAATCACAGAAAATTGGCCGTTACTTACTGAGTAAGGAGTGCATATAGATGCATGCTCCTCTCACCATGCAGGTAGCTGACTACCAAATGAAGGAGCCAATAACACCTGTGAGGGCACCGATAAAACAACCACTCACACTGTCTCTTGATAATCAGGGGGGTGGATGCTTGGCGTATACTCCCACACATAGTGGATACAGGGTGCCAGACCATTCTGATATATGTAGTTCACCATGCAGACCAGCAACCTATTAATGACGCCATGATAATTCGGCGGGTTGCCCTGCATTTCCTTCAGTGAACCACAATGTTACTGACACCCTGGGCTCTCCCTGGAGTCTTAATGCCATACTGCATGTGAATAATAGATAATAAATGCAAGGCATTGGTTGAATGTTGGCCAAGATACATGAGCCTACTTCACGGTTCCTTGCATTGTAGTGGGTCCCTACACTAATATAAATGCATCACAGAAGGGGAAATCAAGAATTAAAAACAACCACAGAAAATGGCCGTTACTTACTGACTGAGGAGTGCATATAGATGCATCCTCTCACCATGCAGGTAGCTGACTACCAAATGGAGGAGCAAATAACACCTGTGCAGCTACCTGCATGGTGAGAGGATGCATCTATATGCACTCCTCACTCAACCAGTTGTGAATCCACCTAACAGTTGCCTTGTCAATCCCATATTTTGTCATTTTTTCAATAAGTATATTATGAGATACTTTGTTAAAGGCTTTATAAAGTCATGATATCCTATATCTACCACATTTCCCTGATCAACCTAGTTGCTGATTTTGTCATAGGCCTCCTGCAGATGGGCGGAATTTTCCACTGCGGGATTTCCCGCAGAATTTCCGCCTGTGCCTGCTGCCATAGGATTACATTACATAATGCAATCCTATGCACACAGCCACGATTTGTCCGCGTGAAAACACGCGCGGAAAACAAATCGCGGCATGTTCTATTTCTGCGCAGGTCTCGCAGAGGCCCGCATAAAAAAATGTCCCTAGTGACGCACCGGCTCCGCTCTGCACATGCACCGGCTGAGCGGCAGCCAGCACATAGAAGAATGGAGGAGACGCGGGAGCAGGTGAGCCGCACTGGTCACTGCAGGGGCATGGGTCGGATCCTAATTTGTTCAAAGATCTTTTCCGGTATAGAAATCAGACTCACAGGCCTGTAGTTTCCTGGATCCACCTTCTTCCCTTTTTTGAAAGTAGGGACAACATTTGCCCTTTTCCAATCTTCTGGGACTTCTCCTGTTCTCCAGGAATTTTCAAAGATTATAGCGATTGGTTCAGCAATTACCTCCAATTCTTTCTTTAGTATCCTAGGATGTAATTCATCTGGACCTGGAGACTTGAAATCAAGTAAGATAGCTAAGTGTTCCCTTACCATATCTCAGTTTATAGACAGCCTGCATTCTTTTATTCCTCCAATAGCACAGGGAAGATCAGTTGATATTGAGAGAAAACAGATACAAAACAGGAATTTTAAAGTTCGGCCTTCTCAACATTATTCTTAACCAATTTACCATTTTCATCCTATAACATCCTATAGCATCTTTGACCTGTCTTTTGCTTTTGTTAAAGATGGTATCTAGAGATGAGCGAACACCAAAATGTTCGGGTGTTCGTTATTCGTAACGAACTTCCCGTGATGCTCGAGGGTTCGTTTCGAACAACGAACCCCATTGAAGTCAATGGGCGACCAGAACATTTTTGTATTTCGCCGATGCTCGCTAAGGTTTTCATGTGTGAAAATCTGGGCAATTCAGGAAAGTGATGGGAATGACACAGTGACGGATAGGGCAGGCGAGGGGCTACATGTTGGGCTGCATCTCAAGTTCCCAGGTCCCACTATTAAGCCACAATACCGGCAAGAGTGGGCCCCCCCCCTCCCAACAACTTTTACTTCTGAAAAGCCCTCATTAGCATGGCATACCTTTGCTAAGCACCACACTACCTCCAACAAAGCACAATCACTGCCTGCATGACACTCCACTGACAATTCTCCTGGGTTACATGCTGCCCAACCGCCCCCCCTCCCCCCCACAGCGCACACCAAAGTGTCCCTGTGCAGCCTTCAACTGCCCTCATGCCACACCACGCTCATGTCTATTTAGAATTGCGTCTGCCATGACGAGGGACCGCAGGCACACACTGCAGAGGTTGGCACGGCTAGGCAGCGACCCTCTTTAAAAGGGGCGGGGCGATAGCCCACAATGCTGTACAGAAGCAATGAGAAATAGAATCCTGTGCCACCGCCATCAGGAGCTGCACACGTGGGCATAGCAATGGGGAACCTATGTGCCACACACTATTCATTCTGTCAAGGTGTCTGCATGCCCCAGTCAGACCGGGCTTTTTAATTCATAGACACAGGCAGGTACAACTCCCTATTGTGAGGTCCCTGTCGACCCACAGCATGGGTGGCTCCCTGGAACCCACCGGCGGTACACAGAAATATCCCATTGCATTGCCCAACACAGCTGAGGTAGTAATGTCGTGCTTAATGCAGGTGGGCTTCGGCCCACACTGCATGCCCCAGTCTGACTGGGGTTCTTTATAAGTGTACAGATGTAGTAAAAACTCCGTGTGCACCTACAGCATGGGTGGGTGCCAGGAAGCCACCGGCGGTACATAGAAATATCCCATTGCATTGCCCAACACAGCTGAGGTAGTAATGTTGTGCTTAACCCTTTCCAATCCAATTTGTATATGGTTTTCCTAGGGGGCTTACTCTTTTTCTGCCGTTATACAACGGCGCTATATGCTGGCTAAAGCCAGTACTGCATGAGCTGACACGTAGGATAGGCTCCGACAGCAGAGAGGCTGGCAATATACAGTAAGAGAACCCCGACGGACGTCTACCAACAACGGAGCTGTACAGCCTTAAACCCTAATGTCTTCACAGGTCACACAGTGGACTGGAAAGGGTTAATGCAGGTGGGTTTCGGCCCACACTGCATGCCCCAGTCAGACTGGGGTTCTTTACAAGTGGACACATGTAGGTTTAACTCCCTGTGGACCCACTGCCTGGGTGGGTGCCAGGAAGCCACCGGCGGTACATAGAAATATCCCATTGCATTGCCCAACACAGCTGAGGTAGTAATGTCGTGCGTAATACAGGTGGGCTTCGGCCCACACTGCATGCCCCAGTCAGACGGGTTCTTTAGAAGTGTACAGATGTATTAAAAACTCAGTGTGCACCTACAGCATGGGTGGCTCCCTGGAACCCACCGGCGGTACACAAAAATATCCCATTGCATTGCCCAACACAGCTGAGGTAGTAATGTCGTGCGTAATACAGGTGGGCTTCGGCCCACACTGCATGCCCCAGTCAGACTGGGGTTCTTTACAAGTGGACACATGTAGGTTTAACTCCCTGTGGACCCACTGCCTGGGTGGGTGCCAGGAAGCCACCGGCGGTACATAGAAATATCCCATTGCATTGCCCAACACAGCTGAGGTAACGTCAGCTGTAATGCAGGTGGGCTAAAAATTAATTTGATTACACTGTAGGCGAGGGCCCACAAAAATTGCTGTATCAACAGTACTAATGTACATCCCAAAAATTGGCCATGGCCAGCCAAGAGGGCAGGTGAAACCCATTAATCGCTTTGGTTAATGTGGCTTAAGTGGTAACTAGGCCTGGAGGCAGCCCAGTGTAACGAAAAATTGGTTCAAGTTAAAGTTCCAATGCTTTTAAGCGCATTGAAACTTATAAAAATTGTTCTGAAAAATTATTTGAGTGAGCCTTGTGGCCCTAAGAAAAATTGCCCGTTCAGCGTGATTACGTGAGGTTTCAGGAGGAGGAGCAGGAGGAGGAGGAGGAGGAATATTAGACACAGATTGATGAAGCAGAAATGTCCCCGTTTTGGATGGTGAGAGAGAACGTAGCTTCCATCCGCGGGTGCAGCCTACGTATTGCTTACGTATCGCTGCTGTCCGCTGGTGGAGAACAGAAGTCTGGGGAAATCCAGCCTTTGTTCATCTTGATGAGTGTTAGCCTGTCGGCACTGTCGGTTGACAAGCGGCTACGCTTATCTGTGATGATTCCCCCAGCCGCACTAAACACCCTCTCCGACAACACGCTAGCCGCAGGACAAGCAAGCACCTCAAGGGCATACAGGGCTAGTTCAGGCCACGTGTCCAGCTTCGACACCCAGTAGTTGTAGGGGGCAGAGGCGTCACCAAGGATGGTCGTGCGATCCGCTACGTACTCCCTCACCATCCTTTTGCAGTGCTCCCGCCGACTCAGCCGTGACTGGGGAGCGGTGACACAGTCTTGGTGGGGAGCCATAAAGCTGGCCAGGCCCTTAAAGACTGTTGCACTGCCTGGGATGTACATGCTGCTTGATCTACGCACATCCCCTGCAACATGGCCCTCGGAACTGCGCCTTCTGCCACTAGCGCTGTCGGCTGGGAATTTTACCATCAGCTTGTCCGCAAGGGTCCTGTGGTATAGCAACACTCTCGAACCCCTTTCCTCTTCGGGAATCAGAGTGGGCAGGTTCTCTTATACCGTGGATCGAGCAGTGTGTACACCCAGTAATCCGTAGTGGCCAGAATGCGTGCAACGCGAGGGTCACGAGAAAGGCATCCTAACATGAAGTCAGCCATGTGTGCCAGGGTACCTGTACGCAACACATGGCTGTCTTCACTAGGAAGATCACTTTCAGGATCCTCCTCCTCCTCCTCCTCCTCCTCCTCCTCAGGCCATACACGCTGAAAGGATGACAGGCAATCAGCCGGTGTACCGTCAGCAGCGGCCCAAGCTGTCTCTTCCCCCTCCTCCTCATCCTCCTCATGCTCCTCCTCCTCCTCCTGTACGCGCTGAGAAATAGACAGGAGGGTGCCCTGACTATCCAGCGGCATACTGTCTTCCCCCGCCCCCGTTTCCGAGCGCAAAGCAGCTGCCTTTATGGTTTGCAGGGAATTTCTCAAGATGCATAGCAGAGGAATGGTGACGCTAATGATTGTAGCATCGCCGCTCACCACCTGGGTAGACTCCTCAAAATTACCAAGGACATGGCAGATGTCTGCCAACCAGGCCCACTCTTCTGAAAGGAATTGAGGAGGCTGACTCCCACTGCGCCGCCCATGTTGGAGTTGGTATTCGACTATAGCTCTACGCTGTTCATAGAGCCTGGCCAACATGTGGAGCGTAGAGTTCCACCGTGTGGGCACGTCGCACAGCAGTCGGTGCACTGGCAGCTTAAAGTGATGTTGCAGGGTGCGCAGGGTGGCAGCGTCCGTGTGGGACTTGCGGAAATGTGCGCAGAGCCGGCGCGCCTTTACGAGCAGGTCTGACAAGCGTGGGTAGCTTTTCAGAAAGCGCTGAACCACCAAATTAAAGACGTGGGCCAGGCATGGCACGTGCGTGAGGCTGCCGAGCTGCAGAGCCGCCACCAGGTTACGGCCGTTGTCACACACGACCATGCCCGGTTGGAGGCTCAGCGGCGCAAGCCAGCGGTCGGTCTGCTGTGTCAGACCCTGCAGCAGTTCGTGGGCCGTGTGCCTCTTATCGCCTAAGCTGAGTAGTTTCAGCACGGCCTGCTGACGCTTGCCCACCGCTGTGCTGCCACACCGCGCGACACCGACTGCTGGCGACATGCTGCTGCTAACACATCTTGATTGTGAGACAGAGGAGGAGGAGGAGGAGGAGGGTGCTTTAGTGGAGGAAGCATACACCTCCGCAGATACCAGCACCGAGCTGGGGCCCGCAATTCTGGGGGTGGGTAGGACGTGAGCGGTCCCAGGCTCTGACTCTGTCCCAGCCTCCACTAAATTCACCCAATGTGCCGTCAGGGAGATGTAGTGGCCCTGCCCGCCTGTGCTTGTCCACGTGTCCGTAGTTAAGTGGACCGTGGCAGTAACCGCGTTGGTGAGGGCGCGCACAATGTTGCGGGAGACGTGGTCGTGCAGGGCTGGGACGGCACATCGGGAAAAGTAGTGGCGACTGGGAACTGAGTAGCGCGGGGCCGCCGCCTCCATGATACTTTTGAAGGACTCCGTTTCCACAACCCTATACGGCAGCATCTCAAGGCTGATGAATTTTGCGATGCGGACGGTTAACGTTTGAGCGTGCGGGTGCGTGGCGGCGTACTTGCGCTTGCGCTCGAACACTTGCGCAAGCGACGGCTGAACGGTGCGCTGAACTACACTGCTGGATGGGGCCGAGGACAGCGGAGATGAGGGTGTGGGTGCAGGCCATGAGGCGGTAGTGCCTGTGTCCTGAGAGGGGGGTTGCATCTCAGTGGCAGGTTGGGGCACAGGGGGAGAGGCAGGGGTGCAAACCGGAGGCGGTGAACGGCCTTTGTCCCACCTTGCGGGGTGCTTGGCCATCATATGTCTGCGCATGGTGGTGGTGGTGAGGCTGTTGGTGTTGGCTCCCCGGCTGAGCTTTGCGCGACAAAGGTTGCACACCACTGTTCGTCGGTCGTCAGGCGTCTCTGTGAAAAACTGCCAGACCTTAGAGCACCTCGGCCTCCGCAGGGTGGCATGGCGCGAGGGGGCGCTTTGGGAAACACTTGGTGGATTATTCGGTCTGGCCCTGCCTCTACCCCTGGCCCTGGACACCGCACTGCCTCTTGCAACCTGCCCTGCTGATGCCCTTGACTCCCCCTCTGAAGACCTGTCCTCCTGAGTAAGCGTTGCACACCAGGTGGGGTCAGTCACCTCATCGTCCTGCTGCTCTTCCTCCGAATCCTCTGTGCGCTGCTCCCTGGGACTTACTGCCCTTACTACTACCTCACTGCAAGACAACTGTGTCTGATCGTCATCGTCCTCCTGACCCACAGAAAGTTGTTGAGACAGTTGGCGGAAGTCCCCAGCCTCTTCCCCCGGACCCCGGGAACTTTCGAAAGGTTGGGCATCAGTGACGATAAACTCCTCTGGTGGGAGAGGAACCGCTGCTGCCCAATCTAAGCAGGGGCCCGAGAACAGTTCCTGGGAGTGCTCCCGCTCCTGAGCAGGTGTTATTGTAGTGGAGTGAGGAGGCTGGGAGGAAGGAGGAGCAGCAGACAGAGGATTCGGATTGGCAGCAGTGGACGGCGCAGAACTGCGGGTAGACGATAGGTTGCTCGAAGCACTTTCTGCCATCCAGGACAGGACCTGCTCACACTGCTCATTTTCTAATAACCGTCTCCCGCGTGGACCCATTAATTGGGCGATGAATGTGGGGACGCCAGAAACGTGCCTCTCTCCTAATCGCGCAGTAGTCGGCTGCGACACACCTGGATCAGGAGCTTGGCCTGTGCCCACACCCTGACTTGGCCCTCCGCGTCCTCGGCCGCGTCCACGTCCTCTAGGCCTACCCCTACCCCTCAGCATGCTGTATTACCAGTGATTTGATTTCACAGGCAGGAAATAAATTGGCGCAAGACTGCAGGCCAAATATAATTTTTGCCCTTTTTGGAAAACGAAAGGCCCCACTGCCTCTAGTGAATGAATTATCTAAGTTTAATAACTGTGCTGTGTCCCTGCTTATGTGTCACAGAACGTGAGGGTAGCAGAGTTATTATAACTCTTGGAAAGCAGGTATTTTTTTCCCAATTAAGGAAAGCAAATGGCGAAGCCAGCAGTAAAGCGTAGCTGGGTGCGTATGATTTAGCAATGTTTTTCACGCAGCTCACACGTCTCCACAGGCGTAAGGACGGACAGAGGCTGGACAAATAGATTTGTTTTCAGTTTTTTCCCACCAACAGGCAGCACTGCGTATATTCAATGAACATGAGAAGTTTAATAACTGTGCTGTGTCCCTGCTTATGTGTCACAGAACGTGAGGGTAGCAGAGTTATTATAACTCTGGCAGAGCAGGTATTTTTTTCCCAATTAAGGAAAGCAAATGGCGAAGCCAGCAGTAAAGCGTAGCTGGGTGCGTATGATTTAGCAATGTTTTTCACGCAGCTCACACGTCTCCACAGGCGTAAGGACGGACAGAGGCTGGACAAATAGATTTGTTTTCAGTTTTTTCCCACCAACAGGCAGCACTGCGTATATTCAATGAACATGAGAAGTTTAATAACTGTGCTGTGTCCCTGCTTATGTGTCACAGAACGTGAGGGTAGCAGAGTTATTATAACTCTGGCAGAGCAGGTATTTTTTTCCCAATTAAGGAAAGCAAATGGCGAAGCCAGCAGTAAAGCGTAGCTGGGTGCGTATGATTTAGCAATGTTTTTCACGCAGCTCACACGTCTCCACAGGCGTAAGGACGGACAGAGGCTGGACAAATAGATTTGTTTTCAGTTTTTTCCCACCAACAGGCAGCACTGCGTATATTCAATGAACATGAGAAGTTTAATAACTGTGCTGTGTCCCTGCTTATGTGTCACAGAACGTGAGGGTAGCAGAGTTATTATAACTCTGGCAGAGCAGGTATTTTTTTCCCAATTAAGGAAAGCAAATGGCGAAGGCAGCAGTAAAGCGTAGCTGGGTGCGTATGATTTAGCAATGTTTTTCACGCAGCTCACACGTCTCCACAGGCGTAAGGACGGACAGAGGCTGGACAAATAGATTTGTTTTCAGTTTTTTCACACCAACAGGCAGCACTGCGTATATTCAATGAACATGAGAAGTTTAATAACTGTGCTGTGTCCCTGCTTATGTGTCACAGAACGTGAGGGTAGCAGAGTTATTATAACTCTGGCAGAGCAGGTATTTTTTTCCCAATTAAGGAAAGCAAATGGCGAAGCCAGCAGTAAAGCGTAGCTGGGTGCGTATGATTTAGCAATGTTTTTCACGCAGCGCACACGTGTCCACAGGCGTAAGGACGGACAGAGGCTGGACAAATAGATTTGTTTTCAGTTTTTTCCCACCAACAGGCAGCACTGCGTATATTCTATGAATAATAACTGTGTTGTGGCCCTGCCTATACAATTCTTTCCCTGCAGTATCAATGGAGGGTGGAATGCTCTGCAGAGGCGATTTTGAGAAGCCCAAAAAAAATGCAGCACAGCTAACAGCAGCCTGGACAGTACTGCACACGGATAAATATGGCCCTAGAAAGGACCGTTGAGGTTCTTGAAGGCTACACTCACTCCTAACACTCTCCCTGCCTATGCAGCACTTCTGTCCCTAATGCCAGGTGCAACGGTCTGCAGAGGCGATTTTGAGAAAAAAAAAAATCCCACTGCTAACAGCAGCCAACACACAGCTATCAGTGGCCCTAATAAGGACCTTTGGGGGGTCTTGAAGCCTACACTAACTACCAATTCTTTCCCTACAGCAGCTCCGGTATAAACAGCACTGTCCCTCATCTAACTCACAGCGCATCTGAGGCGAGCCGCGGGAGGGGCCGACTTTTATATTAGGCGAACACCTGATCTCGCCAGCCACTCACAGCAGGGGGGTGGTATAGGGCTTAAACGTTGCAGGGGGAAGTTGTAATGCCTTCCCTGTCTTTCAATTGGCCAGAAAAGCGCGCTAACGTCTCAGGGAAGGAAGTGAAAGTAACCAGAACACCGCATGGTGTTCGTTACGAATAACGAACATCCCGAACACCCTAATATTCGCACGAATATCAAGCTCGGACGAACGCGTTCGCTCATCTCTAATGGTATCGGATGCTTACAGGATGAAAATGGTGAATTGGCTAAAAATGATGTTGACAAGGCCGATCTTTTAAAATTATTCCACTATTTAATCTTGCATTAATAAAACATAAAAAACAGACCCTAAACAACAGGGGCAAAATGCTTTTTTCATTCATTTTGCCTATCAAAAAAATGCAATAAAAGTGATCGCAAAAAACTATATGTACCTTAAATGGTATTATGAAAACTACAGCTCCTCACACAAAAAACAAGCCCTCACAAAGCTCCGACCATGGAAAAATAAAATAGTTATGGGGCTTTGAATGCAGTGATGGAGATAAAAATCTTTAAAAAAAATTGTCGCATCCTTATGACTAATGAATTAAAGCAAAAATAGAAAATATTGTTTTCTTTCAATTTTAAAAATTGTTTTCTTTCCATAAGGCTCAGCCTCTCAGAATCTGTGGCTAATAGCAGAGCTATAAGCCCCGTACCCTCCAATTTACTACCTGGCCGGGAGTGGGGGATGGGGAGAGGAGACTGGCATCTGCTAATGTCAATCTTTTGACCGCTGCTGCACTCTGTAAAGATTCTGTCCGCCAGCCTGAGCCACAGCCAGGGAGGGGAAACAGAGAGAGGGCCCAAGTTCCCATGATACAAGCACTGGAAAGTTGTAAAAGCCTCCTAGAGTATGTGACTGCATGGACTATGACCCCAGTGTTGTTCCCAGGCTGTGGAAGCAGTGCAGGAGGAGATTACTGGTGATCAGAGGGCAGATGCTGAGGTCACCAAAAGGGACCGATGACCATGGCCAAACAAGAATGACACAGACTGCGTGGAAGGAGAAGAAGGCTACCCTCCCATAGGGGCTTGGTCCCAAAGTAAAAGTGGATTTGGAACTTCGAAAACTGTCAGATATGTGAGGCGGCCTAAAATGACTAAGTGACTACAATTACATCTCCTTTGCATATGGCTGGGCAGAAGATACTTTTAAATCAACCCTCCAGTTTGAGGACAAATTCCTGGGACTGGGAGAGTTAGGGATTTATTACCTTTTCTTCTCTACCCGCCATCCGATCTATTTGTTCTGGTCCCAGTTTTTTTCTGTCCAAGATGGCACATGCAATTTTCTATTTGGCTAACGCTCACTGAACATTGCTCACTGATCAGAAAGCAGGTATAGCACATTAGTAGTCTAACACTAGCAATGCACTGTGGGGATTAGGGGGTCTAATGATTGTGCAAGCCATCTTGAACAGCCTAAAATGGGACCTAAACCAGCAGATCAGAGGGATGGCAGAAAAAAACAACTGTAGATAATATGCCCACAACCACTGAAACTGAATGGTCGCTTTGATTGAACAGCCACCATTTTTTAATATCTAAATAGGGTAAAAATTCTGTGTTGATAAGGCTACTTTCACACCTGCATTCGGGTCAGTTCAGGGTTTCCGTCTCTCTGCTCCATTTTTGGAGAAGAGAAACAGAGATCTAAAACAGAAAAAAAAATATCTATTTTTTTCCCCATTGATTTCAATGGGGTTTCAAAAAAATGGAAAGCAAATTGAAAGGTTTCCATTTGTTTTTTTGGACAGAAAAATAACGCAGCAGACTGTGCTATTTCTCCGTTAGAAAAAAAAGAAACCTAACAGAATGGAAGTAAGCAGAAACCTCTCCATCTTTTTGAGACCCCATTGGAATCAGCACTGATAAAAATGAATCTGCTTTTTTCATGGTTTTTTTCAGTTTCTATTCTCCAAAAAGTAAGCAGAGAGACAGAAACCCTGAACTGACCCGACCGCAGACGTGAAAGCAGCCTTAATGTACTAGGGACCTTTCATACAGAACGGAATTGTCTGCAGGATGCAGCGCAGATGTGGACTTTGTCAGTTAGTGCGGATTTTGTTGTGTTTTTAAAGGGGTTGTCCCGCGAAAGCAAGTGGGTCTATACACTTCTGTATGGCCATATTAATGCACTTTGTAATGTACATTGTGCATTAATTATGAGCCATACAGAAGTTATAAGAAATTTTTCACTTACCTGTTCCGTTGCTAGCGTCCTCGTTTCCATGGAGCCGTCTAAGTTTCAGCGTCTAATCGCCAGATTAGACGCGCTTGCGCAGTCCGGGTCTTCTTCTTTTCTGAATGGGGCCGCTTGTGCCGGAGAGCGACTCCTTGTAGCTCTGCCCCGTCACGTGCCGATTCCAGCCAATCAGGAGGCTGGAATCGGCAATGGACCGCACAGAAGCCCTGCGGTCCACCGAGGGAGAAGATCCCAGCGGCCATCTTCAGCAGGTAAGTAAGAAGTCACCGGAGCGCGGGGATTCAGGTAAGCGCTGTCCGGTGTTCTTGTTTAACTCCTGCATCGGGGTTGTCTCGCGCCGAACGGGGGGGCTGTTGAAAAAAAAAAAACCGTTTCGGCGCGGGACAACCCCTTTAACTGCAGAATACATTCTGCAGAACATTTGTGCTGTTCCAATGGTATTAGTTTGGTTTTAGTGCTGTATTTATGTATTGAGTGTCAGGGTAGATAGATCTGGATATAGCTTGTCACATACCATTTTGACTTTTGGCTAACTGAGGAGGCAACACTTGGGGAACCCTGGTGTCAGGCAGGCAAATGTGGATTTGCCTTGCCCCACAGCAGTTTGGCTTTGGGCTAACTGAGATGGCAGCACCTAGAGAACCCCTGTTTTCACGCTTGACTCCTTCAAGTGGAATACTGGCATTACTATGGGGTCCCCAGATCATTATACTTACAGACAGTACTGGTTGTGGGGCATTTGATGGTGCATGGGGCAAGGCATAGAATCTGTAGGTCTAAACTGATGCATAAACGTGAAACAGTCTAGAGGGCTGTCAGTACAGGGGCACAAACAATGTCCAGGCTTAAGGTCAGGGAAGGCAGCAAGCAGAGCAGAGTCCAGAAACAAAGCCAAGGTCAAGGGAGTGCAGAAGTTATGAATATGAGGAACAGTATTAGTCAGAACCAGGAACAGACAGATGCAGCGAGCAGAAGTTGTCGGGAGTAGTTCGAGTGGGTGCGCCAACTCTGGCCTGGTCACGGTGGTGGCTACTCGGTCTATAAGGGTAGCTCATGTGGCAGGTGGGATTGCAAAGGGTTTTTGGCTAATGAAATTAGTGTTTTTTCGTGATGCCAGTGCCTTTTTGTAATCTATTGTAATGTGGTAAAACTGAAGGCACACAGTTTACGGAGAGTTGGCAATTGAATATAGTGCAAAGATTTGAGTTAAAGCAAATGATGAAATTCACCATACATTTCTCTAGCACCTCGGATGATTACCATGAATTCTTCAATTCCAACTGCAGGATGAGTTTTGGGTCGCTAGACTGAAAGGGATTCTTGTTGAAACTCTGGGGTGCTCTTAATAGTTGAAACTGGCACTGTAAGGAAGGAGTTAAGTTGCAGTACTGAATGACCTGGGGGAACAGAGGAGAGAAAATGTGTTACACACTGCCCCCCGAGCGTCAGGTGGGGTGCCCTGATCGTCCCGCACCCCACTGTCCCTGCCTACTTGCCTCGGCCCTGGCTAACCCCAGGCGGACAACTGGGCGGCGGACCCTGCGCTGGCTAGGGACCTGGCGACTACCTAGATGGAACTACTAGCAGGGGA
This sequence comes from Eleutherodactylus coqui, assembly GCF_035609145.1. Lineage (NCBI taxonomy): Eukaryota > Metazoa > Chordata > Amphibia > Anura > Eleutherodactylidae > Eleutherodactylus > Eleutherodactylus coqui. The sequence continues at coordinate 98,682,822 of NC_089845.1, read as the reverse complement.
CAGAGTGCCGACAGAAGAGGCAGGTGGAACAGACCAACAGAACGTACAAGCAGAGTAAGGCTGGAGATGGAGCTCACAGGCAAACTGACAGGACACTGACGAGCAACTAGAGCAGACTGAGACAGACCTGACTAGAGGCTAGCAGAACCAACAAGACAAAGACTGGGCAATAGATAATTAGAAGGAGCTGACTGGCAACTAGGGACTGGCTGAGGGTAACTGCAGACAGACTGGCTAGATGCAAGTAGAACTAATAACTGGCAGTGAGCTCAATTCACTGCCAGTCTTTTAACCACAAGGCTCCGCCCAGGGGCAGAGAGTGGGAGGAGGCAACTCCACCCACTGCTGTATAAGAAGAGCGGAGGAGTGCGGGCAGCACCCTACGGGCGGACACGCCCACGCCGCCACCCACCGGCCGCCCCAAGCCGCTGGGAGAACCCCGACACAGAGCTCCAGGCCGCCGGAGCCGAAGCCGTAGCGACGCGCGCCGACCGCAGGACCCCGTGCCGCCCTGCATGGTAACATCACCAAAGGGACAACAGGTTTCGATAACGACTTATGGAACCCCCTGCGAGCCCTCCTTTTGCGATTTCCAGAGGACCGGTACCCCTTCTGTCCCACCCTGTACGGCTCAGATACAGACAGACTCTTCCCACTACGCAACTGCATACGAGACCCCACCACGTCTAGCCTCTTTTGCACTTCCTTCCACCCCCCCTGCAGTACATCGGTGGCGTCATCAGCAGCAGGACAGGCCGACGGGGTGGGAAGGGAAGTCAGACCTCGGGGACTGAGTGCGGTATCAACTGAGCAGAGAGGAAGGGGAGCAAGATGGCTATGGCAGGACGGTCCCCACTGGGTCAGCTCCCCAGTGGCCCAATCGAATTGGGGGTTGTGCAATGCCAGCCACGGCATCCCTAGTACCATGTCTACCGACATTTTTTCCATCACCAGGAATGATAGATCTTCTGAGTGGCGACCCCCCACCGTGAGCTGTAACACTGGGTCCTCCATCGTACCAAACCCGAAGCAAGAGGGGTAGCATCAATGCTAGCAAAACGAATTGGCGTCTTCAGCGCCACAAATTCAGCCATCAGGGGCTCAACGAGACGCATGCTTATCAGGTTAGCGGCTGCTCCGGAATCAATAAACGCCTGCCCTGGGCGGGAGAAGTTCCAGAATCTAACCTGGCAGGGTACCAGAAGTCTAGGACGTACCTGTAGTCCTAGGCGATCCTCCCTGCAATCACCTAGGACTTGGAGTCTTTCTGCCGATTCAGACTGTGGACGCTGAGGCCTCAGGGGGCAGGTTATCACCCGATGTCCAGCTTTCCTGCAGTAGAGGCAGAGATGATGCAATAAACGAATCCGACGTCGCTCCTTGGGGTCCAGGGGGTCCAGTTCCATAGGCTCGGGAACAGAGACTGGTACGGAAGAGGAGGGAACAGGACAAATGACCTCCCTGACTCTACGGGTCGGTCTATCTTGCTTCCCAGCCCTGAGCCTCCTATCTGCCTTCACTGCTAGCGCCATAGCCTCCCTTAAGGACCCGGGAACGGGATGGGAAATTAACAGGTCTTTAACTGCGTCCGAGAGGCCCTGCAGAAAAACGTCTTTCAGCGCGCTATCGTTCCATGTCGTATCCCCCGCATAGCGTCTGAAGTTGGAGCAATAATCCTCCACACAAGACAACCCCTGCCGCAGCGCCAACAACCGCAAAACCGCCAACTCTGCTCGGTCCGGTTCGTCAAAGATGCCCCCGAGTTCCTGAAAAAAGGAGTCCACAGACTGCAGGCAGGAGGAACCCTCGGGGATGGAAAAAGCCACGCAGCAGGGACATTATCAGCCCAACCCTCTGAGTCTCCGACCCGGAAGAACGGGGACGCATCTGAAAAAACAGGCGACACGCCTGTCGGAAAACAAAAAACTTGTTCCTCTCCCCAGAAAACACCTCGGGAAGAGGGCACTTGGGTTCGGGGCTGGTTGAGGCGTCCGACCCCTGCGACACCCCCTGCTGCTCCTGGGCCACCATGCGGGCGGATAAATCCTGGATCACAGGCACCAGGGCCTGCAGCTGGTTCGTGAGGGAACTGATCGCCTCCATGACAAACAGTTTTTAAGGGACAGTTATTATGTTACGGCACTCTGCCCCCCGAGCGCCAGGTGGGGTGCCCTGATCTTCCCGCACCCCACTGTCCCTGCCTACTTGCCTCAGCCCTGGCTAACCCCAGGCGGACAACTGGGCGGCGGACCCTGTGCTGGCTAGGGACCTGGCGACTACCTAGATGGAACTACTAACAGGGGACAGAGTGCCGACAGAAGAGGCAGGTGGAACAGACCAACAGAACTTACAAGGAGAGTAAGGCTGGAGATGGAGCTCACAGGCAAACTGACAGGACACTGACGAGCAACTAGAGCAGACTGAGACAGACCTGACTAGAGGCTAGCAGAACCAACAAGACAAAGACTGGGCAATAGATAATTAGAAGGAGCTGACCGGCAACTAGAGACTGGCTGAGGGTAACTGCAGACAGACTGGCTAGATGCAAGTAGAACTAATAACTGGCAGTGAGCTCAATTCACTGCCAGTCTTTTAACCACAAGGCTCCATCCAGGGGCAGAGAGTGGGAGGAGGCAACTCCACCCACTGCTGTATAAGAAGAGCGGAGGAGTGTGGGCGGCACCCTACGGGAGGACACGCCCACGCCGCCGCCCACCGGCCGCCCCCAAGCCGCTGGGAGAACCCTGACACAGAGCTCCAGGCCGCCGGAGCCGACGCCGTAGCGACGCGCGCCAACCGCGGGACCCCGTGCCGCCCTGCATGGTAACAAAATGGAGGCCTTCCTAGGGGACAACTAACTCCTGGCAGGGTAAGGACGTATCCAACTAACAGTTGCAGAGTCTGGTTTCCCTCCGGCTCACGCGAGGCTCTGCCCTGGCTCTGGTGCCTCCTGGCAGGGTTGTGGAAGTCTCACATCCTGCCTGGCAGATCTGATTTAACCCTATAAGCAGAGAAAAACAGGGTTTTTATTCTGAAAGGTGCCTCCTATGTCCCCCTGAAGGCTCATAGCAAGGTCCCTAGGATTTATTAACCTCAAGGCTGCCCTGTAGGACCCTCCGGGTCACTACTCAGGCGGGGGCTTTGTCACAGCTGTTTCAGAACAAAATTGCTTAGGCATGCTCTCTGGTGGTAGGATGCCTAATATAGCAGAAGAGTGTCAGTGATTGGCTGAACGGAGCCAGGGAGTGTGCACTGTTTCTTTAAGGAAGGAGAAAGGAGCGTGCACCCTATGAGCAGGAGCCCGGGAGCAAACAAAGACTGAGGAAAAGTGCATGCTGTGTGAGAGGAGATGGCAACCGACTGCACACTCTACAGCAAGTGAGCGACAAACAGTTTTCACCCCTGACCTTTCCAAGTCAGATTCAGTCTTTGCTGTAGGGTCCCCAAGCTGTTACTTGCACAGATAGTCCCATTTGATGCTGCACTGGGCCAAATTGCAGTACCTGATGGGGTGAACAGGTGCTTATCCAGTAATGAAGCAAAGGGCAGGACTGGTGGCACAGAAGCAATAACGAGATTCAAGCAAAAGTTCAGTGCAGGTAGCGAGCAATAATGTAGTCCAGAAATCAGAGCCAAGGTCAGGGAGCACAGAAGTCAGAGTAGTGGACGATCAGGCAGAAGTCAAAACTGGAATATACACAAACAGGGGCTTTATCACAAATGGTGGGCAGAGACCAATACCTTAGGCATCCGCACTGAGGTATGGATGCCTACCATAGCAGATGCTGGGACAGGATTGAAAGGAGACAGGTTTAGGGAGTGCACATTTACCCTTTAATAGAGAGTGTGGGACCGTGCAAGAGACCTACAGGCAAATACCAACGAGCCAGCAGAGGAGTGAATGTAGAAGATCGCAATGCCCAACTGCAGCCCAAGCAGCAGGTAAGCGATGTGATAAATTCCTCATTAGACTGCTGAATCTCAATCAATTTCAACCTACATTGAATGAACCAAGAATTGTACTTCTCTAAAGCCAACTCTATGATTTCCTAGTGCGACTACCCAAATTAAAATATCCTAATAGGGAGAGGAAGGGGAGGAAAAAAAAATCATCCACACACCTTACATACGTTAGTGGGATAGGAGGGATACTTAATATAAGAATAAATAAAGGTTTAGATATTAGTCTACAACCATGCAGAGTTATCTCTCTTCAATCAACAATGCACCAATCCTAAATAACTGTCTGTGAGTTTTCAATCAATCTCTGACACTCTGGGGATCTCTGGAAATGTATCCAAGAACTCCAAATGCATATAAACTTCTCCTGACTGTCCCTCTCCTCCGCCACCAACTCCTCCATAGTCCTCAACTCCTTAACCTCCTGCATCCATTCGACCATTGTCGGGATCTTTTGTGTGTTCCAATGACTAGGTATGACTGAGTGTGCGGCTATAAGAAAGAAACGCAGCAGATCTTTTTTGATGGTAGACATAGCCAGATAGCATAGACAAGAGGGCTATTTGTGGAGAGGGAATAATAGAACGTTTTGTAACCTCCTTGTAAGTGGAGAACACTATATGCTAAGATGGCGGGGGAGGGAAGTCCTTGAAACAAATACAGAAAATAAGGGACATCATTAAAGATGAGCGAACGTGTCCGTTACGGACACATCCGCACCCGGACACCGGCTTTGCCGAACACTGCAGTGTTCGCGCGTAAAGGTCCGGGTGCCGCCGGGGGGCGGGGAGATGCGCGGCGGCGCGGGCGGCAGTAGCGGGGAACAGGGGGGAGCCCTCTCTCTCTCCCTCTCCCCCCCACTCCCCGCCGCACCCCCCCGCGCTGCCACGGCGGCCCCCGAACTTTTTCGCCCGAACACTGAAGTGTTCGCAAAGTTCGGTGTTCGGGCGAAAAAGGGGCGGGGCCGAACGTGTTCGCTCATCTCTAGACATCATCCATTTTGAGAACATTAATACGGCCAAACCACAACAAGAATTTTTAATAGTATGCTCTAGTACTGAGAGATCATTTAGTGAATATATTGATAAAAAATCTCCGGTTATATGTGTGCCCAGATACTTAATACTGGAATTCCTCCATTTGAATGGGAAACACTATGACAAACTGTCGACTTCTGCTGCAGGTAGAGACACGTTTAGAGCTTCCCATTTTGACATATTAATTTTAAAATTGCTCAACCTGCCAAACCTGAGAATCTCCACGAGAATCGCAGGGAGGGAGATACGTAGCTGTGTAATATACAATAACATATCATCCGTGTACAGAGACATTTTATACTCTCTGGGTCCTATTGAAAGATCATGCACACTGGGGTTCCGCCTCAAGGCAACGGCAAGGTGCTCCAACACCAGGGTGAATAACAATGGAGACAACAGGCAACACTGTCTAGTTCTGTTAGCTATTGAAAATGAGGGTGATACAATCCCATTAATTCTCATCCGCGATGTAGGCCCACTGTAGAGGCCAAGAATCCTCCCTATCGAATTCGACCCCAGGCCAATCTCTTCCAAGGCCCTAAGGAAACCCCAGTGTACCCGATCAAAGGCCTTTTCAGCATCTAAAAATATTATACATACCAGGGATTTTTGTTCCTGTCCATTTTTTTTATCCAAAGGACTGTCTTATTAGTGTTGTCCCTCACCTCCCGTCCCCCCACAAAACCCACCTGATCTCGATGTATCAAAGAAAGGAGAAATGGACTTAAACTTTTTGCCATACATTTAGAGAAAAACTTAATATCTAGGTTAATCAACGAGATTGGTCTGTAACTTGTTACCATGCGGCAGTTGCTGGTCCTCCCGGGGTGACGGTGTGCAGGGTCCCGCGGTCGGGGCGCATCCCCCCGGCTTGTTGTTCGGCTGCCGGGGGCGCGGGTGCCTGGCTTGCGCGGTGCTGGTGGCGCGCGCACCTGTGAGCGCAGCTTCCGTGCACAAGCTCCCTTTTATTATGTTTTTTCAGGAGTTGGCTGTCTCCCGCTTTTGTTTAAAGGTCGGGCAGAGATTTGCAATCACTGCCAGTTATTGGTTTCCCTCAGTGTGCTAGCTAGTCCTCTTCTGTTGGTCTCCTGCTTCTGCCAGCTTGTCTGCTACACCTTGCTATTATCTGTCAGGTTTTTCCATCTGCCTCAGTTCTGCTTAGTATTGTTCGTGTTGGTTATTTACATCTGCCTTTTCTGTTGGTATTCTACCCTTTTTCGATCCAGGTATGCCAGCATCCCTTTTTTGGTCCCTAGTTAGAGTAGGGACTGTCGCCCAGTTGCCTGCCTGGGGTTAGCCAGGAGTGGAGGCATGTAGGCAGGAACAGGGGTTATGGGTGGGATCTAGGGCACCCGGGCTGGCGTATCACGGGTAGTATACCGTAACATAATAACTGGCCCTTAAAATTACTCTCCAATGGAGGCCATGAGTACTCTCGCAAGTCAGTTGCAGGATTTAGTGGTCGTGATCCAACACCTGTCCAGTCGTATGATGGCCCAGGAGCAGTGGGAGTTAGTGCATGTTTCTACCGCCACTTCTATTCCCGAGTCCAAGTGTCCTCTTCCTGAGGTATTTTCAGGGGAGAGAAGCAAGTTTTTTGTTTTTCAGCAGGCATGTAGATTGTATTTTCAGATGCGGCTCCGCTAATCTGGCTCAGAATCCCAGAAAGTTGGATTGATTATGTCCTTACTTCGGGGTTCCCCTCAGACATGGGCCTACTCCTTGCCCGAGAGTTCAGCTTGCCTGCAGTCAGTTGATTTGTTTTTTCAGGAACTTGGAGGTATTTTTGATGAGCTGGACTGTGCGCGGTTGGCCGTATTTCATCTCATGTCTCTACGTCAAGGGCAGCAGTGGGTAGAGGACTATAGCTCTAAATTTAGACAGTATGCTGGTGACACCTTTTGGAACGATAGCATAGCGCCCTTATCGATGTGTTTTTGTTGGGTCTGCCTGACGCTGTCAAGGACCTACTCATTTCTCATCCCGCTCCCATGACACTCAATGATGCGATGGAATTGGCGGTCAAAGCTGATAGGAGGCTGAGATCTAGAAAAGAGGAGCATCAGGCCCGTAAGGCTAGGGCATCCAGCAGACCTACTCCCACTTCTCTCATGCCAATTTCTGATGCCAAGTCTATGAAAGGGGACCAGCTAAGTCCCGAGGAACGGCGACGGTTCCGGATGACTCATCGTCTCTGCCTCTATTGTGGGAAAGCCGGACATCATGTAGCGACCTGTCCTCAGAAGCGTCTACAACATCAGTCCGAACCGGCGGAAAACTTCAGATCCTAGGTGATTTTTTGGGAGGATCGCCTAGGATCACAGGTACTCCCTAAGTTGTTGGTGCCTTGTCAGATTGGCTTCCGGAATTTCACTTGGTCCGGTCAAGCTTTTATTGATTCGGGTGCTGCCCCCAATTTGATTAGCTTAAGTTTTGTCAGACCTCTGATGACTGAATTCTTGGGGTTAAAGATTCCCATTCGCTTCACTAGTATTAATTCTACCCCTCTGTCGGCAGGTGTTGTGCAATGAAGGACTCCCATTTTACAGTTCACTGTGGGTGTTCTCCATTCTGAGAATCTGTCGTTCTTGGTAATGGAAAGGATGTCCGATGATGTATTGCTTGGTATGCCCTGGTTGGCACTGCACAATCCCCGATTTGATTGGTCCACTTGGGAATTGACACATGGGGGGTTGTCCTGTCATAGTCACTTAGCAACTATATCCGTGTTTTCAGCAGATACCATTCTTAATCCTGAGTATTTGTCTGATTTTCATGACGTATTTTCTAAGAAACTGTCTGAGACTTTACCTCCCCATAGGGAGTGGGACTGTGGTATTAATTTGATCCCCGACAGTCCCATCCCTAAGGGAGCCATTTTCAATTTGTCTGGGCGTGAGCACGAAGCCCTTAAGTCCTATATCTCAGAGTCTCTGGCCAAACGACATATTAGGCCGTCCACGTTCCCTGCCGGGCAGGTCTCTTTGTAGAGAAGAAGGATGGGACATTGAGGCCTTGTGTGGATTATCAGGCTTTGAATAAAATTACAGTGAAGAACCAGTGTTCCTTGCCCCTGATTCCTGATTTATTGAATCAGGTAGTAGGGGTCCACTGGTTTTTCAAATGGGACTTAAGGGGGGCTTACAATTTAATTCCCATCTGAAACGTAGATGAGTGGAAGACCGCTTTCAACACCTCGTTCGGACATTTTGAATGTCTAGTCATGCCCTTTGGACTTGGTAATGCCCCCGCAGTGTTCCAGGGATTTATGAACGCGGTCTTCCACGACTTCCTGGGGGTATTTTTGCTCATATATCTCAATGACATTCTGGTGTACTCCCCAGACTGGGATTCACATGTGCGGCACCTGAGACTGGTTCTGACCCGTTTGCGTGAGTACCAACTTTTTTTCAAGTTGGAGAAATGCATTTTTGGTACTAAACAAGTGTCTTTCCTTGGTTATGTGATTTCACCCACGGAGATTTAAATGGATTCTGATAAAGTGGCGGCAATCTCCCAATGGGTCAGACCAGATAACCTGAAAGCTCTCCAGCGTTTTTTAGGTTTCGCAAATTTTTACCGTAAATTCATTAAGAATTATTCTGTTATTGCTCAACCCCTGACCGATCTTACCAAGAAGGGTGCCGACTTGGTAAGATGGTCGCCAGAGGCCCTAGAGGCTTCTAGTTGTCTCAAAAGGGCGTTTACTGCTGCCCCAGTGCCAGTACAGCCTGACGCGCGGCGACCGTTCTTCATTGAGGTCGATGCGTCTGAGGTGGGGGCTGAAGCTGTATTGTCTCAGGAAGTCAGTGGGAGATCTGGGTATAGTCCATGTGCGTTCTTCTCATGGAAGTTCAGTTCAGTGGAATGTAACTACGACGTGGGTAATCGTGAGTTATTGGCGATTAAGTGGTCTCTAGAAGAGTGGCAGCACCATCTTGAGGGGGCTAGGCATCCCATTATCGTGTATACTGATCATAAAAACTTGGTATATCTTGCCAATGCTAAGAGAATCACAGCTCGTCAGGCCAGGTGGGCGTTGTTTTTCACCAGGTTTAACCTCATCATTACATATATTCCAGGGGAGAAGAACATGAAGGCAGATGCTCTCTCATGGAGTTTCAGTTCGCCGGAAAGTGAGACAGTGGCTCCCGAAAATATCCTGGCACCTGGGGTGGTGGTGGCAGCTGTAGAATCTGATCTCGTTCCTCATCTACAAAATTGTCAGCAGGACGCTCCCTCCGGGGTGTCGGGGGGCAGATGGTTTGTGCCAGAGACCTTGCGTCTTAGAGTCATTGAAGAGTCTCATTCATCTGTTCTCGCAGGCCATCCAGGGGTTCAGGGGACTCTGGATCTTTGTACTAGACACTACTGGTGGCCAGGAATGTCTCGGGAGCTCTGCGACTTTGTTAAGGGATGTTCTGTCTGTGCACGCTGTAAAAGTCGTCGTCGTCCGGAGGGGCCTCGAAGCCCGTTACCGGTGCCTCCTCGTCCGTGGTCGCATTTATCACCGATCTACCTGAGTCTCAGAAGTTCACCACCATCCTAGTTGTTGTAGACCGTTTCTCAAAAATGGCACATTTCGTGGCGTTAAAGAAGCTACCTTCTGCGATAGAATTTTCTAAAATGTTTGTAAAATAAATCATTCGTCTACATGGGGTTCCCGAGAACATTGTATCTGATCGCGGTGTTCAGTTTGTTGCGCAATTCTGGTGAGCCTTCTGTAGAAACCTGGGAACACCGCTTTCCTTCTCGTCAGCATTCCACCAGCAAACTAATGGTCAGACTGAGCGGAAGAACCAGGATTTAGTGCAATATTTACGGTTGTTTGCTAACGAAAAGGCTCATCAGTGGGCAGAATTCCTGCCCTTGGCAGAGTTTGCACTAAACACCCTTACTTGTTCTTCCACTGGGGTATCTCCATTCCTTTGCGTATATGGTCAGAATCCTTGCTTCCTTACAGCTATTTCTGCGCTGTCTGCCTGTCCTGCAGCTGATGTCGCCACAGATGCGCTGCAGGGGGTATGGAAAGAAGTACGGAAGAACCTGGAAGCAACGGAGGCTCGTATGCAGTTGCGTAGTGGGAGGAGTCTGTCAGTATCTTTACCTTACAGGATGGGACAGAAGGTATATTTGTCTTCTAGAAATCTCAAATTGAAGGTTCCGTCTTTGAAACTGGCGCCGAGTTACGAAAACCCGCTTGCTTATGAACTTGATTTGCCAGCTACATGGAGGGTTCATAGGGTTTTTCATAAGTCATTATTGAAACCTTTTTTCCCTTCAGTGAGAGATCCGCGCAGAAATAAAACATGCTGCGATTTGTTTTCTGCGTGTGATTTCATGCGGACAAATCGCGGCCGTCTGCCTAGGATTGCATTTTCTAATGCAATCCTATGGCAGCAGCCACGGGCGGGAATTCTGCTGAAAATCCTGCTGCAGAATTTCCGCCCGTGTGCAGGGGGCCTTAGAGGGATATACATTGCAAATTGTGAGGGTCTTACCAGCAATGAGTGTTTTAAGAAAGAAGTAGCACCCCTCCAGATCAACCAAACTGCCCATGACCTGATGCCTCAGAGATTTATGGATCGCGATCGACACACCACTGGAATTGGAGTGCGGACTGGTACTATAGAACCATTCCGAATAATTTTTATTTTTAAGGTCCGCACATGCCCCATTCTAAAGTGTGTCTCCTGGAACAACAAATCAGGAACTTTCATCTTATGCATCTGGTATTAAAACTGGCTGCGCTTCTGAGGAACATTAAAACCTTGCACATTCCTGGTGCTGTATTTGTTATGAATTTGGCTCTAGTGCTGTAATTATGTACTGAGCTTGGTTCTGGTGTTTTGCATTCATATTATCATTTTGGTTCTGGTGCTGTGTTTATGTTATGACTTTGCTTGGGTGCTGTGTTTATATACTGAGCTGTTCTAGTGTTGTATTTATTCACTGAGATGTTCTGGTGCTGTATTTATGTTATGAGTTTGGTTCTACTGCTGTATTTATGTACTAATCTTGGTTCTCTGATGCTTTACCTATGTTATCAGCTTGTTTCTGGTGCTGTATTTATGTACCGAGCTTGGTTCTAGTGCTGTATTTATATTATGAGCTTGGTTCTGCTGCTGTATTTATGTTATAAGCTTAGTTCTGGTCCTGTTTTTATGTACTGATCTTGGTTATGTTGCTGTATTTATGTTATGAGTATGGTTCTAGTGCTGTGTTTATGTTCTGAGCTTGATTCTGGTGTTGTGTTTGTGTTATCATCTTGGTTAGGGTGTTGTAATTATGTATTATTATTATGAATTTGTTTGTGTGCTGTATTTATGTACTGAGCTTGGTTCTGGTTCTGTATTTTTGTAATGAGCTTGGCCTTGATGCAGTATTTATTACTGGAGCTCCTCTAGTGTGGGTGTGCTGCTATCTTGCTACTTTATGCATAAGCAGAATACAGGCAGACTGTCTATTAGGTTTTTTTTTCTTATGTCCAGGAGGAACCAAATAAAAAAATCTGCAAATGGTGCCATCTAATCTAAGTCAGAACTGGCAAAGACATATTAAGAAATCTAGCACAGAATTTTGAGCTTAAAATGAGATAATTATAAAAACTAGAAACTCTTTTTAAGGCGGATTCTAAAGTTGGTCTTTGTTTAGTTTTCAGTGGTATTAATTTGTGTAATATCTGTATAGCGATTCCATAATTCCATCCGCTAATCCACCTTTAACTTGCATCCATTTCTGCTCAATACACCTCTCTCACTGCTGATAAAATATAATGGAAACAAATGAATAGAGACGCTCGGAGGAAACCGGATGCCAAAAGATCACAGTGTGTAATTGCATGAGCGCAACACAATGTTTAAAATAAGTTCAAGAACAGTGATAAGGATGAAGATGATGTTATCAGCGGGATAAGAGAGGCCATTAACATACAACAGAGTGTTTTCAATCACTTAATCAGAAAACCTTTTTCCTGAGCGCTGTCTTTTGTCTATGTGCCATGAACAAACATAAACATTTTTGGCTTTCCCTACATCCTTCCCTGATAAGAGTCCTGATGGGCTCTTAACAGAAAGGCTCATCCCACCTCAAAGGAGGAATAGATGGAACATCAGTGTGAATAGATATAATGAGTGATGAGACAGTCACAACCCGTCACCAATTCTGTTAGATTACATCTACAAATGTAATCATGAAGGAAATGTAAATTTAAATAGCGGTTTTTAAAGGGAAGGTATCAGTTATACTTTTCAGGGGCATAGCTATAGGGGTTGCAGAGGTAGCAGTCACTACCGGGCCCTAAAGTCTTAGGGGACGCAATGGCCCTTCTATCATATAAGAAAGCACCAGTATTATAAATGGCACATGGATGGTTGGGGGGGCATGATACAAATTTTGCATTCAGGCCCCCTACATTTAGCCTCTGCCTTATCTTTTAAGATTCTAGCAATGCCCCCGTCTGCTAGTGTTACATCGATGAGCTCCTTAAGAGACCCAACGATGCAGAGGAGAGTTGTGGAAGGGCCCCAATGCTAAACTTGTTCATCCGGTCCAACGAGCCTTTAGCTATGCTTCTGATATTTATCCTTTACTAATTAAGTCAAGATAGTGATACATATTATTTCTTCTAACCTGCTTTTATTTTGTGATTGTACATTTTTCATGCTATAGTCTGTACATAAGTATGGGGCTGGTCATCCTGCCTGAGCTACTGTTAACAGCATTCAGTGATGGTTTACAGCAACCACGTAGACATAGAAACCTGTAGATTGGAGATGGCTCATTTACTTCTACTGAAGAGTATTGTGGGCATCTTCTGTGACCTGTGCAGGGAAGGCAAGAAGGTGAGCTGTGATCATCTATTGTGAATAGTGAATCATGTGTTATATACACTGACATGGCAAAAGTCATGGGACAAGAACTAATATCATGTAGAGCTCCCTCTAGCCCAGTGAAGTGCAGCAACTCCACATGGCATTGATTACACTAGTGGACAGAATACATCTGGAGGGATGTTGAGCCATGCTGTCTGGATAGTAACCCATAGCTGTATGGTTTTTGTGAAGAATCTTGGGTGTGACTGACATCTCCACTATATCCCATAAATGTTCAATTGGGCTCATGTTGGGTGAACGTGCTGGACACACTATTTGTAAGAACTCTTCAGAATGCTCCTTGGGCCGGTTCTGGACAACTTGAGGTTGATGGTACTGTGCATTATTCTGCTGGAATATCCCATCATGCACAGAAAATGGAATGAACCAGAACAAATCTAACATGTTTTGTAGAACACATTCTTCTTTCTCAGAGATTGTAGGTACAGAAAGCAGAATGAGGAAGGATCATGTGTTCTCCAAAACACTTTGGAACTGTTTTGTCCATTCTGCTATCTGCTTGACGGTGACATCATTTGTACACAGGAATATTTTCACTTTCAGATGAGATTAGTTGATGGCTGGGGCTACTTGCTGCAAAGATACCCATTGGTTATATACACAGTTTGTTTGTATATCTAGGGAAGCTCTGATATTTTATGCTATTCACTTACTTAAGGTATAATTATCTACAAGGAGATTACTTACTTGTCCATCATGGCTCATATCATTATTGCTGTGATGGTGAGTCACTATTGTAAGCAGCAGTGTTTATAGGGCCCCTGTACACGTTAGTGTTTAGTCTTTCTGCCCCTACTCTGTAATGTGTATGGCGGCTGCTCTCTCCAGACAGATGAAGGAACAATATGGGGTGTTGAATTTTTAACGCCCAATCCTTTTCTTTCCTGGGAGATAAGCCATCACCAGAGCTGTCTGACTGTGGTTTATCTCCCTAAACACATGAATGATTGGCTGGCCTGAGCATTCCTATGTATGGAGGAGCAGGAAAACAGTTGTTGGCCAGATGACCATTTGGTGTTTGGGCACTTTCAGTCCCATGAAGGGCAATAGGCATTTGCCAAAATTATGCACTCCTGTTAATTCATTACCAAATGCCATCAAGTCAATTATGCCTCTTTGTGACCATTTGAAGACGGTTTTTCCAGAAAGTCATGTTTTCTGTTTGGATCCTTACGTTTTAAATGGGTTCTCCTAAACTTTTAGCTGCTGCAATATGGACAGTGATATCTGCTTCCAGCACGGGCAGCAGATCAGCTGGTATCCTGAAAGTGTATCTGAAAAAAAGGTTTTGTTCTGTTTACTGAACCAATGTGGTCTGAGAGTGGTAATCCAGCGAACTAGGCCTGAAGCTTCCGTCAAGCCTGTGACCAAGCATTTGCCTGATAGCACCCAATAGTGGTGCTCCTCACTCCACTTTGCTAGCTAGCTCCACGGTCTTTCCAAAATTGGTAAGTTGACGTCTAATCTTGCCTGCGGCGCCTCTGGTTGGGGTCTGCTTCATTCACATGCATTGCCATGTCCTATTTCTTATCCATAAAACAGACCATGAGCTTTTCATCTGGACCATAGGTCTGTGGGAAAAAATGGTAATATGAATAGCTCCATCAGCCTATAATGGAGTAGTGAGCTGTCTGTAAATTTCAGGCCTAAAATGGGCTATAGTTCATCTAGCTTTAGAGGAATTTTTACAGTAATCCAGTTTTTGGTGTGTATTGCTAACCGTTCCATGCAATCCATTATCCAGATTGCAAAAACCAATACTATTCTGAGATAAGTCCAACTAAATTGCACAATCTCATAATCCCTACACTCTATATCAGTCTTCTCTTTACTAGGGACTGCATACGGGAAGCTTTGGCATGCAGTATTTCTTCATTGGCCGAACAGCCATATAAACCCTAAATGAGCATGGATCCCATTCATATTAGGTAGAGCTTACCTTCCCCACTGCTGTACCAATTCCATGTAGTTTCAAGTACATCTTTATGTCATTTGTCCATGAGACTTCTATTAACATAAAAATGCCACTTCTTCCACTGAGTTACTGTACATTATCACCTTAATTAACATAATTTTATTTCCTAACAAAGTTGTGTGTGAATCACATCACAATCTCAAGGCTATTCCAAGATGAGCCAACTCCGAGAGTAAATGACCTCTTCATCTCCGTGATAAAATTCTAGCCAAAATATTCTATTGGCCTGAGACGTGATTCATTAGAAATATGTGTATGGTGTGGAGCTGCTCTCTCTATCTGGCAGAGTCCGGCTTGCAGACTGATAAGAAGCAAATGCAAATGTCCTGATAAGAACTGAATGCAAATATTTATGATATGATATTCCTTGGGAATTATGTGTAGATAAAACAAAGTGTATTATTTTCCCGCTTCTCTTTCAGGTTTGCCAAAATGCCCTTTTTCGCTTTCGGAATTTGCATTTCTTCAAAATTGATTCGGCTTGCGTATTATGTTAAGCTATTTGTTTGCTAAGGATGGTAATTAGTTACTGTAATTACAGAAATGACAGTTGCTAAATTGTTTTTAAAGCATTACAGTGAGCCTGTGCCAGAAGATTGCAGTACTTTTTTTTTTTTGGATTTAAGTACAGGCTGGAAAAACTCCCACTCTAAGGCTAGCATGGGATTTTCAACTACAAAGCTGCCTTTTACTGATTGAAATATATTTTTATTAGTATTTTTTATTTATTTATTTATTAAATTAAAAAAAAAACAACAACTACATTCATTTGCATTGATTTTAGCTCTACTTTTAAAGTGTTGGTTTTTTTATTACGTTTTTATTTTTTTGCTTAGATCACACAATTATTAGTGATAGAGGGGCCTAGTGGGGGGAAATAAAGGATAGAAAAAAAACCAATCAAAGTCAATATAAAATATAAAAGCAAAATAGTTATTGATGGACGACTAATTAAACCCCTTTTTTCTTCTATGAACAGAGACAGTTTGCAGCTGAAAAAGTGGAAGTGAAAGTCATAGCATAAACTTTTTGCAAACTTTTAAAATGTACATCTTTTACCACCGTGCAGAACAGAAGATTTCAAGAAATGAATGTTAATTGTTAAACTTAAGGAAATGTATTTTTCACATGTTTTTTTTTTTAATCAGGGGTGGAGGAAGCAGGATTTGGGCCCCTCGGGGATTAAAGGTCATAGAACATTTACCGACCACAATAGTTGTGATACGCTTGGTTTGGGTAAATGAATATAATTTGAGTAGTTTATCATATGTCGTTTTTTTTTTCTATAGGTCCAGCACTTAAAGGGAATGTATCACGTAGGATTTTGGCTAATTAAGATACTGATATGTACACTTTTTTCAAATCAGTTTTTTTAGTTTCTGATATTTTTTGTATTCTATCTTTTGTACATGATTATAGGAGAGCCATCTTTTCTAAGCTGCTGTTAAAGTGATTATTCTAAAATTGACTTTTATCACCATCCGCAGGATAGGTGATAAAAGTCTGATCAGTGGGGGTCCCACCACTAAAATCCCCACTGTTCCTATCCTGAGAACGGGGGTCCCATGTACCCCTCTTTCCTTCACTACAACCCCTTACAGTGACATGAAGAGTGAATGGAGTGGCGGTTGCACACATGTGACACCGCCCAATTCATTTAGAAGGGGCTGACAGAAATAGCCAAGTGCCAGCGCTTGCCTATCTCTGGAGTGGCATTGCACATGCGCAACTGCTGCTCCATTCAATATGGAACCTCCGTTCTCAGGATCAGTGGGGGTCTCAGTGGTGAGACCCCATCGATCAGACTTTTATCACCTATCAAGTCAATTTTGGGACAACCTTTTTGAACAGCATTTAGAGCTATACTTTACAGCAGGCACATAGTCATAGGAATTGTAGACTAGAGGTGTTCCTTGACTTCTATGAGAGGTATGCTCTGTAAGTGACTAGTTGTATGTGAAAAAGGCAAGGGCAGAGCTCCAGAAGTGGGTAGCACATATGTGTGAGCTAGGATACAGGTCTGTTCAGTGGCCACCTAGCATGACAATTGGAGTTCAAGATACTGGGGCTGCCGGCGACTGTGGTGTAAGCATTTGAAACTAAATTGGATTAAAAGTAAAAGGCCCTGGTGGTGGTGCAAGGTCTTGGATAAAAGATGTGACACAAAGCTAAGGGTTGAAACTTCAGTTTTTTATTATTTTATCCACTAATGTGATGTTTTTTCAGGTAAAAACGTCTTCCTCGGACAACTAGAAGGTGTGGTGCATTTAACAGTGTGATGAAAGTACGGCACGCCAAAAACTAAAGATTTTGGAAGGAATTCCTTTTTTCACTTTTAATATGTTCATTGTCCTCTAATGCAGCCTTCTAAAGATTTTATATACTATATATGTTGTTTTCTTTGTTTTCTGATGTTACGTGTTTTGCGCTTTTTGTCTGAGAAAGGGTTTTTAGCTCAAAACATGTCACATTGCTGGCCTTTTATCTCCAAACCCATTTAATGTGCAGGAAGGGAGAGGAGGTGAGCTGTGACCATCACCTAGATTGTGAATCCTGTGGTAGCTATATATTGGTGCTACCTGTCATTGTAATCATGCCAATGAGAGCTGCACCTGCAATCACAAGGGCTGGAAACTACATAGGGGTGAAAGCAGCCACTTTTTCTCCAATCCCTGTGTGTAGCAGTGCCAACAGCGAGCGTCCGATCAGCTGATCGGCCAGGATCACAGTTGGGGACCCCAGCCAATCACCTACTGATGACCTATCCTGAGGACAGGTCATTGATAGTATTTATCTGGAAAACTCCTTTAAAGGGGTTGTCCCGCGAAACAAAGTTGGGGTATACACTTCTGTATGGCCATATTAATGCACTTTGTAATGTACATTGTGCATTAATTATGAGCCATACAGAAGTTATTCACTTACCTGTTCCGTTGCTAGCGTCCCCGTCTCCATGGTGCCGTCTAATTTTCAGCGTCTAATCGCCCGATTAGACGCGCTTGCGCAGTCCGGTCTTCTCCCTTCTGAATGGGGCCGCTCGTGCCAGAGAGCTGCTCCTCGTAGCTCCGCCCCGTCACGTGTGCCGATTCCAGCCAATCAGGAGGCTGGAATCGGCAATGGACCGCACAGAAGACCTGCGGTCCACCGAGGGTGAAGATCCCGGCGGCCATCTTCGCAAGGTAAGTAAGAAGTCACCGGAGCGCGGGGATTCGGGTAAGTACTATCCGGTTTTTTTTTTAAACCCCTGCATCGGGTTTGTCTCGCGCTGAACGGGGGGGCTATTGGAAAAAAAAAAACCGTTTCGGCGAGGGACAACCCCTTTAAGGGCTCCTGGGTCCGAATGAAAAGTTTGTAACAGGGCCCTCACCTACCATGTGATATTCATAATACTAGTGTTTTCTTGTGTGGCAGTGGTGCTTTCTGATACCCTATGGTACCAGGGACATTGATCGCCTGCTACCTTCACACCATCGATAGACCTCCTGTAGTGCTAATAAACTTCAGAGATAGGTGACAATGCAGAGCAAAATTGAGAACATTTTGGTGAAAACATGACATTATTTGTATAGTTGTGAAGATAAATGTGGAAAAATTCCAATTTTCACACATGCAAAGTTGATAAAGACCTACTGTATATATGCAAAGTGTCTAATAAATAATGACTTGAAGAGGATGAATTCATTCAATTATTCTGTGTCTAATGATTGTAATTACATAGATAACTTTGTACAGAATTGTTTTTACTTTTGACATTAAGGAGTCTAGAAAGCCTACTTAAAGCAATTGTGAATCCTCATTGTTATACAATCAAATAATAAGACTTCCAGGGAATCCCTTGTTCTGTAGGTCACTATAGGTAATAATAGGACAAAATAGTTTCTTTGTGTCCTATTATGCAAATGTCTTACTAATAATGTGTTTTTAATGTTTAGCAAAGACCTTAAACATCAAAAACATTGGGGTATTTATAACGGTCTGTGCACCATAACTATGGTGTATAAAAAATTGCAAATTATGGCGCACAACATAGTTGTGTAATAATTTTTTTGCCTGCATCGTGCTTTTCTTGCCACTCTAATAGGTGGGGCTTAGCGGAAGCAGCATGGTTTCCATGAACCTGACAGGTTTAGCATAATTTACGTCAGAAATTGAGGTAAAGTATAGCATAAATCTACACCAAATTTGCACTTCTGACACATGGACATCAAAGGATGCGCCAAACATATTAACCCCTTAGTGACCTCTCCATAGTGTTTTTATGTTCTGCTTTGCTGGGCTTTAACCCCCGCTGAGGATAAAAGCCCTGCAAGCTGTGGATGTGACAGCTCCATGCTGTCGGTTACCGGAGGTAGCCGACAACCTGGAGCTGTCATGGGGGGTCACGCGGATATCGGCGATCGCATTAAAATGAATACAAAGTTAAAAAAAGTTAAAGCTTTAGCTCCCCTTACAGATGGGATCCGTGAGGGGAGCTGAGAATACTCACCCCTGTCCTCTGCGATTTCCCGCAGCGTTCTGGTCCTCCAGGACCTGACGCCAGCGTCTGCGCATGAGCACCAGATGTCATTACGTCACGAACATGCGCAGAAGTCCAGGCTTGCGGCTAGTATGAGTAGCTGTCACCGGAAGCTGCTGTATGCGGTTTCCGGTCATATGACTGCTGTTATCTAATGAATAACAGCGATCATGCAAAAGTAAGAAAAAGTGTAAAAAAAAAAAAGAAAAAAGTTTGTTTCATCTCCCCTTATGGATCATATTTATCCATAGGATTTATCCGTGGACCTTACATGGTCTTCTGCGCACACGCCCATTGAAAAAAGCCGCAGATTGCTGGGATAATTTAAAATCTACCCGCTCTTGGCTACTAAGCGTAGCTGGAGATTTCACGGGGGGTCACAGTACGCGGTCATTGGTTACGTGATTGCCGCTAACCAATGGATAACGGTGATTGCATAAAAGTAAAAAAAAGTTAGTTACACCTTCCATCACGGATCCGATCTGTGAGAGGAGGTGAAATTACTTACCTAAGGCCTCCAGCGATGTCATGTGACCACTGTATCCAATGGATAATGGCGATCATGTAAAAGTTAAAAGAGACTTGAAGTTTGATGCTCAGTTCGGTTTGGGCTCCATTGTGCATACGGACATAAGATTAGGGCCACAATAGGTATGTTTCTGAACACGGGACAAAAGGGTATCCATTTTGGGGTGCAATTCTTTATTCATATTTGTGCTGTACAAAAGAAACTTTTTAAAATGACAAAATTGCTAAAAAAATTTAAAGTATAATTTTTTCCTTCTGCTTTGCTTAGATTAATTCAAAAGCTGTGGGCTTAAAGGGGTTGTCTCGCGAAATCAAGTGGGGTTATACACTTCTGTATGGCCATATTAATGCACTTTGTAATATACATCCTGCATTAAATATGAGCCATACAGAAGTTATTCACTTACCTGCTCCGTTGCTAGCGTCCTCGTCTCCATGGTGCCGTCTAAATTCGCTGGCAGCTTGCTTTTTTAGACGTGCTTGCGTAGTCCGGTCTTCTGCTCTCAGCACAAGCCGCTTCAGCCTGCTAGCCGCTACAGCTCTTCTGCGCATGCGCAGACAAGCTGTCACTTCTCGGGAGCGCGCTGGAGCGGCCATTCTGTACCATCCTCTCTTAGAGGAAGGTGCAGAAACTTGTGCCGCCCAGCTGTCCCGAGAAGCCGCCCAGCTGTCCCACGGTCCAGGTAAGTGATGGGCCGGGGGGGGGGGCTGCTGCTGTGCCGGGGGGTCTGCCGCTCTGCCGGGGGGTCTGCCGCTGTGCCGGGGGGGGGCTGCCGCTCTGCCGGGGGGTCTGCCGCTGTGCTGGGGGGGTCTGCGGGTCTGCCGGGGGGTCTGTCGCTGGGCCGGGGGGGTCTGCCGCTGGGCCGGTGGGGGGCTGCCGCTGGGCCGGGGGGGGGGGGGGGCTGCCGCTGGGTCGGGGGGGCTGCTGCTCTGCCGGGGGGTCTGCCGCTGGGCCGGGGGGGCCTGCGTCTGTTGTCAGGGGTCTAGCGCCGGTTACCTGCTGCCTGGCGGTGGGTGACTGTGTGCCGTGGTCGGCGACTGCGGTGGGTCCGGTCGGCGGCTGCGGGGCGTCTGGTTGTCAGGGAGACACAGCTGGTAGCGTCTCGGGAGCGCGCACGTCGGGCTACAGCAAGCGACGGGAAAAAAGCCGGCGGCCATCTTGGGAAAGTTTTTATAAGTTGCTGAAATGCTGGAACTGTAAGTACAAACCAGCTAGAAAAGTCATTTACAGGGGGGCTTAGTAATGTATGCTTAATTAGGGGGACTGGGCAAAAAAAAAAAATTCACTGCTTCCTCGAGACAACCCCTTTAAAATATGCAGTACACCCCTAGATGAATTTGTTAAGGGGTCTAGTTTTTAAAATGGGGTCATTTATGGGGGTACTCTATGGTTTTACCGCTCAAGGGCTCTACAATTGTGCAATGGGGCCTAAAACGCCTTCAAGCAAAATGTCTGTTCTGAAAGCCACCGGCTGCTCCTTTTGTTTTGGGTCCCATTGTGCACACAGACATAAGATTAGGGCCACAATGGGTATATTTCTGAACACAGGACAAACAGGGGTATCCATTTTAGGAGGGAGCAAATCCTCATTTTTATGTGCATTATAGAAAAAAAACCCTGCCTTTAAAATGACATCTTTGCAAAAATATGAAATGTTATTTTTTTTCTCCTCTAAATTGCATTAACTTGCATTACTCCTGACTCCCCTCAGTGAATACATTAAGGGGTGTAGTTTTTAAAATGGGGTCATTTGTGGTGGTCTCTATCATTCTGACACCTATGAACCTTTGCAATCTTGGCTTGGTGCCGGAAAATAAAGTGTTCCTCAAAATGTTAATAATTAATTAGAGATGAGCGAACGTGTTCTTCCGAGCTTGATATTCGTGCGAATATTAGGGTGTTCGGTATGTTCGTTATCCGTAACGAACACCATGCGGTGTCCGGGTTACTTAAACTTTCTTCCCTGAGACGTTAGCGCTTTTTTTTGGCCAATATAAAGACAGGGAAGGCATTACAACTTCCCCCTGCAACGTTTAAGCCCTATACCACCCCCCTGCTGTGAGTGGCTGGGGAGATCAGGTGTCCGCCTGATATGAAAGTCTGCCCCTCCCGCGGTTCGCTATGGATGCATTCTATATGCGCTCAATGGGGCCAGCGGCAGCAGCGCTGACCCCATTGAGAACATATAGAAGACAAATCCTTCTTCTCTGGCACAGCTGTAACAGCTGTAGCAGAGAAGAACGATGTTTGCCCATTGAATTCAATGGAGCGGCAATACAGCATGTTCCACTGAATGCAATGGGCTGCCCGCGATTGCAGGATGAATGGTCGGAAAGGGGTTAAATATATAACCCCTTTCCTGCAATTCATCCAGAAATGTGTTACACTAAAAATATATACCGGCGTATAAGGCGACGGGGCGTATAAGACGACCCCCCAACTGTCACCTTATACGCCGGTAATACAGTGGAGCAAAGAATAAAAAGCATTACTTACGTTTTTAGATGATCTGCGGCGCTCCTGCAGGCTGTCACTCCCTCCTGGTCCACGGCAGAGTATTGCTTTCTCCACGAAAGACTTTAAATCCCTGCCTCCAGAAAGACACGTGCCTTCAGCCAATCACAGCCAATGACAATGATGTCATTGAATGGCTGTGATTGGCTGTGTTTCTGGAGGCGGGGATTTCAAGGCTTGAAATCCCCGCCTCCAGAAACACAGCCAATCACAGCCATTCAATGACATCATTGTCATTGGCTGTGATTGGCTGAAGGCACGTGTCTTTCTGGAGGCAGGGATTTAAAGCCTTTCATAGAGAAAGCAATACTCTGCCGTGGACCAGGAGGGAGTGACAGCCTGCAGGAGCGCCGCAGATCATCTAAAAACGTAAGTAATGCTTTTTATTCTTTGCTCCACTGTATTGCCGGCGTATAAGGTGACAGTTGGGGGGTCGTCTTATACGCCCGGTCGCCTTATACGCCGGTATATATTTTTAGTGTAACACATTTCTGGATGAATTGCAGGAAAGGGGTTATATATTTAACCCCTTTCCGACCATTCATCCTGCGATCGCGGGCAGCCCATTGCATTCAGTGGAACATGCTGTATTGCCGCTCCATTGAATTCAATGGGCAAACATCGTTCTTCTCTGCTACAGCTGTTACAGCTGTGCCAGAGGAGGACGATCTTTATGCTGACAGTGGGGGGGGGGGGGGCACTTTTGCCGCTATTGTGGCTTAATAGTGGGACCTGTGAACTTGAGATGCAGCCCACCATGTAGCCCCTCGCCTGCCCTATCCGTCACTGTGTCCTTCCCATCACTTTCTTGAATTGCCCAGATTTTCACACATGAAAACCTTAGCGAGCATCGGCGAAATACAAAAATGCTCTGGTCGCCCATTGACTTCAATGGGGTTCGTTGTTCGAAACGAACCCTCGAGCATCGCGGGAAGTTCGTTCCGAATAACGAACACCCGAACATTTTGGTGTTCGCTCATCTCTATAATTAATGTTACATTTCTACGTCTCCTAAATGGTTTAAAAAGATACTAACGTTTTTCAAATGTGCGTCCAGAATAAAGTAAACAGATGGAAATATATATCTTATCAAAAATTTGTACAGTATGCTTGCACACATTTGAGATATTGCAGTTGAAAATGTGAAAAAAAATAATTTTTTGAAAATTTTACTAATTTTGGCGCTTTAAATAAATAAATACAAATTCTATCGGTCTATTTTTACCATCTAAATGAAGTACAATATTTTTGGTGAAAAAACAATGCCAGAATCACTTGGATATGCAAAATCTTTACGGAGTTATGCTATGTTAAAGTGACACATGTCAGATTTCCACAATTTGGCCTGGTCATTAAGGCGGAAACAGGCTTGGTCACTAAGAGGTTAAGAGGCATGCACCTGTAATAAATTTAGGGCATCTTTCCCTGACTCACGGATGCTTAAGCTTGTGGATGGTGTGCAAAAACATTGGGCGTTAGGACAACCTTTCCATGTGAAGGCAGGCTTGACCTCCATAGCTGTGCTCTTTCCGAAATATCTGAAGAAGTGGCTTCCATGTCATGAGATGAATAATAATTTTGCTGGTTTTAACAAAAGAAATCGAGTTTTCATCTCTTGACACCTTCTCTTCTTCACTCTTATGGAATGGTTGCATCAATGCCCAGTGTTTTTGCTCACAGTCCCCAACCTTTGGTTTCACACCCATTGTTGTTTTGGTGAGGTGACTCCTTTGGGCAGCAGCACCCCAACCACCAGGGTCTACTTACATCATGTATCTGTGGTCAAAAGAGCACACATCTTCCTGTAGACTATCCCAGAAAAGATTTGTTAAGTGCACTCCACCAACTTTCTATTTTATACCCAGTGCTGCTGAAGACTGGCGTAAGATTGTAAGTCTTTAATAACTTCTGACTACTGTGTGATAGGGATGGTGTGGGATGTTAGAATTTACTGCTGGCAAAAAAAATTGAATAGGTAAACCAGGGGTGTCAAACTTATTTTCATCGAGGGCAACGTCAGCATTATGCTTGTCTTCAAAGGGCTGTTTATAAGGTCTCATTCACTCAGATGTATTTGAGCTTGATATTACACATGTATTTTTTAATGCAGGTAATACGAACAGCATAAGCAACATTGATTTGCATTGGGATATATAGACGCGTTAAAAAACCCACAGCATGTCCTATTTAGCTCCATATTATGGATTAAAATTGCCCATTAAAGTCAATGGAATTGGGTCAATGCACAGTGAATACTCATGATGCATACATATTCACTGCATATTTACACATGAATGCAGAAAAAATCTATGTGACCTTTTTTGCACAAGTGAAGGTCCAAATATGCAGCTTCAATCTGAAAATGCTGCGAATTTCATGGACCGAGACTGCATCCGCCTGTGTGAAAGAGCCCTAAATGTAACTACTTAGAATCATAGAATGGCAGAGTTGGAAGGAACCTCCAGGGTCATCGGGTCCAACCCCCTGCTCAGTGCAGGATTCACTAAATCATCTCAGACAGATGTGTGTCCAGCTTTTGTTTGAACACTCCCATTGAAGAAGAACTCACCACCTACTGTGGTAACCTGTTCCACTCATTGATCACCCTCACCGTCAGAAAGTTTTTTCTAATATCTAATTTGTGTCTGCTCCCTTTCAGTTTCATCCCATTGCTTCTAGTCTTTCCTTGTGCAAATGAGAATAGGGCTGATCCCTCTGCACTGTGACAGCCCCTCAGGTATTTGTAGACCGCTATTAAGTCTCCTCTCAGCCTTCTTTTTTACAAGCTAAACATTCCCAGATCCTTTAACCGTTCCTCATAGGACATGATTTGCAGACCGCTCACTAGAGATGAGCGAGCGTACTCGCTAAGGCAAACTACTCGAGCGAGTTGTGCCTTATGCGAGCACCTTCCCCTCTCGTCTCTAAAGATTCGTGTGCCGGCGGGGGAGAGCGGTGAGTTGCGGGTGTGAGCAGGGAGGAGCAGGGGGGAGAGAGTGAGAGAAAGATCTCCCTCCCCCCGTTCCTCCCCGCTCTCCCCCGCCGCCCCCCGCCGGCACCCGAATCTTTAGAGACAAGCGGGCAGGTACTCGCATTAGGCACTACTCGCTCGAGTAGTTTGCCTTAGCGAGTACGCTCGCTCATCTCTACTGCTCACCATCCTGGTAACTAAAGCCAGTACTGCATGAGGTGACACATTGGATAGGCTCCAACAGCAGAGAGGCTGCAATAAACAGTAAGAGAACCCTGATGGATGTCTTCCAACATTGGAGCTGTACAGCCTTAAATCATAATGTCTTCAGATGTCAGACAGTGGATTGGAAAGGGTTAAATACCATTTTGTTAGTCGCCCGCCCACTGTTCAAGCTTTTCTAGATCTTTTTGAATACTCTCTCTTCCCTATTGTTAGCTATCCCTCCTAGCTTTGTGTCATCGGTAAATTTGATCAGTTTCCCATCAAGTCCCTCCTACAGATCATTTATAAAAATGTTGTACAACACTGGGCCTAGGACAGAGCCTTGTGGTATCCCACTTGATACATTCTTGCACTTGGATGTGCAGCCATTTATGACCACTCCTTGAGTATGATCACTCCACCAGTTGTGAATCCACCTAACAGTGGCCTTTTCAATCCCATATTTGGTCATTTTTTTCAATAAGTATGGTATGAGATACTTTGTCAGATATTTTACTAAAGTCAAGATATACTATATCCACCGCATTTCCCTGATCAACCCAGTCAATGATTCTGTCATAGAAGGAAATTAGATTAATCTGGCATGACTTGTTTGTTACAAACCCATGCTGGCTCTGGTTAATTGCTCCATTTTTATCAAAGAACTGGCATACATGGTGTTTATTAATTTGTTCAAAGATCTTTCCCGGTATAGAAGTCAGGCTCACAGGCCTGTAGTTTCCTGGATCCACCTTCTTCCCTTTTTTGAAGATAGGGACAACATTTGCTCTTTTCCAATCTTCTGGGAATTCGCCTGTTCTCCAGGAGTTTTTAAAGATTATGGCAAGTGGTTCAGCAATTACCTCCGCTGCTTCCTTTAGTATCCTAGGATGTATTTCATCTGGACCTTGAGACTTAAATTCATTTAAGTTAGCTAAGTGTTCCTTCACCATCTCTCTGCTTATAGATAGCCTGTTTTTTTTAAATAAATTCTTTATTTGTAATTTTCATTTAACAGAAACATTTGCAGTTCGGTATCATTGGAGTGGTACCCATGTCTAGACAATTAGCACTATGAAATTCGAACTTATCATGTAATGACATTCGAGTAAAATAAGCGGTATATCCATGAATGAACATGAAAATGCTATTTGAAGGTTTGCCAGTGTTTTTTTTTTCTTTATAGATATTATTCTAAACATAACATAATCATGAACCATGATGTGAGTGAGGGATATAGAGGAGGAGAAAAAGAGAATTGAGGTAAAGTGGGTAAGGAAAGGTAAAATTTAGGGGTGTACAGAGACAGAGAAATAAAGTGGGTAGCCAAGAGGACCAGCAGTTATATATGTGTTTTAGGCACACTATAAAGATCTATATTCGGGGGAGTTTTCGAATTCATTCGAATAAAACCATGCTTTCAGGTATTTGTCTTGTGTTCCTTTAAGAGTCACTGTAGGGTCTTCCATCTCTCTAATTTCCTGTATCATGTTAAACCATAAAGAGAGCCGAGGTGGCACTGACTCACGCCAAAGCTTCAGGATACACCCTGAGCTGCATTCACCAGATGTTGTACCACAGAGCACTTATAGGTGGGTATTGGAATGTCACTTAAGTGCAGCAAAAACAACGACAGAGATTTAGGTAATAGGAAATTTGTAGATTTGGATGTAATGCACCAGACCTCCGACCAGAATCCAGCCAATATAGGACACTCCCAAAACATATGCATCAGAGTACCTTGTTCTCTCCCGCATCTCCAGCAAAGTAGAGATACACAAGGCATCATGGTGTGAAGGCGGGAGTGCACCCTGTACCAACGAGAGAGAATCTTGAACCCTGACTCTTGAAATCTACTGGATATTGAGGATTTATGCTTGAAGGTGTATATTTTTTGTTTTTTTCCTCCGTAAACAACATTGAGAGATCTCTCTCCCATTTTTTTATGTAGATGGGATCTGGTGATTCAGACTGTGAATTTAGTAGAATGTACAGTTGTTAAAAGGGCATCTTAATATGAGAGAAAAGTCATGGGGAGGGTAGTGAAATGAGAAAGTGACAGAGTTGAATGATCTGCCATGGAGATAGCGGTACTGGGTCGCAGTGATAACAATTCCGTGGACATCCAAGATCAATTTTGGAGGAAATGGTGGACTTTGTCTTTGTGGTTATCTTGCCAATGTTGAAATATCCCTTTCTCCATATCCAGGGGGAAGCCCAGATTACCCAGGACAGGGTAAAGGGGGGAAGGTGCCGGAGATACCTGCAATCTTGGAAAGGTATTCAATATCACTTTCAATGTGTGTCCTACTGTGATGTGATTTTTAATATCTATGGGAATTTTATCTAGAAGCCATGGTAATGTGGTCAAAGGTACAGGTGCAACACTTTGCTCTAGAGATATCCAATGTTTTAGATCCTCATGCCTATGCCAATCTATGACTCGTGCTAGATGTGATGCTTGATGGTATGCTATCAGGTTTGGCAGTCCCAGACCTAGTCTGCATTCTTTTATTCCCCTAATAGGACAGGGAAGATAAATTTATGTTCCTTCTACTTTCTGAGAGAAAACAGATACAAAATAGGAATTTAAAGTTCGGCATTCTCAACATCATTCTTAACCAATTCACCATTTTCATCCTGTAGGCATCCAATAGCATCTTTGACTTTTCTTTTGCTTTTGACATAGCTCTATATCAAAAGCAAAATCCTTTTTAATGCTTTTGGCCTCTGTTGCAAGCCTCAATTCATTATTCCCTTTAGCTTTTCTGACACTTGCCCTACAGTTTCTGCAGACTGCATTATATTCTTCTTCAGATATTCCCCCTTCTTTCCATTTGATATACATATTTTTTTTACCTTTTTAACATGTGTGCAAGTTCTGTGTTTATCCATCCTGGTCCTTTTAAATGCTTCCCATTCTTCCTTCTTTTAGGGACTGTTAATGATCGTGCTTTGAGAATCTTATTTTGCAATATTTCCCAACCTTCTTGGGCATTTCTGTCCTTCAGAGCATTCAGCCATTGGATTCTTCCTACTCTTTCTGAGTTCATTAAAATCTGCCTTTCTGAAATCCAACCTTGAGGTCTGAGTTTTCTCAGCTCTTCCTCACCTTTTTATCCAAAATTCAAGGATAGTATGATCACTGCCTCCTAAGGACCCAGCCACCTTTACTTCCTCAGCCATTCCCTCTCTGTTGGTAAGAATTAGGTCCAAGATAGGAGATGCCCTTGTTTTCTCTACTAACTTTTGGAAGATGAAGCTGTCAGCAAGAGCGGATAATAATTTGTTGGATCCATTACTCTTACCGGAGAGAGATTCCCAACAAATGTCTGGATAGTTAAAATCTCCCATAATCACTATATCATCCTTTTTTGAGAGCTTGGCCATCTGATGTAGAAAGAGTTCATCAATATATTCTGCTTGACCAGGCAGCCTATAGCAAATGCCTACAATGGTATCCTTTCTGTTGTTCTTTCCTTGTATTCTTACCCAAACAGTTTCTACAGAACTACCATGCTCTGAAGCTTTAATCTCTGTGGAGATTAATGTTTTCCTAACATATGACGCAATACTTCCTTCTCTTTTTTTAGGTCTGTTTCTTATAAATAAGTTGCATCCTTCAAGCCTTGTATTCCAATCACGTGTATCATTCCACCATATTTCCGTGATGCCCATGACATCATATTTCTCTTCCTGTGTTAGGAGCTCCAATTCTCCTTGTTTGTTTCCCATGCTCTGTGCATTTGTGTAAAAACATTTTAGTTTGTGATCAGTGTCTCTTGCTCCTCTACTTTCCTTCAGAATTTTTTGTCTTTGCCCTTTCTTTCCACTTCTAATAGCAAGGTTCTTAAATGTATTAATTAGGTGTATATTTTTACCTGGCCTTTCATTTCCCTTCCCATATTGTTCTAGTTTAAAGCTCTCCTAATGAGTGAAGCAAGGCGCCGACCAAATATATGCTTACCTGTTTTTGTAAGGTGCAACCCATCTCTATCAAGCAGTCCATCATATAGGTAATTCTCTCCATGATCTAGAAATCCAAATCTTTGCTGATGGCACCATCAACGTAGCCAGTTGTTCACCTCTAGAATCCTGTTCCATCTTCTTATTCCATGGTCATCCACTGGGAGAATGGATGAGAAGACTACCTGTGCTCCTAGTTCCTTCACCTTCCTTCCGAGGTCTTCAAAGTCTCTGCAGATAGTTGCAAGGTCCTTTTTGCAGTGTCATTTGTCCCTATATGTATTAGTAGGAATGGGTGGTGTTCTGTAGGACTAAAGAGTCTTGACAACCTATCAGACACATCTTTGATTTGTGCACCTGGAAGACAGCACACCTCTCGTTAGGATGTCAGGTCTGCAGACAGCTGCCTCTGTTCCTCTCAATAGGGAATCCCCCACAACCACCACTCTCCTTTTCTTCTTTACAACAGCACTTCTTTTTCTCCATTCAAGAGGACTCTGTGCACTTACTACAGAGTTCTTTGTTGGTAAAGGCATTTCTTACTGTACCTCTTTCTCCGCTGTCTGTTCTTTGTGGGTAGAGTCATTTCTAACTGTACCTCCTTCTCCCCTGCTCTGTTCTTAGTGGGTAAAGTCATTTCTTACTGTACCTCTTTCTCCTATGCTCTTTTCTTTGTGGGTAAAGTCATTTCTTGCTTTGCCTCTTTCTCCTGCTACTCAGGAACCAGTACCAGACCCCCCTGCGTGAGAACCTGGTACTAGTTCCCGAGAAGTATGGGTGCTGGCTGACTCCTGATCCTTCTGCTTCTTTGGGTCACATACTTCCATTCCCCTGCTTCTGCAGGTACACTGGACATTTATTTTCCTTCAACATTTTGAAGACTTTTTTCTACTCTGTCAAGGAAATCCTCACCTTCCTTAATAAGTTTCAATGTAGCTATTCTCTCCTGAGGACTATGCACCTTTTCCTCCAGTAGAGACACAAGTTTGCATTTCTTGCAGGTGACGTTTGTCTTTTCATCTGGTAGGTCGGTAAACATGTAGCATACGTTGCAGCTCACCATATGGCTCCTTTTTCATGTTGTCAGTTGATGTCCACTTCCAAACTTCTAAAAGTCAAGAATTGTAGTAAAGATGCATAACCTATAAGATACTACTAAGCGTACAGCTACGTCCTCTGAGCAGCTAGACACGGCTAATCACAGCAATCTTCCTACTTACAGTGATTCTTTGCTCTTCCTAGAATGCACAGGAAATATGCAAATGATTTTCCTGCAGCTCCAATCTCTGGTCTGGTGAGGTCCTCCGAGCAGCTAGACCTATAGAGCAGCTATAGAGCTCTCTGTGTCATGATGCTGTTTCTCCTCCTTCACCTTTTTAGCACTAAGCTTCTTACCTTGGAGTATGGCTAGAGTGCCCAGTGGTACTGTCAGAACTGTGCCATCGCCTGTAAGTTACTGAACAGAGCATTGTTGAGGTGCCATGGAGCTCAGAATCTAAGATGGCACCTGCTCCTGTGCTGATGCCCCCTCCTCCATCAAGTGCTGAATGCATCCTCAAGGATAAGTGAAGAACCAGTCCTTCTGTGTCCGGACCTCGCCATGGGCCACATAAAATGACATGAAGGGCCAGATTCGTCCTGTGGGCCTAGAGTTTGACACATGTGGAGTAGACTCTGGAAATTACACTTCTCTAGAAGAGGAGCAGCTAAGGTTTGTATTATAGTGTCCCCCCCATTAGTACTTGCCAAAATTAAAGTTCATGCAGTGCCAACCATAATGTGGTCCCCAACAGTGTCAGTCACAATGTGCCCATACAGTGCCAATTAAATTTTAGCCACAGTAGCCTTTATGCCATACTTCTACAGCAGCTGCTTAAAGATCAATGTTCCCTAAAATGTTTCTGTTCCTGCCTCTGAATGATGAATGGTTTCTCGTAATCGGCATCTTTCAATGTCTTCTTCCTAAAACAAAATCTGCATTGTGGCTAAAAAGTAACCACTTATTTGACACATCGAATCAGAAATCCATTAAGAATAGATGGCAAATCCACATGTGGAAATAAGAAGTCTACCTTAAAACTGTGGATTTCTGACCCTACATGGATATTGGCCCTGTGAACATACCCTTAAGTTTTTTTAACCTCTAATTTATAAATCTGGTTAGAGATCTATTTTACTTAATCTTGTTATTTCTGTTGGAGACTATCCATATACAGTAATTATATAGAGTGGGCCATGGAAAAGATGCCTACCATCACACTGTTATAAAAGTTGTTTAAGGGTATGTTCCCACGAGATGGAAATGCTATAGAATTGCCACATCGGAAAATTCCCCGAAAAATTCTGAAGCATTTTCGTATCCAAAGCAAAGTCAAAATCTGAACAATCAGTGTTGATTCTGACTTGAAATCACCTACTTAACCGCAGCTAATTTCAGAAGATAACAGCGCTCCTCAATTATAGAAATTTTGGCACCACGGGGACCTGATATAAAGGGCTAGAGCTGCATCACAGCTCCAGTCCCTGAGATAGAGACAAGCAGGTACAAAGCAGAGCCAGCAGCAGCTTTGTGGCGGTGGACATTTGCAGGGGGCAGTAGAGCAGCTCTATCCCCATGCTGTGGAGCAGCCATTGAGAGAGACAGTGACTACTGTGAACCCTGAAGACTGGGGGATGAAAAAACTACACCAACTGCAGACAAACCATATTCCTGTGGTAATGCGCTCTGTAGAGTGTAAGAGGAGATAGAGTCTTCCTGCAGTACTGGACACCATGGTGGCGGTTCCAAAGACCTGCATTGGACAACGAAAGTGAGAAAGAGCAGCAAAACATGACGTCAGCAAGTGTGAGCAGACTACAACTCACATTGTTGTAGGAGGGTAAATTTCTGCCCAAGGTTGGGGTGATGGACTTATGGGACCATGTTAGCGTAAAGGGTTAATATGGCACCAGTAAGTTTGAGCAAAGGCTTGCATGGGTCAATGACATTATGTAAGTGTTAAACATTTTACACACTACATTGCATTTTATGTATATGTACTTATGATAAAGGATGTGTAATGGTGCAGTTAGGCACACGGCCTAGAGTGAAGATGGAATCGAGCAATGTACCGTCGGAGAGAAACCACTAGTGGTGATGATGAAACTAGACCACCTCTGGATTTATGTGATGTCAAAGACATGTTTGATGCGTTCGGGAGAAGGAATGGTCGGGGCCTACGGTCGTATACGTAGCGGCTACGCCGCAGAGAAGAGGCGAATGCTGCTGTAAGTCAAGTTAGAGACCCCTTTAACTATGCTTACATTGGTGATGCTAATGCTGACTCTTTGTAGCCCCCTACTCAAATAACTTGTCAAATAAATGGGAGCTTTTGCGGAATCATAGACAGGAGCGATCTCCCACATACAAGAAAGTATCAAAGTGTTCATATCTGACTATAATATACACAAGCAATCCATCAATACCGGGAAGTATGCAGCAAGTGAGCAGCTTGTGATTAAAGCCTACAAGGTTATCTTCTCATGTTTAGACACAGAACACACGTTGATGTAAAATGAAAAGACATCTTCTGCCATCACCAGATGGGAAATGCTCACACCATGATGGGGGTCACTATTGTAATGCTATATGTAACCTTGGGATGTACTTACTGCATTCAAAACTGTTCAAAAATTATACCCACCAAAAGAACTACAAACGTTATTTTAGGGCTACGGTACATGGGGACTTTTTCCAGGATACATATTGTGCAGCCTACGATTGCAATACTAGTGTGCGACATATTACCCTAATGTAAGTGAATGCAGTTGTGACTTTAAGCTGTGACAATCCAATGATCATAAGAAATCCAGAGAGTTTGGATTTCAGTTGATTGTAAAGGCTTGGTAAGCTTGGGAGGGAACTGTAGGAGAGAGGATACTGGATGGGAGAGTGACATGCTGGAGAGCGATCCCTGTGGCACTCAGCCTACAGAACTAAATACGCTAGTGATACGTAAGTGAGGTGGGCCCTCAGAAAAAAAAATGATGTGTGCACACAGATAGTGACTTAAGCACAGGCCTATCAGTTAAAATTATGTGAGCTTGTCAGTGAAACACATATATATCTGTCAGTTGCAGACAAGATATTTGACAAAATTTGTGCTACCTTTGGATTGTGTATGCACAAACATCACTATTGCTTTGAAACGTTTGGTGGGACTATCACATGTTTTATAATTGCGGTGTATTGCTGATTTTTGTGATTTATAAAAAATCGTTATAATATTCTGCATACATTAGAGTTGTGTTTATCCTTATAGTTAGTGAGTTTATCCAAGCTTTCTGTAGTAACGTCTTATCACTTATCTATTAACTGAAGCTACTATTGCAAGCTTATTATCCTAATTTATTTGTTACTATATATATATATATATATATATATATATATATATATATATATATATATATATATATATATATATATATATATATATATATGTGTGTGTGTGTATTTTTATACTCTGGTTCCTCTGACACCTGTCTCTACTGCAACTATTGTGTCAGGAGTTGTAAGGCAATGTCTTAAAGAGGTAGTCCACATTTCATCAATAATGTTACTCATCTTGATTGGAAAAATTGAATCCGGTTAGTTTAAAATGATTTTTGGTGATAATCACAAGAAAATTAAATTTCCTATAATGCCAGCTACATAGGTCAGCATGCAGCCAGCAGAAGCCAGAGCGCCTTGCTGATGTCCTCAAATCCGTCCTTCTTCTTGCACATGGGCAGAAGTTCTATTGGACGCCTGTATCACATCACTAACCATATATAACATAGGCACAGTGTAACAAGTGGACATTTTACAGTTGAGCATAGGACAGAGAAGCTGCATCATGTTTATATGCCTATATAGCACGTAGTCTGTTATTAATAGGGACAGATATTCTACAGAGAATATATTTCTGCTGGTGTGAAAGCTTGTATACCAGCCGAGAACTTAAACAGGATTCTATTAGAGGGAGCAGAGAATGTTGCGTTTATATGCCTGTACAAAATGTGGTCTCTACATTCGGAGAGGGGATATTTCTGCTGCTGTCAACATATATAGCAGCCAAGCATACAGACAAACTATGCTTTGGCTTGGGGAATATTGCAGTTCTCTGCAGGCTCAGACGTCATTCTAAATTTCCAGTCCAGCCACTACGAATTATTTGTAGACCGTACGCAGCTAGCAGTGAGGTTTGTGGAATTCAATTACTCTGCACCAAACAGGGACAGCTCAGAAAGATACAAGCTATACTCTGTGGCCTTCTATTCTTACATATCATGTCCCCTAAGCATTGCGCCTTATGTAGTTGCAGTGTTTTTTTTTTGTTAATATAGAACAAAAAGAAAACCAAACAGGAAAACAGCAAATACACACAGTGCATGTCAGTGGCCTCAGATATCGTTCAAAGTCACCAGACCGGCCTATATGACTTATTTGCAGGCCTTACTTAATAATTAGCAGTGGTTTTCTGCAAACTACAAAGTTAGCTGATAGCTTGCAAAAAACTACACTAAAAAGCAAAAAACAAACAAAAACAAAATAATAAAAAAAAAGAATAAAAAGGAAACATCAAGAAAGCAAGGGGTAGGGAAAGTGTTGGAGGTGAAGGTAGTAGAGGACGGGCCAAGTTGGCATTTCAAGCAGTTCCCATTGAAACAACAGCTCCATGTTCTGCAGGAGGCTAACCTAAAGAGGCAGTCCAGGACTTTTACTATTGATGAGCTATCCTCAGGACAGGTCATCAATAATGTTACTGATCTTGATCAGAAAAATTGAATCGGGTTAGTTCAAAACATGAAGAAAGCATGGAGCAGGGCAAGTGACGGTGGTGGAGGTGGTAGAGGACGGGCCAAGTTGGCATTTAAAGCAGCTCCCATTGTAGCAACAGCTTCATGTTTCTTAGAAGTGGTCCTGCACGTGCCTTACATCGACAGCACACAAAAGACATTATCGAGTGGATGACACAACATGCCTCAAGCACTATCACCTCTTCTTCCTCCCAGTTGTAGTCACACAGCAGTCAGTTTGCACCAGTCAGCCATGAGCAACTCCCCTATATTTTACCCTGAGCAAAATCCCCCGTACCCTTCGAAGCAGTCCACATGGATCAGTCTGAAGAGCTGGTTAATTATTCAGTGTCATGGATGTCAACCAGGAAGTCCAAACAACCAGCGGGAGAAGACCAAGACATTGGATGCACTGATGCCCAGACATTTTTTCGACTAAAGAGGAAGATGGGTCAGTGTGTGAGGTCAGCCCTCCTCAGGCAATAAATACTTACCTTATATCTTGACAAGATACCAAAATTCACCGAATATTAGAAATACGTGGCAGCATCAAAGGTGTTAAAAAAGACAAACTTCTTTATTTCTCTATGTTAAAAGCAGAACAGGCAACGTTTCGACAATCAAGTCTTTGTCAAGCCAAAGTTGTGACGGAGGGCATGGAGATTAGGGAGGGTGATAAAGGGTGGTGTTAATGTCAGTAATATGTTGTCTGCAAATAAAGATAGCTTAAATTTCCTGCCCCTAACTCTAGCTCCATGGATATTGGCATTAAGGTGAATAGATGCCGCAAGGGGTTCAATATATAATATGGATATTAGGGGCGAAAGGGGACAGCCCTGGCAGGTTACATTTTCTAACTTGATTGGAGGAGACATGGCATGTGGTAGCTTAAGCCCTTCCCACTATAGGACGTACAGTTACGTCCTGCAGCATTGGGGTATGTATGAAGAAAGATCGCGGAAAGACCTCTCTTCATACAGCGCGTTCGCCAGCTGTTTATTACAGCTGACACCCAGGGGAAATGGCTGCAATCAGCCGTGTAGCTGATCGGTACTATTAACCCTTTAAATGTAGCTGCCAATTCTGACAGCAGCATTTAAATCCCCAGAACGATGTTCAAGGGTCCGTAAGGCCACCCCGCGATGAGATCACAAGGAGCCGTGCAGGTGTCATGGCAGCCAGGGTTCTTCTGGAAGACCCTAGGGCTGTCTTAGCAGACCGTCTATCATGCCATCCCTGTTGGGACGACTTGATAGACTGCCTACCAGATCGCAGTATGATGTAATGCTATGGCATTACGTCATACTGCAGAAACGGTCAAAGCATCAGATGTTGTGGTCCCTTAAGACAACTAAAAAAGAAAGATCAATAAAGTTTTACTAATTGTAAAAAAAAAAGTAATAAAAGTTTAAATCACACAGCTTTTGCCATATCTATAATAAAAGAATCTAAATCATAAAACAAAAATACATATTTAGTATCACCACATCCGTAATAGTTAGAGATGAGCGAGCATACTCGTCCGAGCTTGATGCTCGTTCGAGTATTAGGGTGCTCGAGATGCTTGTTACTCGAGACAAGCACCACGCGGTACTCGTCTCGATTAAACGAGCACTGACCATTGAATTCAATGGAGCTGGCAATACAGCCGGCTCCATTGAAAGCAATGGGCTACCAGCGATCTCAGGATGAATTTTCGGGAAGGGCTTAAAAATATAAGCCCTTACCTGAAAATCATCCTCAGGGCTTAGTCAGACGGGCGTTTTTTGCCGCGATTTGCGCATGCGCATGCGTCCGGCGATTTTTTAAAACCATTGCTTCGCAATGGTATCGGACACATGAGCGCTTTTTATGCGCTCGTCCAAAAAATTATAGAACAAAAAATCGCAGATCACACCTATCTGCGATCTGCGATTCCTGTTCGCTTCTGTATATGCGCTCAATGGGGCCGGCGGCAGCAGCGCCGACCCCATTGAGAACATATAGAAGACAAATCATTCTTCTCTGCCACAGCTGTAACAGCTGTGGCAGAGAAGAACGATGTTTGCCCATTGAATTCAATGGAGCGGCAATACAGCCGCTCCATTGAAAGCAATGGGCTGCCGGCGTGCGCGGGGTTAATTGTCGGGAAGGGGTTAAATATATAAACCCTTCCCTGCAATTCATGCTAAAATGTGTTAAAATAAAAAAAAATTGTATACTCACCTTTCCGCTGCAGCCGGAGTCCAGCCGCGGCCGCTGTCAGTTCTCCTGAACTGCTTCTCGGCACTATTCAGCCGGCGGGGCTTTAAAATCCCCGCCTGCTGAATGATCTGCTCTGATTGGTCACAGCCTGACCAATCAGAGGCCGGTTTCACTCACACACCCATTCATGAATTCATGAATGGGTGAGTGACTGCTGCCTCTCAGCGCTGAGCCAATCAGGGGCAGGTCTGACTCACATCCGTTCATGAATTCATGAATGGGTGTGAGTGAGGCATGCCTCTGATTGGCTCAGCGCTGAGCCAATCAGGGGGCAGGTCTGACTCACACCCCCTTCACACCCACTGCAGGACGGCTGCCCGGAGCTGCAGGCAGAAGGTGAGAATGCAATTTTTTTTTATTTTAACACATTTTAGGATGGATTGCAGGTAAGGGCTTATATATTTAAGCCCTTACCGACAATTCATCCCGGGCTCGCCCGCAGCGCATTGCTTTCAATGGAGACGGCTGTATTGCCGTCTCCATTGAATGCAATGCGCTGGACAGCTCCGGCCCGTTTCTAATGAAACGCGGCTAGGAGCAGATTTTCGGGCGATTTGCGGGCGACTTGCGCGCACCGGTCACGCGATTTGCGGATGCGCATCCGTCATGCGATCCGCAAATCGCGGCAAAAAACGCCCGTCTGACTAAGGCCTCAGGGTGCGTTCAGATGAGCGTGTTTTGGTGTGTGAATACGCACGCACAAAAACACGCTTGTATTTACAACACTGCATTCCCTATGGTGTGTGCACATGTCCGTACTTTGCAGGTGCGTGCCTGCAAAGATAGGACATGCGTGCACCATAGGGAATGCACGCATTGTTTTCAATGGAGCCGCGGCTGCTGCCGGCGGCTCCATTGAAAACAATGGCCTGCTGGCTCCCTGCATTCCTTTTCAGGGAAGGACTTTACATATAAGCCCTTCCCTGAAAAAGAAAGATTTTAGTGTAAAAAAGAATAAAAATGCAGGCATTCTCTTCAATAGAGCCGCTGCTGCTGCCGGCGACTCCATTGAAGACAATGGTCCGCTGGCATACCTGAATTCTTTTTCAGGGAAGGGCTTTAAATATAAGCCATTCCCTGGAAATGAATAAAAAGTGATTTAAAAAACAAAAAAATAGATACTCACCTCCCTTCAGCTGCAGGGGCACAGCCGCGTTTTCTCCTGCTGTCCCCTGCACTG
The DNA here is from genome assembly GCF_035609145.1 of Eleutherodactylus coqui. Lineage (NCBI taxonomy): Eukaryota > Metazoa > Chordata > Amphibia > Anura > Eleutherodactylidae > Eleutherodactylus > Eleutherodactylus coqui. Next base: position 98,644,014 of record NC_089845.1, on the reverse strand, counting down.
TGGTGCTGAACTGCTGATCTATCACCAGCTGGGGATTTAAAATCCCCGCTTGCTGAAAGAACTGAATGTGATTGGCTGAGGTGCTCAGCCAATCAGAAGCAGCTCTCACTCACACCCATTCATGAATTCATGAATGGGTGAGTGCTGCCTCTGATTGGCTCAGCGCAGGGACCAATCAAGGGCAGCTCTCAGCTGTCAATCAGAGGCAGCACTCACTCACCCATTCATGAATGGGTGTGAGTGAGAGCTGCCTCTGATTGGTGAGGCAGTGACCAATCAGAGGCAGCTCATTCAGCAGGCGGGGATTTTAAATCCCCGGCTGCTGAATACTACTCAGAGCAGTTCAGGAGAACTGCCGGACAGATGCGGCTGAACTCCGGCTTCAGCGGAAAGGTGAGTATACTTTTTTTTTTATTTTTACACATTTTAGGATGATTTTCAGGTAAGGGCTTATATTTTTAAGCCCTTCCCGAAAATTCATCCCGCACTCTCCGGCAGCCCATTGCTTTCAATGGAGCCAGCTGTATTGCCGACTCCATTGAATTCAATGGGCTAACATCGTTCTTCTCTGCCACAGCTGTTACAGCTGTGGCAGAGGAGAACGATCTTTATGCTGACAGTGCGAGGGGGGGGGGGGCACTCTTGCCGCTATTGTGGCTTAATAGTGGGACCTGGGAACTTGAGATGCAGCCCAACATGTAGCCCCTCGCCTGCCCTATCTGTTTCTGTGTCGTTCCCATCACTTTCTTGAATTTCCCAGATTTTCACAAATGAAAACCTTAGCGAGCATCGGCGATATACAAAAATGCTCGAATCGCCCTTTGACTTTAATGGGGTTCGTTACTCGAAACGAACCCTCAAGCATCGCGGGAAGTTCGACTCGAGTAACGAGCACCCGAGCATTTTGGTGCTCGCTCATCTCTAGTAATAGTTCAATTTATCAAAGTAATGCATTATTTACACCGCATGGTGAATGTCGTCTGAAAATGCCAGAAATGCATTTTTTGGTTACCCTGTCTCTGACAAAATGCAATAGAAAGGGATCAAAAAGTCATATGTATTCCAAAATGGTAGCAATATAAACTACAGGACATCTCACAAAAAATGAGCCCTCGCACAACTATGTTGATGGAAAAATTAAAAAAGTTATTGTGCGCAGAAGATGGCGGCAGAAAATAATAAAAAAAATTAAATGTCTTTGAAAAAAATGAAAGTAGTACAGCAAAATAAAAACTATATGTTTGGTATCATAGTAATCATACTGACCCATAGAATATAGGTATCATGTCATGTTTGTTGCAGTTTGTGTGCCCTAGAAACAAGACCCACCGAAAGAATGTCAGGGTTTTTTTCATTTTACTCCACTTACTCTCAGTACATTCTATGGTACATTAAATAGCACCATTGAAAAATACAACTCGTCCCACAAAAAATAAGCCCTCATGCAGTGATGTCAATGGATAAATAAAAGAGTTATGATTTTTTAAAAGACGGGAGGAAAAAACGAAAATAGAAAAAAAAGGTCCAAATCCTTAAGGGGTTAATGGTAGCTGAAGAGTGAGAGTAAAGTCCTTGCAAAGCATATGGTATCTCTCAGTTATGGTATGAGATACCATATGCGGAGAGGGTGCCAAACATAAATAACCAGCCAAGAAGCCAAAGGCCTTCTCCACCTCTAGACTAAGGCTGGGTTCCCACGGGGCGGATTCCCGACGGAAATCCCGCGGTTTGGCCGCAGCGAAAAACCGCAAGATTTCTGCCAGGAGAACTGCTGCTTCAAAACCCACGGCGGTTTTGAAGCGGCTGGCCGCTTGCTCTTCCGCAGCGGCCTGCACTCCCATAGAGGAGAGCGCGGCCGCAGCGAAAAAAAAAAGACATGCTGCGGTCGGCGAATCCGCACCGCAGTGGCAGCTTTTGCCGGCTTTGCTGCAGCGGATTTGCCGTCCCGTGTGGACGAGATTTCTGAGAAATCTCGTCCACATGGCTGGCTAATCCCGGGATTAGCAGCCGCATGCGGATTTGCCGCGGCGAAATTCCGCACGGAATTTCCGCAGCAAATCCGCCCCGTGTGAACCCAGCCTAAGAGGTAGAGTGGAGCTATCTATTTGGTTAGGCACATCTATAAGATCAGCTTCTTTTCTTTTATTATCTCCTTCTTGTCTGCAAGGAACAAAACCAACTTGGTCTTTATTAATTAGCCAATATGAGACCTGATTAGCAAGTAATTTAGTAAAGATCTTAAGATCGGAATTGAGCAAAGCAATTGGCCTATAGTTAGCACATTCCACGGTATCCTTTTCAGGCTTGGGAATTAGGTTGATAAACAAGTGCAACATAGTTTGAGGAATCGGGGCACACATCAAAAAGGAATTGAAAAGTGTCAAAGGTGTGAGGAAAGTTGGTCTTTAAATGTCTTGTAATAAAAATAAGTCTGTCTGTCGAGTCCAATGGCCTTATCATTGGGTACTGCTTTCAGATCTTTGGACAATTTGTCTTTTGTAATGTCACTATTGAGTCAAAGCTTCTCGGGGAAAGATTGAAAGTGGGCACCAGGATAAGAAGCGTATTAGCGCAGTTTTCCTAGCCTCCAGATTGCTATGCAATCTGGAGCTTATTGGGGCAATGTCCCAGCTCAGGTAGGGCCTTGCCATTCCTCCTCTGTAGCACAGGGTCAGTTTGCCAGAAACCCGTGTGCGCACCTAGTCCCTTTTGGTCACGATCGTGTGGGCCCCGTGCTTAGCTTGCCCACACGATCGTAACATAATGCATCCCCTTTTGTAAGTGGGGGGGCATTGCAAGGCCCTACCTGAGCGGTGACATTGCCCCAATAAGGGCAGCCCAGCGGTCTTCGGATCTGGGCCCTAGCTGATCCTAAGAGTCACGCACCAGAACAGGATACATTCATATGCCATATGACAGGGACTGAACAACAGGACACACAGAGCCAGAATACACAGCATACAGCAGCCACAATGCAAACACTAATAGCAGACGATAAGCTGAATATAAATACGAGGTGTTAGTTCGCACATTGTCCAATGAACGTAAGCTACAAGCCCCTGCAAGGCCCCTCATATCTTGCAGTCCCTACACTAGCAAGACACATCTACTAGAGGGCCCTAGGGGCCAACCTAGCACAGACATAGCAAACAAACTCAGCAGACCAATTTGACACAAAATTAACGTACAAACGGACATGAACCACAAGGCACAGATCACACAGCAAGCTGCAACAGAAAAGGTAAGAGGACCCATGTCACAGATACATCCAAACAGTACAAGACCAGCTTCTGACTGACCAGGAGCTGGGTTTATATGTGAGCACAGACCCAGGTGATTGGCTAGCAGGAAGTACCACACCCAGCCAGCTCAATCATTAACCCTGAGAGTGCTGTGCTGCTGGAAACACAGTAGTACAACATGTCTGAGCAGCACACGCAACAGTGTCTATAAGTTTTTGGCCAGTGCATTTGGTAAGTGAACAGGTCAGTGCTGCCATCAATGCTTCCTCTTGCTATTGGAGAGCTTCTCTCTAGTGATTCAAATCTTTTTTTTAACATTGGAGCTTAAGGAAATGCAATGACCTCTCATGACCGTCTTATGCGCCTCCCAGAGAAATCTTGCGAAGACACTAACCCAGTGTTGGTAGTAAAATAGTCAGTTAGGTGCATGTCATGGTGTGACAATGACAATTGTCCAATGACAATTCTTCATCAGAGTATAATTAGTTTTCAGTTGGATGGACATTGGGGTGTGGTCCAACCAAGTAAATGACCCTATAATTCTGCAAGAAGTTGCAAGGCCATAACATTGCCAAAAAAATTATCAATGTGTGTATGTGTGCCATTTGGAGGGGAGTAGAAAGAAAAGGAGCAGGCTGTAGGATAATTAATCCTCCACTGATCGTACAGAGAAAATTTCCATATGGTTTTACGAAAAGTTTGCACTGAGTAGGATTAGGCAGGGAACCTGAGATGGATAATCTATCCAGGGTTTCAGAGAATGCTACATTAAAATCTCTGCCAATCACTTGGATTTCTGGAGGAAGACGTTATGGTTTTAGGAAAAGTGAGTGGAGGAAGCTAATCTGAGAAACATTTAAACCCAGTATAGAAGAGGTGATCTGTATAGGACATGAGTGAGATATCAAGATAGCAACCCCTGATTTTTTCCTGTCCTGGAAAGCACAATAGGCTGTGGGAAAGTTTTTACGTCCAAAAGCAAAACTTCCAGACTTACTAAAATGAGTCTCCTGTAAGAAGGCCACATTCGCATGTAAAGACTTAAGTTTAGTTAGAGTCAAACGCCTTTTAAAGCTAGAATTAAGGCCTCTAACACTTAGTGATACGATATTATTATTAACCATAACAAAAGGGAAGTGTAATATACAGACTGTGTCCCAGCCTTATGGCAATAGGAGTGCTGCTTCTGTGCATATACTTGTCCTAATATACAGCCCAATGATGTGCCAAGTTTCATTTGTTTAAACTGTGTTAAAGTTGAGTGTATATGTGTTTCTGTGATTCTGGTCAGCAGCCCCTGCACTGGGAATGTCATGCTGGAGGGACACACCCCTATGAGGTCAGCCTGCCTGTCTGCAGACACAGTATGAGAAGGAAGCAGGATGTGACGACACAGAGAGAGCAGCAGCCATCTTTGCAGAGAGAGAACCAAGTGTCTGTGCTGCATTGAGAGTGTGTGGAGATCTTATAGGACTTTCCTGTGCAGCTAACCTGTGTGTAATTCAGTCCAGAGGCAGACGGAATGTTCAGTGGAGCCATGCTTAAAGGACTGTGCCCAGTGGCTAACCAGTAATACTGACATTGTGGCTGTGGACATTGCCGCCAAAGCTAAAAACTGGCAGTGCTGTGGAGTACCGGACGGTAACTGCACAATCCCTGGCTTATATCACACCGCGGTGTATGGATTCTGCAGGACTGTTAGTGTGCTGAGCTACTTGCTGTTGGATCCCATTTCATCCATTTTGTTTTCCTGCCTGCTGAGAAGAATCTTATTGCCTCGGATGTTGTGATAACCGTGAGGAGAGGACACTTCGCTATACTAGAAAGGGACGACATCAGGCCCCAACGCGCGCTTCTACAAACTGTAAGCAGTCCACCCGGACCACTGGTAAGAGGGGTGCGCACTAGAGATGAGCGAGCACCAAAATGCTCGGGTGCTCGTTACTCGAGACAAACTTTTCGCGATGCTCGAGGGTTCGTTTCGAATAACGAACCCCATTGAAGTCAATGGGCGACCCGAGCAATTTTGTATATCGCCGATGCTCGCTAAGGTTTTCATTTGTGAAAATCTGCAAAACCCAAGAAAGTGATGGAAACGACACAGCAACGGATAGGGCAGGCGAGGGGCTACATGTTGGGCTGCATCTCAAGTTCACAGGTCCCACTATTAAGCCACAATAGCGGCAAGAGTGGGCCCCCCCCCCCCCCAACAACTTTTACTTCTGAAAAGCCCTCATTAGCAATGCATACCTTAGCTAAGCACCACACTACCTCCAACAAAGCACAATCACTGCCTGCATGACACTCCGCTGCCACTTCTCCTGGGTTACATGCTGCCAAAACCCCCCCCCCCACGACCCAGTATCCACAGCGCACACCAAACTGTCCCTGCCCAGCCTTCAGCTGCCCTCATGCCACGCCACCCTCATGTCTATTTATAAGTGCGTCTGCCAGAGGAAAAGCAGGCACACACTGCAGAGGGTTGGCACGGCTAGGCAGCGACCCTCTTTAAAAGGGGCGGGGTGATAGACCACAATGCTGTACAGAAGCAATGAGAAATGCAATCCTGTGCCACCTCCATCTGGAGCTGCACACGTGGGCATAGCAATGGGGAACCTATGTGCCACACACTATTCATTCTGTCAAGGTGTCTGCATGCCCCAGTCAGACCGCGGTTTTTTATATATAGTCACAGGCAGGTACAACTCCGCAATGGGAATTCCGTGTGCACCCACAGCATGGGTGGCTCCCTGGAACCCACCGGCGGTACATAAAAATATCCCATTGCATTGCCCATCACAGCTGAGGTAATAATGTCATGTTTAATGCAGGTGGGCTTCGGCCCACACTGCATGCCCCAGTCAGACTGGGGTTCTTTAGAAGTGGACACATGTAGTTACAACTCCGTGTGGACCGACAGCATGGGTGGGTGCCAGGAAGCCACCGGCGGTAGATAAATATATCCCATTGCATTGCCCATCACAGCTGAGGTAATAAATTCATGTTTAATGCAGGTGGGCTTCGGCCCACACTGCATGCCCCAGTCAGACTGGGGTTCTTTAGAAGTGGACACATGCAGTTACAACTCCCTGTGGACCCACAGCATGGGTGGCTCCCTGGAACCCACCAGCGGTACATAAATATATCCCATTGCAGTGCCCAACACAGCTGATGTTACGTCAGCTGTAATGCAGGTGGGCTAAAAATTAATTGGATTACACTGTAGGCGAGGGCCCCCAAAAATTGGTGTACCAACAGTACTAATGTACCTGAGAAAAATTGCCCATGCCCAACCAAGAGGGCAGGTGAAACCCATTAATCGCTTTGGTTAATGTGGCTTCATTGGTAACTAGGTCTGGAGGCAGCCCAGTAAAAATAAAAATTGGTTGAGGTGAAAGTTTCAACGCTTTAATGAGCATTGAAACGTATAAAAATTGTTTAGAAAAATTATATGACTGAGCCTTGTGGGCCTAAGAAAAATTGCCCGTTCGGCGTGATTATGTGAGGTTTCAGGAGGAGGAGCAGGCGGAGGAGGAGGAATATTATACACAGATAGATGAAGCAAAAAGGTCCCCGTTTTGGATGGTGATACAGAACGATGCTTCCATCCGCGGGTGCAGCCTACGTATTGTTTAGGTATCGCTGCTGTCCGCTGGTGGAGAAGAGAAGTCTGGGGAAATCCAGGCTTTGTTCATCTTGATGAGTGTAAGCCTGTCGGCACTGTCGGTTGACAGGTGGGTACGCTTATCCGTGATGATTCCCCCAGCCACACTAAACACACTCTCTGACAAGACGCTAGCCGCAGGACAAGCAAGCACCTCCAGGGCATACAGCGCGAGTTCAGGCCACGTGTCCAGCTTCGACACCCAGTAGTTGTAGGGGGCAGAGGCGTCACCGAGGATGGTCGTGCGATCGGCTACGTACTCCCTCACCATCCTTTTACAGTTCTCCCGCCAACTCAGCCTTGACTGGGGACCAGTGACACAGCCTTGCTGGGGAGCCATAAAGCTGGCAAAGGCCTTGGATAATGTTCCCCTGCCTGCGCTGTACATGCTGCCTGATCTCTGTGCCTCCCCTGCTACCTGGGCCGCGGAAATACGCCTTTGGCCACTAGCGCTGTCGGATGGGAAGTTTACCATCAGTTTTTCCACCAGCGCCCTGTGGTATAGCATCATTCTCGAACCCCTTTCCTCTTCGGGAATGAGAGTGGAAAGGCTCTCCTTATACCGTGGGTCAAACAGTGTGTACACCCAGTAATCCGTAGTGGCCAGAATGCGTGTAACGCGAGGGTCACGAGAAAGACATCCTAACATGAAGTCAGCCATGTGTGCCAGGGTACCTGTACGCAACACATGGCTGTCCTCACTCGGAAGATCACTTTCAGGATCCTCCTCCACTTCCTCCTCCTCCTCCTCTGGCCATACACGCTGAAAGGATGACAGGCAAGCTGCATCTGTACCCTCAGCAGTGGGCCAAGCTGTCTCTTCCCCCTCCTCCTCATGCTCCTCCTCCTCCTCCTCTGGCCATACACGCTGAAAGGATGACAGGCAAGCAGCATCTGTCCCCTCAGCAGTGGGCCAAGCTGTCTCTTCCCCCTCCTCCTCATGCTCCTCCCCCTCCTCCTCAACGCGCTGAGATATAGACATGAGGTTGCTCTGACTATCCAGCGACATACTGTCTTCCCCCGCCTCCGTTTCCGATTCCAAAGCGTCTGCCTTTATGCTTTGCAGGGAACTTCTCAAGAGGCATAGCAGAGGAATGGTGACGCTAATGATTGCAGCATCCCCGCTCAGCATCTGGGTAGACTCCTCAAAATTTCCAAGGACCTGGCAGATGGCTGCCAACCAGGCCCACTCTTCTGTAAATAATTGAGGAAGCTGACTTCCACTACGCTGCCCATGTTGGAGTTGGTATTCCACAATAGCTCTTCGCTGCTCATAGAGCCTGGCCAACATGTGGAGCGTAGAGTTCCACTGTGTGGGCACGTCGCACAGCAATGGGTGCACTGGCAGATGAAACCGATGTTGCAGTGTCCGCAGGGTGGCAGCGTGCGTGTGGGACTTGCGAAAATGTGCGCAGAGCTGGCGCACCTTTCCGAGCAGGTATGACAAGTGTGGGTAGCTTTTCAGAAAGCGCTGAACCACCAAATTAAAGACATGGGCCAGGCATGGCACGTGCGTGAGGCTGCCGAGCTGCAGAGCCGCCACCAGGTTACGGCCGTTGTCACACACGACCATGCCCGGTTGGAGGCTCAGCGGCGCAAGCCAGCGGTCGGTCTGCTCTGTCAGACCCTGCAGCAGTTCATGGGCCGTGTGCCTCTTCTCTCCTAAGCTGAGTAGTTTCAGCACGGCCTGCTGACGCTTGCTCACCGCTGTGCTGCCACGCCGTGTGACACCGACTGCTGGCGACGTGCTGCTGCTGACACATCTTGATTGCGAGACAGAGGTTGCGTAGGAGGAGGAGGAGGGTGGTTTAGTGGAGGAAGCATACACCGCCGCAGATACCACCACCGACCTGGGGCACGCAATTCTGGGGGTGGGTAGGACGTGAGCGGTCCCAGGCTCTGACTCTGTCCCAGCCTCCACTAAATTCACCCAATGTGCCGTCAGGGAGATATAGTGGCCCTGCCCGCCTGTGCTTGTCCACGTGTCGGTTGTTAAGTGGACCTTGGCAGTAACCGCGTTGGTGAGGGCGCGTACAATGTTGCGGGAGACGTGGTCGTGCAGGCCTGGGACGGCACATCGGGAAAAGTAGTGGCGACTGGGAACCAAGTAGCGCGGGGCCGCCGCCGCCATCATGCTTTTGAAAGCCTCCGTTTCCACAAGCCTATACGGCAGCATCTCCAGGCTGAACAATTTGGCTATGTGCACGTTTAACGCTTGAGCGTGCGGGTGCGTGGCGGCGTACTTGCGCTTGTGCTCAAACAGTAGCGCTAGCGACGTCTGGACGCTGCGCTGAGTGACATTGCTGGATGGGGCCGAGGACAGTGGAGGTGAGGGTGTGGGTGCAGGCCAGGAGACGGTAGTGCCTGTGTCCTCAGAGGGGGGTTGGATCTCAGTGGCAGGTTGGGGCACAGGGGGAGAGGCAGTGGTGCAAACCGGAGGCGGTGAACGGGCATCGTCCCACCTTGTGGGGTGCTTGGCCCTCATATGCCTGCGCATGCTGGTGGTGGTGCCTCCCCAGCTGATCTTGGCGCGACAAAGGTTGCACACCACTGTTTGTCGGTCGTCAGGCGTCTCTGTGAAAAACTGCCACACCGTAGAGCACCTTGACCTCTGCAGGGTGGCATGGCGCGAGAGGACGCTTTGGGAAACAGTTGGTGGATTATTCGGTCTGGCCCTGCCTCTACCCCTGGCCACCGCACTGGCTCGGCCTGTGCCCACACCCTGACTTGGGCCTCCGCGTCCTCGCCCGCGTCCACATCCTATAGGCCTACCCCTACCCCTCAGCATGGTGTATTACCAGTAGTGCAGAAGCAGAACGCTGTAATTAAATGTGCCGCTTATTGGCCTGTGGTTGGAGGCTGACTTCGTTTACGAAACGCCAGGAAGTAATTTGCTGTAACACTTAGCTGGCTGCGTATGATTTTGTAGAACTACTACACCCAGCACACACAGACCCAGAACACTGAGCACAGTGACAGGCAGGCCAAATAGATTTTTTGCCCAAATTTTTTTAGCAAAGGCCCACTGCCTATATTCAATGAATATGTCTTCTGTCCCTGCCTCCACACTTCTGTCCCTGGAGTATGTCACAGAACTGCAGAGTGTTGCACTGTCAACTGCAACACAGCGGTGATTTCAGAGCCCAGACAGAGCCAGGAAATAATTTGGCGCAAGCCTGCTGTAACACTTAGCTGGCTGCGTATGATTTTGTAGAACTACTACACCCAGCACACACAGACCCAGAACACTGAGCACAGTGACAGGCAGGCCAAATAGATTTTTTGCCCAAATTTTTTTAGCAAAGGCCCACTGCCTATATTCAATCAATAATATTAATATGTCTTCTGTCCCTGGAGTATTACTGCAGGGCGCAATGCTCTGCACGGCCGATATACCAAAAAAAAAAAAGTGCAACACTGCAAAAAGCAGCCTCCACAGTATTGCACACGGTTAGATGTGGCCCTAAGAAGGACTGTTGGGGTTCTTGAAGCCTACAATACCTCCTAACACTCTCCCTATAGCAGCTCCAACACGATAGCACTTTCCCTCAGCTATGTCAGAACGCATCTGTGGCGAGCCGCGGGAGGGGCCGATTTTTATACTCGGGTGACACCTGATCTCGTCAGCCACTCACTGCAGGGGGGTGGTATAGGGCTTGAACGTCGCAGGGGGAAGTTGTAATGCCTTCCCTGTCTTTCAATTGGCCAGAAAAGCGCGCTAACGTCTCAGAGATGAAAGTGAAAGTAACCCGAACATCACGTGGTACTCGTTACGAGTAACGAGCATCTCGAACACGCTAATACTCGAACGAGTATCAAGCTTGGACAAGTACGTTCGCTCATCTCTAGTGCGCACCCAAATGTGAAGTTAGGGTCAGTTAGGGATAGTTTTGGGACTATTGTTCTTTCAGTGTCCGTGCTGTGGAGGTGGACATAGTAAACGTAGTAAATTGTGAAATCTAACTTGAATTGTTCAAACTATACTGTGTATTTTGCTTGTCCTTATTCCTGTTCTTTTACCATTAACTTGCCTTTATTAACCTGTAGTAAATACATTTTTCTTTACTTGACCACCCCGTGTGCGTCCTTTCTGGTTGCGAAGACCAAACCACCTGCCTTGCTCTCGGTTCACAAATTGGCGTAGTCGGCAGGATCCGCTTTCCAGAATGGACGGCAACGCACCAGTTAGAGGGGATGGTGCCAGAGGAGGAATGCCAGCAGGGGCTATAGTGAGTCAGTTAGTTAAATTTGATGGCAATAATATGTCTGTGAGTATGTGGGTGGAGCAGATAAGAATGGTACAGCGAATACACCAGACCGCACCAGAAGTACTAGTAGAGCTAGCAATATTGACGTTACAAGGTGATGCTAAGACCACAGTGATATTAAGGCCATTCGATCAAAGGCAGACATTTGAGCAAGTGGTACAGATTCTAGAAACCATCTATGGAGAAACAGCATTGCTGGGATCCCTGCAGACTCGATTCTTCCAGAGAGTGCAACAGGAGAATGAAAGTCTCCCCCAATATGCAAATGCCCTACAAGAACTGATCCGAGATATTGAAGGAAAGGAAAGAGGCTCACTGGCCTTCTGTAACCCTGATCGGACTCTCCATGACCAGTTTGTTCTGGGGATCCGCGACGGCAGTTTGACTGTTGCTATGCAGGACTTTATACGATGAGAGACTAATGCTAAATTTCATGACGTGCAGGTAGAGGCCATCTCACGTGCCAATAGTATTGTCCCAAAGTCCCAGACCGCAGTTGGAGTCACTTTGTCACAGGGGGCTAGCTCAAGCCTAGAAACAGTAGAAAGAGTGCCAGCTAAAGAAATTCTAACAGTAATACAGAAATTGCAAGAGCAAATGGAACGCTTGCAAACCTGTTGTGATGAAAACTCTATGAGAATTGCAGACTTCCAGAGAACTAGAGATGAAGGAGTGGACCGTCCACACCAAGAAGGTCAGAACCACCCACAACCCCGCTGGAGGGATGAGAACAGGACCTACCGAAGGGGTCCCAATAATTTAGTACAGCGCTCAGGAGAAACCGAAGGGGCCCAAATCGATGTCCAGAACGACAGGAAATACGCTGCTGGGAGTGTGGACGGATGGGCCACGTTGCTGCCAGATGTCCAGACCAGCGACAAGCTTATGAGAGACTGCCATTAAACTAAGGTCCCCTGCTGCTGTAGGGCACGGAGTAGGGGAGACTGAGAAGGAGATTATGTGGGGAAAATGCCCTGATGATGACCTAATTGCTGAAAGTCCTGTCATCCAAATTGAATAAGAAGGTATTCCGGTTATCGGGATGATTGACACGGGTTCTCAAGTAACGACTCTGAGTAGAGATTGTTATGAACGGTACTTCCGACAACATGTGAAATATGATCCCCATACATTCGTACGAGTGGTCGCAGCCAACCAGTTACCAGTCCCAGTAGTGGGAGTGATCTGGATGAATGTCCGGTTATGTGGTCAAGATCTAGGTAAGAAAGGCATTGTGGTGGTACAGGAGCCACATGAAATAAAGGCCCCTGTCATTTTGGGGATGAATGTGCTAAAAGAATTGGATCAGATCCTCTTTGAAAAGAAAGGTCATGGTTATTGGAAACAAACTACCACCCATCGGCCTACTCGAGCAGCGTTCCAGCGGCTGATCCGGATATGTGGCTTACAGGAAAGCTCGGATGCACAGCGTCCTCTGGCACGAATTTCTGTCCCTATGCATACAAAAGTTACACTGCCACCCCGTCGGGAGATGATCGTGTCCATGCCTGTAGCTACCTGTCGGAAATTAGAAGGCATAGCTGTCTTGGTAGAACCACTGCCGGCAGCCGAAGGAGGTGTTGATCCGCTAGTAGCCCGTTCCTTGGCAATAGTTCGCAATGGGAGAGTACCACTCCGATGTGTAAACACCCGGGACCAGAGTGTAGATCTGACACCAGGAAGGATGCTGGCTAACATCTATGTAACTCCGGAAGAAGTAAAGGGGGTAACGCCGATGCATCTGAAGCCGGCTGAAAGAGATGAGTGGACCATAACCATGTCTATGGGAGAAGATGAGGGTCCCTCCTCTGAATGGAATGGCTGTGCAATTCGAGAACAGATGAAGATGGAGACTTATTCGTGTTCTCCAAAACAGGTCCAGAAGATAGATGAGCTGTTGTGGGAAAACAGAGCCACTTTCACGCGTTACGCTGAAGATTTTGGATGTACAACTGGGGTCTGCCATGAGATTCCCACAGGAGACACCCCTCCAATTAGAGAGCGCTACCGACAAATTCCTCCACGGTTGTATCAGGAAGTGAAAGAACTGTTGACTAAGATGCTGCAAGGTGGGATCATCCGAGAAAGCCAAAGTCCCTGGGCAGCTCCAGTGGTGTTAGTAAAAAAAAAAGATGGGTCTCTTCGGTTTTGTGTAGACTATCGGAAGTTAAATGCCTGCACCGTGAGAGATTCCTACCCCTTACCCCGGATTGAGGAGTCCCTCTCAGCGCTAGGGAGAGCTCGGTACTTCTCCTCACTAGATCTGGCTAGTGGGTATTGGCAGGTGCCGATGGCTGAGAAAGACAAGGAGAAGACAGCTTTCATCTTGCCCATGGGACTATATGAATTTAACCGGATGCCCTTCGGGCTGACAAATGCACCCGGAACGTTCCAGAGATTGATGGAGAAATGTCTCGGTGACTTCAACTTTGAGTTCACTCTCATCTACTTGGATGACATTATAGTGTATTCTGCAACCTTTGAAGACCATCTCTACCAACTGGGTCAAGTATTTCGACGATTGCGGGAACACGGGCTCAAATTAAAACCCAGCAAATGTCGGTTGTTCCAATCTGAAATTGATTACTTGGGTCATCGCGTATCAGTAGAAGGGGTGAGACCGTCAAGGGACAAGATAGCGGCTATTCAGGATTGGCCGACACCAACTACCCTGCGAGAAGTAAGGGCGTTTCTTGGAGTAGCCGGTTACTATCGACGGTTTATTAAGGATTTTGCCAGGGTAGCAGCACCACTAAATGCCCTCCTACGGGGCACATCCGGTGGTCCGAAGAACCGGCCTGTGAAATGGGGAACTGAACAGGAAAAAGCCTTCCGTGAATTGAAGGATGCTCTGACAACGACCCCAATCTTGGCGTATGCTGATTACCACTTACCGTTCCAGCTATATACGGATGCGAGCCTGTATGGTCTTGGAGCAGTGCTTTCCCAGGTTCAGGATGGCCAGGAGCGGGTTATAGCATACGCCAGCCGGTCTTTGCGGGATTCTGAAAGAAATCCTGAGAATTATAGTTCATTTAAGTTGAAGCTGTTGGCACTAGTATGGGCCATGACTGAGAAATTCTCTGAATACTTGACTGGGGCTGAAGTTTTAGTACTGACTGACAACAACCCATTAGCTCATCTGGAAAATGCCAAGCTTGGGGCTTTAGAGCAGAGGTGGATAGCCCGAATGTCTAAGTTCAATTATCACATTAAGTATCGGTCCAAGACAGAGAACCAGAATGCTGATGGACTTTCTAGGGTAACTACCCAGACCCCCACAGGAGATGTGGATCACGAGTTAGAGCATGTGGAGGTGCCTGACTTCAGCAGATTTTCACAGGCCTTGGCCACTGCTAATCAGTGTGAAATGGAAGGGACTGAAGTGGCTCCTTTCTTTGGTCCCTCAAGACAGGAATGGGCACAGATGCAGCAGGCCCATGAGGGGCTGGCACGGATGATCAAGTTTGTTGAGGAAGGCAAGAAGCCGTGTAGAGAGGAAAGAGAACGACTGACACGGGAGATATTATCGGTTCTGAGTCAGTGGGAGAAGTTGGAGATGAAAAATGGAGTTCTATGCCGAAAGGTTTATCTACCTTCTGAAATCGACGTTCGATACCAAATTGTGGTGCCTAGTGAACTGGCTCGCTCATTGGCGATGGAGCCTCATAACAAGAATGGTCACTTTGGTCACGAGAAGACCTTTAGTTGGTTACAGCGTCTGATTTACTGCCATGGTCTCCGTCAAATGGTTGAAGAAGTATGCCGCAGCTGTCGAACTTGTGAGATCCATAAGGCAATAGAACAGAGGGCTCCCCTGCGAACCATAGTGACCCAGGAACCTTTGGAAATCGTCATGATAGACTATCTAATGGTGGGCCCATCCAACAGCGGGCATCAGTATTGCCTCGTAATGGTGGACCACTTCACCAAATTTGCAGTGGTAACCGCCACCAAGGACCAGACAGCTGAGTCAGCAGCTCGGGCTCTGTGTCAAGATTTCATTCGAGTGTATGGGTGTCCTCAACGCATCCACTCCGATCAGGGAGCCTGCTTTGAGGGCCATGTAATGAAGGAAGTTCAACGTATCTATGGAATAGAGAAGTCGCACACAACTCCATACCATCCACAAGGGAACGGGGCCTGTGAAAGATTCAACAGAACTCTGCTACAGATGCTGCGGACACTGGTGGAAGACAAGAAGTTACAATGGCCTCAGTTCTTGTCTGAGATGGTCTGGGCCTATAATAATCAGGTCCATTCTACAACAGGGTACTCCCCTTATACTCTCTTCTTTGGGCGTTCTGGGCGAAGTATGGGAGAAGTACAGCTGACTGATATGGATGGGTTCCCTCCAAGGGATCCAAACTCCTGGGTACGAGCACATCGGCAGAGACTTGAGACGATCCATCGATTGGTACGGCAGCGTCTACGAGAACATTCTCATTCTGATAAGACCCCAGTGCAAGAAGCACCATTGCAGCCAGGCGACCTGGTTCTGGTGCGTGTCAAGAAGCCCCAAGGGAAGCTGGAAAGCAGATGGGAGGCTGTGCCATATCGTGTTGTTTGCCGCAAGTATGCCAATGGGCCAGTGTACCAAGTCCAGAAGGAAGGAACTGATTATGTTCAAGTACTTCACATAAATATGCTGCGCCTATGTCATTCTGAAGAAACAAATTGTACCAGAACTGCCAACGTCAACGAGCTCCCACAGTCAGAGACTGGTGGTGTGGAATGGGCCTATGACGATGATTGCTGGCCGATCCTTGCTCCTGAGGATGTTCCACCAGTGACTACTGAGCCTCCAGCCTGTGCCCCCACTGGTGCGGAGTCTGCTAGTACTTCTCAGCCCATGGCTGAAGTGCCCCAGAGTATTTCACAGGTCCTCAGACAGACCACTAGGACAAATGCTGGCACCCCCCCGTTCGGTATTTGCAGGATGAGTTTGTTTGGCCTGCCATACAACGGTACACTACCACTTTGCGCATAAAAGTACAACCCTCTGGATATTTAGTCGTTGGTAGGGACTGCCAATCTTAAAGTGGGGGGGAATATGTAATATACAGACTGTGTCCCAGCCTTATGGCAATAGGAGTGCTGCTTATGTGCATATACTTGTCCTAATATACAGCCCAATGATGTGCCAAGTTTCATTTGTTTAAACTGTTAAAGTTGAGTGTATATGTGTTTCTGTGATTCTGGTCAGCAGCCCCTGGAATGGGAATGTGATGCTGGAGGGACACACCCCTATGAGGTCAGCCTTCCAGTATGAGAAGGAAGCAGGATGTGATGACACACAGAGAGCAGCAGCCATCTTTGCAGAGAGAGAACCAAGTGTCTGTGCTGCATTGAGAGTGTGTGGGGATCTTATAGGACTTTCCTGTGCAGTTAACCTGTGTGTAATTAAGTCCAGAGGCAGACAGAGTATAAAGAGACAGAATGTTCAGTGGAGCCATGCTGAAAGGACTGTGCCCAGTGGCTAACCAGTAATACTGACATTGTGGCTGTGGACATTGCCGCCAAAGCTAAAAACTGGCAGTGCTGTTGAGTACCGGACGGTAACTGCACAACCCCTGGCTTATATCACACCGCGGTGTATGGATTTTGCAGGACTGTTAGTGTGCTGAGCTACTTGCTGTTGGATCCCATTTCATCCATTTTGTTTTCCCGCCTGCTGAGAAGAATCTTATTGCCTCGGATGTTGTGATAACCGTGAGGAGAGGACACTTCGCTATACTAGAAAGGGACGACATCAGGCCCCAACGCGCGCTTCTGCAAACTGTAAGCAGTCCACCCGGACCACTGGTAAGAGGGGTGCGCACCCAAATGTGAAGTTAGGGTCAGTTAGGGATAGTTTTGGGACTATTGTTCTTTCAGTGTCCGTGCTGTGGAGGTGGACATAGTAAACGTGGAATATATTGTGAAATCTAACTTGAATTGTTCAAACTATACTGTGTATTGTGCTTGTCCTTATTCCTGTTCTTTTACCATTAACTTGCCTTTATTAACCTGTAGTAAATACATTTTTCTTAACTTAACCACCCTGTGTGCGTCCTTTCTGGTTGCGGAGACCAAACCACCTGCCTTGCTCTCGGTTCACAGAAGCAGAACTTGAATTTGCCATGTGGACCTTACCATCATCATATAGGAGCGCACAATGAACCTTTGAGGCCGATAATAGCAGTCTCCCATTGAACTTGAACACTAAGGCCGAATGAAAACGGCATATTTGCATTGCGAGATCCGAGCTCTGGGTCCCGCAGCAAATACTGCCCATTAACATGCTATGTGAAATCGCTTTTTCCTGTCCACGAGCGGAAATCAACTGTGATTTTCTGCTCATGGGGAGAAAATCACAGCATGTTCTATATTGCTGCGGGCCTCGCAAATTGACTTCAGTTGAAGCCGTCTGTCCTGTCTGCAGTGATCAGTGCACACGGGCCGCGGTATCCGCGTCATCACCTAACAACGGCGCTTCACACTCTGTACTGTGCATGTGCTCTGGCACGATGGCCGGCACATCTGCAGTAAAGAGAAACCTGCACACGACACAGCAGACAGGTACGCGGGGGGCAAGCGGCCTTAGGGAAAAACACAATAGGAAAAGGGAACACAACACAAGGAAAAAACAGAATAGACATGCACAGCAATCTTTGACATAGATTTAATCAAACTAATGTTGGAGAGGCTAATAAAATCAACCTATAGAATAAATAATGATAAAGCCCACCCTAAACAGGCAGGAGGGGACGCTGAGAATTATCCCGATGTATTAGCTGAGTTAATAGTAGTCCAAACTGTAAATAATAACATAGGAACCAAGAGGGAAGTTATTACAAACAAAGTATATATTCAAAAATTTTGTTTTGTGTAATACACAGGGTAAGTCCGGCTGTCCACGGTCGATGCGATATACCACCGTGGGACAGCACTGATGTCACCTTGATTTTGCGTGACGAACCTATCATTATGATAGGTTCATTGTGGAAAATCATGGCATGCTGCGATTTTCATAGGCGAGCGGAAAATCCGCGATTTTCCGCTCGTGTACATCAGGCTGTGCTTTCCATAGTTATCCTATGGAAAGCGTTCATTGCATTAAATTATTGCCGCGGGTAACGCAGTAAAACATCGCCAGTGAACAGGAGGCCTAAAAAAGACCAAGAAGAGATAGGCAAATGCTGGAGATCCAGGGATGGCCGCAATGCAAGGTTGTGGAGGAAACTCCTTCTGTTACACACCTGGGAATCCCCATAAAGGGGATTTTCGTTGCTTATGTTGGACTTGGTGCTAGATAGGTGGTGGGTCAGGAGGAGGGCCAGCAAGTTCCCAATCAAATAAATTCCAAATATTCCAGGAGCACATTTCCACATGTGTGGCATGTTTGTGCTGGCTAGGTGTGGATTTCTCCAGCCAACCAACCTCCACTGGTCTGCTGCATATAAATACCAGTCCCTCTGCAAGAGTAAGCTGGTATCCCTTCACTCTAGGGTTTGGTTTTCTTGCATCCTTATTATGTGTTGTGTGTGTGTGTGTATAGGTGTGAACAGTGTCATGTTCAGTGTCTGTGCAGGTGGTTGGACATCAGATGTGAACAGGCATGTTCAGTGTATATGTTTGTGAACAGTGATGTGTTCTGTAGGTCTGCACAGGTGCCCAGATGGTACGAATGAACTGTCCTGTTCTGTGTTGCATGTTATCCCTAGTGTGTTGGTGTGAACTGTGTCCTGTCATGCTGAGGATCGCTTACCATCTTTGGACATTTAAGTCATTAGGCTCCAGCATAGGGCCATCCTTATCGGGTCGGTCACCCTTCTTTTGCAGGCAGGGTTCTTGTGGATGTTGTCTCGTTAGACCCGTGAGACAACAAGGACCCTTGAAGCGGGCTTGCGGGCTTAAGTGACTTGGCCATTTCATGAACCAATACCTCATACACCTGATAGCTATTCCATCTAGTTATGTGTGCAGGTATGCAAGGTGAATGTTTTGGCCATTTGTCAGTCCTTATGTCTGCCTGTGAGCCCTAGTATGCAGTTCAGTGTCCCTTGGTGTTTCGTGTGTGCAGCATTTCTGGTTTTGGAACTAGTGCGTCCATGCAGAGGCATGGTGTGCCCAGTGGACATAACATATGCCTTCAAAAATGGCTCTCGAATCTTCAATCCCTGCCGATTCAGGGAGACCACGCACCCTGATATTATTTCTGTATCCTCTGTTATCAATATCTTCTAAGTAGTGCTATGTTTCACGTAGGACTTTAGTTTGAGCTGAAACCGTCATTACGGGCTGGATTACATATTGCCGTGTCTCGTTGTGGGCCTCCTACAGACACCCCATGTGATTCGCTAAAATCTTAAGATTATCTTGCACCATTGTTATTTTAGACCAGCAAGTGTCCTTAACCTCAATAATGAGGACTTTAAAGTCTGCCTTAGTGGGAAAGTGCTGGAGATATTGGCACCATTCTGGGTGCACAGGGAGATAGACATCTTCACCGTCTGTATCCTTAAAGGGGTTGTCTCGCGGCAGCAAGTGGGGTTATACACTTCTGTATGGCCATATTAATGCACTTTGTAATATACATCGTGCATTAAATATAAGCCATACAGAAGTTATTCACTTACCTGCTCCGTTGCTAGCGTCCCCGTCGCCATGGTTCCGTCTAATTTCGGTGTCTTCTTGCCTTTTTAGACGCGCTTGCGCAGATCCGTCTTCTCCCTTCGGCTCCGCTCGGCAGCATCGGCATTTTGGCTCCGCCCCCTTGTACGCATCATCGCGTAGCTCCGCCCCGTCACGTGCCGATTCCAGCCAATCAGGAGGCTGGAACCGGCACACATCATGGGGCGGAGCTAGGCCTATAAGTGCGGACAGCACTGGAAGCAGACAGCACTGTCAACGTTGCAGTGGCATGGTTTGGTGCTACAGGCACAGCTCACATTGAATTATCTGTTTCCAGCGCTATCTGCATTGACAGCAACCCTGGCAATCAGCTAATTGTGAGGATATTGAACAGTGGGCCCTTTCGGTTATAGTGGGTTGGTGCATCTAACTTATTTTGATGCCGGCATCAGTTCAAAGTATCAGGTCAAACATTATTGCTTCAACTTTCTTTTCCCTGATGAACCCTCAGATATTGACTATGAACCCTTAGGCCTCATGTCCACGGGGAAAATCAGATCCGCTGCAGATTCTCCATGGAGAATCTGCAGCGGGTCCCTCCTGCCCCGCGGACATGAGCGCTGAAAATAACAATAAATAAGAATAAACTCACCTCCCATCCGCTCCGTTTCTTCTCTTCGCCGCGGCGTCATCTTCTCTCGTTGCGGCCGGATCTTCTTTCTTCGGATCGGCGGATGCGCATGATGACGTCGGTGACGTGCCCCGCGCATGCGCCGTCCCGAAGAAAAAAGATCCGGCCGCGACGGAGAGAAGATGGCGCCGCGCGAAGAGAAGAAACGGAGCGTGTGAGTAAATCCCGATTTTTGTCTTCCGCGGATCCGGACGGCTTCCATAGGCTTCAATAGAAGCCCGCGGGAGCCGTCCCCGCGGGAGACCCGCATGAAAATGGAGCATGGTCCAGATTTTTTCATGCTCCATTTTTTAAAAAAATCCTTTTTATTGACCATCCGTGGGTATTTATCTACCCCGCGGGTGGTCAATGCATCCCTATGGGGTGCGGATCCGCGGGCAGGAGAAGAGTTAAAATCCGCTGCGGATTTTAATTCTTATTTTGCCCGTGGACATGAGCCCTAAGATATCTATTTTCCAAGTGGAAAACGCTTTCTCTTTATAGTATTTTGTTTGTGTTGAGAGTTTTAATGTATACTATCCTACTAAAAGTATTTTAATATCTCTAGCAATAGCATGAATTATGTTTTATTAGCATGTCACATGCTCTAAACCATGCTACATAAGATGCAGACCCTTGCAGGTCACAGCCATAGATTGTGACGAGAAATGGGGAACTGCATGCTATATGTGTTATGCCACTACATACAAGCCGTCCATCGTGATGCAATGCATCGGTCTGTTCACGATGGTACAAGGAGCATCATTGCACAGTTCAGCAATAGAAGAACGTTTTATGGAGTGACTAATCACTCTATTCCATCTTCAAATCAAATGGCTGTACCTGGGTGTGAAGGATGATGGGAAAGGCCTTTTACCTGAGTCTGTTGTGCCAACAGTTAAGTAGGGTGGAGTTTCTGTTCTGGTCTGGAGATCTTTTATGTGGCATGGTCTCAGTCCATTGGTTGTAGTGGCAAAAACCATGAACATGAAGGTACAATAATGTCTTGAGGACAATGTGGCAATACTCTAGGAATGGTCGGCCATACTTCCAATAAGACAATACGCCTTGTGAAAAATCCAATGCTGTTTTATGTTGGTTTGAGAATATGGATGTTCCACACTTGGGCTGGCCTGCCAGAGTCTCCTCCTGAATCCTACTGAACGTCTTTGGGACAAACTGGAACATTGGGTCAGCAAATATGAAGAGTATCCATCTTTCTTGAGATAAGTTGCCAGACGTTTGCAATGGAGAGAGTATACGAGACCTTAGTAGAAAGTATGCCATGGAGAGTATCGGCTGTCATTAAGGCCAAAGTAGGCGAATAAGTATTAACAAATGGAAATAAATACTACTTTTGATTGTTGCTCAGGTGTCTAATTACTTTTGGTAGGCTAGTGTATACTTAAAGGCGTTTTCCGAATTAGTTTCAGGCTCCCCATGTCCAAAACTATATAAAAGAAATATAATCACCACAGCACTGGACCACTGTTTAGGCTGTCCGATGTTGCAACATCTGACTGGTGACGTCACCCAGCCATAAGGCCTAGTGACCTTCTGTAAACTTGTCACGTGAGCTTTTAATACGGAGCATTACTGATGACATTCCCACCAGCCTCCCATTGATTGCAGAGGTCAGGTGGGTAAACAACTGATGTAAACAGAGCACGAGGCAGCAGTGGTATGTGTGTTTTTTAAATTTTTTTTTATTTTTTACACACTTCGTGTCCCCTACTGCTACCACTAATGAAAATACAAGAATACTCCTTTAATAAAAATATGGGGACTCCGCAGGAAATCTGCCACGTATGAACATACCCTTAGACACACACCAGTATCAGCTATAGGATATATGATACCCAGGGTCCTGTATTTTAGATGACTTAGCTAATATCATATTTGAAGGTTTATATAGACATTTATAAGAAAAACTGGGAAGGTGGGGGTAACCGGCGACGGCCTCCGTACACTTGTCTATTCTCTTACAAATAATGTGGTAAGCACTCAATTCCATTTCCTCTTCTATGATACATTTACCTTTCCAGGCTCAATTTATAATGCAAATTACATTTTACACATGTATCTTAAATAACGTGAGGCTCGGAGATTGGGAAACCTAGTAGGCGTAGTGATAGGTAAAGGATAGTCCTTTATCAGCCCTCGGTAGATGTGTGGTTTTTTTTCCCCTTTTCTGACCCTTAAATCACGAGCAGCTAATTTATTTTCTCTTTTTCAATTATAGCTGCGGAGAAGTATAGAGCAATACCATATTTCCTGTTTTATTATGTACATACTATGCAAATGGTGACTGTGTTCAAATGAAAGAAATATGTATCCTCTCAGGTATTAAGGATCTAATATGCTGCGGAAGATTCCGTTTACCTCACACTGCACAAGATAAGATAAATTAATGAACAATAATGCATTATGAATAGTGTGTTCAACATCTCTTTGTTTTTGTCCTTGGACGGCTCAGAGCAGCCAGCAGGTCATTGCAACAATGTCTGACATGCTAAACCCTCTTCCACAGAGCTAAATATGTCTTCCACTCCCAGGAAACCGGATTGGCAAATACCTACAACAGTAGGAGCTCATTCAGAGCATTGTTCTCCAGGTTACATTATTGTAAGGAAAGGGAAAGTCTTTCATAAATGGCAATAAATAGCTACAAAATTTAAAGTAACTTATTTTTCTTCTACAGACTTACATCTAATAAACGTAAATTAATTTAAATACATAAGTCTGTAGAAGAAAAAGAAGTTACTTTAAATTTTGTAGCTATTTATTGCCATTTATAAAAAGACTTTCCCTGGGGGCGGGCAAAAGTGTTTTGCAGCAGCTTGTCTCCCTCTCCCCACTGAAATGAAGATGACTCTGAGTTGAGCAAGCATGTTCATTATTCAGTCAGGAGACAAAGATTGCAAGTATAGATAAAGTATCTCTCACTAGAGCACTTGCTGTTATCTCTGTGGGAGGAGGCAGATAACATTGTATTCTGCTGGGAACTGTGAAAAGAACAATGCAGCTGTGTGCACAGCAGGGCGTGTAATAAATGCCACACTGGGCTGTGCAAACAGCTCCTGGAGGCCTTTTTACATGCAAATGAAGATGATAAAGTGTTATTGGCCATTAACACTTTATGCAAAAAGATCGCTCAATCTTTCAGTAATTTGAAAGACTATCCTTGCGTATAAATGTGCTCTATCTCATATCTATCTATCTATCTCATATCTATCTATCTATCTATCTATTTATCTATCTATCTATCTCATATCTATCTATCTATCTCATATCTATCTATCTATCTATCTCATAATTATCTATCCATCTCATCTCATATCTATCTATCTCATATCTATCTATCTATCTATCAATCTTATTTCACTGAGGAAGAGTAGTCTATTTCATCTTTTTATTTCAAATCTTTTGGTTCGATGCATTTCCCTACTGCTCTTAGTAGTTCATCAGGAACACCCTAGCCCATATGGAAGGAGTAACCATTCATCATACGTTAACCCTCATATGTTCAACACAGATACAGCTTGGTAAGTGTCAGGTCTGAGTATACTTTCAAGGCAATCTGTTGATAATATTGGCTGGTAAGGTCAGATAAGATGGTAGATACATCAAACCATGGCGCCTCGGACACCATATAGTAAAGACTAGTGGTGCATTTAGACACAAAGATGATCGTTCAAAAGATGGCCTTTGATTGATCATTTTTGCATAAGCTGCTACTTGGCGCTAATGGCTTTTAGTACCAATTAGTAGTGTGTGAGCTGTTGGGAGCTGTATAAATAGAACACACCACCCGCTGTTCTCTGAATAAATTCCCTTTGTTCTGCCATGGGGCTGACAGCTGAGACAATGTAATCAGCTGTTATCAGCGCTCTCTGGGCTGAACACAGCTTGCAGTCTGTTTTATCAGCTGTTCTGCCGAACTGAAATCCATAATTTGGCAGAAAAGTGAAGGATGAGCACATTTACACACAATGATTATCTCTCAAAAGATAGCTTTTGAGCAAATTTTGAGTGAAAATTGTTGTGTCTAAATGGGCCTTAAATCTACCCCAAAGATAAGTGTATATTGGCTTGGTGAATTTCCAAAAGAAATTCACTGATGTTTGAATATGATTCCTGACAGGGCAAACACAGACAGGGATGTTGCTATGGAAGAATGCACTATGCGATGTACATTCCTTGCTCCCCATGTAATATGCCTCATTGGGGATACCGCACCATTCTTCCTAGTACTTGGGGCCTCGTGACCTTCCAGATATACGTTGTCTCTACTGGTCCCTAGATTAGAAGATAAATAATCCTTATCTGCCTGGTTTATTGATTTTCTTATATGAAGCGGTCTATTCTACTCCTATCTAATAAATATCTTGGTAGAATACCCCTTTACCTCAGTAGTATTTATTCAGTGAGCCTAATAAGATGCCCTTAGCCCTCAGTTTGCCAAGTAGATAAAGAGATAGATAAAAATAAAATAAAGTAAAGCCTGTGGCCTTGATAGTAGGCCGCAGGCTTTACTTTATTTTACTTTTATCTATCTCGTGTGGCTGAATGGCTGTGAATGATCGAGTGCCGGCTCTGATTGGCTAGTGCTTGATCCAATCCCAGCACTCGCTTGTTGGAGGCGGGCTATTAAAAGCCCCGTTACCAAGAAGATAATCTTCTGTCAGCGCCGGAGGACACAGCAGCCTGCCGCAGCGCCGGGGAGAGCAGCGCGAGGGACCAAGACACTGGCAGCTAGGCGAGTTTTTTACACCTAGTGTAGCAAAGGCTTATTTTCGGGGGAGGGCTTATATTTCAAGCTCCCCCTGGAAATCAGGGTAGGGCTCATTATCGGGATTGTGCTTATTTTTGGGAAAACATGCTAAGAGCAGTAGGGAAGCACATCGAACCAAAACCCTAAAGAACTTATTACGCAATTTAGTATCATATTGAACCAAAGCCCAAGAGAACTAATAACTCAACTAAGTGTCATATCAGAACTAGAGATTATTAAGTTATTATCAACATATCAAGTAATCTTTCTATCATAGCAGAGATTTATTGCACTGCAGTGAGATAGATTAAGACGAAAAGCATTTGATCTCCATTAGGCCGCCTGCACACGGGCGGAAATCCCGCGGCGGGATTTCCCGCGGGATTTCCGCCACTGAAAGTTTGCATAGGAGTGCACTCCTATGCAGACGGCCGCGGTTTGGCCGCGCGAAATCTCGCGCGGCAAACAAACCGCGGCATGTCCTATTATTGTGCGGGGCTCGCACTCACCCGGTCGCCGGCTCCGGTCTGCGCATGCGCCGGCTGCGCCGCAGCCGGCACATGAAAGAGCCGGGGCCGCCAGGCGCGGGAGAGTACGCGCTCGTCCCTGCAGGCTCTCGGACCGGGTCCCGCGGCGAGAATTCTCGCTGCCGGATCCGACCCGCTCGTCTGCAGGCGGCCTTAGTGTAGATCTTCACCTGTAGGAAACTTATATGTTGTCTATATTTGTCATTTTAGGTCACTGTTCCCCTCTCCTAGTGGGGGTTACACAACTGTTGCGAGTACCTTGTGTTTTTAGAAATTCTAAGTTAATAAATAATTAATATTTTATTATATGTCTATACTGTCAAAGATCTAACTATCCATCTAATATCTATTTTTCTATATATGCATTTCATATCTATCTATCTCATATCTATCTATCTATCTATCTATCTATCTATCTATCTATCTATCTATCTATCTATCTCATATCTATCTATCTATCTATCTATCTATCTATCTATCTATCTCATATCTATCTAGCCATTTTTATATATATATATGCATTTTAGATTTATTTATCTATATATGTCATATCTATCTACGTCATATCTATCTATCTATCTATCTATCTATCTATCTACGTCATATCTATCTATCTATCTAATATCTATTTTTCTATTTATGCATTTCATATATA
Organism: Eleutherodactylus coqui; assembly: GCF_035609145.1. Taxonomy (NCBI): domain Eukaryota; kingdom Metazoa; phylum Chordata; class Amphibia; order Anura; family Eleutherodactylidae; genus Eleutherodactylus; species Eleutherodactylus coqui. The sequence goes on along the minus strand of NC_089845.1, from coordinate 98,617,598 downwards.
TCTATCTATCTCATATCTAGTTTTCTATATATGCATTTCATATCTATCTATCCATTTTTATATATATATGCATTTTAGATTTATTTATCTATATATGTCATATCTATCTACGTCATATCTATCTATCTATCTATCTATCTACGTCATATCTATCTATCTATCTATCTATCTATCTAATATCTATTTTTCTATTTATGCATTTCATATATATCTATCTCATATCTAGTTTTCTATATATGCATTTCATATCTATCTATCCATCTAACATCTATTTTTCTATCTATTCAAATCATATTTATCTCTCTATCAATCAATCGATTGATTGATCTATTTATCTAATACAGTTGTGGTGAACCTATGGCACGAGTGACAGAGGCAGCACGCAGAGCCTTCCCTGCTGTAACATGTCGCTGTCGGCCGCTCACCATGTTAAGGAATATCGGCAGGGGCTGCGGCTCCCCTGCCGGCATTCACTAAGCAGCGCTTCTATGTGTGCTGATCCCAGGAGCATATTAACTTTTTCTTCCACACTTCTGCCATAATCAGCAATTCCAGCAACCTAATTGGTTGTTTGGTGAATCAGTCAACCCAAACAACCAATCAGGTTGCCGGAATTGCTGATTAGGGCAGAAGTGGGGAAGAAAAAGTCAATATGCATCCCGGCACTGTGACATAAGTGTGCAGCCGGGATCCTCCTCCCCCTCCCCCAACGTCTCCTACTTGGTTCCACAAAAGCAGGGGGAGGAGGCGTCCGTCAGCACACTGATGTCAGTGTGCACCTGCTATCAGCGCTGCTGGAGGGCGCATCGGGCAAAGGAGGAGCGTCGTTTCCACAAGGAGGAGGGGGTAAGTATGTAGTATAGGGTGTCACTGTGCTACTAGGGGGCTGCTGTGGGGTGTCACTATGTTACTGGGGGCCCCTGTGGGGTGTCAATTTGCTACTGAGGGGCCACTGTGGGGTGTCATTGTGCTACTGGGGGGCCGCTGTGGGGTGTCACTGTGCTACTGGGGGGCCACTGTGTGGTGTCACTGTGCTACTGGAGGGGTCACTTGGGGGTATCCCTGTGTCACTGATACTAGGGGGCTGCTGTGGGGGTGTCACTGTGCTACTGGAGGGCCGCTGTGGGGTGTCACTGTGCTACTGGGGGGCCGCTGTGGGGTGTCACTGTGATACTGGGGGGTCGCTGTGGGGTGTCACTATGAGACTGGGGGGTCGCTCTGGGGTGTCAATTTGCTACTGGGAGGCTGCTGTGGGGTGTCAATTTGCTACTGGGAGGCTGCTGTGGGGTGTCACTGTGCTACTGGGGGGCCACTGTGGGGTGTCACTGTGATACTGGGGGGTCACCATGGGGTGTCACTGTGATACTGGGGGGTCGCCGTGGGATGTCACTATGCTACTGGGGGGGCCAATGTGGGGGTTCACTGTGCTACTAGAGGGTAGCTGGCGGGGGTCACTGTGCTACTGGGTGGACACTGCGGGGCGGGGGGGGGCACTGTGATACTGGGGGGGCCGCTGCGGGGGGTCACTGTGCTACTAGGGGGCCGCTGTGGGGTGTCACTATGCTACTGGGGGCCCCTGTGGGGTGTCAATTTGCTACTGAGGGGCCACTGTGGGGTGTCATTGTGCTACTGGGGGGCCGCTGTGGGGTGTCGCTGTGCTACTGGGCAGTCACTTGGGGGTGTCACTGTGATACTAGGGGGCCGCTGTGGGGTGTCACTGTGCTACTGGAGGGCTGCTGTGGGGTGTCACTGTGAACTGGGCCGTCGCTGTGGGGTGTCACTATGAGACTGGGGGGTCGCTCTGGGGTGTCAATTTGCTACTGGGAGGGCGCTGTGGGGTGTCACTGTGCTACTGGGGGGCCGCTGTGGGGTGTCACTGTGATACTGGGGGGTCGCTCTGGGATGTCACTATGCTACTGGGGGGGCCGATGTGGGGGTTCACTGTGATACTAGAGGGCAGCTGGCGGGGGTCACTGTGCTACTGGGGGGGCACTGCCAGAGGTTACTGTGCTACTGGGGAGCCACTGCGGGGGGCTCACTGTGATACTAGGGGGCCGCAGTGGGGGGTCACTGTGCTACTGGGGGGCCGCTGCGGGGGGGGGGGCTCATTGTGATACTAGGAGCTGCTGTGGGGTGTCACAGTGCTACTGGGGGGCCGCTGTGGGGTGTCACTGTGATACTGGGGGGTCGCTGTGGGGTGTCACTGTGATACTGGGGGGTTGCTGTGGGATGTCACTATGCTACTGGGGGGCCGATGTGGGGGTTCACTGTGCTACTAGAGGGCAGCTGACAGGGGTCACTGTGATACTGGGGGGTCGCTGTCAGGTGTCACTATGAGACTGGGGGATCTCTCTGGGGTGTCAATTTGCTACTGGGAGGCTGCTGTGGGGTGTCACTGTGCTACTGGGGGGTCACTGTGGGGTGTCACTGTGATACTGGGGGGTCGCTGTGGGGTGTCACTGTGATATTGGGGGGTAGCCGTGGGATGACACTATGCTACTGGGGGGCCGATGTGGGGGTTCACTGTGCTACTAGAGGGTAGCTGGCGGGGGTCACTGTGCTACTGTGGGGGGGGGGGGGCGCTGTCGGGGGTTACTGTGCTACTGGGGGGCCACTGCGGGGGGGTCACTGTGCTATTGGGGGGCCGCTGTGGGGGGTCACTGTGCTACTAAGGGGCCGCTGTGGGGTGTCACTATGCTACTGGGGGCCCCTGTGGGGTGTCAATTTGCTACTGAGGGGCCACTGTGGGGTGTCATTGTGCTACTGGGGGGCCGATGTGGGGTGTTACTGTGCTACTGGGGGGCCACTGTGGGGTGTCACTGTGCTACTGGGCAGTCGCTTGGGGGTGTCACTGTGATACTAGGGGGCTGCTGTGGGGTGTCACTGTGCTACTGGAGGGCTGCTGTGGGGTGTCACTGTGCTACTGGGGGGTCGCTGTGGGGTGTCACTATGAGACTGGGGGGTCGCTGTGGGGTGTCACTGTGATACTGGGGGGTCGCTCTGGGTGTCACTGTGATACTGGGGGGGTTGCTGTGGGATGCCACTATGCTACTGGGGGGCCGATGTGGGGGTTCACTGTGCTACTAGAGGGCAGCTGTCGGGGGTCACTGTGCTACTGGGGGGGGGGGCACTGCCGGGGGTTACTGTGCTACTGGGGGGCCACTGCGGGGGGTCACTGTGATACTAGGGGGCCGCTGTGGGGGGTCACTGTGCTACTGGCGGGCCGCTGCAGGGGGCTCATTGTGATACTAGGAGTTGCTGTGGGGTGTCACTGTGCTACTGGGGGGCCGCTGTGGGGTGTCACTGTGATACTGGGGGGTTGCTGTGCGATGTCACTATGCTACTGGGGGGCCAATGTGGGGGTTCACTGTGCTACTAGAGGGCAGCTGACAGGGGTCACTGTGATACTGGGGGACCGCTGCGGGGGGTCATTATGATACTAGGGGTTGCTGTGGGGTGTCACTGTGATACTGGGGGTCGCTTTGAAGTGTCACTGTGCTACTGGGGGGTCGCTGTGGAGTGTCATTGTTCTACTGGGGGGCCGCTGCGGGGGGTCACTGTAATACTTGGGGGCCACTGTGGGTGGGTCACTGTGATACTGTCGGGCCACTGCAAGGGGTCACTGTGCTACAGGGGGGGCCGCTACGGGGGATCACTGTGATACTGGGGACAGCGGGGGGGTGGGTCCACTGTGATACTGGGGGCCGCTGTGGGAGGAAGGTCACTGTGATACTGGGAATCACTGTGGGGTGGTCACTATTATTGCTGGGGCCGCTGGGGGGGGGCACTAAAATCGCTCGGGCCGTGGGGTGGGGTGGGGGGGTCACTATTATAGCTGGAGTATGTTTACATGTGGCGGAAATGGGCAGGGCTGTTTCAAAATAGACAGCGTGCAGATTTTGACTGCTTTTTGGATGCGGAAATGCTCCACAGAAATTTCCGCTGAGGACATCTGCAGTATTTCCGCATCCAAAAAGCAGTCAAAATCTGCACGCTGTCTATTTTGAAGCGGCCCTGTCCTCTTTGGAACAACAAGGGTAAAATCGTACATCGTGCTAAGCCCCGCCCCCTGATGTGTTGGCACTTTGCAGTAAATAAGTGGGTTTTGGGTTGCAGTTTGGGCACTCGGTCTCTAAAAGGCTCGACATCACTGATCTATTATCTATCTATCTAATATCTATTTTTCTATATATGCATTTCATATCTAGCTATCGATCTACCTACCTCATATCTATCTAATATTCTATATATTCATTTCATATCTATCCATATATCTAATTTCTATATCTATCTATTTTTCTATATATGCAATTCATATTTATCTAGCTATCGATCTTCCTATCTTATATGTATTGTGAGGGATTAGCGTTTAGGATCGGTAGCAACCTGGGCATAAGCAGTCAGAGACAGTGACACATAGGATAAAGTCTTTAGTCCAGGCTTTGCCTGGGTTTATTTCCAAGCAAACAAAGCAAAATACCGGCCTTAACATCAGGCAAACATAACGTAAATCCTGCTCGTCCGCGCACTTACTAAACATGTAGCGTCCCTGTCTACGTACTGGTAAACAAATGGCTCCTGCACACAGCCAGCCAGGACTCTCAGACCTGCAAAGGTCTCAGCTCTCCTCCTGGCCCTGTAGGCCCAGGCTTTATAAGGCCTAGTACCAGCCCCACCTGGTACGTGGGAGTGACCATCCCACCCTTCACTTTGGTCACTCCAGGAAAAGCTGGCCCGCATTATGTGGCTTGGAGCCACTTACATACTACAACGTGTTAGTGGCTTAATGCTACTAACACTATACTGCCGGCTTCCTGCACCAAGCCCAGGCTGCTCGGTGGCACGCATCTGCCCAAGCGCTCCCCAAGGCAGCATAGGAGAGTATCCTAGGCGACACCTACCTGCCCTCCAGCACCTTGCTGGTCACCGTCTCACAGTATCTATTAGAGATGAGCGAGCATGCTCGTTTGAGCATTAGCCTACTCGATGTACTCTGCTCCCCGCATGTTTAGCACCATTTTTTAGCCAATAAACATGCAGGGAAGGCTTTACCTCTTCCTGCTGTGACATGCCAACCCTGTGAACATCCTTAGAAGTGACTGGCTGGGCTGATCAGGTGACCTCTGAGTATAAACACTCTGGCCACCAGAGGCTCGCCTCACACGCATGCTGCATGAGCTGAGGGATAGAGCTGCTGCTATAGGGAAAGCGTTAGTGTAGGGAATAGATTGCGGTTAGGCAGGGATCCCTAGTCCAAGAACCTAATAGTCCTTTCTAGGACTACAACTCCTCCCATTGTGTGCATCAGCATTTTGGCTGGATGGGACCAGTAGTGTGCACAAATTTTTCCTCAAGCATCCCGGCTGTATACTGCACACTATTGCCGGTTTTATGCAGTATAATGCTAGTGGTGTACACAGAGTAGATAGAAAGTAACAAAACTCCTATAATTTTTCGGTTTTTTAGTTTTTTTGCCTGCTGAAAGCTTCCACTATATACCCGTGTCTGAGCGCTGTGAATCTCCGCTATCTAACAGTTGAAATATTTTTTGGACCTGCTGATAGCGTATGGTATATACCGCTATATACCCGTGTCTGAGCACTGTGAATCTCCGCTATCTAACAGTTGAAATATTTTTTGGACCTGCTGATAGCGTATGGTATATACCCGTGTCTGGGTGATGGGAATCACCGCATTACGAAAAGCTCGACTCAAGCAACGAGCACCCGAGCATTTTGGTGCTCACTCATCTCGAGTATCTATCTATCTCATATCTATCTATCCATTTATTATTCTGTATATGCATTTCATATTTATCTATCTAATCAAGATTCAAAGAAGCTTTCCTCGCAGGACTAAATAGACATTAGTATTGCCAAAGCGAGTTTAAAAAAATGGGGACAGCAGTTAGCAGATCGGAGATTTAGTGAGTAGGGGCACTTCTTGGGTGATGGTATAGAGGTCTACAGCGTATCATGTAGGGAAGTATGGACATTCACGGCATTTCATACTCCTCTCTGGCAGGCACTGATATATTGTGCTGCTATGGACGCTGTGTCTTCCTCTTTCTCCAGCAGCATGTGGAGTTTCTCTGCCTCCTTCATGGAGCAGAAGTCCAGGCGGAGATCAGAGAATATCCTGAAGTGAGAGTCCTTCACCATAGAGTACCTGGGACCTTGTAGCATGAAGTGAGTTTCATTCTCCACAGCCCCCTGTGATAATGTTGGCACAGTCTGCTCTCCCTGGGCCTGTGGTTCTGCCTATGCCGATGTGGGTGCTCAGTCTGCAGCGGCTCAGGATCTGGCATTCTCTGGGCTCTGGTAGGATTTTCAGATATGGGGTCAGTTTGTAGTCCCTCTGTAGACCCTGGTATATTGTCCGTTTTTGGGATGCTCTTAGTTCCTCCAGTCACTGATACATTCCTCTAGGCTCTTGTTTATAATTAAAAAAAATAAATTTATCTATCTATCGATCGATTTATTGCAAGCAGGACAGATCAACGATAAGGAGGAAGAACAGCAGGGAATGAGATGGTAGTCAACAGTGGCTGTACTGCTCCCCGTAGCAAATTATGATCTGGTGTAGTACGCTGCATGCATTAGTAAATTTGGCAGTTCTTATGGCCTGCCGTCCGTGGGGTCAAGCAGTATAAGATGGTGATACCCCAGTTGGGCGCTACCCACGGAGTCGGATAGGGAAAGATGTTGATTTGTCGTGACGCCAGCTCGTGTATGGGTAGGGGCCCTGTTCCGAACAAAATAATAAAAGATAAAAAGTGGAGAAATAAACAAAAATGGGAGTAAAACCTCTGTGCTTGCTGGGAGTGCTTAGTGTGGTACCTCAGTGCAGATGTTGCAGATGGAATTAGTGGTAAGAAGGGACTCCAAGAGTCAGGTGTAAAAGTAAACCAAAACAACGTTATTCTTCAAGAGCAATGAAGGGATTAGCTTGACTTGTAGCATACAATTCACATTAGATGATTTTAAACATAACAGTTACAGTTGCAGGCATTAATTACTTCAGCATTTTCTCAGAGGCTACATTTATCCTATGTGCTTTTCCTTCCAGCTTTGCTTACTGGCTGTGCCTATCTATGGCTGATTTAGTTTTCTTTTCTTGTGCTGTGCCTATGTATGGCTGACTTGGAGCTCCTTCTGCTCTCCTCTTCCTCTTTAGCTAAACAATTCTTGTTCTTAAGTAATCACACTTTAGATATTCTCCTTCCCACCATGCTGGCTTTCTGCTTGTTCCTCCCCGGTCTCTCTAGACTCCCCTAGACTCCATCTACTCACTCCTTTTGTACTGTTACACTGACCCAGCCTATCTAAGGACTCTGCCGACCCCAGGCCTTCTAAAGCTGGCTAACCACTCCCCTGATTGTTGATGCTGAGTGACCAGTACACACTGGCAGCTGGAGGATATAGCAAGTATACATAATTCAGTGGAGAAATATGAACAATAACATCATAACTTTTGCACATACACACATTACATGAAACCTGATCTTAACACTGTAGCCAACACAGAAAGTGCTGGAGTACCCAACTCTGGGGTACTACATATACATCTATCTATCTATCTATCTATCTATCTATCTATCTATCTATCTATCTATCTATCTATCTATCTATCTATCTATCTATCTATCTATCTTCTAGTTTCAGCTCTTGCAGTTGCCACTTATATGGATAATGTATATAACTGCTCACCTTCGGCACGCCCATATTAACATCCGGGTGGGCCCAGTGCATAGATATTAAAACCTCTTTCTCCTATACTGTGTCCCCCACCCCTCAATATTTTTGTGTCAAAAAAAACTCCCACTCATACTCACCTAAAACCCTTTTTACAAGTGGCGAATATCATGCAAATCGCTCATTAAATCAAGCAGTTTGCGTGATAATTGTGCAGTGTGAACGCATGTAGTAAAGGACTGATCAGCGATAAATCGCTAATCAGATCTTTCACATGGGCTTAAAAATCATCATTAGTCTGTCACTGTATCATTCAATTTAATAGAGACAGTTATTCATCTGTGAACAACCGCTTGTTCACTATGAATGGAGGCGGGTAGGCGAGAATGATCCTCAGCCCTCTCCGTCTCCATTAATTGAGCCATTATAATTCCTGTGTGCAAGCATAGGAGCAATAATTGCTGGTACAGCTGTTGGGCACTTTAGCACCCAACAGAGGGGGCTTTACTGAGGCCAGGTAGGCTGCAGGCTTTCCCTCAGTCTCCACTCAACTCCGGTTCAACAACTGCGTGTTAATTTAAGCACATGACCTCTGTGGCCAATCATGGGTCTCAATTGGTACTGAAACCGTTGATTGGCTGCAACTGTTACATGCTTTAACAGGCACATGACCACTGGACCCAGAAGTATAAGGAGAATGAAGCACCAGAGACACAAAATAGGTGAGTGTAGCCTTTTGACATTTTGATCTTCTCAATACTTTCAACTGTATCTGCATTCTGAGTTCATGGATACAGTTGAAATTGGAGGAACTGCCAGAAGGTTCATTGCAGATGCATCGATTGGCCTATGGTTAAAGCAGCCCTGATGTCAGGGACCCTCACATCTCAGGAAACAGAATGCTTTGATGCCTTTTTGGTAATCCTATCCACTCAAAAGACGCAGGAGTGCATGCATGTCTCTCTTTCTTTGAAGCATTGAGCTAATTTTAGACAGCCCGATTTGAACAATTTGACTAATGCTGATTGATGAGATCAGCGATCTTTAACCCCTTTTTTGGTCCTGAGGATGCAACGATTTTTGGAGGGTTTCAATCTCCACATTTCAAAAGCCATAACTTTTTTATTTTTCCACTGACATGACCTTATGAAGCTTGCTTGCATGGCGAGTTGCAGTTTTTATTGGTACTATTTTTTGGATACAAATAATGCATTGTATAACTTCCATTAAATTTTTTTCGAGGGCGGGGAGAAACAAAATATAAATTCTGGCATTGTTTTTTTTACAGCGTTAATCATGTAGCATAAATGACATGGTGATTTTTTTTCTGCAGTTGGTACGATTACAACAATACCAACATTATCTTTTTTTTGGTTTTTCCACTTTTGCAGACTAAAAATACTTTTTGGGGGATTTTGCATCGCTGCATTCGAATTACCCATAACTTTATTTTTCCATGGACTGAGAGCTCTATGAGGACTTGTTTTCATGTGACGAGTTGTAGTTTTATTTATACCAGATTTATTTATTCAGACGCCTCTGCATTATGCCAGTCGCTGCATTGGCTGCCCATCCACTGCAGAACTAAATTTAAACTCCTCTACCTCACTCACAAAGCTCTGCATGGTGCTGCAAAACCATACATCGCCTCCCTACTGTCAGTACACCACCCAGCCCGCTCACTCCGATCTGCTAACACACTCAGATTAAACACCCCTGTAATATGCACCTCACATGCTCGCCTAATGGACTTCACCAGAGCAGCACCCATCCTCTGGAATGCTCTACCCCAAGGCATCCGGACAATTCCCGATGCACGAAATTTTAGACGTGCCTTAAAAACGCACCTCTTCAGGGAAGCATACCAAAGCTCCTGACCTCGTCCCTTGCCCCTCCCTATGGTGCCCCACCCCGTATCCCTTCTAATAAATGATCTGTACGTGAAATTTCCTATTGCCTGTGTTCCCCAACCCCTGCACCTCCTGTACCAGCCTCAACCCATTTGTGTCTAACCCAATGTATCTCACATTGTAATTGTTGTATTGTTTTGCATTTATCCATGCCTGAAAGCGCTGCGGAATAAGTTGGCGCTATACAAATAAAGATTATTATTATATTAAACCATTTTGGGGTACATATAGCTTTTTTCATCCCTTTTTTGGGGGGAGGCAAAATGAACAAAAAGGCATTTTGGATCCTTTTTTTCATAGTGTTTGTCATGCAGGATAAAAAGAGTGTTTAATTTATTGTATGGGTTGTTACAAATGCAACAATACCAAACGTGGGTTTTTACAGTTGAATTTTCTTTAAACTAAGAAATGAAAGGGCGCAAAAAAGGTTTTTATTTTTTACTATTTTGTTACATGCTATTATTTTTACTATTTTTATTTATTTATTTTACATTTTTTTATGTCCTGGAAGGGGACTTGAACCTGCTATGCTATGATCGTACTGATAATACATCCAGTACTTCTGTACTGCAATGCATTATCACTTCTGATAGCGATCACAGGCCATGGCAGACCCAGACGTCATTGTTTGGAGTCCGCTTGTCATGCCAACCCAACAGCCTTCTATGTTCACATGGTGCAGGGCTGATGACGTCTGTGAACCCTTTGCTTACCGCAATCAACATTGATGGTTGAATGTAAGAGGTTAACAGCAGGGAGTGGTGTTCTCACTGTGACACGTTAAAAGTTTTTTGAAAGTTCACTTACCCTTTAATTAAGCAAATTTAATTTTTTTTTTACATTTTCGCCGCTCGTTGTAAAAAAAAATTTAAGAGGTTCAATATTTTTCAGAATTCACCAATTCACTTAATTAATTGACTTTTTAAAATAGGTTTCATGTCAAACCTTTGTCGACCAAAGAGCTGCTCTCTGAATGAAATTAAGTAATTGTATGATGCATTATTAAATAAATGCTCTGATTAATTTTTGAAAAGTCTGTCCTGTGTACTCTTACTAGGGCAAACATTTGACAAGGAGCACGATTAAAGATGCTCCATTCATTACACGGAACAGAGAAATTAAGTCAAACTATTATCATTATAACCAAAAAGTAAGATGACGGTCTTGCATTAATTAGACGCTTTCTTGACACTGTTACTTAAAAGTTATATGCAACGACTAATTTAAAGGAAAATTAAGGAGGAGGTTAGCTCATTCAGGGGCTTTAAATTAGAAAAAACTAAACTTATGCTTACTAAAAGTTTTCTACTTTGGAATCATATAGAAAAAGTAGCAGATAGAAGAATTTTTCACTAAAATAATGTAAAAAAATGTAAATATACGTTTTTGCTATCCTTTTTAAACCATTAGCCACCATATTTTTGAGTCCTTTATTTACAGACTCTTTTCAGTGATTTTGCATACTTCGAGTTTTAACAGCCCAAACCTTTTTTAATTGTTGAGCTACCCAAATAGGTTTTCTGGTTTATTTGTAGCATTATAAGCTATTTATATAACATTTTATAGCAATATGCAGTATATGTCCCCCTTTTTTAGCTTTATTAAAAAGGTAAATGGTAAAAAAATGTTTAAAAAAGTGTTTCCAGTTTCCATTTACTTTCATATTAAAATTAAGTCCAAGTATTAAATAGGTTCCCCATTCAGTTAAGGTTATTTGTGGATACTTTTAAGTCATTGAAGTGAGTATTAGAAAAAAAAAGAAAGCTTTTGTCTGACCTATTCACTTTTTTATTATTTTTACTATATTTTGTGTATATTGTTATATATGTTTCCTAAAAAATCACAAAGGTCATCTGGAGACATAAAAATGTTTAACTATCCAGTTAACTATTCAGTTAAAGAGCCCCAGGAAGGTCTCTGCTGTGACATTAATCACAAGGTCTCCAGCACATATCTGTTCAAAAAGGTGCCACATAATCTTCCTAAATGTGGCATTTGCTCCTGATACCATATTTTTCAATAAATTTACACCAGAAAATGGGCATAAATACATTGAAGAATTTACCCCATTGTGCTGTCAGGCTCCCACAGGTATGAAACAAAAATTAAAAAATTTGAAACTAAGTAGCATAATAAAAGTAGGAGTATTCCACATGATTTAATATAAAATATCTTATTTGATTAAAATTATAGGTTTTTTTTTTCTAAAAAGTGCCTTATTTCATCTTAAAATTAAAATTTTCCTTTAACTCTCCACCTATCTTTTCATCATACTTCTGTAAAACTGCCCATAGGCAGAAGTTATTTGCTGCTGGATAATATTTTCCTGCTGGGTGACTGACTAATATTACTGGGAGTTTTCTGATTGGTAATTTAACAAAAAGCACAAACAATTATTAAATGATTACGGTCATCTTAAAGGGGTTGTCTCATTACAGATAACCACATTAATATAAGAACTGCTGAGGCAATCAGCAAATGGACATAGAAATGAACTTTAAAGGGCTTTTCCAGGACTAAAATACTGATGACCTAATCTCAAGACTGGTCATCAATATCCAATTGCTGGTTGTCTGCTAATTGGGACCCCCACAAATCAGCTAGTTAAAGAGAATGCAACGTACACCCCCAACTATTGGATATTTATGACCTATCCTGAGGTCAATATTTTTTTAGTCCCGGAAAACCCCTTTAAGACGCCTGATAAACAGCTGATTTTTCTGGGGAGTTTGCTGTTGTCTGTAATATTGCATAGTGGCCATTCAGATGAATGGTAATCCATGTAATACATGGAGAGCCCGAGTCTACCAGAGTGAAAGCTCTATGCTCTTGCTCATGGAGGGGTCTTAAGCTGGAGAACTTCTGTCTCAGTTGACTACACACCCTAAGGGCTCATTCACATGGACGATTTTGTGCAGCTAAGTTACACAAGCTAAAAAAAAAATCAAGACTAATGGAACCAATGGATTCCTGTGGAAATGTTCAGATGAACGATTTTAAACAGTGCAAAAAATATTGCACCTAAAAAGATAGAACATCAGCGACAGAACTCAGCATCTGAAATTCACTGCTATGTGAAAAAATATGTCTTGACCTTCTTTTGGACCAAAAATTGTAGAAGCCTCTATAGACTCCTATGAGAGCTGGAAATAAAAAGGAGGAGGGATGGAGTTTAGTTGTGCCCAACGCTCGGAAAAGCAGACAGGTGCCTGTATTTAAGATATTAGAAGCCATTAGGAGGATTTCTATTGACCAAGGGGATTCCGAACAGCAGCGCATTTTTTTGGCAACACGCAGCTCCCGATCGCCTGAATGGACAATTTAAACACTAATGAGGCTCGGGACATGAGCCTGGAAAATCATCCATTCACGCAAAAATTTGGATGAGTTAGCCGTGATTTTTTTTGCGGCTAACGTCTGCACAATTTTGTTGCCCATGTGAATGAGCCCTAACAGAGCAAGTGCACAGAGGTTATCTTGATGGAAATCAATTTGATGAAGCCTCATAAATGTATTCTGTGATTATCTGATTTATCCGTAAAGTTCCAAATTCCAGTACAAAACCAATATAACGAGTTTCACTGAACAACTAATGCATTTTTTTAAAAACAAACTGAAAGTGATATTGTACTGTTAACCTTTTCATTACCAAGGGTCATTGATGCTCATGTGTCCAGGTCATATTCTGCAGGTCTGATGTCCCTACTTTAAAAAAATCAAATTTTTCCGATGAGATCTACATGAAGGCTTGTTTTTTGTAGGTTGAAATGTAGCTCTTATTGGTACCATATTGGGGTACATATGACTTTTTAATTGCTTTTTATTCAAATTTTCTTAGAGACGGGGTGACCAAAAAAAAAGTGCAATTCTGGCATTGTATTTTTTCCGATTGTGTGCACTGTGCAGATTACCGGTAATAATTTGATATTTTTGAAAATTTGCCTTTACAGTGGTAGCTATGCCAATTTTTACATTTTGTAACTTTTTTGATGCAATGACGGGAAAAGGTGGGGTTTTCAAAACATTTCTTTTTATTGTGATAATATAAAAGTCTTTATCTTACTGAATTCTATTTCTTTTTTTTAGTCCCCATAGGGGACCTTAACTTGCAATCATTTGATCAGTTAATAGAGTATAATGTAGTTTTATACATTATACCTTATTTTGAGAGACAGCCTATTAAGACATGGTACGTCTTGATAGGCAAACAATCATGGCAGACCTGGGGGCCTTGAATGATTACACGGAGCTTGAGTTAAAAAACTAGATTACTAGAACAACTAGTCTAGAAGTATTAACAAATATGCTAATAGAGTCCAAGATAAATGTGCTGAATTGAATCACTGAGAACAAGAGACCTTGTAACAGTCTGTATCAATATAATGGTAAGACTTGATCTTCCATGCTATACATATATGTTGGTGTCTTGTTAGTGTGGCCTGAATATATGTTGCAGTATACATAATCTAAACTATCTTCCAAACTACTTACAGGCTAGCCGAGAACTTCATTAAAGTCATCCTGAAAGAATTACAGTAAATTTTCTAAAAAGAAAAAAGGCCTCTTTGATACGAACACCCAATTATCCAGAGCAGATTTTCTGCTGCAGAATCTTACTTCCACCGTACTGATCATCTTCTTTAAGGAGACCACTTTTGAATGCAATTTTAGGTGGTTGCCTCAAAGAGGTTTTACTGTATATTTACATTGACTTTTTGTTGAAAACAGCATGTTTTGAAAATATTGTATTCAGTGTTAAATGAACTTTTAAAAAGTGTGGTACAACTGATTCACCAAAAAGTTTGGTTTGAATTAATTTGAACTGAACCAAAACTTCACCAATAGCCCTAAAATTGGTGTATAACACTGTGTTAGAGCCTTAAAAAGCATCCTACTCCTATGTGACTCAGTGGTTAGCACTATTGCCTTGAAGCACTAGGGTCTTAGCCTCAAATCTAACCAACAACAACTGCTTGGTCAGATTTGAACCTGGGACCCTAGCACTGCAAAGCAACAGTTAATAGCCACTGAGCCACCATGCTTCTTCAGCCTTCTTCCTCCTTTTTCTCTGGAGTAGAAGAAACAGAACATAGGGAGAACATACAAACTCTATGCAGATGTTGTCCTTGATTAGATTTGAATCTAGGATCACAGCACTGCAAGGCAACAGTGCTAACCACTGAGCTTCTGCCTTTTCGGGAGAGGGTGGGAGGAGGAAGAGGAGGAGATGTATTCTTCTTCCCCTTCTTTTCTTTCTCTTTCTCTTCCTCCTCCAGAAAAAAAAGAAAGGAGCAGGAAGCGGAACCATAAGCATGGTGGCTCATTGATTAGCACTGTTGCCTTGCAGCACTGGGGTCCTGGATTCAAACCTTACCAAGGACACCATCTGAATGAAGTCTGTAGGTTCACCTTGTGTTTCTCCTTCTTCTGAGATGGAAGAGGGGACATTCAGATTTTGCTATTACCTGCCCGCTCGTCTCAAAAGATTCGGGTGCCAGCGGGGGTGAGCGGTATGTTGCGGGAGTGAGCAGGGGGAGCGGGGGGGGGGGGGGGGGGGAGGGGGAGAGAAAAAGATATATAATGCCGGTCTAAGTAAATCAACCTTTCTTCCCTTTTGAGACTTTTTGAAATGTCCATAAACCTTCCGTGTATGTGAAAATACCTTAATAGTCCCAACATGATTTCCCCAAAGGGTATGTTCATATGTAGCAGACTTGATGCTGATTTTGACGTAGATCCGCAGTAGAATTCATTCATTCAGTCATAGAATGGTAGAGTTGGTAGGGACCTCCAGGGTCATCGGGTCCAACCCCCTGCTCAGTGCAGGATTCACTAAATTATCCCAGACAGATATTTGTCCAGCCTTTCTTTTAACACTTCCATTGAAGGAGAACTCACCACCTCCCACATTCTGCACCAATAGTTTTTGGTCCAGACCCACATCAAAATCCACTATGTGTGAATGTACTAAGGATATGTTCACATGATGGATTCTCCTGTGTAATTTTCATGTTGAAGCTACCTGGAGAAACGCAGCAGAAATTCATGGCTTCACTGCCATGAATATGTACATGGATTTAGCTCTGTAAATGGGCTAAAAACAAACCACTCACATAGTATAACTGTAATCATCATGGCCTGTATAATTACCTCCATACTGTCACTAAACAAAATGCACTATGCCAAGACCAACGTTACCAATCATAACAATATATAATGGCCAAATAATACCGCCACACCATGATTACATATTACTACCACATAGTGAATAATACTAATATACTGTCACTGAATACAGACCCCTACAAAGATCAATACTACCAATAGTAACACAATATGAGGGCCAAATAATACCCCCAGACTGTGACCACATAATGCCATAAGGGTGTCACTGAAAAAAACATTTGACAAAGATCAATATCACCCCACCTCTCCCATACAGTGACCATATGGAAGAATATACTAGATCTACACAGGCAATTTACAGACTGTATAAATTATTATAGTACTGTTATCTCCAGTGATCACAGGTGACATCTCCACTGACTCGAGTTGTTCACTTGCCCTTTTTCTTCATCTGGCCCAGACCATTATGGTGACTTCTCCTGGGTTACAACTTGTCTCTACAGAATTTGATACAAAGACATATAACTCCTCAATTTTTCAGAGACCTTGCTTTGTTTTACAAACTTCCACATAATCTCCTCATCCACAGTGCCCTAGATAGTAGTAATGTCACCTGAGATGACCCACACAGTAATAGTATCCTCCTTTTTGTGCACCCTGTAGGCTCCACATAGAAGGGCCAAATAGTAAGTACCACCCAGTAAAAGTGTCCCCACTCAATAATAATGTTCCTCTTATGCCCTAACTCAGCAATAATGTTCCAAATAGACCCCCACTCAATAATAATGCCCCACATAGGCTCTCTCTCAGTAATAATGCCCCTCATAGGCCCTAACTTAGTAATAATGCCCCTCGCTGGCCACAACTAATCAATAATTCCCCGCCACAGGTTTCACTCAGCATTAATTTCACAAATAGGTCCCCTCTGAGTAATAGTGTTCCACAATAAACCTTTATTCACTATTACCCCACACAAATCACAACTCATTGAGAATGCCCCATATAGGCCAAAGCCCATCAAATCAGTTGCAGTGCCCCTCATAGTGCCTCCTCTCCTTTAGTAGCAGTGCTCTTTGTGTATAGAGGCCACCTTTATCGCCGCTATTATAATGTGTCATTGTAAAAACATCATACCACTTAACCCTCAAACCCCGACCCCTATTATAGGCACTTTTGAAAAGTGTCTAAGGAGGCTTAAATTCCCATGGTATTCCCATCTTGTGTGTTTGAAATCACAAATCAATGCTCTAACCCATAAGATGTTTACTTCCAAAATGCTCCGCTCTCCAGATATTGATTCCTCTGCACTATGGTTGTTTACTGCTTGTTGCCAGGCAAACAGATCACCTCTTTTATGGTAGAAAATAGCAGAGGATGCTGGCGCATGCGCGCTTCTTTCCTCCGAATCTGATGGCTGGGATCTCAACAGCTCATCATGCGCACTGGCTTTCAGCCCCAGCCACAAGCTACCACTGTGCTCTGCTATTTCTGTCCATGGTAGAGGTAGTCGGTTCTGCTGGCCACGAGCAGTAAACAACCAGAGGACAGAGCAATCAATAGCTGCAATGTCTGGAAAACTGAGCATTTTGAACATCTTTTGGGTGAGTGCATTGTTTTTCGTAATTTCCAATACATTGAAATAGGATTCCCAAGATGGGCATACGCCTTTAATATTTGTTCTTTTTGGTGCAAATCAATAGTAAATTTGGCTAAACTGATTTGCATCAACATGAAGACACAGATTATGCCAGAATTCTGGTACAACAAAAGTAATAAGTATGCCCCATTCTATCTAAAGTTCTTGGGGAAGGCAATAGCAAACCACCTTGCAAAAACAGTCTGCCTAGAAAACATCACAATGTGCCGTCACCCTAGGAGTTTGCACCACGGGACTTTACCTTTTTTATCTGAAGTTCAGATGTACCACCTGATTTCATAGAGATATTGCACATCTCATTTTCAATTGGTGGGTGTCTTTTTAAACTGCATAGGTGGATGAAGATCTCTAGGTCCCATCATTATGGTAATCAAGGTGTTATAATTGTGAATTACATATTTAAAAAAGTTTACATTTCTTTTTCTTCAGATTATACCCGTTAATATTCTTTAAAGCGGTTGTCCAGGCCTGCTCTCCCATCTGATCTGACATTGGGTGTGGATTGCTCTGATTACTGTGACATGCTTTTAATATCAAGAGGAAATAACGGAGGGTGGGCAGAGCTTCTTTAACAGATGGTGCAGAAAGAACATGAAGCTATGATGGAAATGGAGGTTGCTGCCATCCTAGTGACACTAACAAAGCCAGATGGCTATAGTGGTGTCAGAACATGGAGTGGAGGTGCAAAAACTAAAATCTAGTTTTTGTCGTTAATCATTTCCAAGTCGGCTTCTCTTCTTGTGGTTTGCGCCTATATCCTAGTTTTTGCACCTTCACTCTGTGCCTTTAATATAGAGAGAATGCATAAGGGTGCCTTCCATCCTAATTTTCCTGATTTGCACATGAACAATTTCTATACTAGGATGGCTTTACACGGGATAGCTATCGATGGAATAGTCACACAATAGAGAGGCGGGGGGTGGGCTAAATTCTGAGAATTAGCCCCGCCCCACCTCTCCCCATTGCAAATAGTGCAGAGGGGCGGAGAGAAGGCAGAGAGGGGGCGGGAGCTCAGTTCCTGCTCCTGGCTCTTCCATCCTCCCCCCCCCCTGCAGATGAGGACAACGTATATCGGCTCAGCGTGAAAACCGAGCCGATATACGTTCGTGGGAATGCACCCTTAGCCCCAAAATAATCACTGGTTGATTAATTATTGCCTGCCTGGCATAAACAGGTAATTTTTGTCTTTCAATGACTAGTCAACAACTTTGCAGGTAGGTGTGTGCTTGTTCAGCGTGCACCTCCCATTAAACACTGACACCCCTATTAGTAGAATGAATCGTGTCTTACTAGCACATCACATGTCCTAAACCATGCTATATAAGATGAAGCCATAGTTTGTGACAAAAGCTGCATGCTATTGGATATACAGGTTATGCCACTACACACAAGTCATCCATCACAAGGCCCAATACATCGCTCTATCTACAATGTGCAAGGAGCATGGTCATTGGACAGTTGAGCAATGGAAGAATGATCTATGTTGTGACGAATCACGCTATTATTCAAATTAGATGGCCTTACATGGTGTGGAGGACACCTGGGGAAGGGAACGACTTCTACCTGAGTGTGTTGTGCCAACAGATAAGTATAGTGAAGGTTCTGTTATAGGTTAGGGATGTTTTTTGTGGCATAGTCTCAGTCCGTTGGTTGTAGTGGCAAGAACTAGGAACACGGAGGTGTAAATTGACAATCTAGACAATAATGTTTTGTTGACACCAATCTAACATTGTTTAAAATTAGTTTGAGAATATTGATGTTCCACAATTGGACTGGCCTGCCCCACCTGGCGTTATCAGACCTAAGTAGAAAATATGCCATGGAGAGTATCCAATGTCAATAGGGCCAAAGTAGCCCCACTAATTATTAACATATGGAAATAAATACTACTTTTGATTCAGGTGTCCTATTACTTATAGCAGTAAAGTGTAGATAAACAATCGCTGCTGCGGTCTTTGGCTGGTTTGGCCTTCAACTGAACACTTAGTGCTGCGGCCTCTCACAGAAGGGAGTGTGCACTCGAAGACTGTTTACACGTATTTATGAGTGTTCGGTGGACTCAGCAACCAATGAACAGGCATTGGGAGGGGTCAAAATTTCAAATACACACCCAACAAAGAATCTCACACCCTTTAACTAGTTGACAAACGATATTTCGTCCCATGTAAGTGCTCCCAGCAATTTGTTCAGCTATCACAAAATTGAGCAAGTCAACAACAATTGATCTGTGTAAAAGCACACAAACAGCGGTCATTCATAAGTTTTAGCGACTTTTTGGAGCAACTTTTAAGATGACAGTTACCACAAGTAAAGCCACCCTAAATGGCTAATCCTTTTTAGAATTATCTAGCTGTAATCAAAGAATTATTATGTAGATTTTAAAAATCATTTTTTTAACATTTAACCATTAAAGGATCACATTGCAGTCTAGGACCATCCCCCGACAAGTGTTATCGCTGGATAGGCAGTAGATCAACGGTGCTTTTGTTGTTCCACTTGTGACCAAAAGGCAGCAGTGCATAGAAATGTCATCAATGGTCGTTCAACTTCTATTAATTGCTCATCAGTGGTTCTTTGTGTTCTTATTTGGACTGTTTGATGTGTATTATTTATATATTTCTTTAATTATACTTTTTATTAGCTGCTGTGTTATCAGCAATGATAATTTGCCCTTTGATTTTATGTACTTCTAAATCTGCAGTTTGCTGCAAATGCAATTATTACAACCATAAATGTCATTTCATTTGATAAGATCATTTTGGTAACATGAGGTTAGTTTATATCGCGGATTCCGTTTATTAGCTTCTATGACCCCTGGTAAAGTCTAGATGCTTCTACAATATGACCAATTTTAGAGAAAGACAAATAAAAGAAGTAAACTGTGTATTTCAGATAGATGTAGGATGGAGATATGAATATACAGTATGATGTGGCGTCCTGTGGTCATCTAATTACTTCATAGCCTGATATCTAGTTTGCCGGGGCAGACGGAGACTGCATTACAAGACCAGTATATGGGAGTGATGCTCTACAGAAGTGCGTAAGGAGGTGGCTGAGATATCTATATTACCTATGGATCAGCATGATTGTAGGGTAGTAACTGGGACTCTCCGTGCAGAGAAACGTTATGTCATGCATGGCACGTTTTGCATACATGTTTTATTTGCGTGATGAAAGGACCCTTTATTTGCAGGTGCTGTGATGCCACAACAGTACCGTTGAAAATATTATATTGGCCCCTTGGCAACAACCACCGTACATGTTCACCGGATAGGCATGAGGGTTTGTATGGAGCTCACTTAGGAACTAATCTTGTTCCATAAACGGTGGTTGTCTTTGATTGCTGACATCAAGCTGTAACAGCCGTGATGTCATTGTCAATTCTGAATATGAAATGCAGGTCTAAGTAAATATGCCCTATAGTGGTTTTTTTTGCCAAATTGACATATATTTCACCTCATTACTTTTTTCCAAAAAATGCTAAGGCCAGATGTTAGCTGTCAGTCATTAGGGAGTCATAAAACAGCGTACAAACACTACAGGAATTTTTGTTGCTGCATTTTTTTTTACTTTGTGCATTTGCGGATTTCATGGTGTGGTTTTTTTTTTTTTTAAACCCATTGTCGGAAATTTATAAAACATTTTATGCCAGACTCTAGCAAAAAAAAAAAAGGCACAAAATTTTGTGCAAGCCTCACTTGTGCAAAAGTTTTGCACCTTTTTGACTGCAAGGCTAGTCTACGGCATGTCAGGAGAGGATGTGGCTGCTCTGGACTGACATATTTATGTATAATTTATGCCAGATTTTTGTGTAGGTGCACAGAGGAGCCAAAACACGTCTCGTATATGAAGAGGCATGCATAATGCGCCAGAGTGGTTAGTTAGTGTCATGGTGGCAAATGTCCATCTTCCACCTGGCTACACTACAGTGAAAAGATTTTGGGGGATTGATGTAGCTGGCCTCTGCTCCCTGGTGTGGTGTAGTGCAGTGTTCCCCAGTGTAGGAGTTTGGGGAAACAGGCAGGGATATCAGTAACTCACATTTTTTTTGGCAATGATAGTGTTAACAATGTCCAAACATTCATGCTCTCAATATTCAGTACGAAGGTGGTGGCTGGAAGTACTGCTACCCTTCTATAAAATCCCATAATGCTTGGGACAATCATGCAACCTGTACTTAGCACCTTTGCCTTCTATCACAGGATCCTGGAAAATAGCTGTAGAATGGTCTGTCCCATAAACCAGCTGTGTCGGCACTTCACTACATCTAATCTTCTCTCTTCTTCAACTTTTCAGTAACTTTTACAATCTAGGTTCTTCCACTTATGGAATCTTCTAGCCTAATCTCTTTCATTTTGGAGCTAATTGTCTGGGGGTTACGAGGCTAGAGAAATGATGAATTACTCGGTCTGCTATATCTTCCTCCAAACTGAGCTCTATCATCTTCCAACCACCTTCTTCAAGTATATGCATTAATACAGCCTACATAACAGAAAATTAAGCCACTACAGTATGGAAAACAGTTTAAGCAGACATAACTTCTACACTCTTTTCCCAGAACTTAAGTAATGTAGTGGGAGACGTGAGAACAGTGTAACCCGGGGGAATATTGTGTGGGCTGTTAATATATCTTATATGTGTGTAAAGTTTAATGTACTTTCACAGGGTCCATGTATGGCCTCTTCTGGCTATTTTGGCTATAACCACTACTAAAGAATAATATGACTTGTATGGTGCTGGTGTGGATTGGCTGCGGGGCTGCATGTGGGACAGGGAGATGTCTGGGTCATGCATGCGATATAAAAGGATGCTCCTGCATGATCAAAAGGTCTTCCTGCTCTTCTGTGCTTAGGAAAAACAGTGTTGCGACGGGTGCTGCACCAAGCTCGCAGATATGACTAGGAGTATCCGGCCTTTAGCCTTCATTCGATTCACTACAGGGCACTAGGTTCAGGTTCTGGAACCATCCCCTTGGGAGGAAGGGGAGACCCTGCCATCGTTGGTCGTGCCTGTTAGGGTCATCAGGAAAGGAGCAAGGCTGATATCAAGCCCCTCCTTTCTGAACCTGAGGGGACAACCTATATCATCCAGAGCCGCCCCTCACATTAACAATATATAGTGACCATTCTGGGTCACTACACAAGCAGCGGTGGAAACAATATTAAGACTGGCCTATAAAATGGCATTCTCAATACATTTTCCCTATCATGCTCTAGGCATGGTGTTTTTTTCGGGCATTTTTCCCATAGACTTCTCTGTAGGAAAAACATTTTTATGTGTGTATAAAGAAATACAACAAAAAAAGCTTGTGAAAAAACCCATGGCGTTTTTTACAAGCTAGAGAAAACATATGTGGGAAGAGTAAGTCTTGAAAGTAAGAAGTGCAGGAATTTGCAGAATTCACAATTCTCATGTCTAGTATCTACAAGGTTCAACATCAAGGAGCATGACATTACTGCGCTCACTGGCTGCATGATATTAATGTCATGTTGTCTAGCACCCTGCCACTATGTTAGAAGTGGCTCCTCTTTCACAGTCTCGTCCATATTGATTTCACTGTGAATACAAGAAAAAAATAGATATATCTGCTAAACAAATTAAATCAACTCCTAACAGCGTGACCTTTAACAAGCAGAAAGAAGTTGTTGGCCTTTGAAGTAATGCATGAGACTGTCTCTCTCACCGTATCATGATATTCTGATATTCCACTTTCGGGAGAAGATGCATCTATCAAACCTTCTCCTTCTCTCATGTCACACGGGGACTCTGTTATCAGCAAGGATGAAAATCCATACCTCCAACACGGGAGATCAGAGGACGAATCAGCACATGCCTGCCAGCAAAATAACATTAAAACAGCAGTATGCTCCAGCCGAGCCATCTGAGCCCACATTTTGCCATCTGGGGAAGACAACTGTGTGAAGAAAGGGAAAATACACAAACAAATGATACATAGTCCATTGTTTATGTAGCCTTAATTAAAACTGTATTCTGCTGCTGTATTACCTGATGGAGATTATCCGACCTGACTTAAGATAATTTTAATCAATAATAGCATCTTTTAGGTAGTGAATTGTAATGTAGGTCTTGATAAAAGGGTTAGAGCAATGGCAAAATCGAAAGGGAGTGGGTAGGGAAAAAGTACTTCCTGCCCTCCCCCTTATTGAGGAGAGGCATGGGGCCCCTCTCTTAGAGCAGCCAATGGCCACACTTAACCTCACCATCTCTGGTGCAGTACCCAGCTAGGAGAGGGAGAGGCAGAAGGCGGGTACTTGTTTGTCCCCCTCTGCTGCCCAGAGTCATGGCTGGGGAGGGAAGTCATAGAACAGGAGCTGCAGGCTCCAAGTTGGAGCAGCCTGGTAGCGCCATATTGGGTGAACCTCATAGAAGCTATGTGTTGGAAGCTCTGCCTCCCATAGTGACGCAAACTCTGCTCAGAAGACCAATTTCTCTGTTAGGAAAATGACCTCGGGAATATTTCTGCCCACTTCCCAAAGTGCAGGAATAGTTTCTTCGCACATGTAAGAGTTGCGAATGACAGAGCAGCACTCCAATCAACGGCTGATGTCTAGGGATGTACCCGCTTGTTGATCCCACCAGCTTCAAGCCGTGATGAACACATAGTCCCAAAGCCTCAACCCACTCGGCAGGAATAGGATAAGTAGTACTACCAATGGTGTTGCTACATGGAGAACCAATACTGGAAGCTCCTGACTTCAAATAATTATGTCCAACAAGATTTATTGAACCACCAGGGCGAAAAGACACAGTACAATGCATTACAGTAAATGTTGTTGGACATAACTTGTGTTGAGTGAACCAAAACAGTTGAGCCCTGTTATGGGTCCAAATTTGCTAAAAAATTGTTTTGGTGCAAATCCAAGCCTCGAGCAGTTTATCTCGACTGAACCCACCAACACCACCTTATACAGTAGTTCTAGGTGTATTGGTGAAGTTGCAGTTCAATTCAAACTAATTCAGACCGAACTGAACATTTTGTCAAAATTCAGCAAACTGGTTAACTGAACTTTTGAAAAGTTTGCTCATGACTAGGCATAACCGTAGGAGTCAGAAGTTTCCAGTGTTGATTCCCCACATTTTAGCACCATTGGTGGTGGTTTACTAGTACAAATGGCATGTGATGGTGGGAACAAGATTTGCATCGAGGCTTAAGGGCCACAACATAGACTTTTATTCTAGACAGTGTCATGCAAAACGTGTCTCTGGTTTCCTGATGGAGTGTAACACACACAGATGCTGCTGCAGTATCAAGATCAGGTGATCCTGTTTCCTATAAAGGAGGGCACTAGATTCATGGTCAGGCTGTAAGCGAAAGAAGTGGTGTCTGGAGAAGATACAGTGAGAGAAATTGTTGCAGTGTGAGAGATATGTTTGTTGTAGTGAGGGATCCTGCAGCAGAGAAGACTGAAATCTGCCATGCAGGGGGAGAAGCCCAACCACCAGTCATTTCTTTCAGTGCTCCATGTCTAGCGCTAGGACTGTGTCACCGGGACAGAGCCAGCCACTGATTAGTGGAGCTGTAATGAGGTGGAAATGGTTGAAGGACAGAGCAGTGATATTAGAAGAGGTCAAACCTTCTACCAGAGACAGGTGCTGGTCTAAGTAAGCATCAGATTAACAAATCAAGGGCACCTGATGTAAGAAACAACTAGCTAATTTTTTAGTAAAGACGTGATTGCAACCATTGTTTGAGTGCTTCATTACAGGGTTAGATGTATGATTGGATAATATCCACCCATTTTTTGAAGGTCCTGATGCTCGTCTTTACCCATTTTTCCATCCCATATAGGAAAAAAGACTATATTGTCCTCATACCAGTTCAGTACATGGGTATCACTGTGTGCATCTATGTTACCTTTGCAAAATGTGGATGGGTCAACTTGAATTGGGGGCCACTCATTCCCATGGGTCTCTTTGCAGCCTCATGGACTGCCAAAACTCTCTTGAATTAAGTTGCAGGAACAACAAGGAGGTTATGCATTAAAGGGGTTGTCCCGCGCCGAAACGGGTTTTTTTTTTTTTAACCCCCCCCCCCCCCCCCGTTCGGCGCGAGACAACCCCGATGCAGGGGTTAAAAAAACAAACCGGGTAGTACTTACCCGAATCCCGGCGGTCCGGCGTCTTCATACTCACCTGCTGAAGATGGCCGCTGGGATCCTCTCTCTCTGTGGACCGCAGGGCTTCTGTGCGGTCCATTGCCGATTCCAGCCTCCTGATTGGCTGGAATCGGCACGTGACGGGGCGGAGCTACACGGAGCCGGCATTCTGCACGAGCGGCCCCATTGAAGACAGCAGAAGACCCGGACTGCGCAAGCGCGGCTAATTTGGCCATTAGAGGCCGAAAATTAGTCGGCACCATGGAGACGAGGACGCCAGCAACGGAGCAGGTAAGTATAAAACTTTTGATAACTTCTGTATGGCTCATAATTAATGCACAATGTACATTACAAAGTGCATTAATATGGCCATACAGAAGTGTATAGACCCACTTGCTGCCGCGGGACAACCCCTTTAAGTTCCTTTTAACATAAAAAAGTGAAGTGAATTCTGTACTTAATGCTGAGGACATGCTTATGTATTCATGTATTTTACATAGCGGGGATGGCGATATGTCCTTGCTGAACTACACTCCTTCTCTGTGGTAGTTAGAATTGGAGATTTAGAGCCTTGTATGGCGCAGAGTGTAAGCTCTTGCTCATGACCTGAAGGTTGCAAGTTCAACCCCTACATGGTTCAAATAGCCAGCTCAAGGTCAACTCAGCCTTTCATCCTTCCGAGGTTGGCAAAATGAGAACCCACCTTGGTGGGGGGTAATAAATAAAAAACATTACCCGAAAACGCTGCGGAATAAGTTGGCGCTATATAAATCACAATTTTTTTTAGGAAGGTTGCAGCTTAAAGAGCTGTTGTGTTGGTGGAATTTTGCCATTCCTTCATTTTAGGCATTCATTACATAGCTACCTCATCTATAACAAAAGGATTCTGTGATATGGGATCAGTTAGAAGAAGATCTAAAGCATCTGCCATTATTGGATGGGTAAGAGCATAACAAAATCGCTTAATTTGTGAAATTCTAATGCACTCAAGATGGCTGTATTTCCATCAAATGAAAAAGGACCTAAGAAAGAGTTCATAGAATGGTATCCTCGGGTCCAACCCCCTACTGAGTGCAGGATTCACTAAATCATCCCAGACAGATATTTGAAGACTTCCATTGAAGGAGAACTCACCACCTCCCGTGGTAACCTGTTCCACTCATTGATCACCCTGTCAGAAAGTGCTTTCTAATATCTAATTTGTGTCTCCTCACTTTCAGTTTCATCCCATTGCTTCTAGTTTTTCCTTGTGCAAATGAGAATAGGGCTGATCCCTCTGCACTGTGACAGCCCTTCAGATATTTGTAGACAGCTATTAAGTCTCCTCTCAGTCTTCGTTTTTGCAAGCTAAACATTCCCAGATCCTTTAACCGTTCTTCATAGGACATGATTTGCAGACCTCTCAACATTTTGGTAACTCTTCCTTGAACTTACTCCAGTTTGTCTATGTTGTTTTTTAAAGTGGGGTGCCCAGAACTTGACACAGTAATCCAGATGAGGTCTGACTAAAGGCCCATTTACACTGAGCGATGATTGCTCAAACGCCAGTTTGAGTGACAGCATTGAGTGATCATTTTGCATAAACTATTAAATAGCTACTAAGCTACTTAATAGCTATTTAGCGTGCAAAGGAAGCCTTTAGCTGAATGCAGTTAATAGCCCGAGGGCTCTTATTTGCTTTCAGTTCCTTTGTTCTCCGATGGGAAACAATGCTATCAGCACTTCCCGTGGAGAACTCCTGATAAGACCGCAGGCCGATTTTTAGGTTGGCCTGAATTTAACGATCAGCTAGCAGTGCACGAAAAGTGCACGATGGCCGCGTGTTTAGACGCAACGATGATCGCTCAAATGATCGCTTTTTAGTGATTTTTGAGCGATTATCGCTCGTATTAATGGGCCTTTAGGAAGAGTAGAGGGGGATAATTACCTCCTGTAATCTAGACTCAATGCTTCTCTTAATACATCCCAGAATTGTGTTTACCTTTTTGGCTGCTGCATCACATTGCTGACTCATGTTCAGTCTATGATCTATTAGTATACCCAAGTCTTTTTCACATGTGCTGCTGCTTAGCATAATTCCTCCCATTCTGTATGTGCTTCTTTCATTTTTCTTGCCCAGATGTAGGACTTTGCATTTCTCCTTGCTAAATACCATTCTATTAGTCGTTGCCCACTGTCCATGTTTTTCTAGATCTTTGTCATCAGCAAATTTAATCAGTTTTCCATCAATTCCCTTCTCCAGATCATTTATAAAAATGTTGAACGACACTGGACTTAGGACAAAGCCTTGTGGTACCCCACTTGATACATTCTTCCATTTGGATGTGCAGCCATTTAGGACCCCTCTTTGAGTATGATCACCCAGCCAGTTGTGAATCCACCTAACAGCTGCCTTGTCAATCCCATATTTGGTCATTTTTTCAATAGGTTTGTTATGAGATACTTTGTCAAATTCTTTACTACAGTCAAGATATACTATATCCACTGCATTTCCCTGATCAACCCAGTCGGTAATTCTGTCATAGAAGGAAATTAGATTTGTCCATTTACTTGCTTAGCAAGACAAAAATCTTTTTCCCCCACATTTACTAAACTCTGTAAAATCCCACACTATAAAATGTAGAAAATTCTTATACTATTCAGACAAAATCAATGAGCGGATTATTAAAATATATCATAATTTGGCATTACTCCAGTGTATATGTATATACACCTAATTTTTCATGCATCATCATTCTTCATAGCATCTGAGGGTTATACTTTTAGATTTTTCACTTTCAAACAAGGTTCTCTCCATGTTTTTGTTCTGTAAGACCAGTTTGGCATGGCCATATTGTGGCCATATTTTAGGGTCTGCATTATGGTCTCAACCCCCCCCCCCCCTCCTTCCATAGTTCTACTATACAAGGCTTAAAGAGGTTGTATCACAATTGACTTTCATCACCTATCCAAAGGATAGGTGACAAAAGTCTAATCAGTAGGAGTGACAGCAAAGATCCCTACTAATCCCAAGAACACAGGTTCTGTGACTTCCTCTCCTTCTCACTGCAGGCTCACTGCACCCACCTGCAGTGACATGGAAGATTAAATGGAGTGTTGGCTGCACATGCATGGTGCCACTCCATTCTTTTCAATAGGATTGCCGGAAGTACAAGCGTTCAGTCATCTCTGGCAGTCCCTTTAAAAAGTAATGTAGTAGCACATGGACTGGAATATATGGCCATGTGAAACTAGCCTGTTTAGTCTATAGTTTTAAGCCTAATCACTAATAGAAATATTATGGCTATGCAATTTTAGTATGGAACCAATCAAAGTTACTCGCAATATTTCTATCACTGGCCTTTATTTTCTCTACAGACGCCATATTATTTACTGCATTGTAATTTTGTGTTCTATATCCCAACAAATCTATTTAATGTGTAGTGGCACCTAAAGAAGATTTTTTTTTTACATCATTTCATGCTTGTATTAGGTCACACCATTTAGATACGTGATTGGTCTAGGGTACTGCTGCTTTCACTTATTCTTTTGGTGGACATATGACTATTTTTAATTTCAAATGTTTTTAACTTTTGGATGCCTTTTCTTGGTGTGTTGTATGTATTTATTAAAGGCTTTTTCACATTTTTATATTTGGATGTGTGCCATTTTTTTCTTGATGAGTCTTAATTGTTGCATCCATATGTAGTGGACACATTGTTGCTGTACTAAAAGGCTTCCCTGGCAGGGGGAACTCTTGCAGTTTACATGAAGGAGACCTCTGTGGTTGGCAGCCCTTCCACTCTTGGCTGGATCTCTATGTGGAAACCACTGAGCAAAATCGTGGACATCCAGGAAGCTTGCATTGGTAATACATTGCAGGCCAGTAAGACAACATATTTCAGCTTCTTGTTCAATGGTCTAATTTATTTAACAGGAACTTGGTATGTAGAAGCTTGTTTCAATGATGGTCTTCCGAATTGCTGAGCAGAACTGATGGTCAATAAAGAGTGTCCTTCTCAACTTCAGTGCAGAATTGGTGCTGACTCAACCTGGATACCCCATTGGGATGCAGATGCTGTCACAGTCGATCAAAGCAACAGCAGCCCACAGGAATCAAACACTCCTGTTACATTCGTACAGGGTGCAAGTACGGTGCTCTTCACGGATGTCACTAACACGTTAGACCAAGTCATATTTAATGTCCTCAATGAACTAATAAAGATTTATAATATATCTGCAGAATGCAGAAAACACGATATAGGACAAATAACAGTAATAGAAATGCAGGGATTGGAGCACTTTACCTAACCAACTTTGGTGTGGCAGACCCTGCCTAGAAGCAGGGTGCTAGCAGCGGCCCCACACCAGAAACCTATGGGGCCTAATCTATCGATAGATGGAGAATAGAGAAGATGTGTAATGCAGATGGTAGGGGAATGTATATAACAGAGTATTTGGTAGAAGTGAATAATTCCCACACCGATTAAATGGCCACAGGCACTTTGCTGCCTCACCAAACACCTCAGACTGGAAAATAACCAGCGTCCTCGTAGAGGCGGGCCCAGAATGAATACACTTGCATTATTGCTGATTGGCCAGCTAGTGGAAAGACCTCCCTGTTGGCCAATCAGCCCACACACCACAAGAGATGTTGTAGCAGAGTTGTGAAGAAGAGTACATTATACACTGAGCCAAACAAAGAAATTCCAACAGACAACACCTCAGGGAACTTCTGCAGTATCAGGATGACAGGAAGAAGACACTTATTGCCACCCGGTGCCGAATGACAGGGTACATGCGCTTAAGGTGTGGTCACTTGGGTCGGAAGAGAGGTTGAAACGTCATCCCGACTCCACTTCCTTTTTGTGGCCGGTGTGCCACAATATCTCCCTTCCGCTCAGTGCATAAACTGCAGTGTATATCATACAATTCTCTGCTGAGTCACCTCTTCTGCTTTTTGTGTTGCTTCTTATATTAATCAATGTTACCAGGCAATGGTTGAAGAATCCTGCCCCGCTGCATTCATGCACCTGCCTAGAACCTGGAGCCATAACACTTAAAGGAAATATTACTTAACACTTTAATACAGTGACATCATTGCACCATAAAAATAACAAGGCCTATCAGTCCCCCCTTTACAGCACCCTCATTTACATTTGTGGTGCCCATTTCTTTGCCTTATACATAGCATCATAACACAGAACATATAGGGGGATATTTACCAAAAGCTATACGCCAATATTTTGGCGCAAAAAAGCTGCAATTTTTTTGTGCAACCACCTCTTGCGCAAAAGCTTTGTAACTTTTTTTTTGGAAAAGTGGGTGGGGCTTGTTAGGGCAGGGCATAGCCACCCTGGACCGTCAAATTTATGTATAATTTACACCAGAAACTCACATAAATTATGCCAGAAATGTACGCTTGGTCGGGACTAGGTGTACATTTCTGTGAAGGTGCATGGAGTTGACGCGATGCGCAGAATACATATAGAGACCTACGTCTCTGCATATGTTCATTGCGCCGGGGAAAATCATACTACGCCCAGTGCAATAAATACACAGTGCCTATATCTCCACATTATGGAACCATAACCGCCACACAGGCTCCCATACTTGCATAGGTTGGCGCTATGAATATAAAAAATAATCCGACTGAACAATATACTTCGGATCGGTGTATGACCTCCTCAAATTCATGGCGAGCATTCTTGCTAACATGTAGCGTTAATCAACGCGATATAAAACAAAAATAAAAAGCGCCCAATAAGAGTAATGAGGTCAATTACTTAATGAAACACATCAATCCTCCATGCAAATTCAATTACAAAACATCAATAAAAATCTGATTTGTAAGATCACAAGTCAAGTACACAAGTGTATTCTAATACGGCAGCGAATGGAAAGCGGAAAGCAATCGTCGCATCGCCGCTTATATTAATAAGAAGTGATAAATTACATCAAGGCTTCAAAAAAAAAAAAAAAAGGAGAAATTGGAAGGAATTGTTAGCAGGTTTATTAAGGTTTTCTGTTTTTATTGAAAGTTTGGGTGTACATTTCACAATGAGCAACATCAAAAATCAGACTTTGTGCCTGTTACTTTGCTTCCCCCTGTCTCGCTGCCTTTGGGATTCACTCTTTCTCTTTCATCAGTTGCCATTTTCAGCAGCATGCAGTAATTTCATGCCTCATTGCAGGCTCTGAAAACCTTTGAAACCACAAATGCTAACCTACCTGGCCTGCAGCCATTTAGGAAGAGATTAATTTAGCAAACAGAAGCAAAACACTTTCTACTTCTAGACTGTGCATAATTTTACCTCTATCTGTATTTATTTTACAGTGAGCAGCGTAATGACAATTTCAGTAATTGCGGCTCTATAAAAACTTGCCTACCTGGCTTATCTCACTATCACAAGACTGTGAGTCAGTCAGATTAGAAAAAAATATATACAGTGGGAGTCTGCTCTACTTGCTTTCCAAAATATGGGCTTTGTGTTAAAACTTAAGTGATGGTTTATATTATCATTACAATATTTATCGGTGCGCTACGGCTCTGCCGGGTGTAGGATTTTTTTTTTTAGATTTCCTATATATTTTTTATATTTAGAGGAAGTCCATTAAAATCAAATAATTATAATTTTTTTTTTTTTGAAAGATACGGTGCCAAGTCATCTTTGCGTTACCCGCTGGTTTGGTATTGTCATTATTGAGCTGTCAGGCCATTGAACAGTACACAAAATCCATCTGGGGCAAGCTTGAACTGATTCGGCTTGGAAACAAGTCAGATTTCAAATTATTCTACAAATTGTTCCCATAAAAGAGTCAAAATTTGTTTTATGGCGTCTCATTGTAAAACAAAGAGCGAATACAGATTGTACTCGTTGTTGATTTTATTTCCTTGGGATAAAAAAAAAAAAAACGTGATGAAAATGTTTAAATGATGAAGATTAGAGTGATTCATTAGATGCTAAAAATACAATTTAGAGATAGATTAAAAAAATATTACAAAAACACAATGGAGGACAGTAATGTTACCCATAGGTAGCAATTAGAGGCGTAACTTGAAGCTTCTGGGTCCCAATGCAAAATTTGGAACAGAGCCCTCCACCTATCATATGCCACTTTTTTTTGCTGTTGTCCAGTGCCGGCGTAAGGTTATGGAATTTTTTTTTTGCCCTCCCCCTGTCATAAGAAAAAATATATATTGCACTGATAAGAATTCTGCCTGTATTGTATAGAAAGCAGCAAGATAGGAGCATACTCACACCAGAACAGCTTGGCAAATAAATATGGTACCAGAACTAAGCTCATACCATAAATACAGCGCAAACCAACCACAGTACATAAA
The DNA here is from genome assembly GCF_035609145.1 of Eleutherodactylus coqui. Taxonomy (NCBI): domain Eukaryota; kingdom Metazoa; phylum Chordata; class Amphibia; order Anura; family Eleutherodactylidae; genus Eleutherodactylus; species Eleutherodactylus coqui. The sequence continues at coordinate 98,584,770 of NC_089845.1, read as the reverse complement.
TACAATACCAGAACAAAGCACATAACATAAATGCAGAATCAGAACCAAGCACGTAACGTATATACAGTAGCAAAATTTAGCGATCCTGTTGTAGGGGCACTGATGGTTTTATAGAGGCAGCACAGAACATCACAGGGGACGAGGCAGAGCCAGGACAAGGATGATCCATGTAGCTCCACAGAAAAACTGCGTGGAGAAAAAAGTCATCTAGCTGGGTGCATTTAAGTGGTGTGATTGCCCCCCGGCCTACAACCTCCTATGCCCCTCTATGAGCTGGCAGTCCAATGGGTCGCACGTAGCTAAGACCAGCCATGCTAATGTCTTCCAATGTGGCAGATGCCACCAGTACTATTTTTGACTATTACTTATGCAACTCCTATAACTATGCCCCTTTCTAAGGCCTCCTTCCCACGAGCGTGACGGGCTCCGCCGCGTAATATTACGCTGTGAAGCCCGTCACGGCGCCCCCCAGACCCCCTATACTTACCTGCGGGAGATGGCGTGAAATCGCTTCCCCGCCCACCGCCGCCGCGTCACCGCCCGTCACCGCCGCGTCACCGGCCGTGTCACGTGCACGGCCGGCCGTGTCACGTGACGCGGCCGGCCGTGTCATATGGCGTCATATGACGCGCGGCGGTGGGCGGGAAAGCGTTTTTTCACGCTATCTCCCGCTGGTTACAGCGGGAGATAGCGTGAACGGACGGCTTCCATTGACTGCAATGGAAGCCGTCAGCGCGTACAGCCCGTCCTCACCCGCAGAAAATAGAGCATGCTGCGGGTGAGGACGGGAGAAATCGCGGTGCGTAATTCCGCGGTGGAATTACGCATCGTGAGCATTGTGCTATTAGGTTCAATAGAACCTAATAGCAAGGTGCAACGCAGCGGATTTTTGCCGCGAATTTACGCGGCGTAAATCCGTTCGTGGGAAGGAGGCCTTAGACTTTGTGGAAAAAGTAGAGCTTGTTATGGGCAACTCTTTCACTTTTCTTACAATAGTTTTTCGATATCTCCCCCTCTTTGGTCAAACAAGGGGTTCAATTCTTTTTTATAGTTTTAAAAGCTTTTATTTGATTTTTAAATAACTTTATACATTGATAAGCTGGATAATACCCCTCGCAAGGGGATCTTCAGAAATAACAGTCATATAACTGCCTGCATCAGCCAAACAAATCTGTAAACCAATAAACATAGAGCATAACAAAAGGTTTTCCACTCATTAATATGGTTGCACTGAAATAGATCACATTTATAGATTAGATGTTAAAGGGGTTGTCCCGCGCCGAAACGGGTTTTTTTTTTTTTCAACCCCCCCCCCGTTCGACGCGAGACAACCCCGATGCAGGGAGGTAAAGAAAGCTCACCGGAGCGCTTACCTTAATCCCCGCGCTCCGGTGACTTCTCTACTCACCGCTGAAGATGGCCTCTTCCTCCGTGGACCGCAGCTCTTCTGTGCGGTCCACTGCCGATTCCAGCCTCCTGATTGGCTGGAATCGGCACGTGACGGGGCGGAGCTACACGGAGCTACACGGAGCCCCATAGAAGACTGCAGAAGACCCGGACTGCGCAAGCGCGGCTAATTTGGCCATCGGAGGCCAAAAATTAGTCGGCTCCATGGAGACGAGGACGCCAGCAACGGAGCAGGTAAGTATAAAACTTTTTATAACTTCTGTATGGCTCATAATTAATGCACAATGTACATTACAAAGTGCATTATTATGGCCATACAGAAGTGTATAGACCCACTTGCTGCCTCGGGACATCTCCTTTAATGATAACACTGTCTGATGTGTCTCAAGGAATTTCTCCTATGATGTCATAAGTCGTGGCATATTTTGGATATTTAGATAACCAGACCATGGTTGCCAGGTCCTGAAGAAACCCTCCATATGGTCATAGTGAACAGTTTTTCACAGATCATCATTTTGGAGATTCAAGCTATGATGGGGTTCAGATTAAGGGAGGGTTTCAACCATTGGGATGCTATATACAGTGGGGAAAAAAGTATTTAGTCAGATACCAATTATACAAGTTCTCCCACTTAAAAAGATGAGAGAGGCCTGTAATTGACATCATAGGTAAACCTCAACTATGAGAGACAACATGAGAAAACACATCCAGAAAATCACATTGCCTGATTTTTAACCAATTTATTTGCAAATTATGGTGGAAAATAAGTATTTGGTCACCTACAGACAAGCAAGATTTCTGGGTCTCACAGACCTGTAACTTCTTCTTTAGGAGGCTCCTCTGTCCTCCACTCATTACCTGTAGTAATGGCAGCTGTTTGAACTTGTTATCAGTATATAAGACACCTGTCCACAACCTCAAGCAGTCACACTCCAAACTCCACTTCAGTAAAGACCAAAGAGCTGTCGAAGGACACCAGAAACAAAATTGTAGCCCTGCACCAGACTAGGAAGACTGAATCTGCAATAGGCAAGCAGCTTGGTGTGAAGAAATCAACTGTGGGAGCAATAATTAGAAAATGGAAGAGATACAAGACCACTGATAATCTCCCTCTATCTGGGGCGCCACGCAAGGTCTCACCCCATGGGGTCAAAATGATCACAAGAATGGTGAGCAAAAATCCTAGAACCACATGGGGGAACCTAGTGAATGACCTGCAGAGAGCTGGGACCAACGTAAGAAAGGCTACCATCAGTAACACACTACACCGCCAGGGACTCAGATCCTGCAGTGCCAGACGTGTCCCCCCTGCTTAAGCCAGTACATGTCCGGGGCCGACTGAAGTTTGCTAGAGAGCATTTGGATGATCCAGAAGAGTACTGGGAGAATGTCATATGGTCAGAAGAAACCAAAGTAGAACTGTTTGGCAGAAACAGAACTCATCGTGTTTGGAGGACAAAGAATGCTGAGTTGCATCCAAAGAACACCATACCTACTGTGAAGCATGGGTGTGGCAGCATCATGCTTTGGGGCTGTTTCTCTGCAAAGGGACCAGGACGACTGATCCGTATACATGAAATAATAAATGGGGCCATGTTTCGTGAGATTTTGAGTGCAAACCTCTTTCCATCAGCAAGGGCACTGAAGATGAAACGTGGCTGGGTCTTTCAGCATGACAATGATCCCAAGCACACCGCTAGGGTAACGAAGGACTGGCTTCGTAAGAAGCATTTCAAGGTCCTGGAGTGGCCTAGCCAGTCTCCAGATCTCAACCCTATAGAAAACCTTTGGAGGGAGTTGAAAGTCCGTGTTGCCCAGCGACAGCCCCAAAACATCACTGCTCTTGAGGAGATCTGCATGGAGGAATGGGCCAACATACCAGCAACAGTGTGTGCCAACCTTGTGAGGACTTGCAGAAAACGTTTGACCTCTGTCATTGCCGATAAAGGATATATAACAAAGTATTGAGATGGACTTTTGGTATTGACTAAATACTTATTTTCCACCATAATTTGCAAATAAATTTGTTAAAAATCAGAAAATGTGATTTTCTGGATGTGTTTTCTCATGTTGTCTCTCATAGTTGAGGTCTACCAATGATGTCAATTACAGGCCTCTCTCATCTTTTTAAGTGGGAGAACTTGTACAATTGGTATCTGACTAAATACTTTTTTCCCCCACTGTAAATCCTGGCCTCCATAAAGATAAATTGGGAGAGTTTATGTTGCTGATTGTTAAACCTGGTTGGCCTGTCCATCATCAATGTCTTGCCCAGGACTCTCCACACCAGGCTGACTACCTGTTGTTCAATTCTTTTTTTAATGTTTGATGGATATCTAATTTCTTTTACTGATCAACATTGAACAGTGCCGCTTGTGTGTGTTTTAAAGAAAAGTTCCATCAGTGTAACAAAATGTCTACTTTTGGTGTCTCTTTCCTTCAACTCTACACTACAAAACAAAATATATTGCTCAGCCCAGTTTTGGGTAGCAGACATCTTTTGGAGCTTGGCTAATGTCCCTTCATCAATATGCATCACAAGTGTCTTTGTAGACCAGCCTTGTTATTACTATTGAGGAACTTCTGAACAATTTTTCCCCTGCCATATATCCACTATTCCCATTCCTATCTCCAATATGCTTGATGTAGAAGGCTAAAGCATTCTACAAATCTTCCATAGCACCATATGCTGTTTTAGATATGTTGACTGTTTTGCTAGGCTTCTTTGAGCAAGTTGAGCAGTTAATGTGTATTGTAAAAGTGTAAGGGCTTGCTGCTTTTTGAGGAACTCCTGAACATATTTTAAGGATTTCTAGGGTTCCAAGAAAATCTGGTTGAGAAGCGCTGAATTAAGTGTGACAACACTGGTCTACACCCAAGACACCAGCTTTCATGCGTGAATTTTCAAGGAAAATTTGAGTGACCCTTCTAAAACCAAAACAAATGAAAGAAATTATCTTTTTTTGTTACCCTATTGGCATATTTTAAAGGATGTAATTGGAAGAGTCCATGTGTGTAGATATAAACTGGTTTCCTAAATTATAATTTCTCACGACCCCTCCATAAACATGCATACTCAAAATCAGCAGGTCCAGTCAACATTAATCTAATGTGTATGCCCACCTTAATTGACCAATCCCTAAGAGGCCCAAAGCTCCTTTATTCCTCTGGCTTTATGTTGATTAAATAAATAAATGTTTATTCTTCCTTCTTGTCAAAACTTCATGTCTTGGAAGATTGTGCTGTGTGCCAGATTTAATTCTACAGACTGTCTGCACAAACCATTTTTAGTCCTGGAAATATATTCTACGATAGGGCTCTTTCACACGAGTGTATATCGGCCGCAGTTTTTACGGGAGCCAATGACAGCAGCCGGAGAAGGGAGGTGGGAGGAAGTTTAGCAACGTGACTGCTAAACTCCTTCCCCCTTCTCTCCTCCTCTCTCCTTCCCTCTGGCTGTTTGCAATGGGAGAGGGCTTAGCTTAGCTCAGCCCCCCTTCCCATTACTGGTGTTACGATCGTGTGGGCAACTAAGCACGGGACCAACACGATTGTGACCAAAGATCGGATACCCAGGCCCCGGGGAATATATGCCGAGGCTGCCATGTCGTTACCTCCTCCCCCTCGCAGCTTACCTCTGCTCTCCTCCCCACTTGCTCTTTGCAATGGGAAGGGAGCGGGCTGGGACAGAGCTAAACTCCCGCCCCTTGTCCGCAGCAAGCAATGGGAGGAGGTGGGATGGGCGGTGCTAGGCTCTGCCCCTGCCCTGCCCCCTCCCATTGCAATCAGCTGGAGGTGAGGACAGAAGAGTGAGGGCGTTTAGCAGTCATGCTGCTAAACTCTGTCCCACCTCCCTTCTCCAGCCGCTGTCATTGGCTCCCATAGGAGCCCATGCAGCGGCTGATATATTCCGGCCCAAAAGATAGTTTCAGGACTATCTTTTGGGCCTGACGTAAAAACGCCCGGTGCTATATTGGCTGGCCGGGCGCTTTTACGTCGCAGGAATACAGCCATGTGATCTGATGCATTGGAATCTAGGCATCAGATCACAGCGTATATTGGCCGACCGTGAAAGCGGCGGGCCGATATATGCTCATGGAAAAGAGCCGCAAGTGAAAATGAAGTGTCTAGAGACTAATGAGCGATTTCTCGGAAACTATTGGTCAATATTGTTCGTTTGTGAGATTTTTCGGCTGATAGTCGGCTTGCGTAAAGTCACCCTACCTCAGTTGACCATATATCTCTATGATAAAAGGGATTATCCCCAAATTGCCTTTTATCACCTATATACAGGATAGGTAATAAAAGTCTAATTGATTGGGGTCTCACCGCTTAGACCCCCATCAATCTTGAGAATGGGGTTCCTGAGTACAAATGCTCAGCTAACTCCGGCAGTCCAATTGATAATGAATGGTGCGGCAACAAGCCTGCTCGAATACCATCCCATTCAAACTCCTTCTCACTGCAGGGGATGCAGTGATCCTGCAGTGAGGAGGAGAGGGGGACACAGAACCCCAGTTTTTGGCATTAGTGGGGTCTCTGAAATCTCCACTGATCAGACTTTTATCACCTCCTCTATGGATAGATGATAAAAGCTAATTTCGGTTTAACCCCTTTAATCATAAAAGAAAGATGATAAAATAAAATACTCTTTCTCTTAAATATTAATGGTGTTCTCTACGTTAAAAAAAATAATTAATGAGGTGCAGATAAAGACAAATTTAACCGTTTCATCACCTATGGGCTGAAAATACTTGATTTGTTCCTCCCAGTGGTAAATTAAAGGCAATTCAAAAACAGGGCTAAATACCTTTACTTGCACTAAATGTAATTGAAAATTAACATAAATAAATGGTATTAAGAGAGTACATCAGTCTGCTTTAAGCTCACCCCTTTAGGCTACCAACAGAACTGATTTTTTAGATTTCTCTAATTAACATGTAATTAACCAATTAACTCAGAGGTAATTATAACTAAAGCAGCTTACAGAGTTCCAGTACTCATTGCTCTAAATACCTAATCTACTGTATTAGTATCCATTATGGACAGACCCTAGAATGAGAACAAATAGTGGAATAGACAAAATAAGAAAAGCCGCCCAATTATAAATGCAAAAGCAATTGCACAATGATAATGTCATTTTGTGTTGAGCACATTTCTGTCTTTTATGAAGAATGTCTCATAGTGGGTGATTTTTGCTGTAATTTTTGAAATATACTATGGGGAACCAAAATGATAAGATAATGACACAGTGGCAGACATATACAATGAGGTCATTTAAAATGGCTCAAATAGGAGGAATCAAGTAAATACGATATTTGCATATATGGTGGATAAACACCGCTCTGGGCAGAGATCAGATGACAAGCTGCAATATCTGTTCCCTGTGGCTATCCTTTCTATTGTATGAAAGCTTTAAATCATGTTTTCTTTGACTTTCAAATCGAAGTTCTATCCAAAAGTATAAGGGCCCAACCAAACTATTCCAAACTCCGTGAGGCCACACAAGGGTCAAAGACATGTGGTCATCCTCCATCGAAGACTAAATGGGACAACTATCATTTAAATAGTCACTCAAAATATTCGCTAAAGCATACAAAGGGCTGTACCTTGTGTGCTGTTACACAGAGTGATTGCTGTTCAATTGTTGATTTCTGGACAAATCATTAGGAGCATTTACAAGGGCCGGAATATTGTTCGTCAACTACTTGGGTACACTTGAAGGAAGTTCCTTGGAGGGTGCGTATTCGAAATTTTGACTCCTCGTCAAAGCATGCTGATTGCTTGTCAAAGACACATAAATATATGCAAACGTTTTTTAAGTGAACACTTTCTGCTGCGGTCTCTCTGATTCGACTTAACACTTGGTGCTGCTGGACGCAGGTAAACTCCCTCCCCCTACCTTTTTTTCAGCTCACATAGGAGTCTAAGGGAGCTTCCAGCTTCCAGCATATCTCAGCAAAAGATAGGGCAAGACCTATTTTTTGACGCAGCTTATAAAATCGGCAACTGAAAACAGTCGCCAATGTGCAATTTTTCCGGTCGCAATTTTTTTTACAGGTCCAAAAAGTGTTCATCTGAGTGAATACATTGGAATCCAATGCTTCAAATGGTCGAAAATGTTTCATGCGGGTAAATGGCTGCGTAAATATGGTTGTGTGAATAAGGCTTTACTGTGACCCGTCTGTATAATGGTGCCTACCTAGGCTGCAATCTGGGCATTCTTCAGAGATCAAACGTTTATATTTGCTTCCTCAGAAGGGGATGGTGGGTTGAGAGGGGGATAATGAACCTGTAGGCTACCCTCCCTTTGAATCAAGATGAACATCCAATAGTCCTAATAACAAACACATGTAGCAATGGGCACACAAATTCCCTTTGCCTATGCTATTAATTTAACAGGTGCTATCATCTCTCCTGGCAGGTCTGTTTTAGTAAATACTTGTATTTCCAGTCTAGATGATCTTTTCTGAAGTTGGCTTTCACAACCTTTCTTTCTTCGGTATCTCTTTCACTATGTATCTCTGGAGAGCTTGGAGTAGCAGCACCCTCACCTTTACTATGTGGCAACGATTCACCAAGATAGCACATCCATCCATTTTTACAATCTCTGCTTCTGGTTCCTTGACTATTGCGACACTGCCCCACTATTGTTGCAGTAGGGGCAGGCAATACAGGAACCAGAGTATGATGCGGACACCAGGCTTATGTGCACAGAATATTAAGGCCTCCTTCACACGGGCGACAAAGTCGCGTGATTTTGTAGCGTTGCTACGATGCTACAAATCGCATGTATGAGAAGCCCATGGTTTCCTATGGGTTCCTTTACACATGAGATGTTTTGTAGTATGCTACAAAATGACGCACAAACCTCGCAGGTCCGGCGATATGCCCGCGACACGCTAGGTTTTGTAGCCCATGTTTCTCTATGGAGCCTTCCTCTCTGTTGCGTCGCATCGCACGGAAACGTGGTTTGCATGCGATGCGATGCAACTTTGACAGTAGCAGATGCTACAAAGTCGCGTGATTTTGTAGCTTCACATGCGACTTTGTAGCGCTACAAAATCGCGGTATTGCTGCGAGAAAATCGCAGCGATATCATACGGTGCAGCGATGCGATATCGCTGCGATTTTCTCGCAGCGAAGCGATGTCGCCCGTGTGAAGGAGGCCTAAAACAATTTCTTTTTAACCCCTTCCCTCCCCATGACATAAGGGTACATCATGGGAGCGGGGTACTTCCCGCAAAATGACGTACCCTTATGGCATAGGGATAGCGCAAGATCATCACAGATCTCGCGCTATCTGGCAGCAGTCATAGCCGGCCTCCTGCAGCAACTGTGGGGGTTCATGGGAGATGCGCCCCCCGCTGCTAAACCCTTCCCTGCCACGATCTATGTAGATCGCGGCATGGGAAGATTTCACAGATATAATCGCAGAGAGCCCAGCTGCTTGCCATGGCAACAGGATGCCACATACCGGCGTCCTGTGTTGCCAGAGCCTGTGATCGCTGTATAAGCGATAAGGCATGGCAGCCATAACTTATCACAGCGATCATCAATGCTGTACTTTAAGTCCCCCAGAGGGACACAAATAGTGTAAAAAAGGATAATAAAAATGTGCAAAAAATGTAAAAAAATGTAAAAGAAAACCTTTTTAGGTGCTTTTTCTCATATTAGCATAAAGAAAGGTAAAAAAATGAAAATCACACATATTTGGTATCGACGTGTCCATAACAACACATACAATCAGTTGAACATGCTTAGCATTTTGCCTCCCAAAAAATGCAATAAAAGTGATCAAAAATGCCATATATTCCCCAAAATAGTACCAATAAAAACTACAGCTCATCTCGCGAAAAATAAGCCCTCACAGAGCTCCGTACATAGAAAAATAAAAAAGCTACAGGACTTTGAATGCAGCGATTTAGAAAAAAAAAAAGATTTCCAAAAAAGGGTTTTTATTGCAGAAAAGTGGAAAAACCTAAAAAAATATAAGAATTTTGGTATCATTGTAATCATACCGACCAGCAGAAAAAATGTATTGTATCATTTATGCTGCATGATTAACGATGTTAAAAAAAAAAAAAAATCTATGGCAGAATTGATGCGTTTTCTCTCCCTGTTATCATAAAAAAAAAATAATAAAAGTTTTACAATATAGTCTATGTACTCAAAAATGCCACCATCAAAAACTACAGTTGGCCACGCAAAAAACAAGCCCTTATACGGCCGCGTCGACAGAAAAGTAAAAAAAGTTATGGCTTTTGAAAAATGGAGATAAAAATCCGCCAGAAATCATTGCGTCCTTAAGCCCAAAATAGGCCATGTCATTAAGGGGTTAATCACAAAAATCAGCAATACACCTCAGTTGTAGTCCCACCAAATGTTTCAACCCAGCAGTGTTGGTTGCCTACGCACAGCCCAAAAGTGACTTAAATATTGTCCAATATCTTCTCTGCAACTGGCTGATAAATATATATTTCCCTGGCATTGGCTCGAGCTTGCATATATTTAACTTGCAGGCGTGTGCTTAAGTCACTATCCGTGTGCACATGTCAATTTTTTTCTGAAGGCCCTCACTAGAGATGAGCGAGCGTAGTCGGTTCGGGTGTTTTTGCACTCGAGCACTGCTTTTTCCGAGTAACTGACTACTCGGACGAAAAGATTCGGGGGGTGCCGGGGGGCGGCATGGTGGAGCGGGGGGTAGCAGTGGGGAACAGGGGGGAGCTCTCTCTCTCTCCCCCCCGCACTCCCCTCTGCACCCCCCCGCTCACCCCCGGCGCCCCCCGAATCTTTTCGTCCGAGTAGTCAGTTACTCGGAAAAAGCGGTGCTCAAGTGCAAAAACACCTGAACTGAGTACGCTCACTCATCTTTAGCCCTCACTTATGTATCTCCAGCGTGTTTGGTACCTTACTATAGGTGAAATGTCTTTAGGCATCTGTGAGTGCCCCGATGCACAGAGCTACAGGACGATGTGGACTCTCTGTAGCAGTCTCTCTAGTAATAGTCCCCACAACTTTGTTTTCTCAGAGAGGTTGGTTCTGTGTTATGGGGCCTAGCTTCTCAGTTCCCTCCTCTCTTGTGCCACTGGCCCTCTCTAGCAGGCACAGAATCTCCATGACATGTCTTGCATGGCTTCCTCAGCTGACTCCTCACTGTTTTTGCAGTTCTTTCTCCCTGCAATGTAGTCTCTCAAGACTGAGTACCACTGGTATTGCTCACCAACTTGTCACTCTATCCACTGATGTCCGGGTCCAACATCTCCCACATGTGCACTCCCACGCATGCACCTCTCTGTCATACTCAGCTCTCCAGACATCCCTCGTGATCTCTGCAGCCAATCAGAAGTAGTTTGCAATGCTCCATAGAAAAATACACAAAATGTAGTAATGTATGATAGCCAGTGGAGGCCGCTCTTCTACCATCCAATGGAAGCATCATCTAAGCCCCTTACACTATACCACAGCCATGATAATCATGCTATGATTAAGAACCACAATGGTTTGAAGGAGGTAAATAAACTCCTTTATTAAGAATCTACAACACATACTTTATCTTCATGTACAAATAAAGTTCTTGATTTGAATTCTTGCTAATGCTGGAAGACTTCCTGTTACACATACTTTACAGGACAAAGTCATGGTGTGAAAAGTCACATCCCAATGTATACACTGAATGTATACATGGAGTAATATGAGCCTGACATATGGCAAAGGAATATCCTTTTGACAAATGTTCAGCATTGTTTTTTCACTGTATTGTAGAGTGTAGTCAACTACAATTTTCAAAAAATTGCCAAAAAGAAAAAATTGCTGTTTTTTTTTTTTTTACAGTGGAGGCCAAGAGGTACTATATAAACTATATAACAAATAATTGCATATTTTAAGGCCATAAGGTCTTTTCACATGTGCCGATTGGGACCGAGCGTTCCTCAAAAGTGTCATTAGCCTGACAATCAGGCTGTTTAGCCAATGAACATGCAAAGGGCTCATTTATGAGAGCATAAAGAATCTCACCATTTGCTGTACATTTTCCTTTGTAAAAAGTTAGATGTATAGCCAGTCAATGAGGACGAATGAACATATTAGTGATTGCTCATCTCCATAATCCCATTCTCAGACCATATAAAAGACAATGATATGAGTGCTGGGTACTCATTACAGAGTAATGACCCGTGTAAAAGGCTTTGCCATGTAGGTTGGGACATCTGAATGTAGTGTGAACATAGCCTTACTTGTAGATGCTTAACAAATATGCCAAAGAAAATTTCTGGAGGGGGTGAATGTAGGAACTAATGCAGGATACAGGGCTCAGGACCCTTTTATACAGTCCAATAATAATTGTTAGGATTTCCGTGATTTATCGAGAATCTGAACGATGATATCATTTAGTGTAAATGCATACATGGGCCGAATGATGAATGATAAGTTATTTGGGACTGGAGGTACTTCCCTAGTTTTCTAATCTGCTGCCCTTCTTACTCTAAATTGAAAACTCCCCACAGTTTGGCTTTTTAAAGTGGGGTAGGCCACAGCTTTATTAACTTTAATGATTTTAAAATTCTATAAAACTTTTTAACCTTTCCATGTTTAAGAATTCCAGTTTGTTTTCTTGAATCCGAAAGCTGTCCGTAAGCCCCAATATAATCGGGCTTGCTAGCAACCCTTCTCCTATTACCACTGCTGGCAAGGAAAGACCTAACACCACGAAGGATGAGGCATACCCCTATGCCACACTCCGCCCCACCCCACCTACCTGCTTCCTCCAAAACATCCTGCAAACCGGACGGAAAAATATCCAAACCAATGTCATTGAGATGCACACGAACCTCCCTCAAAACATTACAAACCTTGCCCTCTAACTCCCAATGTCTCACTGCTATCCCTCCCAATGATTGAACGAACTTCGATATCTTCGCATTCACTACTTTTCTCACCCTATTGATTGCCTCTGGATTTCTTGCGCCTCTCCTTACTCTTCTTGTCAATATGTCGAACCACACTAACACCATTTATTTAAAACAGTGCCGGAATCACAACATATCTTGTTTTATAAGCACTAACAATTCTCCCAATTTGATGCTTCCGAAATCATTACCACCTGAGTGAATAAGCAGGATCACTCTGCTGGGGGGCCATCTGCTGATCCGCAACACCTCCTGAAGCAGCCTGGACCATTGAAGACAATTGCACTGTCCAGGTCCAGATCTCTTCTGACTGGCCGCACCGCCACTCGTCTTCCAGCCCAATGCACGTATGTGTGCCCAGCTATCCATACGTGCAACACCTCCCTAGCTACAACAGAATAACCAACAGGAAAACCAAATCCAACATAAACACAAACTTATACACCCAACTGGCTCCCACTAGATAATTCTTCCTTTGACCTGCTCATTGAACAATTGCAGAAAAAGTTTCCATATGTGAAGATCAGCCCAAATGTGCTGCGTTATGCGCACAAAATGGTGCGGCTCTTATGCTCCCACCATAGCGAAAGAAATCCTTTTTGAAAACATACGACACATCAGTATAACTTTGCAAGCAAAATTCAATAACCCCAAGAGCACCTATATCTGATGTAATGTTACTTTTTTGCAGTCACTCACTGTCTCCACTGTGGGCAACTTTTTTCCACCAGCAGCTGACAAACCATCTCCACCATGTCTATCTCAATACCCAGAAAAACTAAACATGAAACCGATCCCACTGTCTTCTCTTCTGATAGAGGAATACCGGCATCGCTGCTTGCTTTTCAAATGCCATCACTCACCGACTCACCCGTGGTAAAAGACAAATTGTTGAATCACTCGTAATTTACCGGTCTCCTTCTTGGGTACTAAACCCGATGGGGCAACATGCAAATTTGTGAAAGGCAGGTCCAGGAACGGGCCGGTCATGTGACTCAATTCCAGCTCCTTAAACAGTTTTTCACTAAACAAATCAAATTTGGCGCTTAGCATTAGTAACAATTGGGGGGAAATGCGGAATAAGAAACTCTTCAGAAAAGCTCTTCCTGAGCAGGTACGCTTTCTGCTTCCTGTGGTACCTGTCGAACCATGGCCACAAATAACTGCTTCTCACCAGCTTCGCTCGGCTGCCGGGAGTGCCCACCGTGGCAGAGGTTCTCTGCCTGCGGAAGCACCATATTGCTGAGTGCAATTCTCCACACATTGAACATTTGTGGCGAAATTTGCATGTGGCGTAAAATCTACAATAGCACTCACTGAAAAGCCAACAAGAGCCATTGGGACTTGGAGCTGCAGCTGCTGATTGCTGACCAACCACTGCGGCTCTACCTGGAAAGGGAAATTTTGTGATCGCTGTGCCAAAATCCACTGGATCCAGACATCGGTAGCCTTTCATGCCCAATTAATGGACCTAACGCCTGACACCCGCTGCTGCAAATTCTCGTCATAGTACCACAAAGCCGCACCTCCATGCAGCTTGTTTGCATTATAAATCATATTAATGTATACCATCAACTACGGGACCTTTGTTAGGTTGATGCAGGCATGTTATGTGCGCCAGCACAAAAAAGTCCTGAGGCCAATTACCGAATGACTTCACAAGCTGTGTTTTTTTATCCACACCCCGTTCAGCATAACAGTCCTTGTCTACTCCTACATGATCCACTGATAACAGCGACTAAATATCAACGTACTGACCATTCTTAATTTTTTCCATAATTTCTTCTGGTACGCCCCGATCCAAGGGGTCCACTCCACAAAAACATGGAATCCGTAAGCCTCAAACCGTCTGTTGCAGATTCCCCGTCAGGACACTAAAAGCCCCCTTTATTTTAAAATTTGCCTCTCTCTCCATGTCAGGCAGACTACCCAAGCCCCCTGGTGACACTTGCTCTGCCTGCCACTGCTTTCTGCCTCGGGCACATGTGCTCTCCTCCGTCTGCCCTCAACAGTTGATGATGCCATTCTTCTATGGAGAAGGAAGAAGATGCAACGTGGTCTCTCAGCATCAGGCCTGGCGCCGGTCGCTCCTGCTCCCAGATTTCTCCGCCATTGCAGCGTACCCCTCATGGCGCTGTAATTCGCAGTCAACTGCTCCTGCTCCGCGGTCCCTGATCACCTGCATGATGCCAGCAGCTGCTCCAACCAATCAGTCCTGTCCCGCTGCACCATCTCCCGGATCTTCTCCCGTAAGTCCTCCATCGCTCTTGTCCTCTCACTTCTCCTTCTTTTGTCCTCCACTTGATCCCGCTCTAACCGCTGTCCTCTTCTTCTTTCTTCTTCTCTTCCTTTCTGCCTAGTTCCATTTCTTCCTAAACCTGCTCTACCCCTTCCCACTATGGGTCGCTGCCCCCCTAACTTATCCCACACCCACCCTCTGCTGCCTTCAATTAGCATTCGTCATTCCGTTTCTACAAGCATAGAAACTGAACTACGTATCGGCTCATGTAAACAAGTAGTAGTTCATCTAGTAAGACTGTCTGCTTACTATGAATTGAGGTGGGCAGCCAGAATGATCTCTGACGCACTTCCTCTCCATTCACCAGTGATGATCGCTCCTGCATGAAAGCACAGGAATGATTATTACTGGGATGACTGTTGGGCATATCTGCTATGACGGGTCATCTCGTATAAATGGACCATAATGGTATCTTAATATCCAAGCAGTGAAACCTTAATGGAACCAAAACAGGCCCCATTATAAGTTATTGGGGGGTCTGGATCTTGCATAACACCGCGGCTTCGGTTATGAATGGAAGGCTAGATATGGATGGAACTGTAGGGTTTCTTCAAATGACTGTATTTGTGCATGTCTTTGCAAGTGAGAAAGAAGAATAGAACCCATTTAAGTCAGGATGAAAAATCTAAACAAAAAACAAACAAACAGATGTTTACATTCGCTGACAGCAAACATAGAAAATTGTGAGCAGCAAAAATATTCGTGATATATATGTATATATATATATATATATATCAGACTGCCTGAGAGTTAAGGCAGCACAGTGACATAATAAGATTTTTTGTCAAAGAGCTCACTTGAAGGATCCAGGTTTTTAATTGTTGAAGAGATCCGTTCGCACATTGTATCCGTGGAATTAAATGTTGTTATTTTTCCTCTCGCTGCAGAGTCTGCAGCTCTGAACTAAAGCGAGGAAGTTCTAGGACATTTTGCTTGTTTATGCAAGTGTTTTTGTAATAGCTAATTCATTTAAGCATACAGATACACAGACGGCAGTGGGATGACCAGCCAACCCACACAGATGTACACCTCCAATCTGGCATCCCATAACATTCATAAAATATGTCAACACGGCTTGGAGTTCGGCCATGGTTTATGTTAAACTATTTTTTGCTTCCATCATAGAAGCAAAACAATCCATGTTCTGAGAATTTATGTTAAAAAATATGAAATTATCTTTTGTAAATGTTCAGATGCGGCAATTCAAAACCTCATAAAATCCTGCAGCGTAGGCAAACAAATAACGGAAACAGAAGACATGCATGTGGTGGTACAGAGCTGTATACTCCGTTGTATGAGGGCCATCACAGAATATGTAGGTGATAAGGTCGAGGTAGTGAAAGGTATCTATCTATCTATCTATCTATCTATCTATCTATCTATCTATCTATCTATCTATCTATCTATCTGTCTATCTATCTATGCATTTCATATCTATCTATCTATCTATGCATTTCATATCTATCTATCTATCTATCTATCTATCTATCTATCTCATATCTATCTATCTATCTACCTCATATCTATCTATCTATCTACCTCATATCTATCTATCTATCTATCTCATATCTATCTATCTATCTATCTCATATCTATCTATCTATCTATCTATCTATCTATCTATCTATCTATCCATCTCATATCTATCTATCTATCTATCTGATATCCATCTATCTCCTATTTATGCATTTCATATCTATCTATCTATCTATCTATCTATCTATCTATCTATCTATCTATCTATCTATCTATCTATCTATCTATCTATCTATCTATCTATCTATCTATCTATCTATCTATCTATCTATCTATCTATCTATCTAGTAACCTATAGTTAGTAGACTATAGAAAGGTATCCAGTATGAATCTTGAGGCGAGTTGAGCCACTCACCTCAGGTAGCACTTACCTCAGTAGCGGCACAGACATTAATGGGTAGTTTAAGGACTAAAAGACACAATGTCAGTCGGTGTAATTATGTCCTGTAGGGTAACCCTTCTCTCCCCACTACAGGGGAATTCCCCCATAGCAGGGAGAGAGAGAGAGTCTGTAAGGGACTCCCCAAGGGGTTTCCCCGTAGCAAGAAGAGAGGGGGACAGGGTTATCACATCTAGCCCCACCCTCGCTCTCTCTTCTATGGGGGATTTCCTCGAGGAGTACCCACTAGCCCACACTCTCTCTCCCCGCTATGGAGGATTTCCTCGGATAGTTTTGCTGGCTCTGCAGGTACTAACAGGAGCTTATACGGGGATATTTAAGACTTGCTGTACAAGACTTCAGGGCTGCTGACACGCTCTTTCTCTCTCATCCCCAAACTCCTGAACAGCAGAGCTGTTTTTCTGCATCAAGCAGCTCCCAATTGTGTGAATGGATGATTGTAGTGCTAATTAAGCTCAGGACTTGTGTGCACAAAATTCACGCATTTTTGTGCACAGTTAGCCGCGCTTTTTGGATATGCTGAAGTTGGGCGCGCGTAGGTCCCTCATGTGAAAGCGCCCTCAGAGTTGTTTTACACTGGTGAGAAAAATCGCACGATTTTCTCGTGATGCAAGAGTCAGTAAAAAAGCAGATTATGAAACCAATGATTTACAATGTTTTTTTCCCATTCACAATGTTTTCACTCATGCGATGTTGTGAGAGAAAATAATTGCGGCATGCTGTATCTTCCTGCGATGTGTGAGTTTTTTAAAATCTCGGTAAAATTGCAAGTGACAGCAATGATTTTGCAAGAAAAAGCAGCACTGACGCTTAAAAATCGCGGTAAAAGGATGAGATTTTGCTGCGATTTTCTCGCGGCAAAATCACGATTGTTCATGTGGAACTAGCCTAATTGTGAACAGTTTTTAAGAAACCAGTCAGAAAGAGGGCTGAGCCCAGCATGTGGGTAGCTCTATATTTTCACTCGCCCAAAAATTGTTCATCTGAATGAATACATTGAAATCCAATGCTTTGGATGGTCACGATTTTTGGGCAAATTTTTTACTTGGCTAAATTCCTGCATATATACGGTTGTGTGAATAAGGCCTGAATGCCATAAAAAAATACACAAAGCCAGAATTTAATTTTTGAGCGCCCCATCACCCCCCCCCCCTCCCAAAAAAGTAATCAAAAAGTCCTAAGTACCCAAAAGTGTTTCCCATAAAAAGTACAGCCCACCCCGCAGAACACAAGTCCTCACACTGCCCCATCGAAAAAACTAGAAAGGTTATGGGTCACATAATATGGTAACAAAAAACATTTTTAAATCATTTTTTAAAAATTTTGTTTAGAAATAGTAAAACAAAATATAAAACCGTTATTGTAATAATCGTAATGATCCACAGAGTAAAATGAGCATGCAATTTTTACTGAAGCATGAACTCAAAAATAAACCCGAAAAAGCAAAGGCGAAATGGCAGTTGTTTCTATTTCAGACCATTTACAATGTTTAAAAGTGATACATTTTATAATACATTAAATGGTAACAGTGAAAAATATAACTAGTCCTGCAAAAAACAAGCCCTCGCATGGCTATGTCATAGGAAAAATTAACAAGTTGTGGCTCTTGAAAGGCGGGAATGAAAAAAACAATAAAAAGAAGAAAAACGAAAAATGCCTTCAAGGGGTTAAGGAAGCCGTGTGCTTGGATTTCTGAAGGCAGCAGCTTGTCTTTTATCAGCAACTCCTAGGGCTCCTTCAGATGAACATATGTGGATTTGCACGGACCTCAGGTCTACGTTTTTGCTAAACGAACTATGCTCTTTTGCGTGTGTATCAGAGTATTTTAATGCACTTTTTTTCACCCACAGGGCATGTTCATTTGTGCGCAGCAAACAAACGCACCGCTTGCAATAGCTAATTAGTTTCACATGGGTTTCTTTTCCAGTGGAATTATGCAGCATATTACTCATTTCCTTGTGCATTGCGCGTGCATTTGCTCACATCCCATTGATTCTTTAGGGAAATTTGGTGCACAAAAGTAGAGCATGGTGCAGTTTTTTTATGGCTGAAATGCACGTGCAAAATACAGAAATGTGAACCAACCGATTGAAATTAATGGGTTCTATTCTATGCGTATTACGCACAAAATTATGCCCATGTGAAGAAGCCCTTGGCTCAGGAGGGGTATCATCTCTCCTGAGGGAGAGCACCAAGAAGGTGAGTGAGAAGACTTATAAGGCCATCTACGCTCCTCTGGGTAATATTCAAATTAGGAAGATGGAACAATACCTCTGCAGCGCCACCTATTGGATGGCAGCATTTCTGCAAATCAATGCTTGACCCTTTCTTTATACAGGTCTGTAGAGCAATGATTGGGAATTGAAAACCAAGCCAGAATCCATACACAGACCGCTGTTTCGGGGTTTTTGCCTCTCATCGGTGTGCAGTAGGATCCTGGCTTGGCTAGTGAGAGGCCTATGACGTGGGTTGGGAGGGGTAACATCACTCCTTAGGGAGAGCACCAATAAAGTGATTGAAGAGACTTATAATGCCATCCATGCTCCTTTGAGTAATGATAACTGTAATGCCGAACTTGTCTTATGGTAGATATAACTACCCTGTTTCCCTGAAAATAAGACAGGGCCTTATATTGATTTTTGCTGTAAAAAATTACTTTTTTACATGTATAGCTGACTGGACACTATTTAAATTGACTTAAAAAATTAACTGTAACTAGGGCAAATTTTTGGAGTAGTGCTTATCTATCAAACATCCTCAAAAATCCTGAAAAATCAAGTTAGGGCTTATTTTTTCCACCTGTGGTCCAGAAGTAATATCATTGCCCTATTGGCACATGAAACACTTGTTTGCTACAAGCTGACATCTAGAACAATGCAACCGGCCGAGTATTCGGGGGTCACTGGGGCAGAGTTAATGAAGATATATGTTTACATGGAAACACTTTCAATACAAAATAAATCACGACTTCCCGCAATGTCACACATGGCCCTGGCATTAAATTATGACCTGATTAATGATTCCAGTGCCCAGAAACTGTCCTGCCTAGCAATTAGTAAACCTTGCTAATAAGTTAATGAGCCCTCACTCAGTATACTCTTAGGTAACAACAATTAACCCCTTAGTGACGAAGCCTGTTTGCGCCTTAGTGACGGAGCCAAATTTTGGAAATCTGACTTGTGTCACTTAACATATCATAACTCCGTAAAGGCTTTGCATATCCAAGTGATACTGACCTTTTTTTCGCCACATGTTGTACTTCATTTAGGTGGTAAAAATAGACCCATAGAATTTGTGTATATTTATTAGAAACGCCAAAAATGGGAAAATTTTGAAAAAATTGTCATTTTTTCACATTTTCAACTGTAATATCTCAAATATGTGCAAACATACTGTATACATTTTTGCTCAGATATATATTTCCATCTGTTCACTTTATTCTGGATGCATATTTGTAAAACTTTCGTTTTTTTTTAACCATTTAGGAGACGTACAAATTTAACATTAATTAATACATTTTGAGGAACACTTTATTTTCCGGCACCAAGCCAAGATTGCAAAGGCTCATAGGTGTCAGAATTATAGATACCCCCACAAATGACCCCATTTTAAAAACTGCACCCCTTAATGTATTCACTGTGGGGGGTCAGGAGTATTTTGACCCCACAGTTTCTCTTCAGGAATTAATGCAATTTAGAGTAGAGAAAATAAAATTTCATATTTTTGCAAATACGTAATTTTTAACACAGGATTTTTTTCTATACTGCACATAAAAATGAGGATTTACACCTCAAAATGCATACCCCCGTTTGTTCTGTGTTCAGAAACATACCCATTGTGGCCCTAATCTTCTGTCTGTATGTACAACGGGGCCAAAACTGAAAGGAGCAGCCGCTGGCTTTCAGATCAGACATTTTGCTTGAAGGCATTTTAGGCCCCATTGCTCACTTGTAAACCCCTCGAGCGGCCAAAACGCGGAGGACCCCCACAAATGACCTCATTTTGGAGACTAGACCTCTTAGCGCATTAATCTAGGTGTGTACTGTGTATTTTGACCCAACAGTTTTTGAATGAATCAAAGCAAAGCAGAAGTAAAAAATTATGATTTTTGGTTTTTTTTTATCAATTATGTCATTTAAAAAACAATTTTCTTTGGACAGCAGACATATGAATGGAGGCTTTCACCCAAAACTGGATACCCCCGTTTGTCCCGTGTTCAGAGACATACCCATTGTGGCCCTAATCTTCTGTCTGTATGCACAACGGGGCCCAAACCAAAAGGAGCAGCGGGTGGTTTTCAGAACAGACATTTTGGTTGAAGGCGTTTCAGGCCCCATTGCCCACTTGGAGAACCCATGAGCGACCAAAACGACAGAGGACCCCCACAAATAACCCCATTTTAAAAACGACACCCCTTAACGCATTCATCTAGCAGTGTACTGTGTATTTTGACCCCACCGTTTTTAAATGAATCAAAGCAAAGCAGAAGGAAAAAAATTACGATTTTTGTTTTTTTGGCAATTATGTCATTTTAAAAATGTTTTTTTTCGTATAGCATACATAGGAATGAAGATGTTCACCCCAAAATGTATACCCCCATTTGTCCCATGTTCAGAAACATACCCATTGTGGCCCTAATTTTCTGTCTGGATGCACAACGGGGCCCAAACTGAACGGAGCGTCAAACTTTAACTGTCTTTTGACTTTTACGTGATCGCCATTATCCAATGGATAATGGCGATCACGTGACCGACGACGCTCACCACGGCCCCCCCGTGACATCTCCAAGCTCTTGGCTACCTTTAGTAGCCAGGAGCAAGGAGATTTTAAATTTCCTCTTGCCCTCCCCAGCTTCTGCGCTTGCGTCTGCCATTTTGGCAACGGGCGCATGCGCCAAAACTGGAGGAAGGTCCGCGAATAAGGATCCCGTCAGGGGACCTCGCCGGTAGCCTTATTTAAGTAATTTCACCTCCCCTCACGGATCCGTGACGGGAGGTGAAAATTGAGCTTTTTTTTACTTTTACGCGATCGCCGTTATCCTTTGGATAACGGCGATCACGTGACTGGGAAAAGCGTACCATGGCACCCCATGAAATCTCCAAGCTCTTGGCTACATTTAGTAGCCAGGTGCGGGGAGATTTTAAATTACCACGCCAATCGGCGGCTTTTGCGCCTGTGCCCGCTATTTTGGTGACAGACACGTGTACAGAAGCTGGGCAAGGTCTGCGGATAAATCTGAGGGCTTAAGGTACCTAATTTCATCTCCCCTTATGGATATAATCCATGAGGGGAGATGAAACAAACTTTTTATCTTTTTTTTAAAAACTTTTTAAACTTTTTTTTTACTTTTACATGATCCGGTAACCGGCAGCATGGAGCTATCACGTCCTGAGCCTGCAGGGCCTTTATTCCTAGAGGATGCAGATTTCTACGTCCTCTAGGAATAAAGCCCAGCAGGCCAGGACGTAGAATCCCGTTGGGGCCGTCACTAAGGGGTTAAACAGGTGAATTCTACAGATAGAACCTTTAATATAAATTTTATTTTGTTAGCGTTTTTTTTTAAATTTGGTATTCTGTCATAATAAGGAGTTGCTTGAAGCTTTTATTGTTTGTCATACAATACAGTGGTTATGTCCGCTTTGGACGTATTGACTGCATCATAAAAGGACAAATATAAATACATACATGCAGTATAAATGTGGATAACACAAAAATGTAATAAGCAAAAAAAGGAGAAGACGGGGGAACTAACACTGAATGCTCAGATAAAAGAAAACCGTACCTACCAAAGGAATGCTCGCCCTAATGAGGGTGACCCCTCATAAAAAATGTGGGGCAACCCTGACATTCCCTATATGGTGACAGTCACATCCAATCAGGATGGGCTGGATCTGAAAACCTGAAAGACTCATGGGCTGTGAACAAACAGACCGCAAGTGCACACAAAACAGTGGTAAACAATATAAAAAACAGACACCAGGGAAACACAGTCCCTATAAACCCTTTACCCAGGAAAGGGACCTGCCTATATGCAGATAACCCGCCCTAAGGCCTTAGTCAGACGGGCGTTTTTTCGCGCGATTTGCGGATCGCATGATGGATGCGCATCCGCAAATCGCATGACCGGTGCCCGAAAATCGCCCGAATATCTGCTCCTAGCCGCGTTTCATTAGAAATGGGCCGGAGCTGTCCAGCGCATTGCATTCAACGGAGCCGGCAATACAGCCCGCTCCATTGAAAGCAATGCGCTGCGGGCGAGTGTGGGATGAATTGTCGGGAAGGGGTTAAATATATAACCCTTCCCTGCAATTTATCCAGAAAAGTGTTAAAATAAAAAATATATACATACTCACCTGCTCCTGGCAGCCGGAGTTCAGAGCGGCCGGCCTGCAGTGGGTGTGAAGGGGGTGTGAGTCAGACCTGCCCCCTGATTGGCTCAGCGCTGAGCCAATCAGGGGGCAGGTCTGACTCACACCCCCTTCACACCCACTGCAGGCCGGCGCACGGAACTCCGGCTGCCGGGAGCAGGTGAGTATATATATATTTTTTATTTTAACACATTTCTGGATGAATTGCAGGGAAGGGCTTATATATTTAAGCCCTTCCTGACAATTCATCCCGCGCACGCCGGCAGCCCATTGCTTTCAATGGAGTCGGCTGTATTGCCGGCTCCATTGAATTCAATGGGCAAACATCGTTCTTCTCTGCCACAGCTGTTACAGCTGTGGCAGAGAAGAATGATTTGTCTAGTATATGTTCTCAATGGGGTCGGCGCTGCTGCCGCCAGCCCCATTGAGCGCATATAGAGAAGAGAACAGGAATCGCAGATCGCAGATAGGTGCGATCTGCGATTTCTGTTCTATAATTTATCGGACGAGCGCATAAAAAGCGCTCATGTGTCCGATACCATTGCAAAGCAATGGTTTTATAAAATCGCCGAACGCATGCGCATGCGCAAATCGCGGCAAAAGACGCCCGTCTGACTAAGGCCTCAGAAGGGTGAACCTGACCACGTACCTAGGCCACTAGCAAACCTTATGTGGGAGAAGAGAAAACCACAGAGAACAAGTTTTCAACAATAGTAACTATAGTACTTAGCTTAGTAAAGAATCAGGAAAACAGGGGATCCGGCACCAAACTCTGACTTCCACCACAGTCAGAGGGAGACTGAATTTGACAGCAATGAGCTAAGCGCAAGGCCAGGTTAAATAGTCCTCCTAAATTACCCACAAGTGAAACCAAGTACGTCTCACCTACAACCACTTCTACCAGAGCCAGAAGATGAAGTGAACCAAATACAAGACCTGAACCAGATTACTAGAAACAAACAGATCCCAGAACCATCACGACAATGACACTCAAAGGATAATAAACCACATAAATGCAGGGAAACAGATGTTCAAGCACCGTAGATAAATAGGTAAACCTCCATAAGAGATCAGGACAGGACCAGGAGCCACTGACATGACCAGGAAAAACTTTCAGAGTAAGAGTATAACCGGCATCCTTTGTGAGGAGATGTCAGAATAAATGTGCACTAGCTGAGACTGATTGGCTAGCTGGGATTCCAATTTTCCTGCCAACTAATCAGTCTATAAACCAGTGTAGAAGTGTCCCCATTAGAGTCCAGTACCGAATTGACAGTGAGCATACGCCGGAGTGAGCATTATGTGATCCGGGGCTGACACCAAAAGTTACCCTGGTCCTGATCCTCATTCGAGGCCAGTGAGCTGTGACAATATTTTTAACAAATTCTGTTGCACTGTACAGTGTCTGCCAAAAAAGGGCTGCGAGCGATGAAGACAGAAGAAGCAAGAACTCCTACCAGGGGCCCTGGGTCCACTAAACTGAGCAACAGGAGACTGACTGGGAAAGCATTTGGACAGCAACAAGGATTTCTGGTAGATCAGATGCATGATCCTGACCCTGAACTAGCCTGCCAAGTAGTAGTGACGACTCCTACACGACGCAAGTAAGGCCCACCTAATTCTAAAAGTAGGTGTGCTCACCACTAGGGGGAAGACTGATTTAGCAATAGTCCTTTTGTATAGGAAAATATTCCACTAAGGGATTTGGACTGTTCAGAGAAGTTCTATTGCTCACAATTACAAATTGAAATAGGATATAGTTCAAACCTGCATAATAGAGACACTTTTGCCAAAAAACAACGCAGTGTTACGTAACACATCTACACCTCTGTGCAAGAGGACTGAGGATCATTGTGCTGCGTCTTCATAACTAGTTTTCCTGCTATTACTGTTGTTTCGTATTGCATCCAGGAGTTTAGTAATCCTAGGATTTAGTAAGCTGTAGCTAACGACAGGTGATTCCATGGAAACAATTTAATTGTCTACTTGTCATTATAACCTCTCTCTGTCATCTCTATATTCATAAATAGAGATGAGCAAGCATACTCGTTAAGGGCAGATACTCGAGCGAGTATCGTCCTTTTCGAGTACCTGTCTGCTCGTCAGAAAAGATTCGAGTGCTGGCGGGGGAGAGCGGGGTGAAACAGAGGGGAGATCTCTCTCTCTCTATCTATCTCTCTCTCTCTCCCCCCCCCCCCCCCGCTCCCTCCTGCTCACTCCCGCAACCCACCGCTCACCCCCGCCGGCACCCGAATCTTTTCTGACAAGCAGGCAGGTACTCGAAAAGGACGATACTCGCTCGAGTATTTGCCCTTAACAAGTATGCTCGCTCATCTCTATTCATAAATAAATATTGCATATTTTTTAGAGATGAGCGAGCACCAAAATGCTCGGGTGCTCGTTACTTGGGACGAACTTTTCACGATGCTCGAGGGTTCGTTTCGAGTAACGAACCCCATTGAAGTCAATGGGCGACCCGAGCATTTTTGTATATCGCCGATGCTCGCTAAGGTTTTCATTTGTGAAAATCTGGGAAATTCAAGAAAGTGATGGGAACGACACAGCAACGGATAGGGCAGGCGAGGGGCTACATGTTGGGCTGCATCTCAAGTTCCCAGGTCCCACTATTAAGCCACAATAGCGGCAAGAGTGCCCCCCCCCGCACTGTCAGCATAAAGATCGTTCTCCTCTGCCATAGCTGTAACAGCTGTGGCAGAGAAGAACGATGTTTGCCCATTGAATTCAATGGAGCCAGCAATACTGCAGGTTCCACTGAAAGCAATGGGCTGCTGGCGATCGCGGGATGAATTGTCGGGAAGGGCTTAAATATATAAGCCCTTCCCTGCAATTCATCCAGAAATGTGTTACAATAAAAATATATACCGGCGTATAAGATGACGGGGCGTATAAGACGACCCCCCAACTGTCACCTTATATGCCGGGAATACAGCGGAGCAAAGAATAAAAATCATTACTCACTTCTCCTGGCGTTCTGCGGTGCTGCTGCAGGCTGTCGCTCCCTCCTGGTCCCAGGCAGAGCATTGCTTTCTGGACGCAGTGGTTGAAATCCCCGCCTCCAGAAACACACGTGCCTTCAGCCAATCACAGCCATTCAATGACATCATTGTCATTGGCTGTGATTGGCTGAAGGCACGTGTGTTTCTGGAGGCGGGGATTTAAAGCCCTTCATAGAGAAAGCAATGCTCTGCCGGGCACCAGGAGGGAGCGACAGCCTGCAGCAGCACCGCAGAATACCAGGAGAAGTGAGTAATGATTTTTATTCTTTGCTCCACTGTATTCCCGGCGTATAAGGTGACAGTTGGGGGGTCGTCTTATACGCCGGTATATATTTTTATTGTAACACATTTCTGGATGAATTGCAGGGAAGGGCTTATATATTTAAGCCCTTCCCAACAAATCATCCAGCGATCGCTGGCAGCCCATTGCTTTCAGTGGAACCTGCTGTATTGCCGGCTCCATTGAATTCAATGGGCAAACATCGTTCTTCTCTGCCACAGCTGTAACAGCTGTGGCAGAGAAGAAGGATTTGTCTTCTATATGTTCTCAATGGGGTCGGCGCTGCTGCCGCCGGCCCCATTGAGCGCATATAGAGAAAGGCAGATTTTAATACTCGGGTGACACCTAATCTCGCCAGCCACTCACTGCAGGGGGGTGGTATAGGGCTTGAACGTTGCAGGGGGAAGTTGTAATGCCTTCCCTCTCTTTCTATTGGCCAGAAAAGCGCGCAAATTTCTCAGGGAAGAAAATGAAAGTAACCCAGACACCGCGTGGTACTCGTTACGAGTAACGAGCATCTCGAACACCCTAATACTCGAAAGAGTATCAAGCTCGGACGAGTATGCTCGCTCATCTCTAATATTTTTGTAACTCTTTCTGCTGCATCGTATCCCGATCCCCCCATTACGATACCACCACCCGCTGCGAAAGAGGCATATGTATATTAGATTTTTGTCACATTTTAGCTTTCATAATTTAGTTTTTATGGTTTCAACTGTCTTATCAATTTTTGTATCTTTACGTGTTATAAAATGAACCTGAAAGTTTCTCTTTTGTACACAGTATGCAAATATGGATTGCTCCTGTGTGACAGACTTGTACATTTTTATTTCTTTTTTGGGCTCTTTTTTACCCCTTCATTTTTGCACAGGTATTTTCTGCTATTATTATGGATTTTCATTACATTCAGTGCTTTTTTTTAATGTTTCTTTTGCCTTACTTGATTCTCTTTTTTCACTCTACTAGTAATTATTAGGACATTATAGTAGCAGTGTTTCTGGTGGCACATCACACTCATAGTAACTTCACTACCACACAGACAAACACAACTTGGCTCCTCCCACAGCAGTGACATCACCACAGGTCTTTAAGCCCACTGGATCTTTGTGGTGGTGGTAGGTCAGTGTCTTTTGTTAGGACTGCTGAGTCGTAGGAAATGATAGAACATGCATTATGATCCCCACACATTACACACAGCTTGGCTCCTCCCACAGCAGTAATGTCGCCGCAGGTTCTTCAGCCCACTGGATCTCTGTGGTGGAGGTAGCTCAGTGTGTTCTGTCAGGACCGCTGAGTTGTGTCTTCTGAGATAATAACTGTTTAGTTGTATTCTCAGTGTGTTATTTTTGTCCTCCCCTTCCAAGAGCCCTAACTGTGCTGTTCTTCTGTCGGTCAGACTCTGTGTTCTATATATGTTGTAGGACCTTCAATGGCATCACCAGGGTGCGGAGCGATGACAACACCAGGGGTGGAGCATAAGAATAATTCACACACATACATACAGACAAGTGGTCGTTAGTAGTTTGATATGTATTAGTGTTAGGCTACCTGCAGACAGGAGAGAGCGATATTGGGCCGAGAAACTCAGACCGATATTCCATTCGCCAACGTGCATTTTCACGGCGATGTGAGGCATTTTTCTGTCAAAAACACCTCCCATCACTTCAGTAAAGTAGCGATCCTCCAGTGCGGCTTTCAGCCGTGTGGAAGAATCAGCAATTGTTTCCCATTATTTTCAATGGGTAACCTCGCATCGGACTCACGTGCACATCGGACGGACACCATGCAATGTATTTTACTGTCCCATTGAAAACAATGGGCAATGCATTCAGAGGAAAATGAAAGGATAGGACATGCCGTGATTTTTCCCCCACACTTCATTGCTCATGTACATGACTCCATTCAAAGCAATGGGGTTCATATATTCGTGCGAGATTTGTGCATATTGCAATGCACAAATCTTATGTGGGTTTCTGGGCCGTGTGAAAGTGGCCTTAACTCCTTAATGACGCGGCCACTTTTTTTTTTCCATTTTCGTTTTTTCCTCCCCCCTTTAAAAAAAATAGTATCTCCTTTATTTATCCATTGACATCGCTGTATGAGGGCTTGTTTTTGCGGGACGAGTTGTAGTTTTCAATTGTGCTATTTTAAGTACCATATAATGTACTGAAAAACTTTTTAAAAATTCATTGCTTTTTGTTTCTACGGCCCACAAACTGCAACAAAAATGTCATGATAACTTTATTCTATGGGTCAGTACGATTGCTACCATACCAAACTTATATAGTTTTTTTTACTGTACTATTTTTTTTTCAAAGACTTTTAATTTTGTTTCAATTATTTTCTGCGGTCATCTTGTGCGCGCAATAACTTTTTAATTTTTTCGTCGACTTAGTTGTGTGAGGGCTCATTTTTTGTGGGATGTCCTGTTGTTTCTGATAGTACCAATTCTGAATACATATGACTTTTTGATCGCTTTTTATTGCATCTTTACTGGGAGACAGTGCATTTCTGGCGGTCTTTATTTTTTTTTCGGACAACATTCACCGCCCGGGGTAAATAATGCACTACTTTGATAGATCGGACTTTTACGGACGCAGTGATACCAAATATGTATTTTTATTTTACGATCTAGATTTTTAAATTATAGATATGGCAAAAGGGGGGTGATTTAAACTTTTATTACTTTTTTTTACAATTAAAAAAACTTTATTGATCTTTTTTACGTTTCTTTTAAGTCCCCCTGGGGGACTCCAGCATTCGATGCTTTGATCACTCCCGCAGTATGACGTAATGCTACAGCATTACGTCATACTGCTTTTTGATAGGCAGCCTATCAAACCACCCCACAGGGATGGCTTGAAAGGCAGACTCCTAAGGCAGCCCTGGGACCTTTCAGAAGGCCCCCGTCTGCCATAACCCCTGCACGGCTCCCCCGATCTCACCGTGGAAGGGGCGTATGGGACCCCTGAACATCGTTCAGGGCATTTAGAGGGTTAATAGCTGCAATCGGTCGTACAGCCGATTGCAGCTATTGTTCGCTGTTGTCACCAGTAATAAACCGCTGATGCCCGTGCTGTATGAAGATAGGTCGCCCCGATCCAGCATAGAATGTAGCACTTTTTCTCCTGGTGAAATGCCGAACAGCTGAGCAAAAACAGATCAGACTCCATTATAGTCAATGGGTCCATTCGGAGCTGTTCGGTTCCGTTGTAAGACGGATCCATTCGGCCAGGGGATTCCCCTTTCCTGCTTCTCGAACGGAGCAGAAAACGGAGCCCCCGACGCAGATGTGAAAGCAGTCTAAATGTGCCCCATTGTTTTGTAACTCCTTTTCTTAAGGAACATGCACGCTTCTGCATTTTGCTTATCTACTGATCAGTACAACTCATTAGTATTAGCAACAAAAAAAGAAAGGCATGTTTACCGTGATAGAAATATTTACAGAATTAACAGAAGTTGTCACGGAGATTTTAATATTGTTTTATCAATACCAATATTGACTTATCATAGACTGAAAAATTGCTTTTCTAAATGACATTTCATGGGACTGAAAAAATAAACAGAACATCTCGGAGCGCTGAAGATTTGAAATATAAATTGTATTTAATTTGTATTGAGCTAATGTGCCTTTGGGTCTGTCTTGAGGAGAACAGTTTGTTGAATTGTGAATTTCATATGCATCTGTTTTGGTTCCATCTTCGCGGATGTAACTAGGGATGTACATAGCGTTACAGTGAAGAAGCACTTTACGCAATTGCTTTCTAAATAGTTCTTATGAGCTACAATGTATTCATGCCAATGAGTGCAACATACTTGGACCGCGCATTTTACCCAGTGCCGGTCTTAGGTTAGATGGAACCCTTTGAGGATTTTTTGTTTTTTGGTGCCCCCCATCATAAGAAAAAAAGCAACATGTATTGCACAGATTAGGCAGTCTGCCTGTATTCTGCTTGTACAGAAAGCAGCACTATAGACGTATACCCACATCAGAAATGTTCCGTAATTAAATACTGTACCAGAACCAAGTTCAGTGCATAACTACAGCACCAAAATTAAGCTTATAACATGAATACAGCACTAGAACCAAGCTCATAATATAAATAGAGCACCGGAACCAAGCTCAGTACATAGATATAATACTAGCACCAAGCTCATAACATAAATACAGCACTAGAACCAAGCTCATAATATAAATACAGCATCAGAACCAAGCTCAGTACATAGATATAATACTAGAACCAAGCTCATAATATAAATACAGCACCAGAACCAAGCTCATAATATAAATACAGCACCAGAACCAAGCTCATGATATAAATACAGCACCGGAACCAAGCTCAGTACATAGATATAATACTAGCACCAAGCTCAAAATATGAATACAGCACTAGGCCCAAGCTCATAATATAAATACAGCATCAGAACCAAGCTCAGTACATAAATATAATACTAGAACCAAGCTCATAATATAAATACAGCACCAGAACCAAGCTCAGTACATAGATATAATACTAGAACCAAGCTCATAATATAAATACAGCACCAGAACCAAGCTCATAATATAAATACAGCACCGGAACCAAGCTCAGTACATAGATATAATACTAGCACCAAGCTCATAACATAAATACAGCACTAGAACCAAGCTCATAATATAAATACAGCACCAGAACCAAGCTCATAATATAAATACAGCACCGGAACCAAGCTCAGTACATAGATATAATACTAGAACCAAGCTCATAATATAAATACAGCACCAGAACCAAGCTCATAATATAAATACAGCACCAGAACCAAGCTCATGATATAAATACAGCACCGGAACCAAGCTCAGTACATAGATATAATACTAGCACCAAGCTCAAAATATGAATACAGCACTAGGCCCAAGCTCATAATATAAATACAGCATCAGAACCAAGCTCAGTACATAGATATAATACTAGAACCAAGCTCATAATATAAATACAGCATCAGAACCAAGCTCAGTACATAGATATAATACTAGAACCAAGCTCATAATATAAATACAGCACCAGAACCAAGCTCATAATATAAATACAGCACCGGAACCAAGCTCAGTACATAGATATAATACTAGCACCAAGCTCATAACATAAATACAGCACTAGAACCAAGCTCATAATATAAATACAGCACCAGAACCAAGCTCATAATATAAATACAGCACCGGAACCAAGCTCAGTACATAGATATAGTACTAGCACCAAGCTCATAATATGAATACAGCACTAGACCCAAGCTCATAATATAAATACAGCACCAGAACCAAGCTCATGATATAAATACAGCATCGGAACCAAGCTCAGTACATAGATATAATACTAGCACCAAGCTCATAATATGAATACAGCACTAGGCCCAAGCTCATAATATAAATACAGCATCAGAACCAAGCTCAGTACATAGATATAATACTAGAACCAAGCTCATAATATAAATACAGCACCAGAACCAAGCTCATAATATAAATACAGCACCGGAACCAAGCTCAGTACATAGATATAATACTAGCACCAAGCTCATAACATAAATACAGCAACAGAATCAACCTCTGTACATAGATACAGTACCAAAACTCTGTTTATTAAATCAAGAGCAATGCAAGTGCCAAGATGACAAGAGATGCACCAAAAAAATGTTTTACATGCGCCAAAAATCACATAGATGCACCAAAATTAAAAATCTTCTCCGATTGCATTAAATTTTTTTCTAAAAGAGTGCACAATAAAACGGCGCCAAATGTGGCAAACATATAGTGAGATCTATAAAATGCACCAAGACATTATCTATACTATGTAATCTGCGCTTTCTTTTAACGCCTGTTTTCTAACATTCAGCTTCATAAATGTGCCGGAAACATCTGACACACCGAGGCCACGCCCACATTTGTAAAGAAAAAAAATTAGCTGAGCTAATTTTTCATTCTTCTTGAAGCAAATTAGTTGTAAGTATGTCATAAAAATAGTATGCCATTATTAAAGCACAAATTATGCCATGACTCTGGTGGAAATGGCTTAATAAATAAGCCCCCGAGTTGCAATGTAGTAATATGCTCTGAACGGCAATTCCCAGCATGCTCTGCACGCACAATGACTTGTGTCCATGTTAGCACGTAGTTCTTGGATGGAGTCTCACTGTGTTGGTGAGACTCTGTAGGAGGCTGTTGGAGGGAAAGCTGTACACATACCAGCTGTGTCTGAGGAAGAGGCATTATATAAAATGCATTATATATGCTGGTCTTCTCAATAAACAGAGAAGTCCGGTTCTTCCCACAACTCTGTTCTTGTTTCACCCACAAGTTCTCCAGATTGCATCCCTGTCCCTTTCCATAGTGAGGTGTCACCTGGTTTGTCACCCAGTTTGTCATCACCACCCACTTACTGCCTGGCAGTCACGTCATTTCAAAAAAGGGTGTTCTTCATGACAGTCAAACCTCTGGTTTCGTTGGTAATCTGTCCGAAAACAATCGACCAAACTTGAAACCAATGAAACTCGAGGCAATTATTTCCATAGGAATCAATGTAAATCCAATGAATTTGTTCTAGACATTCCAAAAAACACACCAAACCACATTTAATGGAGAAAAATATGGTTTTTAATACCAAAAACAATAATAAATATATATAAAAGGCTACTGTAAGGGTGCCTACCCACTAGCATTTTTTTTCTCTAGCCATGTGAGATCGAGTGCTTTGCATTGCAGAGAAAACGCTGCGCCATTGAAAACATAGGAAATACATTGTGGACTTCTGCCACAGGTGTGACAGCTGTGACAGCTATGGCAGAGTATTCCTTCATCCCCGCAGGGATGAAGGAATCCTCTATCACAGCTGTCACATCTGTGGCAAAGGTCTGTGATGCTATCCCGACACTGCTGCGGCCCCATTGAAAGCAGTGGGTTTGCAGCAATGATTTTCTGGGAAGGGTTTGAAATATAAGCCCTTCCCTGAAAATCATGGCTAGCTGTAAAAAAAAAGTAAAATATATATATATCACCTAAAAGAGCTGTCTGGCTCTTCTCTCCAGCCCTGACAGTTGTCTTCTGTGTTCTGGAGGCCGGGGGTTGAAAAATCGTGTCTTACACACAGAAAAATACAATATACCAGTAAAGAACTTATATGGAGTTCTATTGGAGGGAGCAGAGAAAGAAGCTGCATCACATTTATATGCCTGTACGAAACGTGGTCTGTACATTGGGAGAGGGGATATTTTTGCTGCTGTCAATGTATGTAGCTGCAAAGCAGACAGACAAAATAGGTTTTGGCATGGGGACTATTGCAGTTCTCTGTGGACTCAGACGTTATACAAAGTTGCCAGCCTGACAGTCGTCCCATGTAAATGGGGCTTAAATACAAAAATAAATAAAGAGGAGACATTAAGAAAACAAGTCGTAGGGAATCTGTCAGTGGTGGTGGAGGAAATGGTAGAAGATGGGCCAAGTTAGCACTTCAACACAGCTCCTACTGAAGCAATAGCTGCACATCTGCCGGAGGTGAGGCAGGCCTCCTGGCATCACTTAGAAGTGGTTATGCCCATGTGTTACATACATAGCATGCAGAACAGATCGTATAGTGTATGACACAGCATGCCTCAAGTACCACCACCTCCTCTTCCTGACCAGTATGACCATCCCAGTTGTCTGCCTGCTGGAACAGATGCTACAGAGCTACAGGGACAAGGGCATGTTATTATCACAAGAGGGGGAGGAAGTAATACCAATCAAGTAACTGGCTGGCCAGTCCACCATTACTCAACGTCGCAAGGAGGGTGGCTTTGGTCAAGAAAGGGGGATGTCTTCTCCAACACATTTCTGCACCCATGGAAGAAGTATAGAGAAGGAAGAGGAGAAGTTAATATAGAACCAGAAGCAGGGAGGGGCTATGCAATTTTCATTCCATCCATAACTAACCCCAGCTATTCTACGTATATAGCAGAACCAGCTGGAGAACACTTTTAGGCCTGCCCCCAAGATATGTGGGACATCATCCTGTGGCATAGGTTTTTCAGCCCATCGTAGCCTGCAGCTAAAGCACAGCATACAACTCACAGTCACAGGCAGCACTTATCCATGATAGTCCAAGAGTATATCAGATCCTATGTGAATGTACTCAAGCATAGCGTTGGCCCCTTTGACTTCTGAGTGTCCAAGCCGGATGAGTCACCAGAGCTTATACAAGATGCTTTAGTGTGCTATCAGTAAGGGTGTTCAGCACAGCTGGAGGTGTGATAATTGACAAACTATTCTGCCTGCCCAGAAACAATGCAGATCGCCTGACGTTTATGAAAATGAATCAGACATGGACATCACCTGACTTATGCACCCCCATGGCAGATTCCACTGATTTGTTGGCATGCTGAAACTTTTTTACTTACATATGACCGAGCAAAGAGTTATATCAAAAACCGCACTGTGCCCTCACGGTGAGGCTGCTGGTGATGGTGCTGCTGCTCTCCTACTCCTGCTTCCACCATTCTTCCTCCTCCTACTTCCCTCCAAATAAAAAAAATATATCAATATGGAAATACCGAGCTACAGCTCTCATGTTTCCACAATGAGCACACTGTGCCCTTCCTTCTCCCAAAACGAAACTTTTCTAAAGCACAAGAAACAGCTGTAGCTCCACAGCTTTTCCTTGGAGGAGGTCCGTGCTTGGCTGTTCTGTTCACCTGGTAGAATTTGTCCTTTGCAAACTTTAAGACATTGCTTTAAAAACAAGCAACACACTTGATGTCTTCTGTAGCAAAATTTTTGGAAGCTCTACAGCTGTTCCTTGGAGTTGGAGTAGGCCTGTGCTTGAGTGTTGTTCTCACCTGGCAAAATTTCTCCTAAAAATTTATGACATTGCTTTTCAAACAAGCCGCACACCTGCTGTCTTCCTTGGTGCACTTTCTGATCAAGGAGATCGTATGTGAGCCTTCTTTTGTTTTCAGTAACACCCCTATGCTACAATTGACCCTTACACCACTGTACACTATTTTGACCAATTTTTGGGAGGAGCACAGTGTTCCTTAGATATGTGGCTGGATTCCATGCAATTTCCTTTTTTTGGCTGCATTGAAACCCTACTGGAGGGCAAATTGGTGAACCTGATTTCTACTCCCATTGACTTTAATGAGAGTCAGAATCAAATGTCCCGATTTGCGATGATTTTCATGAAATCGACCTGATACCAACATCAACCAATTACTCCACTGATTATTTTATAATACCAGTTTTCATTACCATGATTTTTATTAATAGCACTTTTAATGAGCCCATCGCGCAATAACACTTTGCGGAAATATTTAACACAAGGTGATGAAGTTCTACCCATGATGCTCCTGCAATCTGTTGTTTATAATATTGAACTGAAGGTTGAACGTTCCAGTTTATAAACTCATTGAAACATAGATTATAATAAAAAATGAGCGATTAATTTAATTCCCTTAATGATATTAATATATAACTATCAGGTTACTTGTGTTCAGGGTGTATTAAAATAGTTTGATTATTAAAGAAAATTAGACAAAATTCATTACATTGAGTTTCCTTTGTTTTATATATTTAATATTTGAAGAATATACTTTGGTGTCACAGCTAATATAGTATATCACGGGTTTACAGTATGCAGTAAATTAGATACACCAAAATTGCAAAACACATAGACCAAAATTACAGCAACTAAATCATCTAATTCCTGCAATTAAAAGGGTTGTCTGGTTGTAAACTATTGATGGCCTATCCTAAGTATAAGTCATCAATAGTAGGCTACCAGGGGTTTGTTCCCTGCTGATCAGCTGTTCATCGAGCCTGTGCACTCATGTACTGAACTGATTTGTGCAGTAAGGAGAGAGCTCTGTTATTATTGCAGTGGCCAGAATTGGTATTGCAGGCCAAGTTCCAATTGAAATGAATAGGATGTTTGCCTGCAATACCAAGCTTGAACACTACAGTGCGAACTGAGCTGTCGGCTTCCTGAAGAAATCAAGCACAAGCATGCTGGCCTAAGAAACAGCTGATCAGCGGGAGTCCCAGGCAGCAGACCCACATCAATCTACTGTTAATGACTTATCTTTATGATAGGCCCTCAATAGTTTACAACCAGACAATCCCCTTAGCTCTTAGGGCATGTCAATTGCATATACAATTGTAGCCAAGTTTAGTTTAACTTGGCTACATCTTAACATCTTACAGCGACTTTTTGTGCCAGTTAACTTGCCTTTTTATGACTTTTGTTATGACAATAGTAGCTTTTTAATGGCTTAAGTTAAGATAACTTGTAGGGGAAAGTTATCACAGTCAAGTTAAACTTGGTCATGTCTGTGCATAATACCGTTTAGTTTGTTTATGACCACTGGAACTACCACATAACCCAAGAAGCAGGATAAATATCATGTTTATAATGTGGCACGCTTGTGTGAGTGAATGAGCTGGTACACCACTGTGCCCCCAGACTAGTCAAGAATGGGTCCAAAAAATGTACACATCTCTGGGGTATATGGGTGATATACTTAGGGTTCTTTCACATGTTCTTCATGTTTCATGGATTTTGATGTGGATTTGCGAAAAAAAAAATCTAAATTATAGCCATACAGATTTGGTGTGGATATTTTGATACATGTATAAGCATCCTTAAAGGCTTTGGATACCTCTGCTGACTTTTTTTATTTAAGAAATCTGTGTATTTTAACATAAAAAACACCGCTTCTCTCCCCTTCTGCCTGCATCCATCAATGACTAAAGCAGTGAGGGGAAATAAATTATGTGTCTCAACAGATCCGGGTCAGCAAGTAGGGAGCCAGTGTCAGCCTTCTAGGAAGAAGCAGTTAGTTAGCAGCGGCACTTTGCAGTTAGCTAGAGTAAATCCTGATTAGCTAGAGTAAATCCTGATTGGCTACACACAGGCGAGAAAATCGAGCAAGATTTGTGCGTTGTGAGTTGCACAAATCTCTCATGAATATGAACCCCACATTTTAGAATGGAGTCATACACATGAGCAATTTTTTCCCATATGGCACCGCAATGCAGGAAACAAATCGCTGCATGTCCTATTGTTGGGCGTGCTCTCGCATCGCATCTCCAATGGTTTTCAATAGGGGGGCGGCAGCATCACACCACTTACAGAATCATAGAATGTTGGAGTTGGAAGGGACCTCCAGGATCATCTGGTCCAACCCCCTGATCAGTGCAGGATTCCCTAAGTCATCCCAGACAGATGCCTCTCCAACCTTTGCTTAAACACTTCCATTGAAGGAGAACTCACCACCTCCCGTGGTAACCTGTTACACTCATTGATCACTCTCACTGTCAGAAAGGTTTTTCTAATATCTAATCTGTGTCTCCTCCCTTTCAGTTTCATCCCATTGCTTCTAGTCTTTCCTTGTGCAAATGGGCTGATCCCTCTGCACTGTGACAACCCTTCAGATATTTGTAGACAGCTATTAAGTCTCCTCTCAGCCTTCTTTTTTGCAAACTAAACATTCCCAGATCCTTTAACCGTTCCTCACAGGACATGATTTGCAGACCGCTCACCATCCTGGTAACTCTTCTCTGAACTTGCTCCAGTTTGTCTATGTTTTTTTAAAGACTGGGGTGCCCAGAACTGGACATAATATTCTAGATGAGGTCTGACTAAGAAAGAAAGCAGGGGGATAATTACCTTACATGATCTAGACTCTATGCTTCTCTTAATACATTCCTGAATTGTGTTTGCCTTTTTGTCTGCTTCATCACATTGTTGACTCAAGTCCAGTCTTTTTCACATGTGCTGCTGCTTAACCCAATTCCTCCCATTCTGTAAGAGCTTTTTTCATTTTTCTTGCCCAGATGTAGGACTTTGAATTTCTCCTTGTTAAATACCATTCAGTTAGTCGCTGCCCACTGTACAAGCTTTTCTACATCATCTCTCTCTCTTCCCTAGTGTTAGCTATCCCTCCTAGCTTTGTGTTGTTGGCAAATTTGATTAGTTTCCCATCAATTCCCTCTTCCAGATCATTTATAAAAATGTTGAACAACACTGGGCCCAGGACAGAGCCTTGCGGTACCCCACTTGATACATTCTTCCACTTAAATGTGCAGCCATTTATGACCACTCTTTGAGTACGATCACTCAGCCAGTTGTGAATCCACCTAAAAGTTGCCTTGTCAATCACATATTTGCTCATTTTTTCAATAAGTATGCTATGACATACTTTGTCAAATGCTTTACTTAAGTCAAGATATATTCTATCCACCGCATTTCCCTAATCAACCCAGTCAGAAATTCTGTCATAGAAGGAAATTAGATTCGTCTGACATGACTTGTTTGTTACAAACCCATGCTGGCTCTGGTTAATTACTCCATATTTAGCCAAGTACTTGCACACATGCTGTTTAATAATTTGTTCAAAGATCTTTCCCAGTATAGAAGTCAGGCTCACAGGCCAGTAGTTTCCTGGATTTACCTTCTTCCCTTTTTTGAAGATCTCCCATGGAAAACAACGGAAGACATTCCATGATCCTCCGCAACGGCTGTCAGTGACTTGCCCGAAGTGATGCAAGGTGGTTTTGAAAGAAAAACGCCACGCATCCACAGGGAAAATGTATATTGGCGAGTGCGAAATCAGGCCACAAATCACAGGCTGAAATTGCACTCGCCTGTGTGAAGTTATCCTTAGGGCTCCTTCACATGAAACTATGCGTTTTTTATGTTTGCTCGGACGCACTGTAATTTGCATGAATGGACAATTTTTCGCAATCAAGCCCCAAGCCTAATTAGTGTTTTCTCTTCCATTAACACTGCTGGGTGCGATGTTTTAGTGAAAAAGCGTTGCAGCCCAGAAATCCTTAGCTCGGCATAAATCCTCGGAATTACTTCAAATGCTTAAACAGAGGCACATGTAAGGTTTTGACAGCGCTGGATGCTGTTAAACTGCCTCCCCCTCCTTTTTTTTCCAGATCCCATAGGAGTCTGTGGGATCCACCAGCATATCAATATCTTCTGCTTGTCCAGGCAGCCTATAATAATTGCCTGTAATGGGGTCCTTTCTGTTGTTCTCTCCTTGTATTCTTGCCCAAACAGTTTCTACAGAACTCCCATGCTCTGAAGCTTGAATCTCTGTGGAGATGAATGTTTTCCTAACATATGACGCAATACCTCCTCCCCTTTTGTTAGGTCTGTTTCTTATAAATAAGTTGTATCCTTCAAGCCTTGTATTCCAATCATGTGTATCATTCCACCATGTTTCCGTGATGCCTATGACATCATATTTCTCTTCCTGTGTTAGGAGCTCCAATTCTCCTTGTTTGTTTCCGATGCTCTGTGCATTTGTGTAAAAACATTTTAGTTTGTGATCGGTGTCTCTTGCTCCTCTGCTTTCCTTCTGAATTTTTTTTCTTTGCTCTTTCTTTCCACTTCTAATAGCGAGGTTCTCAAATGTATTAATTAGCTGTATATTTTTACCTGGCCTTTCACTTCCCTTTCCATATTGTTCTAATTTATCGACCGAAAGATAGAACCAGAACTATGTTTTTAGCGTATAATAGCCGGTGCAGGTTTCGGTCGCGTATGTTCTATTTTTTACAGTGCAACTTATTTATGTGCTGCATATTCGCCCATGTGAACGAATGCATTGGAAACCAATGCCTCAGATCGTCACGTGTATAAGCCAGCTGTGAAAATGCGCCTACATAGCCGCGTTTATATGCTCGTGTGAATAAAGTCTCAATGACACAGCTCTTTTTTTTTTCATTTTTAATTTTTCTATTGATGTAGATGTTTAAGGCCTTTTTTTGTGGGACGAGATGTATTTTTTAACGTTGCTACGTAATGTAGTATATAATGTTCTGAAGAACGTTTTAAAAATTACTAATCGGAGTGAAATAGAAAAAAAACGTAATTGTGCCATTTTGGGGTGGGGGGTGTCTTGCTTTCACAGCATACACACTGTGGCAAAAATGATATAACTTTATTCTATGTTTCTGGGCAATTAATACAGTACCAAATTTATATCGTTTTACTTTTGATATATATAATAAAAATATCTCTGGGAAAAGAAAAAATTACTTTCTGCCGCAATTTCCTGACAGCCATAAAAAATGTTTCTTTTCGAAATAGTGGTGCAAGGGCTCATTTTTAGCAGGACATCCTGTAGTTTCTATTGGTTCTGTTTTAGAGTTCATGTGACTTTTTTATAGCTGATTATTACATTTTTTTCTTGGAGACAAGGTGACCAAAATAGCGCAATTCTGGTGTTGTTTATTCTTTTTCTGACGACATTCACTGTGAGGGGTAAACAATGAATTACTCTGATAGACTGGACTTTTACAGATGCAACGATTCTGAATATGCTTTTAATTTTTTATATAGGAAAAGGTTTTTTATAAAACTTTTACATCTCTTCTTTTTTTGAATACTAAATAAAGCTTTTTTTTTGCTTATCATTACATTTCTTCAATCCTCATAGGGGATTTAAACTTGCGATCGTTTGATCATACAATATAATGTAATACCACTGTATAACATTATATAGCGTTTTGACAGGCAGTCTATGAAAACGTGCCACAGGCATGCCTTCATAAGCCTTTATTTATGGCAGCTCTGGGGGCTTTCAGAAGGCCCCTGGCTACTATGGCAAACAAAAAGCCCCCGACGATCTCAGCGCAGGAGGGCCAATCCGAGAATTTAAATCCTTCTGTTATAATTGACAGTGGCATTTAGAGAGTTAATGGCTGCAATCAGCATCAGTGCTGATCGCTGCTGCTGTGGGCGGGTGTCTGTACCATAGACAGCCAGCACCCGCTCTTTATTGAGCGGGATCAGCATGCTGTATCCCCCACAGTGAGGAGGAGACTAAATGGAGCCTTCGTCGTACAAGAACACTAGCACTCCCTTCATTTTCAATGGGACTGTGGAGGTAGCATACCCAAGCGGCTGTCACTCGCCTATTTCCGTCAGCCCCGTTGAAATAAGTGGAGTGCTAACTGTGCAGGCTCGGCCAGCACTCCATTCAGAGTAAAGTCACTATGGGGGAAGAAGCAACACCCACAGTGACAGGAGAACGGGATATGGGAGTCCCTTTCTCTAGATCAGTGAGGGTCTCAGTGGTGTTACCCCCACGATCAGAAAGTTATCCCCTATCCTGTGGATAGGAGATTACTTGAAATCTTGGTACAACCCCTTTAAGTCAGAGAAAACACCCTTAAAGTTCTGATGATGCACTTTAAGAACCCCCTTTGTAAGTCAAAGCTGAGAGAAGCTCTTGCTCTACAAGACGTAAAGGGGTTGTCCGGGACTTTTACTATTGATGACCTATCCTCAAGGTAAGTCATCAATAGTTGATTGGTGGCGGTTTACCTTGGATCCCAACCAATCAGCTGATAGCCAGGCCAGCTGTCAGTGCTGACAGCACTGGAAATAAATAGCACTGTCTCTATTGTAGCAGCCTGGTTTTGTACTGCATCCACAGCTCCCATTGAATTCAATGCAATACTAACCCAGGCCACAGCAATACGGACAGAACTCTCTGCTGCCAGCACCATCTGCACTGACAGCTAGTCCAGTGATCAGCTGACTGGCAGGGATCAGCAGCAGCAGACCCCCAACAATTGACATGTGCAGCCCAGAGGTGGAAGAAGGTGATGTAGTGGTCAGGGTCAGATTGAGTCCTAGAACAGGTTTCCACTGGCCATTTATGCTATTAATATGCAAACCCTTTAATCTTAATTCATTCATTTAAATGGCTGCTATGTAAAACCACACCTCCTATGCCGTGTCAGCAGTAATGGGAAGGAAGGGGGGTGGAGGAATACAAATGCCTTCTTTAATTTAAATTTCTTTTTATATTTTCATTGGCTTAAGAAAGAAATTTTATAAAGTGCAACTTAATTGTTGTCTCCTCCTCCTCCATGAACATTTGGATAGTCTTGAGACTTTATGAAAAGGTGATTATAGGTTACGGGTTTGTTCTTCTCACCCTTCTGTGTCTTGCATAAGTCATTTCAATTAATCCGAGTTTATCACGATGAAAAATACTTTGCTTTGCAAGGTTAGTATCATTTCTGGCGGAGCGTCTGGATGGTTCACGGCTTCGCTTTCTTTTCAGACCTCGAGTGACTTTCAAAGGCTTTTATTTCACGCTGCTATTATTTCTACCTGAAGAATTACAACTATATTTTTATGCCAATTAATCTCAGAATTCTTGTTTTTATTATTAGGCTGTATATAATGAATGGATGTACATTGGAGCTTTAATAGATTCTATAAATTAGTTTCTGTTTATCGTCATGTCTGGGAAGCTGGAATTGCTGCGGTGTACTGGATATTAGTTATGAAGGGGGAACTTTATATATGTGTTTGCTATTTTGCTTTGTATATTTGTTTGCAAGGTTCCGTGACAACAGAACAGGGCAACAGAAAAAGGTGAAAGAATTCAGTATTTGCCACCAGTAGCTTCAGACTATGAGTGTATTTCTAATGTTGCATATTAACCCCTTAGTGACAACAATGCGTCTTTTTATTGACTTTGCTAATGGGCTTTAAACCTGCACATACATCTTTTTAAGACAGTCGCTTGGCTGACTACTGACAGCCAGGCTCCTGCGCTAACTGCTATGAACAAAAAAGCCTCAGATCTTGTTATTTAACCTCCTACATGACACAATCAATAGCAACTGCAGCATATAAACAGATACCAGGGGCACGGGGCTCCTCCTGTTATCTATTAGCAGCCTGCAATGTGATTGCAAGGTGCTGGTGGGTTCCCATGGTAGCGAGCGAGAGGTCTGACCAAGGCCTCTGTGTTGGCCAAGTAACTCAACCTATTAAACCCCGCCTCTAGCAGACTCTCATAGGCTGATGTTACAGGCATAGTAGAATGCACTGCATAAGTAATGCAGTCTACTATGCTAGCAACAGATGACAGGGGAGAGGGTTCTTTCTGTTACCCATCTGCACCATGTAATGCTATTGCAAGGTACCAATAGGTTCCCACGGCAGCTGGAAGCCTGACAAAGGCCTCCATGTCCGCCTTAACTATAACTCATTGACGTAGCGATATGAGGGCTTGGTTTTTGTGGGATGAATTGTAATATTTAATAGCACCATTCTGGGGTACATACTAGAGATGAGCGAACATGTCCGTTACGGACACATCCGCACCCGGACACCCGCTTTGCCAAACACTGCAGTGTTCGCGCGTAAGTGTCCGGGTGCCGCCGGGGGGCGGGGAGATGCGCGGCGGCGCGGGCGGCAGTAGCGGGGAACAGGGGGGAGCCCTCTCTCTCTCCCTCTCCCCCCCACTCCCCGCCGCACCCCCCCGCGCTGTCACGGCGGCCCCCGAACTTTTTCGCCCGAACACTGAAGTGTTCGCAAGGTTCGGTGTTCGGGCGAAAAAGGGGCGGGGCCGAACGTGTTCGCTCATCTCTAGTACATACTGTTTGCTGTACAACTTTTATTAAAACTTTTTGGTGGAAGATGGAAAAAGCGGCAACAAATTCTGCCTTTGTTTTTTGGGGTTTGTTTTCATGACCACAGAGGCTGGTGCTGCTGCCTTTTTTTGTTTTTGTTCCTGCTATCTTTGGGGGGAAACTGGGTGTATTTATCTGTATCTACCTAGTGATAGAATTGTCTACCTCCCTCTCTCTAAAGGTTATGATTTCCCAATCTGGGGACTAACCATTTAGCTGGAAGCTATTTTTCTTGGGGGAAACTGGGTTCATTTACCTTGATCTACCTAGTGATAGGATTGTCTACCTCCCTCCTCCTAAAAGGTTATAATATCCCAATCTGGGGATTAACCGTTTAGCTGGAAGCTGATTTGTTTGTAAAAACTCTCTTATGGTTCCTGATGAGGCTACGTAACAGGTAGTGAAAACGCGTTGAACCACTGATTTTTGAACCTACAAAATAATTGAGCTGGCAGTTTGGTGTACTGCATTATAACTTTTGGTGGCTACAACTCGCAAAAAACGTTGGCAAGCTACAGCATTTTGATATCAGCTTTATATCTGATTTCTCTGAAACTAGCCAAAGTAGCGCGAATATTCTCTCACCTACGGCATTTTTTGACAGTCTATGCATCTTTCTCTATTTGGGAGGAATAACGCACGTGCTCTAAAAAGCGGATACAAGTCCCCCATCTATTGAATATCTATAGCTGTCTATACAAGCTGGA
Organism: Eleutherodactylus coqui; assembly: GCF_035609145.1. NCBI lineage: Eukaryota > Metazoa > Chordata > Amphibia > Anura > Eleutherodactylidae > Eleutherodactylus > Eleutherodactylus coqui. The sequence continues at coordinate 98,540,394 of NC_089845.1, read as the reverse complement.
ACACCATTCTTAACGAGCCTATCCAACTAGCTCTAGGATATATACCACGGAGAACAAAAATAGAAACTTTAATTCCGTTGGGAGAAAATATCGGTTCCTAGGCAACGTATATACTGCTTTCCCCTCATTTGACATAGGGGTGCAGTTTTTTATTTATTTGTGTATTTGTGTCTAGAGTTTAGGACTTTGTGTTACAAACTCCTTTTTATTTAGCTTTTCAATAAAAGCTATGTTTTAGAGACTTAACTGAACCCTACTGTGACATATTTTCATGGCATTCACCATAAATCTATCACTGAGCTGTCATTGTCCCTCGTACCACTACTTAGGGTGACTGACTGCTGTATGTGATAGCCCCCCACGCAATCACACCAGGAGGGGGCAGTGTGCAACTCCACAGCAAAAGCAGGATTGAGGTGTTCTAGACACAAACACAGCCGTTGTTAGCGGCCAAACTAAACCTGGATTAATCACTGAAAACAATCTGGTTAAACTCCATAGCAGCTCAGCTCCATTGTTCACAGTATATAAATGCGGCAGCATATAAGGGTGCAACTAGTTATTCAACATATAAAAAGAACTTTATTAATCCATGTAGCCAGTTCAGGCAACGTTTCGGCCAGACATTGGCCTTCATCAGACCATTTGACCAAGCAGGGAGTCCATGCTTGGTCAAATGGCTTGATGAAGGCCAATGTCTGGCCGAAATGTTGCCTGAACTGGCTACATGGATTAATAAAGTTCTTTTTATATGTTGAATAACTAGTTGCACCCTTATATGCTGCCGGATTTATATACTTTGGATGACGCTGAGGTTGCTAGTTCACAACCATTTTGTGGCTATTGCATAGTGTTGTTTGGAAAGAGGTTCCTCCCATCTGGGAGTTTATGTGCCATTTAGTGGGTGCTGCGGGTCCCTATATTTTGACCAGCTCCATTGTTCACAACATCACTACAAACGGAGGCAATGGTAGGTGGGTGTCAAAGGCCGTATGCATAATGGGTGCGATTAGACAAAATGTCCTTCAGCCAAGTGCCTGGAAATGAATAAATGATTTTAACTAATATTAGCGTAGGGACCCATAATAAACGAGGACCCATGTCGTAGGTTGTGGGCTCACATATTTTGGCGAAAATATCAGCTAATACCTTGTATTTATCAGTATTTATCAATAACACATAGTGCAGCTTTAAATGCTGGGGGAGCCTAGGGTTCCAGTGTTGGTGCGGTTTACCTGTAGGGTGCAGGGCAACCCGCTGGATTCAAATATGACGCCACTAATGGGTTGTAAGACTGCATGGTACACTACAAGTATCATATGGCCTGACACCCTGTATCTATTCTTTTGTGCAGTAATAAACACTAAACAGTCCCCCCCTCCCAAATATAACGAGGGGTTGTGAGTGGCTGTCTTATCAGTGCCCTTCACATGTGTTTGCTGCTGTTCTCTGACATTCTGGCTTTCTGCGCGTTAAGGGATAAGTGGTGTATATGCCTGCCCTCTAGTATCAGTATATCATTAAGTATATGGCCGCTTTTTTGGATTTTTATTTTTTTACCACCTGGAAATGGTTTCAACAGACACGGGGGCCTGTAAAGTTGGCGTTACCTGTTTAAGGATGGCGGACAATGAAACATTTGGAGCTGTTCGCGCTTGTCAGATGATCAGATGATCCTCTCTACTGGCGGTCTGTCAAGGGCATCCTAAGCCCAGTCATGTTGTGTGCCCTTAGACCGACATCTACTGGTCCTAATACCTCCAGTCACCGGGCAATTCATTGATATGACCATCCAGATTCTTGCATTCCAGTAATGCGCCCCTCTCAGACTTGAGATTTCAGTAACAGGGTGAAATCTCTTTGATTGCATCATAGAGGCGTCTAGTGGTCAACAAGCTCTACACAAGCGGAAGAAGAGGTCACTACACACAAGGAGCCTCTGAGAACCTTTTATAGGTCAGGGGGGGGGGGCACTTTTAAAGCGTCACATGACAAGACCGTTCATCTAATCTACCTGAGATGTAACTGCATGCTGAGTTTTGCCAAACAATGACAATTTCTTTTAGGGGCGGGATTGGTTTTTTTTTTTTTTTTTACAAGGAGTGTATATCTTTTTAAACCACCTTACAACTTGACATACTCAGCCAACACCATTGAGGTAGCAGCTGAACCGAGACTCTGGTTCTTAAAAGGACTCCAAGGCCATATGAAAAGATACCACTATTATAAATTAGGGGTGGGGGTGGGTGGAGGCTGACAGACTTTACATCGGGTCTAAGCAGCTTCAAGTTACACCTCTGCAAATCCAAATAAGGTTCTGATACATGTAAAGAAAACAATTCCGCAGGTATGTACCATATTCCTTTCGTCTGGCATTGGGAATGCTGTTCAAGCATGAAACTTTTCAAATATTCCATGAAATGTGTGGAGAATTTACACAAATACAATCTAAATAGTAATTTGGAGAAAGTGAATTTTTCAAACTACCGAAACAAATGAGAGATGAGTTTAAACAGAACTAAATATTTAATGTTCTTTTGTTGCTGATACATTTTAATAAGAGGAAGACATTTTGGTATTCAAGGTGACAAACAAGTCCACGTTCTCTGCTAGAAATCTATTAGAATTTTTAATTGCTGAAATGTTTTACTTGCGTTTTCTACAAAACTTCCCAAACAATGAACTTTCTCTACACAGAAGCTGTAGAGAGAAGACTTTACCAGTGAAGACCGGATTTTCAGAAATAGTTTTATATTTATATTTTATATATTTATATATGGTTCTATTTGTTGTCTTTATTATCATGTATAGAATTCAAATATTACTACCGTAAAGGGAACCTATGAGGTCCCTTAAGCTGTGGGTAGCAAGGTATAGTGGCAATCATGCTGATTTCGGCGGTTTGTCAATTATTTCGACTGGTTTAGTGGTTATGCAAACTTTACTTTTGAAACTTTGCGTGGGCCGCAGTGGAGATGAGCCCAATGAAGCTCTTGCATATTTATATATGTACACACTCATCCCACCCTACTCCTCACTCTAGGTGCTGATTGGCAGATCCTTCTGTGTTACGGTGCACATCATTAGCCACTTCCTCCGTTAAGATCCAGATGCCAGCAAGGGTTGCTGGGCCAGTTGGAATTTCTCACCTCCACTCACCGGCCATTTTCAATGCGTCCCCCTTCACCTATTAACATGGACATTGTGTATTGGGTCATGGCTGGTGGCCTGGGACCCACCTTGCTTGTAATGTAAAAACCTCATTATAGAATTAAACAGCATGGGTGGCCCAATCTGGGGCAGTTCAAAGGGCAGACTTTCAGTCTGGGACTTATACCAAGAATGGTGAGGTAAAGGGAAAACATTTACAAAAACAGATCCTGTTAATATCAGCAAGTCATCAAAAGAATAAGAGGGGTATGGTAAGAATCATTCTGACAAACAGGTAGTGCACAAATGTTCCAAGCAGAATTTCGTATTCCTAAGGTGCAGCGGTGACAGACGGAGGCAGCAATTTTTTTTTCTATAAGAATAACTTAATTTTTATAATATCCCACTCCATTGGAGGGTAATGTTGTTTTGTAATAACTCATGGCTTGAACTCTTAAACAGATGGTAATCAATCACTTATCACTCATTACATGCGCGCTCTTTTCCAGTTGCTCTACACTGGCTCAATAACACTTTAGCTGGAAGTCACGCTGACAATATGTCTCATTCTCGGACTGGCAATGCGCTTTGACCCATACTACCATCAAGGCATCTCGGTTGTCGCCCTTCATGCTATCCTCATGTTTCTAAAGGTCTGCGGCATCACGGTATCTTCACGATCTAATGCATCGTAGGTGCAAAAGGTCTGCATGTAACTCAGACCGTCTCTCTCATCTATACTTTTGGAGCTGTACAGACTAGCATAACACAACATAACAATGCAGTATGTCACTTTCGTCTCCTATACTTCTCCTACACAAGTAGCGCCTCTGTAAAGTGACTTGCCACCCAGATACACACATTACACATTATACGATTCACATACAAACTCTGTTACCCAGATTACTAACCTCCTTTATTATGTCATCATTTACTAACACAGTAACTACAAACACGTTGTCACCATCCCCGTATAACTCAGTCTCTTATAGGGAGGTACTTCCCAGTTCATGTTAGTCACATCATCATGGCCCATTAAGTATGTGCCAAAAAACAGCCTCAGATGTCTGTCAGCTGTGACTTTCTCCCGGTTTGGGTCCATGGTGCCATCAGCACTTTTTGGCACCAAGTCCCATGTGGGAAGTGAGATTCCCTTTCCTCCCATGTGCTGTGGGGTCCTTTCCCCCGGTAGTCCCACTGGCTGGTACACATCTTGTGTTGCCACTTCTGCCCCCCTAGTCCTCAGGGCTCTCTCAGTTGCTTTCTCTTTTTTGGTGCTGCTTTCCCAGCTTGGGGGAAGCTCTCTTATATACTGTTAAGCAGCACATGCTCCAGTAATCACCCGCCTCTCTGCTGCTCCGCTCTCTATAATGCAGCTACAAGTCTATTTCTAGTCATTTAGGGCTGCTAGTGATCTGGTAAGACCTGTGAGATGATGGAGAGCTTAGCCCTTCATTATATCTTATGGAGGGGGAGTTGTTCTTCTGAGCAATGATGTGCTAGCCATGTCACCACTAGCATCACTACGGGGGGAGGGAGTGTGGGGGGGGGGGGTTACCCCGTGTACCCCTTTCATCACACAGCCTCTAGGAGGCTTCTATAAAATAGCGCCATCCGGTGCTTGTATCACGGTGCCTTGCGCCCTCTCTCTCCCCTCCACTGCCTTGGCCAGTGCAGGGGATCTCTCCCTTTTTTCCCTGAACGGGTATCAGACAAGGTGGTGGAGCTACATGCGACAGCATTTACAGTACAAGCATTGTGGATGAGATTTGGAGAAATCTTGTCCACATGTTATGGAGTAGATACACAGCATAAATTGACCTGCACTGCAGATTTTAAATTCACAGTATGTCAATTTATGCAGTGGATTTTCACTGTGGAATTTACTCTTACAGATGAAGGGGTGAAATCCTCAGCAAATCAACACAAAATTCTGCACCATTTGATGTGGATTTACCACTGCTAAAAAGTCTGCCCAGTGACCAGTTCAAGGGCCATTGTGTCAAAGAGAAGCAGAAAAGCAAAACTCTAATGGACAAAAGAGCGAATAGATTGGAGCACTAAGCAGCGGAAAAACTTCACCTGGTCAGATGAATCCAGATTTCTGCTGTTCCATGCTGTTGGGGCCAGAATTTGGGGCAAGCAGCATGCACTATTAAACCCTTCCTGTCAAGCGGCAGTAGTAGTGGAGTAATGGTGAGGAAAATATTTTTTTAGCACACCCTGGGTCCTCTGATACCTGTGGATGAACACCACGATGAATTGCTGCAGTCCAGAAGGCCAAAGGAGGTCCAACATAAAGCTAGATGGGGAGCTTTAATAAAATGGCCATTCAATCTATATGGTAGTGTAGGAGAGGGCCTCCTCCTCTTTCACAAATGGGAACACATTTGTAAATAAGCAGATACTCATGCGAAGTATTGCTCACATGAGCAAAGTTTTTCAGGCTACACCAAAATTCCATCCCCCCAAAACTGGACGGGACTTCAGGGTGTGGACACTCTGCTTTCCATGCCATCACTAACTGGAGATTGGAAGGAGGGCGTTGATAGCGGGCTGCTGTAGAGAAGAAGTGAGTTAATGTGTGCTGCACCAGTTCCTGCCCTACCGGATGGTTAAAGCTGTTTCTACTGACTCATATTCTAGAAGGTACATCAGCACCCACCTCTTGGGGAACCTGTCCTGCGAATTTTGTTGGGACAGAACCAGTCCACAGCTCATACTAAAGTGGGAATTGGGAAACTGTCTCCTTTGATATTCCTAACCGTTAGTTGTGTGGCTGTGCTAAGGAATGCTGCTAACTATTGTCCTAAGGGCCTGGAGTATCCTGCGGTCGGACACGACCCTGTTCAATTTATTATTTACGAGATAAGGGACTTGTTAACTTACATATACGTTCAACTGTTAAGCAATTAAAGTTTTAACCATCGCATAATGTCTGATTATATGAATTTTCCTCGGCGATCCAACTGGATACGTCTTCCAAATAGCTTTTACAAGGAGACAAAACACCGTTCAGTGCCCAATCTTATGTGACCCAAGCCCGGGCATGACAGTCTAATGTCCGTGCTACCTGACACAAAGTTATATGACTCCCACTCGCAAACACAGTTAGATGCAAACCGAGGATAGTTACTCTGTAGCCCCCACCACACCGGTGAGTGTAGATTCTGATCCAGCCAGAGGTCAAGGGAACCCCAAACCTACCCCAGGGTCCTCCACCTCTACAGCAGTATTACCTTGGCATGATATAGCACTATTACGTGGGCTAAAATTGTGAGAAAAATTTAAAATGGCAAGAGGGAGGCCTACTTTCTTGTTGCCCAGAGACTAATCGTTCATAAAGTCTGATTTAAGTGACCAATAAAATCTACTCATCTGTGCCGAATTGTAGGAATAAAATAATTCTAGAATGTCTTGAATTTGTCCTTCATAAACGAGGTGCTGTGTCTTCTGTACGCATTCTCTTTTTTGCATTTTATACATTTGAAAGTCAATTTATGTGGCTGTTATGTTGTACGGAATATCCCATTGATCTCTAGGACTGGAGTAGGTTTATCAGAACATTATGCCTGCAATTTAGTGGACAGATGGGATGCATTTTCTCGTGGCTAAAGCTTTTGTCTCTAACCTTAAAACAGATATATTAAAAATTACCTTAGTTCCAGGTTTTGTCACATAAATTGCTTGCTGTGAAAAAGGAGGCAGCGCGACGGCTCATTACCGCAGTGTTACTTACAGAAGTTCACTGAGCTCCGGTCTCTCGGGCCAGAAGCTTGTGTCTCATTTTAGAAGTTTAATTCATTGTGATATTGCAGCCTCACGGCTCTTTATTCAAATATCCTCATATTTCTGCCACCAAAGGTTCATTCTTTAGCAATTTGAATATTGATACGCTGAAGGAGAAGAACATTTAAATGATGTTTTTTTCCCCCTTTGCAGTATTGTAGTTCCCGCTACTGATTGTACTGTAGATGTTGAAACTCTAAGGGAAGATTTATCATATACAACTGTTATGTGTGACTTGTGGTCTATGTACCGATATATTATAAGACAAATGTATCAAAAAGTTGCCCATTGTATGTTAAAATGGCACCGCAATATGCCAACCTTTTTATGGCAAAACTGAAGAGTGACTTTCTGGCCACCTGCGCCAGCAAACCATTGGATTCCTTCCACTACATTGATGACATCATAATCATCTGGACCAACCCTGAACAAGAACTAATAAAGTGCCATGAGACATTCAATGCATTTCACCCAACCATAAACCTGACATTAAGCTACACATAAACTGAAATCAACTTTTTGGACACCACCATAAAAATTTCAAACAACTCAATACAGACATCCCTGTACCGAAAACCGATTGATCTGCCCACATACCTTAGATGGGACAGTTTCTATCCTAAACGCATCTAAAAGGCCATTGTCTACAGCTAGGCGATCAGATACAACCAGGTCTGCTCCAACACAACAGACAGAGAGGACCATCTTAAAAAAACATTTTTAAATCAGGGCTACCATCCCACCTCAATTGATGACCAAATCACCAGAGCCACTAGGATACCCAGAAATCAACTACTCCAACACACAAAGAAGGAAGAAAACGATTGTGTACCTCTAGTAATGACCTACAATTCACAGCTACAGATACTAAGAAAAATTGCAAAGAAACTGCATAATACCCTACACAAGGATGGCTGTCTGAAAACCATATTCCCGGACCCTCCCCTTCTGTGTTACAAGCAACCTCCAAATTTGAAAAACTTTATAGTCAGGAGTGCATTGCCCTCTGACACACAAAAAGGAACATATCCCTATAATGTAGGGAGCTGCAAGACCTGCTCACATGTGCAGCGACTGAGACACAAGGCCCATGCTGAGGAGCTGGCGGGGGTAGAGATGGCACTTGTCATGGTGACTCTACTAGACTCCTCCCCGGGAGGGACGTATGCAACCTCGGCCAAGGCAACGCTACGCCTCTTCCAGGCAATGCTTGGACAGTGGTTACCTTATCAGGGAAATAAAATATTCTAAGTACAGCACCAATCGGGCCCACCCCACTTGCCTGCTGCCGGCGATAAGAAGAAAACACCACACGGAGGTCTGGTATAGTTTCTCACACGGGACATGGCTCTCAGCTGTGCCGACGTGCTTTATTACAGATTACATGAGATCTTATACCCTTTGTCCCATCCCCATCAAGGGGTGATGGGCTTATAACCATATATGGGCAGTCCGGATTTCCAGCCTGACAGTGAGGCGCCTCTGGCTTATGTACAGAAAATCACGTATTTAATTAACTCCAGTACAAAGAATCACCCACTCAATTCTAAGAAAACGGCCTAAGACAGTGAAAATTATGTACATAGTGGAACATCTTGATATTGCGCTTCTGGGAAATCGGCCAAGTACACGCGGCCTTGTGTCTGGTTCCGTATCTTCTCTGAATTTCTAGAACATCTCTCTCAGCCTTGTAAAGCCTTGGAATATCTGATGTAAGGCGACATATAAGTTTTTTTTCATTTGGAATTGAATAAAACTTGCATATAGGTATAAAAGTATAAAGAACATATGGCAATATATATATATATACCCTCACAACCTGTATAGGGATGTGTAGTGGACTGTAGAAGTTATCACTCGTGACGCTACCGTTCCTTCACACTGTTGATTCTCTGGCGGTAGAAAATAAGAGAGTCCACACACGGTTTAACTTGGGAACACTCAATTACTGGGAACGGACCGTGTTCGGAAAACTTTACTTCTTGCTTTTCAAGATACAGCTTTACTCCTCAGTGCAGAAAGACAGTTTAGCAGACGGTCAAGGAGCAGATGGATTCACCTAACTCTCAATCACTCATATTTATATTCATACAACTCCACATGACTAGACAAAAGCTTATCTTAGGGCCCCCCAACTTCTCTTAATCCCTTAACGCAGTGGTGTAACTTGAAACTGCTGGGCCCCAATGCAAAACCTGTAACAGGGCCCCCAACTATAATGTTTTATTCATAATACTGGGCTCCCTATATGGAGAAGAGAGGCCTTATGGGTCTTGTAAGGCTCCTGGGTCCGGGTGCAACTGCATCCCCTGCATCCCGTATAGTTACGCTAGTTGCCCCCTTGTGTTCAAGCCCTTAGACTGAAAAAAGTTGCATTATAGACCAAAATCTAGGTGCATGTGCTTTTTATAAATGTCTCTCTAAGTTTAGTCTATAGATGTTCAAGCTGAAAAGCCCTTGAGGCATCTTGAGTTTTTGCTTCTTATTTCTTTGAGAGCAATTACAATTTGGGTTATTTCCGTTATACACTGAATGGTCACTTTGTTAGATACCCCCATCTAGTAGCCCTTTGGACCTCCTTTGACTTTTGGAACTGCAACAATTCTATGTGGTGTCCATCAACATGTATCAGAGCACCCAACGTGGGCCAAGAAAACTTTTCCCACATGATTACTCCATCGTTCCTCATTCTTTGAGATTGACTGTATCCATGTATTAAAAACAATTGGCTGTGATAGCAGCCCTGCAGGAAGCCGAGTGCTTCATGCTCTATCATGTGGCACCTTCTCTGTCTCAGGGGCCAACTTCTTCTGATTCAAAACTTCTTTTTATCTTGCGCTCCTGTACTAGCTGTGCTTTTATCAAAATGGAATAAAGTTAACTTTTATTTATGTGCTGGAGTTCTGGAAGACTTTTGCAGCTTTTGGCCCTTTGTGTCACACAGGTTGCGTGGTGATGTCACTGATCCTGACCCGAAGAGGCCAGGGCAGAAGATAGAGGATACTGAGTGTGATGGACGTAAGTGAGTTTATGATCTAATTTTATTACCTGGGCACAACGGGGCCTATAAATGACTCAGGAAATACCGAGGGACCTATCAATAATTCAGGGGGCATAACAGGGCCTATAAATGACTCGGTTGGGCACAGTTGGGCCGATAAATGACTCAAGAAGCACAACAGGGTCTATAAATGACTCAGGGGGCACAATGAAGCCTAAAAATGACTCAGGGGACACAGTAGGGCCTATAAATCACTCAAAAGGCACAGTGGGCTCTATTAATGATTACGGGGGCACACTAACTTTGTCGCCCAAAGGTCCACGTAAACCTGGCCTCGGTTTATATACCGTATCATATATTTACCCCAAAATTATACCCATAATGTGTATAACTGCAAGAAACAAGGTTTTGATTAGCTATATCACCTTTTCACAGTTTTAAATTACTTTTAAGTTTTTATCTTTTTAATTAGATCTCTCTAGTCCCAATATGGGACTTTGATTTCTTTATGTTTAGTCATTATACATATTTGAATATCTGTACAGTGTATTACAATATACACTGAATGGCACCTCCAGGCCTTTTCACGATTTGAGCTTCACTTCATAGAATTTAGATGCGTGACCCGGAGTGCAGCATAAAATTACATGACAAGTTTTCCTTGGATCCGTTTCAGAATGAATCTACATTAGAATGGGAAAATCCAGCGACCTGAGCTACTTTCAACATGGCCGGGTCATCGGTGCTAGACTAGCCGGGGCCAGTATACTGTAATGATACCAGTCTGGTTAAACAGAAATATAGATCACACCGTCTGTTCTTTAAGGGGTTAATGCTCTTTTACTAGCAACACATTCCGTGTGAGACACAGCGTTTAACCCCAGCAAATTTGTTTCAATTGCATAGCCTTGTGTCCTTGTTGCAGAGTTTGTACCACGAGCAATAGTGTAGTTTGAGTCCTATGTAAGAGACTTGTTGTTTAACTGTTTGTGTCCCTAATGGTATGCTTGGCTACAGTCAGATCGAGAGAAATAGGTGGAGAGAGAAGTGGAGCAAACCCACAGTGAAGACTGAGACTAAAGGCCTGGGAAGATACCCTGGTCTTAAAGTGCTTAAATTGGATATGGTAGATAACAGGAGGTGCTGCCACCCAGAGTAACCCACCGATGGTGGGAGGGTAGAATATGCTAAAAGAAAAAACTGCTATGTAGGCGCAACTCTCCAGAGGTTCCAATAACGGTACCAGAACAGTTGCATGACTATTCTACTTCTCGTTTTATTTAGAATATTAAAATTAAAATCCAGCTAATAAATGCGTTTTGGGATAAACTTCTTCATCAGTAGTGCTGGGATGACTTCACTCTCAGGGAAGGGAACTCATAACCCTAAATACCAGGTAACAGAGTCATGAGCTGGAGCACATCTGCTTTAGAAAGCGATGAAATTTGAATTTATTCACATTTTTCACTATGGTGTTAGGCCGCCTTTGGCCTCAATGATTGCAGTAATCCTCCTAGACCACTTTCCACCAAATTCCGATAGATGTGTTGAGGGATTTGCCTCCATTCTTTCAGGAGAGCTTCAGATGTAGTGATGTAGGAGATGATGGACATGTTGGGATACAGTGCTCGAATTCATCCTAAAGATCCGCGATGGCTTTGAGATGTGGATTTTGGGCAGGCCAATGAACTTTGCACATGTTCTGTTTCTCAAACCAAGCCTCAACACTGCGTGCTGTATAACATGGTGCTCGGTCATGCTGGTACACAGAGTATTGCCAAAGGGTAGGTAATGCTACAGTGACCAGAATGTCTCGGAGCCCATTAGCGTTGAGGGTGGAGATCACTATAACCAATAGCCCAAGTCCTACCCAGCATTAACACCCCCACACCATTACAGAACCTCCATCAAAGTTCACTGTTGGGACGATGCAGTTGCTTAGACACCGCTCTCCAGGCAACCGACGCACCAAAGTGCAGCCATCTGATCATAGATGGTGTACCATGATTCATCTGTCCATAACACTAGCTTCCACTCATTTATAGATCAGGAACGACGTTCCAAGCATCATCGCAGGCATCTCTGTACATTCATTGCTGTGTTGTTGAGCTTGCGTGCAGCCGCTTGTCCATTGTAACCCTAAACAGGCACTTTCCAGTGGTACTAATGGATGTTCCAATGGCCTGTGAGACCTTTTAAGTGAGTGCTGCCTTCACAGCTCATACAAGGCTTCATTATCCACGCTCTATCAATATATGAGGTCTCCCCGAATGTGGCTGCATCGCACACACCAGATGTTTTCTATTTCTAAATAACATTGCCAACAGTGGACTGTGGAAGGTCCAAAACCTCTGCAGTGCCCCGTACTGATTGATTGCTCAGGTCAGGTGCCATCCCACCACCAGCCCCTGTTGGAAATCTTTCAACTCTACACCTAGGGGCATCTGATGGTTTCTGTACTGGGATATGCCTGTGTAATACTCTCCTTTTTACCTAATGCTCACACCTCGCCTTACAGCACAGAATTGGTGGGGTTCCCAATACTTTGTCAACATAGTGTATTAGACAGCATTACAAAATCTGCCCCGCTGTCCTCATCTCATCCTGGCTACTTTTTATTTTCTCAAAGTTTCTATAGTAAATGTACTTGGTAAAAGCTTTTATTTGCATGAAGCCAGTGACCCCCTGCATAGCGAATCTATTAGTACATGTTCGTGTTTTCTCTGCGGTGGGTAATTTGCAGGTGTTGAAAGAGACTTTCATGTGACGGCAGAAGAAGAATAACTTCTGAACAGAAAACTGCAAAAAGTTTATTTTCCTTTCTTACTCTCTCTCTTTCCTTCTGTTAATAAATCAAAGTCTTTGTGGCTCACTGTCTTGTATTTAGGCCAGATGTCAAATGTTTCTCATTTATGTTGATGTCGAGGTAATTACTGATATGATTCCAAGAATAAGGAGATTGTGATAGCGCTTCACTATAGTATAGCCATTTTTTAATTAAGAACACCACAGTTATCATTTGTAAATGGAAATTCAGTTATATACACTGCAGGTTGCATTAAGGTGTGCGATTTAGAACTGTAAATGGCCTGGAATTCTATAATTATCTGTCTTTCGTTGTACGCTAGCACCTGCATTTTTAATCAATATATTTTTTTCTTCATTTTCCGAATACAGAATCAGCGGGACTTAGTGAATTCACATGATTGTATTAATCCACTTAGATGCTCACGTTTGTTTATTCCTTGAACCACAGATGAGAGAAAGCAATGGAACGAAGCCTTGGATATACAGATAAGACAAAAACAGAAACCATAGAAAATATTTAAGGGTGGGGGTGCTGAAGAAGTGTTCAAGAGTTTCAGCCATCTGGATGGATGTTAAGGCTGCTGGCCAAGAATGGCGGATTCCCATATCTCCCCCTCCTGCTGGTCGTGCCATTAGTGTCCCCTCCAGCTTCTGTGCGGTAGACCATCTTCCTGTCAATGCTGCTTGTTGGGTGTTTGTACACCCATCCCAAGGGCTAGGGTCCACATTCATTTTTCTGTCCCTATCCAATCCAGACATTCCTTTGGTTATTTAAAAGGGTATTCCAATCTTGGCAAATGATCCCCTAAACACAGGATAGAGTATAACTTGCCAATCAAAGGAGGTCTGATCTCTGGGATTTCCACCAACCCAGAGAAATTGCCCTGACGGGTCCTAACATTTTGAGAACAATGGCTATACGTGCACCCCACTGCACTATTTATTTCAGTGGGAACTGCCAGAAATAGCTGAGTTCAAGCACTTGGTAATCTTTGGCATCCCTTTCCCAGTCAGAAATAGCTGGGTTCAAGTGCTCAGCAATCTTTGGTAGTCCCTTTCACTGCAGTGGGAACTGCCAGAGATAGACGAATTCAAGCACTCGGCAATCTCCTGCATGCACAGCCACTGTTGTTAAGATTCAGGGCCTGCCAAGGGCAATTTCTCTGGTTGGACCTCTACCAATCAGCAAGTTATCTCCTATCTTGAAGATAGGGGATAACTTTTTAAGATGGGAAAACCTCTATAGGGCACACTTCCCCACTGGATTGTACCTGAACAGTAGGTTTCATTAGGTTCTGCAAAGGCGTGGTTGTTTTGTGATTGACTCCTTGTTTTGACCTGTGCATATCTACTCATCTTTTCCCTTGACCACAATTTATCTGATTGTCACCTGCCCAGACCCTCTGCCATACTGTCCATTTATGAAAGAAATCTACCAGTCTTGACCTTTGCCTGTGATATTAACTGCACATCTATATGTCCCTACAGTAAGACGGTATGGTGTCTCTGCCCTGTCTGTGTCAACTGCCCCCGCTGTTACCATACAGCGCGGCGCGTCGCTCCGGCGTCGGCTCCGGCGGCCTGGAGCCCTGTGTCGAGGTTATCCCAGCAGCTGTGGGCGGCGGCATGGGCGTGTCCGCCCATAGGGTGCCGCCCGCCCTCCTCCGTTCTTCTTATACAGCGGTGGGCGGAGTTGCCTCCTCCCACTCTCCGCCCCTGGGCGGAACCTTGTGGTTAAAAGACTGGCAGTGAAGTGAGCTCATTGCCAGTTATTGGTTCTGCATGCACCTAGCTAGTCTGTCTGCGGTTCGCCTCAGCCAGTCCCTAGTTATCGGTCAGCTCCCTCTGGTCCCCTATTACTCTGTCTGTTTGTGTTGGTTCTGTTTGCCTCTAATCTAGTCTGGCCCAGTCAGTACTAGTTGCTATCCAGCACCCTGCCAGTTTGCCTGTGAGTCCCATCTCCAGCCTTGTAAGTTTTGTTGGTCTGATTCATCTGCCTCCTCTGTCGGCACTCTGTTCCCCCCATTAGGTAGTTTCCTGCTTGTCAGCCGCCAGGTCCCTAGCCAGGGCAGGGACCGCCGTCCAGTTGTCCGCCTGGGGTTAGCCAGGGCCGAGGCAAGTAGGCAGGGACAGTGGGGGTGCGGGAGATCAGGGCACCCCAACTGGCGCTCGGGGGGCAGAGTGCCGTAACATAATAACTGGCCCTTAAAATACTGTTTTTCTTTTCATGGCGGCGATCAGCGCCCTTGCAAACCAGCTGCAAGACCTGGTGCCGGTGATCCGGGATTTGTCAGCTCGCATGGTGGCCCAGGAGCAGTGGGCGTTGTCGCAGGAGCAGAATGCCGTTACCAGTCCCGAACCCAAGTGCCCTCTTCCCGAGGTGTTCTCTGGGGAGAGGAACAAGTGTTTCGTTTTTCAACAGGCGTGTCGCCTGTTTTTCCGGATGCGTCCCCGCTCTTCCGGCTCGGAGGTCCAGAGGGTCGGGCTCATAATGTCCCTGCTGCGGGGCTCTGCCCAAACTTGGGCCTTTTCCATTCCCGAGGGTTCCCCCTCCCTGCATTCGGTGGACTCCTTTTTTCAGGAACTCGGGGGCATCTTCGATGAACCGGACAGAGTGGGGTTGGCGGTTTCACGGTTGCTGGCGCTGCATCAGGGGTCGCTTTGTGTGGAGGATTATTGCTCCAGTTTCAGACGCTATGCGGGTGATACTGCATGGAACGATAGCGCCCTGAAAGACGTTTTTATGCAAGGTCTCTCGGACGCGGTCAAAGAACTGTTGATCTCCCATCCCGTTCCCGGGTCCTTAAAGGAGGCTATGGAGTTAGCAGTGAAGGCAGATAGGAGGCTCAGGGCTGGGAAGCAAGATAGACCGGCCCATAGAGTCAGGGAGGTCTTTTGTCCTGTCCCTTCCCCGCCCGTACCAGTCTCTGTTCCCGAACCCATGGAACTGGACCTGCTGGACCCCGAGGAGCGACGCCGGATTCGGTTATTACATCATCTCTGTCTCTACTGCGGGAAAGCTGGACATCGGGTGATAACCTGCCCCCGGAGGCCTCAGCGTCCACAGTCTGAATCGGCAGAAAGACTTCCAGTCCTAGGCGATTGCAGGGAGGGTCGCCTAGGACCTCAGGTACGTCCTAGACTTCTGATACCCTGTCAGGTTAAATTCCGGAACTTCTCCCGCCTAGGGCAGGCGTTTATTGATTCCGGAGCAGCTGCTAACCTGATAAGCATGCGTCTCGTTGAGCCCCTGAGGGCTGAATTTGTGGCGCTAAAGACGCCAATTCGTTTTGCTAGCATTGATGCTACTCCTCTTGCTTCGGGCTTGGTACGATGGAGGACCCCAGTGTTACAACTCACGGTGGGGGGTCGCCATTCGGAAGGTCTATCGTTCCTGGTAATGGAGAATATGTCGGTAGACATGATACTAGGGATGCCGTGGCTGGCGTTGCACAACCCCCAATTCGATTGGGCCACTGGGGAGCTAACCCAGTGGGGGCCATCCTGCCATAGCCATCACGCTTCCCTTCCTCCCTGCCCAGTCGATACCGCACTCAGTCCCCGAGGTCTCACTTACCTTCAAATCCCGTCCGCCCCCCCTGCTGCTGATGTCGCCACCGATGCCCTGCATAGGGGACGGAAGAAAGGGGTGGGGTCTCGTAGGCAGTTGCGTTGTGAGGAGAGTCTGTCGGTATTTGAGCCTTACAGGGTGGGACAGAAGGGGTACCGGTCCTCTGGAAATCGCAAAAGGAGGGGTCGCAGGGGGTTCCATAAGTCGTTGTCGAAACCTGTTGTCTCTTCGGTGATGCCCACCTCCGGTCCCCCGCCGCCCACCCTGGTCTGTGATGAAGTTGAACACGAGGCTCAGGAGATCCCGGATTCTCGCCGGGGTACAGGAACCTTACAATATTTGGGGCCCCGGAAGAGTTTTTTGGAGTATGATAGCTCAGATGACAGTGATTTTAAAATTGGAGTTGCCTCATATTTTGAAGACAGCGTCATTGGGAGCGAGGATGGGACAAGAGATAGTGGTGAACGTTCGGGCATTGACTCGGAAGACGACCTGAAACACGACGATATGTCAACGGTTGGTCCTGAAGAAGATGTAGAAAGGAGAGCCCCTGAAGGAAATGGGGCAGCCACAGGCTACCGAAGTCATGGACCTGAGGATCAGTCCATGGTGACCGCTCGGGAGGGTCACATTCTCGGGTTGGTACAGCGTTTTCACAGCCGTTTTTTGGATAAGCCTGGTCGAGTTTCCGGGGGCTCGGAGGTCCCCCGTCAGAGGGGGGGTAATGTTACCATGCGGCGCGTCGCTCCGGCGTCGGCTCCGGCGGCCTGGAGCCCTGTGTCGAGGTTATCCCAGCAGCTGTGGGCGGCGGCATGGGCGTGTCCGCCCGTAGGGTGCCGCCCGCCCTCCTCCGTTCTTCTTATACAGCGGTGGGCGGAGTTGCCTCCTCCCACTCTCCGCCCATGGGCGGAACCTTGTGGTTAAAAGACTGGCAGTGAAGTGAGCTCATTGCCAGTTATTGGTTCTGCATGCACCTAGCTAGTCTGTCTGCGGTTCGCCTCAGCCAGTCCCTAGTTATCGGTCAGCTCCCTCTGGTCCCCTATTACTCTGTCTGTTTGTGTTGGTTCTGTTTGCCTCTAATCTAGTCTGGCCCAGTCAGTACTAGTTGCTATCCAGCACCCTGCCAGTTTGCCTGTGAGTCCCATCTCCAGCCTTGTAAGTTTTGTTGGTCTGATTCATCTGCCTCCTCTGTCGGCACTCTGTTCCCCCCATTAGGTAGTTTCCTGCTTGTCAGCCGCCAGGTCCCTAGCCAGGGCAGGGACCGCCGTCCAGTTGTCCGCCTGGGGTTAGCCAGGGCCGAGGCAAGTAGGCAGGGACAGTGGGGGTGCGGGAGATCAGGGCACCCCAACTGGCGCTCGGGGGGCAGAGTGCCGTAACACCCGCAGAGACCCTCTTGGGATAAGGGTCCCTGCAGGGCTTAAAAGATATAACTCAGGGGTCCCCTGGGTGTAGCCTTCAAGAGTAGCTCAAAGTCAAATCAGTCAGAGGCACAGTGGGTTTACACTAGTTGTGTGACAATAGGTAAGGAAACATGAAATCAAGCTGAGCCCAGAAAAATAAATACACTGGAACCTCTTTGAGATGACCACCTAAAATGGCATCAAAAATTTTTGGAATTTTCTAGGACTTCTTCTAGGAAACTAAGCCTTGGTGGACTCTGAGATATGCTTGGGATTATTGTCCTTTGAAAAGGTTGGAAGGTTGTTCCTATTCTATGTCCACCTCAGTAAATGTCTCAGGTGGTCCCACCTACTCAGTCTTGCTTCTCTGCAGTAACACTGTCTCACTCTTTTAGGCCTCCTTCACACGGGCGACACCGCATCGCTGCGAGAAAACCGCATCGCTGCGAGAAAATCGCATCGCTGCACCGCGCGATATCGTTGCGATTTTCTGTCACCAATAACGCAATTTTGTAGCGCTACAAAGTCGCATGTGACGCTACAAAATTACACGACTTTGTAACATCTGCTACTGTCAAAGTTGCATCGCATCGCATGCAAACCGCGTTTTCATGCGATGCGATGCAACAGAGAGAAAGGCTCCATAGAGAAACATGGGCTACAAAACCTAGCGTGTCGCGGGCATATCGCCGGACCTGGGAGGTTTGTGTGTCGTTTTGTAGCATGCTACAAAACATCTCATGTGTGAAGGAACCCATAGGAAACCATGGGCTTCACATACATGCGATTTGTAGCGACGTAGCAATGCTACAAAATCGTGCGACTTTGTCGCCCGTGTGAAGGAGGCCTTATTACTTGCTGAACATCTCTTCTGACATCAGAGAAGACGCAGCAACTTCAGAAGCAGCCGCTCACCAAACCAGGGATCACACCACATACCAAGTGGGGCAGAGAGGGAAGTAAGACTGAGCATGTGCAACAACCTTGGAAGAATTACTGAGATGAACACAGAATAGAAACAGCAGATGGCACTTTTCTACTTTACACATTGGGCTCTGTCCACCTCATGCTCCACTGACTACTCCCTGATTTCAGTCTAAAGGGCTCACTCACAGTCCTGCCCTCTTTCTTAAAACTGCTTCAATCCTGCTCCAACACTGGCTATTTTAGACATCCTCACCCATGGAGGATGCCTAAGCAATTGGTCTGCATCAGCCATTGTGACAAAGCCCCAATTAGAATTTAGTCCAGTTCTGACTTCAGCTTGACCCCTGATGATTTTGACTCTTGTGCACCTTGACTTTGGCTGTAATTATTGGACTTTGCTATTGTTTGCTGCCTGCACTGAACCTTCTGTCTGGACTTCTTTACCCCACTTCTACCGCCAGCCCTGACCATCGCCTGCCTGACCATTGTGGTACAATTCACATCATCTGGTATCGGCCTCATGCAGTGTCAGCAGCCACATTACTAGAACTATCTGTGTGCGTAATGACTTGGGAACCCCGCAGCAAAAACCATATCTTTCTTGGAGGGGTCAAAGGTGAAAACTGGGGTTCCCCAATTGCTATCTCCTCAGATAATCCTAAGTCAAACCGGTGTGTGGCAAGGTGGATCCAAATCCGCCCTCCTAACCCTCTGGGGAGACAATACTCAGTAGTGGTTGCTAGGTGGGTACTGCGCTCTTCAGGCTAGCAGAGGTCAGTATACAGTAAATTTGCAGCATTTCTGCCACACCCTAAGGCCTTAGTCACATGGGCATTTTTTCGCACGATTTGCGGATCGCATGACGGATGCGCATCCGCAAATCGCGTGACCGGGGCCAAAAAAATCACCCGAAAAATCTGCTCCTAGCTGCGTTTTAATTAGAATGAATGGGTGTGAGTGAGACCTGCCTCTGATTGGCTCAGCACTGAGCCAATCAGGGGCAGGTCTGACTCACACCCCCTTCACACCCACTGCAGGCCGGCCGCGCTGAACTCCGTCTGCCGGGACAAGGTGAGTATATATATTTTTTTTATTTTTACACATTTCTGGATGAATTGCAGGGAAGGGCTTATATATTTAAGCCCTTCCCGACAATTCATCCCGCGATCGCCGGCAGCCCATTGCTTTCAATGGAGCCGGCTGTATTGCCGGCTCCATTGAATTCAATGGGCAAACATCGTTCTTCTCTGCCACAGCTGTTACAGCTGTGGCAGAGAAGAGTGATTTGTTTCTATATGTTCTCAATGGGGTCGGCGCTGCTGCCGCCGGCCCCATTGAGCGCATATAGAGAAGAGAACAGGAATCGCAGATCGCAGATAGGTGCAATCTGCAATTTCTGTTCTATAATTTATCGGACGAGCGCATAATAAGCGCTCATGTGTCCGATACCATTGCAAAGCAATGGTTTAAAAAAATCGCCAGACGCATGCGCATGCGCAAATCACGCGAAAAAACGCCCGTCTGACTAAGGCCTAAGAAGGTAAGCATGGCATGTTTCTTTATTTTACAGCATCCCCTATCTGTAATTTTTTTTTTTCTAGTCCGGGAAAACGCCTTTAATTTTTTTCCATATTCTAAGAGACAAATGAAAAATAGGCTATTGTAGGAGGCAGTGCCTGGCCACACAGAGCAGTGGAGGAGGGCTCCTGCTGCCGTCAGTTGCCTAACAGTCAAAGCCCGATCTTATCTGAGATTGCTGATAAAAATAAGAAAAAATAGAAGTGAAACATGCAGAATAATTTTTATCATTGTTCTCCGAGTCTTGATTGCAATATGATACAGAAGCTGACTAATTGAGAGGGAGAGATTAATGGGATTTATAATATTATCGTTTTTCTACATTTTTATAGTTAGTTTTCCTTTAATAACAAAACAATAAATATTCTCAATCAAACTAACACCTTGCAAAAAATATGATGCTTAGTTTGGTCAGTAAGAGAAGAACCCTATGGTCATCGGTTCCATCTGGAGCAAACTGCCATGATAGCAATGATATATAGTGCACTGCTGTACATTTGACTGCATATTATTCAGTAGACAGTCAGAGTAGGTCATTTCCATCGCTCATCAACTGTCTTGCCTCTAAGCAAATGCCTGACACATTACTGGACACTCTGATAGACGTTATCATGACAGCCATCGGAAGGAAGCGTAGATACTGTAGAAGTGATGGGAATCAGGATTATAAATACTACCGCCACGTTTATGAAAATATACACCTTGGAAAATTATATTTCAGCATATATATGAGCAGTTCTATTTCTAGTCAATTAATTTCTTCCTCTCATGATGAGTCGTGCACTTTAATTAGACAAAGTAAATATGTACCAGCTACTTGGCTAATGTAGAACTGGTTAATATAGAGCTTTATTCGTAGATATCGCTCCTGTCAGTCTTCATTACCATTATTCTGGGTCTAAAAGATTCCATTCAAAGCTAATTCAGTATTGGTAAGTATTCTGTACTTCTCTTCATCGTCATCTTCACCCCCATCCTAAGTCTTCTCTTCTTCAGTGTCAGTGACATTAATTGAAGCTCCTGGCCCCCAAAGCAAAATCTATAACAAGTTCCCACCTACCATGTGCCATCTATAATTCTGGTGTCTTTATATGTGACAGAGCAGTCTGTAGATTCCTCACATGCCAGAGTCCATGACTGATGCTGTTGCAACCCCTACAACCTTAGGATGGCCTTAGGATCACTTGTTCTTCAACTTCCTGGCCTCTTCATTAGGCTGATTGGTGTGGTGTGGGTGGCGGAGGACTGCACCGATTAAACATCGATAGCCTTTCCTAAGGTTGTGCAGTTAATATTTAAAGAGACACTTTATGTAACCAGTCCCCAAGTATATATACAGTAAATCAGCTAGTATTACCTTGTTTTGTTATTACTTTCTATATGAAAAATTCCCTTCTGTTGGGTTATGTGATCTCATGGTGACCCCCTGGGAATTTCTTGACTTTCTGTTCTCTCAAGAGGTCATCACAGCTAAATCACCAGTGCTTCCTGCATGATTAAGTTACCTGGTAGTAACTCTTATCACATAAGTGCTGATGAAGCATCTATCATACAGTTATAATAAATATGATGAAAGTTCATCCTCCATGACTATATATTTATGGTCTTCAGCTTATTTATGTGAATGTAGAGGTTAATGCTATTTACACTGTCCTCTGAGCAGGCAGAAATGGTACAGTCTGCAGCTGCTTATGTAATGCTGTGCTGATTCATCATGGGATTTGTAACACAGCGAAAGTGAAAGCCACATCAACATGGTGCCTGATATGCATCAGACAAGTGGCTGTACTGCATGGAAGCGACTACAATATACATAGGAAACCTCCAGAATGTGACAGGCAATGAGGGGTGCAGGGATGGAAAAATGTCTTTGCTGTGCAGTGCTCTAAGTCCCAGAGAACTTTTTTAATGTGTGTGAACATTATAATAAGCACTATTTTGCTTATTTTATGAGAAGGCCTCAACTTAAACTTCCCCAAAAGACCACCTCTTTGAGAAGACCATTGATTGGGCAATTAAAGGGGTTTGATGACCCTATTGATGACCCATTTTCAGGATATGTCATCGTTAGTTGATTAGTAAGGGTCCACTATTCTGGATCCATGCCGATCAGCTGATTCCCTGAACCGTTGGCAGTATGGATAGTGCTGGAAGTAAATAGTGCTGCCCGTGTTGCAGTAGCCCAGTACTACAGGCACAACTCCCATTGCATTCAATGGGAGCTGTGCATGCAGTACCAAACCAGGCCACTGCAATATGGACAGCACTATCTGCTTCCAGCACTGTCCACTGATTGTGGGCCCAGCGATCATCTAATCATCTGATTTTTCCTGAGCGTCAGACTTTCCTACATATTCCAGCTGATTTCTGGGTGACATTTCTTGATCAACTTCTTTTCAAAGGACCCCACTAACAAGTAGGGATTGTCTAAAATTTAGAACCTCTCTCTGGTGATGCTGACTACTGAGGTCTGTGATTGGCTGCAGTAGCCTGTGATGTCTTGCCAACAGGCTGACAAGAGCCTGTAAACAGAGAGTTGCTGGGCAGAACGGGAGTATGGTGCTGGAGATGATTATAGACTAGTTTATTATTTTTGGTCATGGCCAGCTGTATTTTAAAGAAAAGGCTAACTTGGAAAACCCCTTTAATAAATATCATAATTTGTGTGCTCAGTTCTCCTGTAACGCCACCACAGTATAACGCCACCAAGTATTACACTGTGCCCAGTGAAATTAATGGGACAGTGCAGGGTCTCGCTCTTACAATCAGAGGCCTTCAATCCGGTTAAGCTTCTGGAGTAGAGAATCAGCCCAGCAAGCTAGTTTCTCTCCCTTTCTCTTTCAGAAGATTCTTCACTTTTCAGCTCTTGGACCCTAGCAATGCTTTGCGGACCATTTTCTGTGTTCCCAACTTCCTCAGCAGCAGCATCTAAAAGGGCTTCTGCACAGTAATGACTGTCACCACACACCCACTTCTTAGCAAAGTCCAGCTTTTTAGAACCTCCTAGTCCCACACCCTCTTGTGAGAGTTGTCTCCTGCACTTCATGCCTTTCCGTGTCCAGCAAACTATACATTTATTGAGAATTGCTTAGTAGGGTTCAAAATACAACTTTGCAATTTTTATCATTTCTACAGGACAACTAAGAAAACATGCTGTGGTTTCACTGCGATTGGGTAAAAAACTGACTGCTACATCATGTAAGAGGGATGACCTTTTGTCTTTTCAAGTTTTATTGGAAGTTTTATATGGTTGCCTGCTGCTTTAAAAAATCTGAGTGTACTGGTGACGTGGTGCAAGGGTAGGCCAGCTCCCGCAAGATTAAGGACAAGATTTTCTATATATATAGAGAGAGAGATGTTCATAGTGCACACCACAGTGTGTGATGCAGTGTAAGGAGACTGACGAGCAGAAAGGAAAGTAAGTCTATCCCATGGGCTCCCAATGAATATCAAGATGGGCCAAGTTTGGAGGTCCTCTGGTCAGCAGCTGTGAATGGTAACAGAAGAGAACTCTTCTGTAGTCTGCAAGTTATGCATCCTTTCGACACCCGAACAGGATGAATTAAGAATCCAGTGCTTCCCGTCAGATCAAGATCCAGTTCTACACCATGCGCTAGCAGATACTGCGTTATCGACTGGGGAGCTGGGAAAGTAAAGAGTTTATGTTGTGTCCTCCGGACGTGCAACCACAAAAACACAAACAAAAAGGCACAACTGTGCAAAGAAAAACATAAAGCTATGGGAATTCTCTCCCTATAGTCCACTAACCCGGGAGAGGGCCCTGCCTGCTCGGCGGACCGATCGCTCTGACAAGTGCGAGCCTGCACGCGTGCCTGGGCCACTGACAAGTGCCTATAAGGGAGCCCTAGCACAAAAGATAGGCGAAACAGCAAACCAAACAAAACAGAAAAGAACTTAGCTCGCATGGAGAGCTTCAGCCAAGATGTGTTCCTCCGTCGCTGTCCAAAGGCAACTGAAGTATTGACCAGCACAGGAGATAATGCTGGCACTGTTTAAGTAGGAGCCAAGCTACTCAGCACCAGGTGCTGACTGACATTACTCCTGCAACTACCACACCCCTCAGCTCCAGGAGAAGCAAGGGCACACCCAAAACCTGGTCTGGCCTGCAAGCAAGGTGCAGGCCTCAGAACGGCTGCAACAGTTTATTAACATGCAGACATCTCTATCTAAATTCCACCATGTCCAATTCTAAGGACCTTGTGGATGTTTCCAAGTTTCCCAAAGAGGAGCCAGAGTCTTCTTGACATATGCTAGAGTGAGATAACGACTTTGATGTCTCTTGGCCTTCCTCCCTTAGGCCTTTCTCCGCACCTGCTGCTCCTTACATGCCTTTTACTAGGGCCTCCCTTGATATACCTTTAGGGAATTTCATTTAAACCCCAACTTCATGCAGACATCTCAAAAGGCTACAGTCTGCCTTATTAAAACCTCATGCACACTCTTCAAAAACAAACTACTGATCCCTAAAATATCAGTTTATGGTTTGTTAAGTTCTTGGGGTAACTATGTAGAATGAATATTTCCCACAAATATCATATGCAGTTACATTGGGGAATTATATATAATACATTTCTCTAGTACTGTATAAGCTTGTTTTCAGCCCAACCAGAGCCTATGCAAGCAACATTAAACTATAGTAACAACAATATGGTGCAATGTAGCTCATCGGAAGCTTCTGCCGGCAATATGAATTCCACAAAGGAACAAGAAGAAAGATAGAAGTGGCTTCAATCCAAAATCATCATAGAGAAGATGAGACAGATGAGGAAGATAAGAGTAGCTTCTGTAAGAGCCAGACAATGGCTACTATGTTATGAACTCCTCATCGGATTCAGAGAAGAGCCACCTGCGTTCTCGTGACATCACGAAAATAAAGGCCAATGTGTGGTGACTTGATGGGTGCCGCTTATCAAATATCAGGCATCACCTGTGATTATGAGCATCAGGGCAGGAGATAAAGTTCATCTGTCAACTGCTATGAAATGTTCTAATTTTTCTTTTTTTCCATATTTGTTCACCATTTCAAGCACTGCAGTAGTGGTTGAAGTTTAAGACTAGTGTGAATCAGTGACAACAGTTTGTAGCCAACATGGAAGAAGATATAGTGACCATTATGGTAATTATCTTAGCTAAAACAGAAAACCAGAGTCTTCTTCAAAAGGAAAAGATAACCATGTACAGGCAGCTATTTCGGGGTTTTTACCCCTCATTAGTATATAGTAGGCTGTTGTATGGCTGGGTGAGAAGCCTATGATGTGGCTCAGGATAGGTATGGTTTCTTCTTAGGGAGAGCACCAAGTAGGTATGAGGAGATTTATAAGGTAATCCTTGCTACTCTGGGAAATATGCAAATAGGAAGATGGAAGAATGCCTCTACAGCACCAACTATTGGAAAGCAGCATTCCTGTAAGTCAATGTAGTGCACTGTGCCTCTCCTAACCTACATCACATGCCTCTCACTCAGCCAGCAAGCAATCTACTGTACACTGATGGAGGGTGGGGAGGGTGATGGGTGGATCCTGAAACAACTGTCCGAACTTGGTTTTCTTTTCCTTCTGGAGAAGACTCTTGCTTTGGTACATATTCCCAGTCATTGCTAATAAGCCTGTTAAAAGGTCTGACATGCTGCCTTCCAATAGCTGGTGCTGTAGAGGCCTTGTACCATCTTATCATTTGCATATTTCCCAGGGGAGCATGGATGGTCTTATAAGTCTCCTCACACCTAATAGGTGCTCTCCTCAAGGAGAAATTATACCCTTCCCAACACTTTAATTTAATATTATATACAGTAAATATAAAGATGGATGATTTCAAATGTATTTTTAGACCTTGGGTAGTGGGAGAAATCAGTAAATGGCACACAGTCATAGCCTGAAGTCCTTGGGCCCCAATGCAAAATCTGTAACAGGATCTCCTGTAGTGGCCCAGGACGTGCCAGGACCTACAGATAACTGTGCCTGTGGCTTCTCCTGACGTCCAGTGAGTTCTCCCGGTCACATGACTTGTCAAGAAGCTGCTAAACTGGTCTGTTCTTGAAGTTAAGTAAAATGACCAGTCGCCTGTCCATTTCCGGTGGCTGTGTCTTAAACAGTACCCGTGTGTGTGTGGATTTACTCCGTCACCTAGGAATTCCCCCACAGAAGCTACATGGGAGAGGATTTATTCCATCATCTAGGAATCCCCTGTTGTGGAAGAAATGGTGGCATCACAAGACACAAAACAGGACTAAAGGTTATTCATTATTTGGGTTCCCCTTTTATTAACCTGCCTTCGGCCCTTGGACATGTCAACGATTACCCTCCGGATGTGAGATAGTAGAACCACCATGACAAGGCCCAAACTCTACCCTGCTGTCTCTTAGGCCGTGTCTCCTAGGCCTTGGTCACTGCACTCACGCTGGCCATGTGCCACATATACCAGTCTTTTTACGGTTCAGATCATAGCAGTGAGTGTTCTTTTGAAGACCAGCAGGGACTGTCCAATTAACGATCACTCGTACGTATTGATGCCTTTTGAGAAGCTAATAGGCGTTAAGTGGGAGGACAAAATGTTCAGCCAATGAGCGTTCGTTGGGAGGCACACGATGAACAATTGCACACCTTCCTGCAAAGCTGTTGACTAGTCATTAAAATAAAATGATTACCTGTTTACGCCAGTGACTATGTACAGTTGAGCTGAAACTAATGCCCCTTTTATACCACCCCATTCTTGTTTGAAAGAGCGAGTGACGTCACCGCTAACTCATTCTCACTCATGCAGCCTGTTTAAACAGGCAAATCATCGTTGAGAATTGTTCTCTTCTTCTTAAGTGCTTCACGTTCTTTGAGAAACACTGAGCGGGGAGTGCTTAAAAGTAACCAAATGTGAATGAGCCAAGGATGATTTCTATGCATAAGAAATCCAAACTAAAGGAAGCCAGTAGCTTGTGAAAAATGCCTTGCCTTTATTCATTTTGTGCCATACAGAACAGGATAAAACTAAGAGGAACGCATTTTGATCCTATGCAGGATCTTGCTCACCTCCTTGAGGAGTGGAAAAAAGGTGAGCTGAAAATCCCCCTTTTTTATATGCTTATATGCTTAGACACAGCGATTATTGCTCAAAATTTGCTTAAAAGCAATCTTTTGAGCAATAATTGTTGTGTGCATTTACACAGCAAGATGATTGCAGTTTGAGTGACAGTTTTGAGTGTTTACTTTGCATAAGCTCTTAAGTAGCTAATTAGCTACTTAAGAGCTTATAAGTGTGTACATTAAGGCTGGGTTTACACGGGGCTGATTTTCCGCGGAAATTCCGTGCGGAATTTCGCTGCGGCAAATCCGCATGCGGCCACTAATCCCAGGATTAGCCAGCCATGTGGACGAGATTTCTCAGAAATCTCGTCCACACGGGACAGCAAATTTGCTGCAGCTAAGCCGGTAGAAGCCACCGCTGCGGCACGGATTTGCCAACCACGGCATGTCCATTTTTTTTTTCTGCTGTGACCGCGCTCTCCTCTATGGGAGCGCCGGCCGCAGCGAAAGAGCGAGCGGCCGGGCCGCTTCAAAACCCCTGGGGGTTTTGCAGCAGCGGTTCTCCCGGCGGAAATCTCGCAGTTTTTCGCGGATTCCGGATTTTTCGCCAAGAATCCGCCCTGTGAGAACCCAGCCTTAGGCTCCCACTGTATACAGAAGACAGCAGGAGCGCTGTCTCCTGTATACAGCTGCTGTGTTCTCGGAGCGCTGTATTTAGAAGACAGCTGGAGTGCTGTCTTCTGTATACAGCTCCTTTGTTCTCAGAGCCCCAGCAGGATACTAGCTAAAAGAATGCTATCAATGCTGACCGCTGAGAAAATCAGCGCGCGGCACTGATAAGTGCATGAACAGTGCATGATGGCAGTGCATTTAGACGGAACGATTATTGCTCAAAAGATGACTTTTGAGTGAATTTTGAGCGATAATTGTTGTGTCTAAATGGGCCTTTACAATCACTTTATCTAGCAACTATTCGGACTAGAGTTGTCTTATGTAAAGCCACCCTTAGTTTGAAGTTGTGATACACAAAGGCAAAACAAAAAGGTGGGCAGAGCTTCTGGTGAGGAGAGAACACAGATGTATGGTGGAAACAAATGTTGCTGCTGTCCTAGTTACTTTGTAAAGCTAGGGGGCCATTTTGGCGTCAATTATATGTAGAGAAGATGCAGAGAGAACTAGGATCTTAACACAAATCACAGAAGGGAACGTCAGCTCAGAGGTAATGTGAAGTGAAAAGACTTATACCAGCTGTACATATATAGTTATATACAGGAGATACCTAGGTTATACCAGCATGCTCCATATCACTATATACAGGGAGATGTATAACTGCCATTACGTGAGGCGTTTTGAGGCCAGGCAGCCTCTATTTTAAACAGCTGGAATGAGATGGAAAGATGTCAGATCAAGTATTAAACAGTAGGTTAACAGTCCATAGTTTCACCATTGATGGTCAGTGGGAGAAACCTTCAACAGGTAGCTCTAGATCCCTGATGAAGCTAGAACGCTACTAGTGATACTCGTGGGGTTTTTTATACCTTCCTTCTCATTTGCTCTATCATATGGCATCTTGCCTACCTTGCTAGATCAGTGCTTTCTTTATTTCATATCCTATTTTAGGTATGTTCGGTTATCTAGATCGTCTACTTAAGTGTTATTTTGCCATATTGAGGCCTTACTCACCCGATCGTATATACACAGCTATTGTAGCTGTGTCCAAAAATCGTGACCATCGGAAGCATTGTATTCCAATGTATTCATTCAGATGAAAAATTTTTGGACATGCAGAAAAATTGCGCTAGGAAAAATAGAACATCAACGACTGATTTTATACGGCACTTGAAAAGATAGGTTTTGCCCTGTCTTTTGCCGAGATACGCTGGAGGCTCCCATAGACTTTTATGGGAGCTGAAAAAAGGGAAGGTGAGGGAGTTTAGCTGCGTCCAATGCCGGGAAAAGAAGACAGCTGGCTTTATTCAAGCATTAGCCGTCGTTCCGAGGATTTCTGCCGACTGAAGATTTCTGTGCAGCAGCATATTTTTTGCCGATGCGCGGCAGCCGCCGGTGTGAATGAACGAGAAAACGCTAATTAAGATCTGGACTTGATCACGGCTATTCTTCATTCATGTGAAGCCGCGATCAGCCGAGCATAAAAAGGCATACGGTTGGGTGAAAAAGGCCTCATGGTGATTTCTGCACTCACCTTTGTGTATACCTATCGAATTATTTAAGCATTTCTGTCCCTTTGCTGTTTGTGGGACAGAGAGGGGGTGACTTATTATGGTGGTCACCTCTGCATTTATATTTTAATTATTTTGATCCCTATTACTGTTGTTCATGTTAGGCCGGGTTCACATCTGTGTTGGAACCTCCAATTTCATCGCAGATTCGGCACAATACCCCGAAAGAAATAACTCTGCATGCAGCTCTTTTACTGGCAAATGCCCAGCAGCTGAGCGAAAACCAAACGGACCCCATTATAGTCAATGGGTTTGTTTGGTGCCTTTCGGTTTTGTCAGGGGATTCCCCGTTCTTGCTTCCCAAACGAAGCAGGAAAGCGGAACTTCCAACACAGACATAAAGGCAGCCTTTGTGCGCTAGTTCATTTAGTGCATGGTGCGATTTTTGTGCACCCTGTACCCCCATTATTTATGTAAAGCCAACTTTTTTGTGATTATTGTGCAACTGTAATATCCACACTTACACACATGAGTCTTTTTGATTGCCCATCATTTTTGCAGTCTCAGCCATTTCCGCAGCGCTGTTGATTGTGATCGCTCCGTTTTTTCTCGGTGGATGTATATCTTGTACATACATATTAAAAGCATTTCATTCCTAAATTTCCCTTGAATATATAACGCTGATAGAGAAGTTATGTGTCACTTTTATGCATGGTGTTTAGACGCCGCACAGATAAATCTTCTGCTGTTGATTCTTCCAAGATCTGGGAAACAGAGTTTCCATAATTATATTTTTCTTCACAATTGACTCTTCCCTCCGCTCATGTTATTCATCATTTAATCCTCGTCGCCTGTCCAGACTTTGCAGCTGTCTTTGCCAAGGCAGCTTTTTTTTTTTCTTCTGTGATTGGTTTCACAGTATGCACATACATGTGATATGCAAATCGCCTATGCAAATGAGGAGAGCTAACAATAGCACATTCATGACCTGTTGTGCCGTTTATGCACATAAGCCTCCGCATATAATGTAGCCGCTTCTACAGGAAGTTTTTATTCATTTACCAATTTATTTTCCTAAAAAAAATTTTTAAGTCATTTTGTAAACTGGAGACAAAATAAGGCTTATTTTTGAAACCTTTCGCGCATTTAGACCAGATTCACACAAATGTATGTGTATTTGTGAGCATGAGCGAATCGCTTTTGCAAAACGAATGAGGCTTTTTTGCACGTGCTTTGGTGTGTTTTACTTTACTTTGTGCATTTAGCAAAAAATATGCCCAACTGAAATGGCGAACTAGTGTAATGCGTTCCAGATGGGGGTTTTTAGTCACAATTACGCAGTTTTTCACACATATCCTAATATATTTTGCGCATTTCTATTGATTTCTACTCGGACTTTGTGTGTGCAAATATGCAGGAAAATAGAGCATGGTGCATTGTTTTTTTTGCGTAACCAAAATGCTCAGAGTAAATACGTGCATGTGAGCGAACCGATTGAAATCAATGGCAACTATTTTCTGCATATTGTGCACACAAATTTTGCGTGCACAAATACACCTGTGTGAAGGAGGTCTAAAGAACCTCACACGGGACGGAATTAGTCGACGCTGACATTTCAGCATCACAATGTCATCCATCTGGGGCTTGAATTCCGCCCCTGTGAAAAATCTGCGCGGCTTCACTTTAAAACCGCAAGATTGAGTTCTACAGTGTAAAAGTTTTCTGCTACAGAATTAAGGGCGTCTTGCGGAATTGTGTTTGTGGATTTCTAACATACAGGAGATGTTATTCCGCAAATAAGGTCTGCATAAAAAACTGCAAGAAATTCCGCAAGACGTTCTGTAGTTAAAGACTTATACTAGCTGTACATATATAATTATATACAGGAGATACCCAGGTTATACCAGAATGGTCCATATCACGTTATACAGGGAGATGTATAACTTATACCAGCGGTACATATATAATTATGTACAGGAGATACCCAGGTTATACCAGCATGGTCCATATCACTATATACAGGGAGATGTATAACTTATACCAGCTGTACATATATAATTATATACAAGAGATACCCAGGTTATACCAGCATGCTCCATATCACTATATACAGGATGTATAACATATACCAGCTGTACATATATAATTATATACAGGAGATACCCAGGTTATACCAGTATACTCCATATCACTATATACAGGTGATGTATAACTTATGCCAGCTATACATATAGAATCAGGTAGCCGGCTCAAGGTTGACTCAGCCTTCCATCCTTCCGAGGTCGGTAAAATGAGAACCCAGCTTGGTGGGGGGTAATAAGTAATAATTACCTGAAAGCGCTGCGGAATAAGTTGGCGCTATACAAATACCATGATTTGATTTTGAATTAAATACAAGAGATACCCAGGCTATACCAGCATGGTCTATATCACTATATACAGGGAGATGTATAATTTATACTAGCTGTACATATATAGTTATATACAGAAGATACCCAGGTTATACCAGCATGCTCCATATCACTATATACAGGAGATGTGTGAATTATACCAGCTATACATATATAATTATATATAGAAGATCTCCAGGTTACACCAGCATGCTCCATATCACTATATACAGGAGATACCCAGGTAATACCAGCATGCTCCATATCACTATATACAGGGAGATGTATAACTTATACCAGCGGTACATATATAATTATATACAGAAGATACCCAGGTTATACCAGCATGCTCCATATCACTATATACAGGGAGATGTATAACTTATACCAGCGGTACATATATAATTATATACAGGAGATGCCCAGGTTATACCAGCATGCTAAGGATAGGCCATCAATAGTTCACCAGTAGACAACCCCTTTAATTCTTGTGCAACCCCTTTATTTTAAACTGCTAGTACTTGAGAGCTGCTCTCCTGGCGCTAAATATTATTAAAGCTTTGTTCTACTTCAAGAAAATATCAAGAAATTGCTATTTAATAGGCAAACAAATAACTAAGTCAGCAACTCATCGACTCGCTGTACCTATTAACATTGCTTGTTGGAACGATAAATGCAAACTATACGAAGGCCAGGTGCTGGGTACATTTAAAATAATGTTCCATAGAGCCTTAAAAAACAATTTCCTCTACCAATAGAAACCTCCATGTCTACCGAGTGGATCAGAGATGCAAATAACATTGTATATGTTTGTAAACCAGAAAGAATGAAATTAGATTTTTAGTTACACTGTGCTTTCTTTGATACCACATTGTATATTTTGACAATGCAGAACAGCATCTCAAATGTGCTGCTTTTTAAATACAATTTAATTATACTCCGTTTCCCCGGGGTTTCTGTTGCCATATGTATTAATTTAGTACTTGCCTCAAGGAGAACATATTTCAATTATTACATATTTCCCCCAAGAAACAATAATATTTAAATGGTTTACAGCGGCGCAGTTTTTAGGTTGCCTGTGCAATGACTGGATCTTTGATTGTATTAACGCTTTATTGTGCAAACATAACACTTACACTGCCCGGTTATAATAGCGCTACTATGTGCTTTCAAGACGCTTTGCAGTTGTTCTATATTATGCAATATGCATAGGCTTTTGGTGATAGGATAGGTGATAAATGTTTAATCCCATGAGCTCCAGAGTGGTGGTCCCAAGTCGCGCATTCCATCATACAAGCACATCTGTGGTAAGGAGGAGTTTGTATGGAGCATCTGCAGCATCCGAGGAGCGGGCTCTAGCCTAGGAGACAGCGGGGTAGAGTTTTGGCCTTGTCATGGGGCTCTAACGTCTCCCACCCTGAGGGTAACCAGGGACACGTCTCAGGGGTGGAAGACAGGCTATTAAAAGGGGTTACCCAACTGCGATTTACCTTAGTCTCTTGTCATGTGTGATGCCACCGTTCCATCCTCCGCGGTGAATTTCAGAAGATGTAATAAAGAGTCCACATGCACAGAGTTGAATTTTAAAGGCTGAACCGGGAACGGTTGGTAAAGCCGTTTACTCGAAGAAGAAACTTGAGCAAATTTGGGAACAGTGCATAACAATTTACATCCACCGATAGGACACTGGTGCAGGACTCGCGGTGAGACCGGGAGGAATCACGGGAGGACAGAGAAGTTACACAGACGTAGTTATCTGTGAGTCTCTGTTCCCGGCCACTCTTCTTCTCTCTCTCTCTCCAACTCCCTACCGGTACACACTCACGTACTAGGTTCTGCACTCAGCACTGCACAATGGGATCTTGCGGCTTCTCTCTTGCTCCTTAATAAAAAGGACTGGGTTGAAGGGACCCAGGACACACATGCCCTTCTCTCTGCTTCCTCCATCTTCCCTACACACAGACTAAAGGTGTCCGTGTGCAGACAGGCTCCTGCCTTGAGTATCCCAAGTAGAAGACTGCTCAAAAAACAAACAGAGAAGACCCATTTATGCACCTTGCAAACACATATATAAAACAAGGTCACATGACATACAAAAGATACATTTCCAGACATAACCCAGACAGTAACCCATTCAGTGCTGCAGCTATGCAATACACATCATATACACTCACATAGAAGACACTGACAATACATAGGCACAAGACATACAGAAACGTCTAGAAAGTTTCATACATTAACTTCTGTACACTACACATTAGTTGAGTTTTCTTGCTATATGGGAGTTAAAGAAAGAGTTAAAGGGGTTTTCCAGGTCTAAAATATTGATGATCTATCACTAAGAATAAGTCATCAGTAGCTGATCATCAGGGTTCCCGGTGGGCAATGCAGCCTCTAGTCAAACCTGTGATGTCACAATCATCAGTCACATGTTGTGTGAGCAGCTCAGTCTCATTTAAGTGAATGGAAGTGATGTACAATACCAGACACAGCCAGAATACAATATACGGAGCTGTGCCTGGTATAGACTGAAGTGACAATGGCGTTCACCTGAGTACCGCTGTCACTTCAATCAACAAATTTCGATGACCGATTCTGAGGGAAGGTAAGTATAAAGTTTACATCCCCGAACTCCACGGGTTGCCTACTTTCAGCTCATAAACTTAGCTTATAGGACTAAAAGAAGGCGACAGATTCCCTTTAAAGAATCATGAGAAAAGAGATTAGTGATGGTCAACTTGTTCTTGACAAATTAGCTGCTGCTCAGTAAAGTCTGTTCATCACACAAGGACCCTCTTCTGTGTACAGTATGTAGAGCCCGAAATATACTCACATCTAGTTTATCCATATTGCATGTGTGTTTGAGTTTAGCATAATGGATGAAAGTGGCTGTGGATTTCAAGCCCATGCATATTTTATACAACCATATGGAAGAATCCAGTAGACTAACATCAGCTCAACAATCCAGATGTGACACAGATGCAAAACAGGCTCATATGAAAATGGCCAAAATGTTCACAAGCTTTTGTTTTGTTTTCAGCACAAAGAAAGAATTTGTAAAAGTTATGGTGGAGATATAGCAAAAAAAAACAAAACATGTTAACATACACCATCCTACCAAAAGTAATTGGATACCAGAGCAAGAATCAAAAAGTAGTATTTATTTCCATATGTTGTTAATACAGGTTGGAGCCTCCTTTGGCACTAATGACATCAGATACTCTCCGTGGCATATTTTCTACCAAGATATCATATACTCCCTCCATTCATCTTGCAAATATCTGGTTAGTTCTCTCAAAGAAAATGGACACAGTTCATATTTCCTGACACAACATACCATTTTATCCCAAAGATGTTGAGTAGGGTTCAGGTCGGGACTCTGTGCAGCTAGTGGAACATCCATATTCTCAAACCAACATAAAACAGCAGTGGATGTGTGACAAGGCACGTTGTGTTGTTGGAAGTATGTCTGACCGTTCCTAGAGTATTGCCACATTGTCAGCAGCACATTATTTGTCAAGAATGTCAAGGTACACCTCCGTGTTCATGGTTCTTGTCACTACAACCAATGGATTGAGACCGCGCCACGTAAAACATCTCCTCATTGAACGCTAATGACATCAGATACTCTCCATGGCATACTTTCTACTAATGTCTGACACACATCACTGGTATTTCCCTCCAGTCATCCTGCAAACATCTGGCAAGTCCTCTGAAAAAAGGTGCATTGGCCTGTCTACAATGGTGCAAGGAGAGTCATCATTGGACAGTTGTGCACTGGAAGAACATTCTATGGAGTGATGAATCACGCTACTCTATCTTCATATCAGATGGAGGTGCTTTGGTGTGGCGGATACCTGGGGAATGCCTTTTACCTGAGTGTGCTGTGCCAACAGTTAAGTATGACGGAGGTTCCATAATAGGTCTAGGGATGTTTTACATGGCATGGTGTCGGTCCGTTCTTTGTAGTGGCAAGAAACATGGAGGTGTACCTTGACATTGTAGACAATAATGCGCTGCCGATAATGTGGCAATATTCTGGGAATGGTCGGCCATACTTTCCTTGTCACAAATCCAACGCTGTTTTACGCTAGTTTGTACTGTCACCTTAAAGGGGTTGTCCCGCGAAAGCAAGTGGGGTTATACACTTCTGTATGGCCATATTAATGCACTTTGTAATGTACATCGTGCATTAATTATGAGCCATATAGAAGTTATTCACTTACCTGTTCCGTTGCTAGCGTCCCCGTCGCCATGGTGCCGTCTAATTTCAGCGTCTAATCGCCCGATTAGACGCGCTTGCGCAGTCCGGTCTTCTCCCTGGTGAATGGGGCCGCTCGTGCCGGAGAGCTGGTCCTCGTAGCTCCGCCCCGTCACGTGTGCCGATTCCAGCCAATCAGGAGGCTGGAATCGGCAATGGACCGCACAGAGCCCACGGTGCACCATGGGAGAAGACCCGCGGTGCCCCGTGGGTGAAGATCCCGGCGGCCATCTTGCTATGGTCAGGAAGAAGTCGCCGCAGCGCGGGGATTCGGGTAAGTACTAAACGTTTTTTTTTTTAACACATGCATTGGGTTTGTCTCGCGCCGAACGGGGGGCCTATTGAAAAAAAAAAACCCCGTTTCGGCGCGGGACAACCCCTTTAAGGCCAGGCTCAGACAAATGGGTTTGATTCTGCTTGTGGATATCTGGAGTGGAAGTCCAGTGAGTGATCGTGGAAAGGAATTGCGTTTTTCACACGTATGGACAGCGTATTCTCCACGCGGAAGAAGGATCGCAAGCAGGGAATGACATCAAAAATTAGGCAAACATCGCTCAGTCGACCGTTATTTTTCTCTCTCTCCTGCATTGTCTACCCACAAATTCATGCTTTCTTTAATCCATTTCTATCTAATCTCCTAGAAAATTGCGAGCAAATCCGCATCCATATGCAATGTTAATTGCGTATGCACTGCGAATCGAACACATTCATGGAGATCAATGAAGATCAAATGCACAGAATCCGCTGTAAAATAGAGCATGTTGCGATTTTTCTTCCGCTTGCGGAATCCGCAATTCCTACCCGCAAGTGTGAGCAATTTGTCAAAAATCCTTTATTTCATTGCTCGTGTATTACTGTGTATCGTCCATCGTACCACGGTCGCAGAATCCACTATTCAAATCTGTAAGAACGGCCTAAGTGGTGTTTAAAGAGACTCTGTCGTCATTTTTTTAAACCCCTCGCTGAGAGCAACATAATGTAGTGCCTGTCATTCTGATTACAGTTATATGTCTGTGGTGTAGATCTGTGCAATAGTTTGGGAGAAACTTGCATTTTATTATTAGCAGCCAGACACAGGAGTTGTCCTGGATATTCATGAGCTGCAGGCTGACCACATCCACCCCACCCTCCAGCCAATCATTGGCAGCTCTCTGTCTATACACAGTAATAAGCAAGGTGCAGTCAATCCATGTCTAGAAGGCAGGGGCATGTATCTGCCCTGTAGCTCATGAATATCCAGGACTACTTCAAGTAGTTCTCTATGCATAGGCTGCTACTGATAAAAAGCAAGTTTCTCAAAAAAGAATGCACAGATCCACACAGCAGATTTATCACTGTAATTAGTGTGACTGTCACTACCTTGTGCTGCCATCCACGAGGGGTGCAAATTCTGCAGCATTTCTGCATCCAAAAAACTGTTAAAATCTCTACCACTGGTATGTATTTTGACTGCAAATCAGCCACGTACCGGCAGCTGATTTCATCCTATGCGGCTCTCCCTCACCTCCTCTGAAGGCTTCCTGCTATTGGTGCTTCCCGGCTTTCGGTTCCCAGCGGCCTGATCAGCTGTGGTGTTGCTGGACAGGTAAGGCCAATACAGACCGCTGGGAACCGGAAGCCAGGGAGCACTGAAAGCTGGAAGCCTATGGAGGAGGTAAGGGGGAGCGACTGTTTTTTAGATGCAGAAATGCTGCAGAGCTTGCAGCAGAAAATTCTGCTGTGGACAATCCGCAGCATTTCTGCCTTGTGTAAACATCTCGTAAATCAGCTTGAGGTATGTTGCCATGTGCTAAGTGGCCTCAGTGGTAATACTGCACCCTATATTGGCCACAGTAGTAATAGTGACCTCCCCCCAGTGACCTTAGTAGTAATAGTGTTCCCTAGATCGACCTCGGTAGTAATATGCTCCCCTATATCGTCCCTAGAAATAACAGTGTTCAGTAGTAATAGTGACCCTTAGCAGTAGCCCCAGTAGTAATACTGACCCCCCGCAGTAGCCCTAGTAGTAATAGTGACCCCCCACAGTGATCCCAGTAGTAATAGTGACCCTCTCATTAGCCTCAGTAGTAATAGTGACCCTCCAGAGTGGTGCCAGTAGTAATAGTGACACCCCCCCCACAGTGGCCCCAGTAGTAATGGTGACATCCCCCCAGTGGCCCCAGTGGTAATGGTGACCTGCTACAGTGGCCCAAGTAGTAATGGTGACCCCCCACAGTGTCCCCAGTAGTAATGGTGACCCACCACAGTGGCCCCAGTAGTAATAGTGACCACCACAGTGGCCCCAGTAGTAATAGTGACCTCCACAGTGGCCCCAGTAGTAATAGTGACCACCACAGTGGCCCCAGTAGTAATAGTGACCCCCACAGGTGGCCCAAGTAGTATTAGTGATCTCCTCAGTGGCCCTAGTAGTAATGATGACCCCCACAGTGGCCACAGTAGTAATAGTGACCCCCCACAGTGGTCCCCTGTAGTAATGGTGACCCCCCACAGAAGCCCCAGTAGTAATAGTCATCCCCCACAGTGGCCTCTTCTCCTGCAAAACTAAGAAGAAGAGGTCATGGGAGGAGGGGAGGAAGATCCCAGATGCACACGCTGCCCAGTTCAACACAAACATCAGACCCCAACAGTGGTCCCTGTAGTAATAGTGACCCCCACAGTGGCTCCAGTAGTAATGGTGACTCCCACAGTGGTCCTCACTGGTAATGGTAACCCCCACAGTGGCCCCAGTAGTAATGGTCACCCCCACAGTCATCACTAGTAGTAATAGTGACCCCCACAGTGATCCCAGTAGTAATAGTGACCTCCCACAGTGACTGCACTAATAATAGTGACCCCCTCAGTAGCCTCAGTAGTAATGTTGCCCCCCCCCCACGGTGGCCCCAGTAGTAATGGTAACCACCACAGTAGCCCCAGTAGTAATTGTGACCCCCAACAGTGGCCCCAGTAGTAATGGTGACCACTACAGTGGCCCCAGTAGTAATAGTGACCCCCAACAGTGGGCCCTGTAGTAATTGTGACCCCCCACAGTGGTCCTCGGTAGTAATGGTGACATCCTACAGTGGCCCCAGTAGTAATAGTGACCTCCCCTGGGGCCTCTTCTCCTGCAGATCTAGGAAGAAGAGGTCAGTAGAGGAGGAGAGGAAGATCCCAGATGCACACACTGCCCAGTCCAACACAAACATCAGACCCCCAACATTGGTCCCTGTAGTAATGGTGACCCCCCACAGTGGTGCTCGGTAGTAATGGTGAACACCCACAGTGCCCCCTGTAGTAATGGTGACCCCCTCAGTAGCCACAGTAATAATAGTGACCCTCCACAGTGGCCCCAGTAGTAATAGTAACCCCCCCCAGTGGCCCCAGTAGTAATGGTGACCCGCTACATTGGCCCTAGTAGTAATTGTGACCCCCCCCCCACAGTGTCCCCAGTAGTAATGGTGACCCCCCTCAGTAGTAATAGTGACCCTCCACAGTGGCGCCAGTAGTAATAGTGACCCCCCTCAGTAGTAAGGGTGAACCCCCACAGTGGCCCCAGTAGTAATAGTGATCCCCACGGTGGGTCCAAGTAGTAATAGTGACCCCTGCAGTTGTCTTAGTAGTAATAGTGACCCCCACAGTATAGGGGGTGACCCCCACTCTTATTAATAGTTCCCCTATATCGACCTGAGTACTAATAGTGACCTCCACAGTAGCGCCAGTAGTTATAGAACCCCCCTGCAACCCAAAATACTTATCCTCCTTCTGGTCTTCTGAGCGCCACTGCTGCCGGCGGATGTCTGTGCGCCCACAGCCGTGCCTCCTCCCCTGACCTCTTCTCCTGTGGAACTAAGAAGAAGAGGTCAGGGGAGGAGGGGAGGAAGATTCCGGATGCACACACTGCCCAGTCCAACACAAACATCAGACAGACCATGCTTGTGCTGTCCAATATACGTGGACACAGCACACCAACATGGCCATCACATGGCTCCAAAAAGCTCTGTGCTGGAGGCATTACTAATGGATCAGCACAGTGCGGAACTTTCTGAAAAGCCATGAAGAAGGTACATTATGACTAGCAACCTTTTCTCACCAAAACGCTAGCTGAAAAACAAGGACCCCCATACTGTGCCCACCTCTGACATTTGCTCAGGAGCAAGAAAAGCAATTGACAAAAATTCTCAGCACTCCAGATGTACAAGTGGGTCTATAAGAAAAAATATGCATGGCCCTTACTTGGCGGAGAGCCCGCTTGGAGAATACTGTGGTATATTTTCAAGGCCAACATGGATACCTGAGGGAGCTCACCTGTGGATTGTGAACTCTGCACTCAGGTAAGGGCCGTGCATATTTTTTCTTATAGACCCACTTTTACAGCTGGAGCGCTGGGAATTTTTGTCCATAGCTTTTCTTGTGACCGTGGTACCAGTATGCCCTGGTTCCCCCCATGACACTCTCCCTCTTCCTCCTTATTGATGCTTTTTAGGATTAGGTGTTATAGTGGACCACTGCAATAATATTTTGGAGGCAAACCAGGATTAGCAGTGTGGCAGCCTGTTTATTGCCAGATGAGTCCTACCCTATGTATACATCTGCACTAATAATTATCTCTGTTCTGAGGGGGCTGTCCTAAGGGCTTGTTCACATGGGTGAAGGCACATTTCGGTAGTGTAAATAGGCTGCATATTTACGCGACAAAAATCCCTTAGGCATGTGTATTTCCTGCGTGTTTTTCTATGCACAAATACACTGCATATTTGCATACGCAAAAAATACGTAGAATGGCCCATTTATTCACTGCGTATTTGCACCAGCCCATTCTCTTCAATTGCTTATTGTCATGCATAATATGCGCCAAAATAGGACATGCACGTATTTTTTCACACAACTGAGCGCGCGAAGAACCCAATTACACCGACACATTTGTGCGCATTACACAGTGAATAGAACCCACTAATTTTAATGGGTTCGTTCACATTTTTGTATTTTGCGTGCGCATTTTAGTTGAGCAAAAAAAAAATTTACATGTTTTATTTTTCGTCGTATTTGCACCCTAGAGGTCCCCATAGAAGTCAATGGGGCTGGGCAAATGTGCTCACAAGACGCAGGGATGTGCGTGCAACACCGCGTAATTGTGCAGGACAAAGAACACAATCGGAAAACATTATAACTAATCAACCATTTTAATCAGTGACTCTTTGTTTGCCACGCGCAAATGAGCATGCTTGTAGGGGCAAAATGTACAGTACAATACATTGATGTGTGTGTAAAAAAGCCTAGTTTGTTTTGCACAAATGCTATGCTCATGCACGCACAAATGCACATTCGCTCATGTGAAGCGGGCCTTGCTATACATTTGCTCAGGGGCAGGACACATTATTCGTAACTCCTCCTCTGCTTACCCCTCACCCCACCCCTAAATATATTACAAGCCCGTATATTATTTTCAGTGTAAATGACTATTATTTTCCCCAGGAAATAACAGAGCATTTCGCTCCCTTTCATCCACGTGCGTCGTACTTCACTTATTATATCTCGCAGCAAAGACCGAAAGCTGAGAGCGCTGAAACATTTACATCATTATCTCTTCAAAAGTTCATTTTTGGACAAGTATCTTTTGGATAGGGATTAACTTAATCAGAGATTTTGAATCTTCTTTACTTTAATTTTTAATCTCTTTAAAAAAAAAAAAAATACGTCTGAATCTTAAAAAGGCCGAAACCTGAAGTCACAAAGCGAAGTCTACAAAAAAAGCGCAAGTTTTTTTTTAAAGCAGACACCAGCTGTAAAAGAGATAGTACAGGCAGAAGATTTGTGACACAGTTGAGCATGAAACCCATCAGCTGATGAGTGAAAATCCCTGGTTTCTAATTAATCGAGGTACACAGGGCAAGGGATGAAGAGGATCAGGGAAATGAAATCAGGAAAAAGATAGCATCAGTCATTTCTGTGGCCCATTGTCATACTTGAGAATCTGCTGTAATGAATCACTCAGGCATTCCACAGATACATTCAAATGGTGAAGAAAATGCATTGTCCGGTGAAGAGCGCTTGATAAAATCTGTCTTCCCTCCCTCTTTATTAGAAGCCTATGATCAGAAAAAGGGAAGGCAGACAGCACAACAGGTGTGCCTTTACAAGCCCGCTGAAATCTGCAAATGAAGGGAAATTTAAAAGAATGTTTTGATGTGCAAAAAAATTTAAGGAGAAGGAATATCTGCTCGCGCCGCGGCCCTTCAAGATGCACATTAAGGGATTTGTTACATTGTATTGTGGTCGGTATTTTCGCCTTAGTGGGAAATGCTACAAATCGTTTCTATTTATTTAGAAGATTCTGACATGGAAATAATACTCTGAAATGAATTCCGGACGGTCATAAATATTTACAAAGCCGACATGGAGAATGGAAACTCTGTGAATGTTACAAGGGGCCCGGGTAGGTGTTATGCTGGTTAGGTGTTATGTTATTGTGCGTCTTATGGCTGGGCTCATGATTGTCAAAGATCTTAAAAAAGAGAGAGGGAGAAAAGTTTCCGCTATCCCCTTCCCCCTGTGGCCCATTTCCGTTTTCTTTTTTTCTCTTTCCTTCTTACTTTCAAAAAATTAATAGCTTTTTGATTTTCCAGTGACATAGCTACATGAGGGCTTGTTTTTTGCTAGACGAGTTGTGTTTTTTAAGCACCACACAAAGTACTAGAAAACCTTTGACACGTTAATGTTTTTGATATGTAAGAGCTTGTTTTTTGTGTGGTGACCTGTAGTTTTTAATTAATACTAGAGATGAGCGAACGTACTCGTCTGAGCTTGATACTCGTTCGAGTATTAGCGTGTTCGAGATGCTCGTTACTCGAGACGAGAACCACGCGATGTTCGAGTTACTTTCACTTTCATCTCTGAGACGTTAGCGCGCTTTTCTGGCCAATAGAAAGACAGGGAAGGCATTACAACTTCCCCCTGTGACGTTCAAGCCCTATACCACCCCCCTGCAGTGAGTGGCTGGCGAGATCAGGTGTCACCCGAGTATATAAATCGGCCCCTCCCGCGGCTCGCCACAGATGCATTCTGACATAGTTCAGGGACAGTGCTGCTGGTGCCGGAGCTGCTATAGGGAGAGCGTTAGGAGTTATTTTAGGCATCAAGAACCCCAACGGTCCTTCTTAGGGCCACATCTAACCGTGTGCAGTAGTGTGGAGGCTGCTTTTTGCAGTGTTGCACATTTTTTTTTTTTTGTATATCGGCCGTGCAGAGCATTGCGTCCTGCGGTAATTTTACATTGTCCAGGGCCAGTAGTGGTGAGGCAGGGACAGAAGACATATTTAGTGTATATGGGCAGTGGGCCTTTCCAAAAACATTTGGGAAAAAAAATCTATTTGGGCTGCCTGTGACCGTCCTCAGTGTACTGGGTCTCTGCTGGGGGTAGTTGTCCTAATTCATACGCAGCCAGCTAAGTGTTACAGCAGGCTTGCGCAAAATTCTTTCCTGCCTCTGTGTTGCCTCTTACATCACCGCTGTATTCCTGTCCACAAGTGTACTGGGTCTCTGCTGGGGGTAGTTGTCCTAATTCATACGCAGCCAGCTAAGTGTTACAGCAGGCTTGCGCAAAATTCTTTCCTGCCTCTGTGTTGCCTCTTACATCACCGCTGTATTCCTGTCCACAAGTGTACTGGGTCTCTGCTGGGGGTAGTTGTCCTAATTCATACGCAGCCAGCTAAGTGTTACAGCAGGCTTGCGCAAAATTCTTTCCTGCCTCTGCTGTGCGTTCCATAAGCGAAGTCAGCCTCCAACCACAGGCCAATAAGCGGCACATTTAATTACAGCGTTCTGCTTCTGCACTACTGGTAATACACCATGCTGAGGGGTAGGGGTAGGCCTAGAGGACGTGGACGCGGCTGAGGACGCGGAGGCCCAAGTCAGGGTGTGGGCACAGGCCGAGCTCCTGATCCAGGTGTATCGCAGCCGACTGCTGCGGGATTAGGAGAAAGGCACGTTTCTGGCGTCCCCACATTTATCTCACAATTAATGGGTCCACGCGGTAGACCTTTATTAGAAAATGAGCAGTGTGAGCAGGTCCTGTCGTGGATGGCAGAAAGTGCATCCAGCAATCTATCGACCACCCAGAGTTCTGCGCCGTCCACTGCTGCAACTCTGAATCCTCTGGCTGCTGCTCCTCCTTCCTCCCAGCCTCCTCACTCCATTACAATGACACATTCTGAGGAGCAGGCAGACTCCCGGGAACTGTTCCTGGGCCCCTGCCCAGAATGGCCAGCAATGGTTCCTCTCCCACCGGAGGAGTTTGTCGTGACCGATGCCCAACCTTTGGAAAGTTCCCGGGGTCAGGGGGATGAGGCTGGGGACTTCCGGCAACTGTCTCAAGAGCTTTCAGTGGGTGAGGAGGATGATGACGATGAGACACAGTTGTCTATCACTCAGGTAGTAGTAATTGGAGTAAGTCCGAGGGAGGAGCGCACAGAGGATTCGGAGGAAGAGCA
The DNA here is from genome assembly GCF_035609145.1 of Eleutherodactylus coqui. Classification (NCBI taxonomy): domain Eukaryota; kingdom Metazoa; phylum Chordata; class Amphibia; order Anura; family Eleutherodactylidae; genus Eleutherodactylus; species Eleutherodactylus coqui. The sequence continues at coordinate 98,495,843 of NC_089845.1, read as the reverse complement.
GCAGGACGATGAGGTGACTGACCCCACCTGGTTTGCTACGCCTACTGAGGACAGGTCTTCAAAGGGGGGGGCAAGTGCAGCAGCAGGGCAGGTTGGAAGAGGCAGTGCGGTGGCCAGGGGTAGAGGCAGGGCCAGACCGAATAATCCACCAACTGTTTCCCAAAGGGCCCCCTCGCGCCATGCCACCCTGCAGAGGCCGAGGTGCTCAAAGGTCTGGCAGTTTTTCACTGAGAGTGCAGACGACTGACGAACAGTGGTGTGCAACCTTTGTCGCGCCAAGATCAGCCGGGGAGCCACCACCACCAGCCTCACCACCACCAGCATGCGCAGACATATGATGGCAAAGCACCCCACAAGGTGGGACGAAGGCCGTTCACCGCCTCCGGTTTGCACCGCTGCCTCTCCCCCTGTGCCCCAACCTGCCACTGAGATCCAACCCCCCTCTCAGGACACAGGCACTACCGTCTCCTAGCCTGCACCCACACCCTCACCTGCGCTGTGCTCGGCCCCATCCACCAATGTCTCTCAGCGCACTGTCCAGCCGTCGCTAGCACAAGTGTTGGAGCGCAAGCGCAAGTACGCCGCCATGCACCCGCACGCTCAAGCGTTAAACGTGCACGTAGCCAAATTTATCAGCCTGGAGATGCTGCCGTATAGGGTTGTGGAAACGGAGTCCTTCAAAAGTATGATGGCGGCGGCGGCCCCGCGCTACTCAGTTCCCAGTCGCCACTACTTTTCCCGATGTGCCGTCCCAGCCCTGCACGACCACGTCTCCCGCAACATTGTACGCGCCCTCACCAACGCGGTTACTGCCAAGGTCCACTTAACAACGGACACATGGGCAGGGCCACTATATCTCCCTGATGGCACATTGGGTGAATTTAGTGGAGGCTGGGACAGAGTCAGAGCCTGGGACTGCTCACGTCCTACCCACCCCCAGAATTGCGGGCCCCAGCTCGGTGGTGGTATCTGCGGCGGTGTATGCTTCTTCCACTAAACCACCCTTCTCCTCCTCCTCCTACGCAACCTCTGTCTCGCAATCAAGATATGTCAGCAGCAGCACGTCGCCAGCAGTCGGTGTCGCGCGGCGTGGCAGTACAGCGGTGGGCAAGCGTCAGCAGGCCGTGCTGAAACTACTCAGCTTAGGAGAGAAGAGGCACACGGCCCACGAACTGCTGCAGGGTCTGACAGAGCAGACCGACCGCTGGCTTGCGCCTCTGAGCCTCCAACCGGGCATGGTCGTGTGTGACAACGGCCGTAACCTGGTGGCGGCTCTGCAGCTCGGCAGCCTCACGCACGTGCCATGCCTGGCCCACATCTTTAATTTGGTGGTTCAGCGCTTTCTGAAAAGCTACCCACGCTTGTCAGACCTGCTCGGAAAGGTGCGCCGGCTCTGCGCACATTTCCGCAAGTCCCACACGGACGCTGCCACCCTGCGCACCCTGCAACATCGGTTTCATCTGCCAGTGCACCGACTGCTGTGCGATGTGCCCATGCGGTGGAACTCTACGCTCCACATGTTGGCCAGGCTCTATGAGCAGCGTAGAGCTATAGTGGAATACCAGCTCCAACATGGGCGGCGCAGTGGGAGTTAGCCTCCTCAATTCTTTACAGAAGAGTGGGCCTGGTTGGAAGACATCTGCCAGGTCCTTGGAAAATTTGAGGAGTCTACCCAGATGGTGAGCGGCGATGCTGCAATCATTAGTGTCACCATTCCTCTGCTATGCCTCTTGAGAAGTTCCCTGCAAAGCATAAAGGCAGACGCTTTGGGCTCGGAAACAGAGCCGGGGGAAGACAGTATGTCGCTGGATAGTCAGAGCACCCTCCTGTCTATATCTCAGCGCGTTGAGGAGGAGGAGGAGGAGCATGAGGAGGATGAGGAGGGGGGGGAAGAGACAGCTTGGCCCACTGCTGAGGGTACCCATGCTGCTTGCCTGTCATCCTTTCAGCGTGTATGGCCTGAGGAGGAGGAGGAGGATCCTGAAAGTGATCTTCCTAGTGAGGACAGCCATGTGTTGCGTACAGGTACCCTGGCACACATGGCTGACTTCATGTTAGGATGCCTTTCTCGTGACCCTCGCGTTACACGCATTCTGGCCACTACGGATTAGTGGGTGTACACACTGATCGACCCACGGTATAAGGAGAACCTTTCCACTCTCATACCCGAAGAGGAAAGGGGTTCGAGAGTGATGCTATACCACAGGACCCTGGCGGACAAACTGATGGTAAAATTCCCATCCGACAGCGCTAGTGGCCGAAGGCGCAGTTCCGAGGGCCAGGTAGCAGGGGAGGCGCAGAGATCAGGCAGCATGTACAGCACAGGTAGGGGAAGACTCTCTAAGGCCTTTGCCAGCTTTCTGGCTCCTCAGCAAGACTGTGTCACCGCTCCCCAGTCAAGGCTGAGTCGGCGGGAGCACTGTAAAAGGATGGTGAGGGAGTACGTAGCCGATCGCACGACCGTCCTCCGTGACGCCTCTGCCCCCTACAACTACTGGGTGTTGAAGCTGGACACGTGGCCTGAACTCGCGCTGTATGCCCTGGAGGTGCTTGCTTGTCCTGCGGCTAGCGTCTTGTCAGAGAGGGTGTTTAGTGCAGCTGGGGGAATCATCACGGATAAGCGTACCCGCCTGTCAACCGACAGTGCCGACAGGCTTACACTCATCAAGATGAACAAAGCCTGGATTTCCCCAGACTTCTCTTCTCCACCAGCGGACAGCAGCGATACCTAAACAATACGTAGGCTGCACCCGCGGATGGAAGCATCGTTCTCTATCACCATCAAAAACGTGGACCTTTTAGCTTCATCAATCTGTGTATAATATTCATCCTCCTCCTCCTGCTCCTCCTCCTGAAACCTGACGTAATCACGCCGAACGGGCAATTTTTCTTAGGCCCACAAGGCTCAGTCATATAATTTTTGTAAACAATTTTTATACGTTTCAATGCTCATTAAAGCGTTGAAACTTTCACCTGAACCAATTTTTATTTTAACTGGGCTGCCTCCAGGCCTAGTTACCACTTAAGCCACATTAACCAAAGCGATTAATGGGTTTCACCTGCCCTCTTGGTTGGGCATGGGCAATTTTTCTGACGTACATTAGTACTGTTGGTACACCAATTTTTTGGGGCCCTCGCCTACAGTGTAATCCAATTAATTTTTTGCCCACGTGCATTAAAGCTGACGTTACATCAGCTGTGTTGGGCACTGCAATGGGATATATTTATGTACCGCCGGTGGGTTCCAGGGAGCCACCCATGCTGTGGGTCCACAGGGAGTTGTAACTGCATGTGTCTACTTCTAAAGAACCCCGGTCTGACTGGGGCATGCAGTGTGGGCCGAAGCCCACCTGCATTAAACATGACATTACCTCAGCTGTGCTAGGCAATGCAATGGGATATATTTATGTACCGCCGGTGGCTTCCTGGCACCCACCCATGCTGTCGGTCCACACGGAGTTGTAACTGCATGTGTCTACTTCTAAAGAACCCCAGTCTGACTGGGGCATGCAGTGTGGGCCGAAGCCCACCTGCATTAAACATGACAGTACCTCAGCTGTGATGGGCATTGCAATGGCATACATTAATGTACAGCCGGTGGGTTCCAGAGAGCCACCCATGCTGTGGGTGCACACGGAATTCCCATTGCGGAGTTGTACCTGCCTGTGACTATTTATAAAAAAACGCAGTCTGACTGGGGCATGCAGACACCTTGACAGAATGAATAGTGTGTGGCACATAGGTTCCCCATTGCTATGCCCACGTGTACAGCTCCTGATGGAGGTGGCACAGGATTGGATTTCTCATTGCTTCTGTACAGCATTGTGGGCTATCGCCCCACCCCTTTTAAAGAGGGTCGCTGCCTAGCCGTGCCAACCCTCTGCAGTGTGTGCCTGCGGTTCCTCCTCATGGCAGACGCACTTATAAATAGACATGAGGGTGGTGTGGCATGAGTGCAGCTGAAGGCTGCGCAGGGACACTTTGGTGTGCGCTGTGGACACTGCGTCGTGCGGGGGGGTGGGGGGTGGGGGTGGGCAGCATGTAACCCAGGAGAAGTGGCAGCGGAGTGTCATGCAGGCAGTGATTGTGCTTTGTTGGAGGTAGTGTGATGCTTAGCTAAGGTATGCATTGCTAATGAGGGCTTTTCAGAAGTAAAAGTTGTTGGGAGGGGGGGGGCCACTCTTGCCGCTATTGTGGCTTAATAGTGGGACCTGGGAACTTGAGATGCAGCCCAACATGTAGCCCCTCGCCTGCCCTATCCGTTGCTGTGTCGTTCCCATCACTTTCTTGAATTGCCCAGATTTTCACACATGAAAACCTTAGTGAGCATCGGCGATATACAAAAATGCTCGGGTCGCCCATTGACTTCAATGGGGTACGCTACTCGAAACGAACCCTCGAGCATCGCGATAATTTCGTCCCGAGTAACGAGCACCCGAGCATTTTGGTGCTCGCTCATCTCTAATTAATACCATTCTGGTGGTACATATGACTTCTGGATTGCTTTTTATTCAACTTTTCCTTGGATACAGGGCGACCAAAAAAAGGTAGTCCTGGCATTGCATATATAGTTTTTCTGATGGTTTTTAATGCGCAGGATTAAAAATGGCATCTATTATTAAACTGGACTTTTTGGATTTAGTGATACCAAATTAACTTTTTACGTTTTCTTTTAAGGAGACAACTGGTAAAACTAGGATTAATCTTACCGTTAATCCCTTTTCCATGAGTCCATCATGGCAGCACACATGAAGGTCACTCTCTGACCCCGCTGGGACAGGAAGAGGAGAGTTCAAAAGGCCACCTCTTACCACTATTTTCCGGTGGCTTCCAATTATTACAATGGATACATGGCCCAAATTTCTATTGTTTCTGAAAAAACAACGTATTGTTATGTAACATGGATAGTATATAGTAATCTACCAGGGCGAGTAAGTATGTGCTGTTATGATGGACTCATGGAAAAGGGAATAGCGGTAAGATTAATCCTAGTTTACCATTCCGTCCTTCCTGACAGCACACATGGAAGCAATAGCAAATTATAACGGTATCATCCTGGGGGACCATGACCTGGAGGACCTTCCACCCAAAGGCCAGTTCCCTACCAGAATGGAGGTCCAAGCGGTAATGCTTTGAAAAGGTGTGGACAATAGACCCAGTCGCGGCTTTGCAAATTTGCTCTGTTCAGTTGAGGCTTTATTGCAATCAGTCTATGAGGAGGCAAGAGACCTTGTGGAGTGGGCCCTTATTCCCTCAGGGGAAGAAGATGTCTGGCTTTACCTGCCTCCTGGATTGAAGTTTTGATCCATCAAGGGAGGGAGTCTTTTGAAGCAGTTTTCCCCTTATTTTGGCCCTGAAATTGAAGAAAGGTCCGTGAGTCCTGTAAGTAGGTTAAGACTGCACGTTTAATGTCTAGGTTATGGAGGTGCCATTCCTTGTCCCTTTTATTGTCCTGACAGAAGGAAGGCAAAATTATTTCCTGTACCATGTGGAACGCTGATACCACCTTAGGATACTTGGGAAAGGCACTCTGTGTGCAGAAAAGCATAGTATTATATTCCCTGACAGCCATATTAGTGGAGAAGGATTGCATCTCTTTACCCACACTCTGGCATATTTTTTGTCTTGTATGTTTTTGTTGGAGAATTAAATCACTTAAAATACGTCAAGAGCGCAGAAGTTTTTCTACTGCTGTTTGCAGTGTGTTTTTTTGCTGTTGACTCTTACCCATCCACTTCTCAGTGCTTGGGTCCCCTCATGCTGCCACCTGAATCCTTGAATTGCCTATGGTCAAGGACTGATTTCTATTATTCCAAGTAAGCCAAGAATAATAGAATATATATATATATATATATATATATATATATTATATAGTAGTAGTGCAGTACACAGAAGGGCCTGGAGAGGGCTGCAGACAGGACTTCTGGTGCGAGGGTTAACACAAAGGGGTGGAGCAGGAACTAGAAAAGGGCCAGTTCCTGACAAAATCAAGAGGGAGAGAGGACCAGTGCAGCAGAGCTGAGGTGCTGCAGGCTGGTGGCCTAGCAGAGGCCAGAGGCCATCAGGGGTGACAACCCTGGACTCTCACCCAAGTGGGGTGCATATGGACTGTGTATATTGACGTTGGATGGTATTGCTGTGTTTTGTGAGTGTGGTGATGACAAATAAAGGCTGTCAGGAGCCGGATAAAGAAATCCACATCTCCTGAGCAGTTTCTACACGTGTGGTGTGCCATTTCCATGTGCAAGAGGTCGGCGATCCACAGGCATGTTTACCCCAACTTGCTACTATATATATATATTTAATGATCCATCGAGCAGTTTCCCATATATCCTATACATATTACTTTAGGAAAGAAAGAGGGATCTAGTCTCATGACTATTCTATCATCAAGCACTTTCAAAATGGGGTTCTCTGCAGGACAATGCTTGTATTTCCCCAATCCGTATAGCGATTGTAATTGATACCAAAAAGCCACTTTGATGGTCTTTAGTGATACTGATTGTATATGCTCAAAGGGAGGTTCACAGAGACTGTCTAACACTAGGTTAATTTCCCAGTAAGGAACCGTTTTACCAATGAAGGGTTTGAGTTTATTTGCTCCCCTGAGAAATCTGCAGACCCACTGGTTCTCTATTAGCTGGGTGTCAAAGAAAGAACAAAGGGCAGTGACCCGTACTCCCAAGGCCCTAAAACTTTGTCTCTTATCTAGGCCTTCTTATAGAAAATCTAGGATCTTCATAAAGTCCGGGCTGCCCAGATTTGGTGTATCTGATCTCTACCAGCTATGAAATTTCTCCCATATCCTGGAGAATATTGCGAACATAGAGCCCTTTCGGCTCTTTAAAAGACTGGATTTTACCTTCGATGATATTCCTTGGTCTCTCAATCTCGGCCTTTCAGCAGCCAAGCCATCAACTTCATCCTGTGGATCTCTTGACAAAACACTGGGCCCTGGGACAAAAAGTCCTGTCTGGGAGGCAGCAGAATCGGCGTCTGAACTGTCAGTGAGGACAACAATGGTAACTGGGGTCCTTTTTGTCCACACTGAGGTGCTGAAGATTACTCTGGTCAGACAGTTCAGAATTTTTTGTAGGGCTCGGGAGATTAGGAGGAGAGGGGGAATAGCAAGTCCATGCCCCATTTTTGGGAGACTGCGTATAGTGCCAAGGGATTGTCTGCTGGCTTTAGGGAGAAGAACCTGTGGCACTTTGAGTCCCTCCTTGAGGCAAAGAGGTCCATCTGGTGCTGACCCCACTGAGACATTAACTGATTGAAAACTTCCGTGATCAGAGACCATTCCCCTGCGTCTAGTTTCTGTCGGCTCAGAAAGGTCCCCTGTCCACGGGCCTGATTTTGCCAGCAGTAAATTGCCAGCGAATCACACCATCCGAAGCTTTCCATAGCGTTGCTATGGAAAGCGCCGGCCCTGTGTCCACGAGCAGAGAATCATTGCAATTCTCCGCTCGTGGTCAGCAATTCGCAGCATGCTGCGAATTGCCGCGATTCTCTGCAGTCAGCCTATCTGTCAGATAGGCTCACCGTGGAGATCCGTCTGCTGGCTCCTGCTCCTGGGTGGAGGCTCCCGCAGTGGACATTGGCCGCGAGATACCGCAACACCCGTGGACAAGGGGCCAAATTCTGCTATAATGTTTTGGGAGCCTTTTAGATGAATGGCCGATATGGACTTTATTTTGCTTTCCGCCCAGGAGAATATTCTTCACGACAGATGTTGATGACTGGTGTCGCCCTGATGGTAAATAAAAGACACTGCTGTAATATTGTTGGTAAATATTTTAACATGTTTTCTACATATTATGTTCTCAGTTTGCATCAGTTGTCTCCCACACTGCTCTAAATTCTCTAGTATTTGAGGATTGAGAGCGGATGTGAGAAGGCCAGTAACCATAAAGTTTCCTATCTGCCACCAGCACCCTCCTACCAAACCAGACTGGCTTGCATCGGTGTTGACCAAAATAAATGGGGATAAGGACTATTGAACCCCTTTTTTAAGGTTTCGGGGTGACGGCGACCATTCTAGAGATTTTCTCAATTGGATGGACAATTTAAGCCTTTTATCTAATGGCAATTCCCTTATATCCCATGCCAACAGGATTTTCTGCTGTAATTGTGACCGAGAGACCATCTGCAGACAAGCGGTCATCTGGCCCAAGCGGTCATCTAGCTCATGGCTTCTCTTATGGAGAGAGAGTCTTTCTCCTTAAATCTCCTAATGGAAAGGATGATATCCTCCCTTTTTGTTTGAGGTAAAAAGGAGTAACTCCTTGACGAGTCTAGAAGTAGTACCCTGGGAATTTTTTTTGTGTGTGTCCTGGTTTAGGCTGGATTTTTTGAAGTTAATAACCCAACCTAGTTCGGATAGGAGTTTAACTGTCTACCCCAGGTGACTCTCTAGAGAGTCCAAGCTATCTGAAATAATTAGTAGGTCATCTAGATAAGGAATAATGTTAATTCTTATTCCCCTGAGATAGCCTATCTGCTCAATCATAACTCTGGAAAACACTGTAGGAACAGTGGATATACCAAAGTGTAGACAGATAAACTGAAAATGGACAATTTGTGAACCGCAAAGCTAAGATATTTTTGGGAATATGGTAGTGGTAGTATGTGTCTTTGAGGTCAATCGTGTACATGACGCTTTCTTAATTGAACAGGGGAATCATAGACCTGATAGTCTCCATTTTAAACTTAAACTCAGAAATGTACTGATTAAGGGACTTTAAATTAAGTATGGTTCGAAAGGAACCGTTAGGTTTAGTAACTAGAAACAAGGAGGAGTAATAACCGAACACCTTTTCCTCTAAAGGAACTAGGATAACAGCTCACAAATGTATTAAGTCCCAAACTCCCTGTCTCAATCTCTCTTGGATCCCAGGGATTCACAGTTATCTGGTTCCATTTCCCCAAGAATTGAGTGAGTCTACCCCCTACAGGCTTTCTATTTTCATCTGGATTCAGCTGTCTTGAGGTGAAGAGGGAGTTTTTAGCCTTGCCTCCTTTTGGGTAGGACCATGTACCCGTTTTGCCCTTATCTTTCTGATCCCGAGGCTAGTACGCCTGCTAACGAAAGAAAGGATTCCTCTTGAGTAGGTAATTGGTTGGGAAACCTTTTTCCTTATCACCCGCTTTCTCCAGAATCTTATCTAGTTCTGGCTCGAATAAATACTCCCCCTGGATGGGAATGGTGCATAGCTTATTTTTTTAAAATGTGTCTCCTGCCCAGGCTTTAAGCCATAGGGCATGCCCTGCAGAGTTTCTCAACACTGCATTTTTGGTTGATAAGCGTACAAACTCTTCTGAGGCATCTGCCAGGAATCCGGTGGCCATTTTAAGCAAGGGTGCGCACTTAATAATTTCCTCCCTCGCTCTGCTTTAGATTGTTTTCTAGCTCGAGAGCCACAGATACAATGAGCGCACCACAGAGGTGGCTGGTATATTTGTTTCTAGAAGACTGGATGTAGTCTTCCATGATTTCATAGGGTCTTTCAGCTAGGAAGAATCATCAAACAGCAATGTGGTCTTCTTGATTACTTTGGCCACTTGTATTTCACTTTTGTGCACTTCACTCCAGAGTTTTGTACCTTCTAGTGCAAACAAAAGCTTATCTTTAAGAGAGATAGACAGGCTTATTTTTGCATTCTTCCATTCGCCTATTACAAGGTATTTTATTGTCTCATTCACTGAGAAGACTATTTTATGGCGTGACCATAACCCCCTAAACATTTCATCCTGGACAGAGCACGGTTGGATGTTTATGACCTTCATATTATTTCAAACTGCTTTTAGAAATTCTTCGATACCATTTATTTTATTTTTTTCCCGTCTTTGACAATCAGAGGGGCTGATAATTCGGATATAAAAGACATATAACCCTTTTGCTGGTCTAGAGGGGCTCGGCTGGGCTGAGAGACTGGTTCGGCGTTTAATGCCTGAACCTCTTCTATAACCATCTGGCGGATGCTTGCTCCTCCCTGACTATATTCATCGTACAGTCAGCGCAATTAATTTTCTTTGCATTATCGTCTACTTTTTTGAAGCACAATGCACATTTCTTTATCCTTTATCAGGCTTTGGCTTTGTAGTTTCATCCTGCAATAACAGGAGAAACCATTATATCAAACATAGACAGCCTGTCAATGAGCTTTTTGGACTACTCATGAAAAGTGCATAATGCCCACGTTTACATGTAATGATTATCGCTCATTTTCGGTCATTTGAACGCATTTTGAGCGATAATTGTTATGTGTAAATAGGCCTTTACTGTGGCACAGAAAGTTATTATAATGATGAATTAAGAGTCAATTTAAACTTATCTATGGTAGACTAGATTTAACTACCATATATACTCGAGTATAAGCCTAGTTTTTCAGCACATATTTTTAATGCTGAAAAAGCCCCCCTTGGCTTATATTCGAGTGAGGTAAAAAAAACAACAGAAAACTGCGCAATACTCACCTCCCAGCCGGCGTCTGTGTTTCTGGCACGATGGTCTCACCGACAGTGCGGCAAGCTGCTTAAGAATTCTCCCCGCTGTCATCTTCCTGCTCAGCTTTGAATTCCCCCGCCATCAGCACTGTGTAGGTAAGCGCTGTGATTGGATCAAGCACCAGCCAATCAGAGCCGTCGCTCGATCATTCACAGCCATTTAGTTAATGACATCACTGAATGACTGAGTGGTTTATCGAGCGCCGGCTGTGATTGGCTGGCGCTCGATCCAATCACAGCTCTTAGTTAAACAGCACTGAAAGCGGGGGAATTGAAAACTGAGCCAGGGAGAAGTCTGAAGCAGCTTGCCACAGCATCGGGAAGACCATCGCGCCGGGGACACAGACGATGGCTGGGTGGTGAGTATTGCATTTCTTTTTACCTAGTATATACTCTAGTCTAGCTAGGCTTATACTCGAGTCAATAAGTTTTACAAGTTTTTTGTGGTAAAACTTATTGACTCTGCTTATACTCGGGTCGGCTAATACTCGAGTATATACGGTAATTAGTGGATGTTAAACCTCATGGTGGTGAAAATTCTGAGTTTTGGAAGTGATCAGCCTGACGGTAGTTGTAATGGTAATGTCATTCGTGGCAGGCACAGAGGTTTCAGACGCAAATGGTTGTTTTTTTAAAGGTAAGTTTCTGCTGCATTTTCTTGATGCAAAGCCAAAAGTGGATTAGAAAGGAATGGAAAATATAAAAAAAAGGACTTCTACTCCTCCTTTCTGCTGAATCCGCTTCATGCTTTGGCGCAAAAAGTTGCATCAAAAACTAAAGTAGTGTTTTTCCAAAAGTATTGCATGTGAAACTGCTCTAATACTACTCCTTGTCCATCATTCCAACATTGTTTCTCTTCTGGACCTGTGTACTTAGTAGGGGTCCACAAGGCCTTTATTGTTTATTCAGGCATAATGGCTCATTTATACAGGACATGTAATTGTGTCTGGTACTGCACTGTACAGTTGTAGCAAAGCTTAACTTGTCTGTGATAACTTGCTACAACAAGTTATCTTATCTTAAGTCATTAAAAGCCTTTGTACTCTTACCTCAACATAACAAAAGCCATTGTAAAGCAATTGAAGCCGTAAACAAACTTTGGCACAGAGAGTTTTTGTAGTATATTAAAAGTCATGTTAAACTTTCTTGCATCTGTAGCTCCATTCAAGTTACGTTCTACTTTATTCTCCTAATTATGGGGCTGCTGTGGAACAGAACCACTTATCAATCACACATTGATGGCCTATCCTAGGGATAGGCCATCATTGTATATTCTTAGAAAACCTCTTGAGGCCACTTCCCTATGGGCTTTGCCTACCCAATAATTACATGTATAGCAAAGTTTTACTTTACCTCGATAACTTTCTGCAACAAGTTATCTAATACCATTGAAAAGCTATTGATTTCTTAGCTGAACACAACAAGGGTCACAGTAAAGCAGTTAAAAGGGTAACCAAACTGTGGCACAAAATGTTAACATAATGCATTAAAAAATGTCAAGTTAACCTTTGCTACATTTGTACCTTCAGTGTCAGCTGTTTTGCTATTTTTGCTCTGTTCCATTAGGGCATTCTATAATCAGTGACTACTATTGAGTGAACTGAACCAGTAGAACACTACTTTAGGTCGAACTTTGCTAAGAGTTTAGTTCAGCAAGAATCCTAACTCAGCTTTTAGCAAAGTTCTACCCAAAACTGCGTTCTACTGGTTTGGTTCGTTCAACACTAGTCCTGAACACTGCTGAATAACCCTGTTTAAAATCCATAAAAGCCGTGGATAACACTCTCAGAGTAGTTTACAGGGGTTTTATGGCTCGTAAACACTGTTATACACCAGTTTTAGGAGTTTTGGTGAACTTCTGGTTAACTTCAAACTAATTCTGAACAAACCAAACTTTTTGCAAAAGTTTGGTGAATCGGACAAACCAAGGTTTTTAAAAGTTTACTCATCACTATCAGTGGCTGTATGCAGCTGTATGGCATTAAGAAATTCTCAGATTGTCTAAAGTCCATCCCCCCGTTTCAACAGATGTTTAAGCTGGCGCCGGTGTATTCAGATTGGCTGCTGTCTATAAGCACAATATTATGTCTTTCATTTTTTTCTTAAAATTTAGGGAATTACAATTTAATGCAGATATTGTGTTGCACAACAATAACGGACTCACAATGTATCTGTTGTACTCAAAAGTCGTCTCTGAGAGTCGTGTATTTTCTTATTTTTGTTCTGATTGATAAAAAAATAAGGAGAAACCAAATGTATTCAAAAGTATTTACATATGCAAATAAGTTGCTCATATATTTGAATACATTACAATGTATTTGAATTATATTCACATACAATGTGGTTTTCCTTTAAACAAATTTCCCAAATATGAAAGAATGGAAGCGGAAGATAAAGACGTTGCTTTTATTTATACACGCAAATAGTGTGGTTCTTCTAGATAATGTCTAATTTCTGCTCACCTGATTCATTCTTTAAATGGATCAGTTCCTAAGACTCAGCGATAAATATCCCAAGTATTATGCAAGACACTCAGGCAAAGATGCCACCTTTACCTTCCATTTATTTAGATTGTACCAAGCAATTCTTAGGAAATGTATTGAAAAATGCCATTTGTATCAGACCCAAGAGGAGGTATTGAAATATCTTTTAATCTTGGAGGGATCAGGCCTTTAGGCTGGAATCACATGTAGCTGGTACAGGATTGGTGTCAGCTGTTGGAAAGTCCGATCCTAGGATCCTAAGACCCTAAGACCTAGGGACAAGGGCCTACCTGATGTTGGGTCATGGTGCTCCTTCAGGGGGTCTTGTAATCTACTTCTTAAGTCCAGCTCAAACTTCTCACCACATTAGTGGGGCAGATTGCTGCCCAGTGTACATCCCGGTTCGTACTCTCTGCTTCACTATCTCAGGCTCTTCTCTCTTGCTTGTAACAATTCCAGATCATACTTTATATTCTGCACACCTTGCAGCAAGGCAGGGACCGCCATTTTTATACTATCCCTGGGTTGCCAGGGCAATGGAGTAAAAAAGGCGCCCTACCCAGCACATGGTGGGCATGGGCATAAACAAGTTACAATAAAAATGTTGTGTGAACAATTCACATGCCGCTATCAACTACCTGTTTTGGTTACCGGTTACCTTCTGTGGGCATCAGCATCCTTCTCCTTCCAAGGCATAGGACTACCTCATGCATCCCGAATGGCCAACACAGGGGCAAAGTGAATTTGCACTGCCAGGTCCTATTGCTGTAAGGAAGCTGGGGTGGGGGCTAGCAGTGCTATTTTGGGTCCACGGACAGCGGGCACTATAGACCATACATTTCACTGGTGGGGAATTCCTTCTACACATATGCAGTTTTTGTTGCAGTTTTTTTTTTGTTACCATGCAGGGCGGCGCAGGGAGCCGCGGTCGTCGCGCATCGCTCCGGCGTCGGCTCCGGCATCCTGGAGCTCTGTGTCGGGGCTCTCCCAGCGGCTTGGGACGGCCGGTGGGCGTGTCCGCCCGTAGGGTGCCGCCCACACTCCTCCACCCTTCTTATACAGCAGTTGGAGAGTCGGCTCCTCCCACTCTCCTCCCATGGGCGGAGCCTTGCAGTTATAAGGCTGGCAGTGACTTGAGCTCACTGCCAGTTATTGGTTCTGTTAGCCACTAGTCAGTTCTGCCTGTGTCAGTCAGTCAGTACTAGTTGCTAGTCAGTCTCTTTCTAGTGTGCCTTTTACTCAGTCTGTTCTGGTTCTGTCTGCTACTTGCTAGTCTGTCTGCAGCTACCCTCAGCTAGCCCTAGTTGCCAGTCAGTTTCCTTCAGCCTGCCTGTAGCTTTGTTTGTTCTGTTGGTCTTTTCCATCTGCCTCTCTGTCGGCACTCTGTCCCCCCATCAGTTAGGTTCTCCTGTCAGTCGCCAGGTCCCTAGCCAGCGCAGGGACCGCCGTCCAGTTGTCCCCCTGGGATTAGCCAGGGCCGAGGCAAGTAGGCAGGGACAGTGGGGTGCGGGAAGTTCAGGGCACCCCACCTGGCGCTTGGGGGTCAGTGCGCCGTAACATTTTTACAGTGAAGGGTGGCTTTACACACAGCAACTATCATCTGAATAATCGCTCCAAATAGTCACTAAAGTGTACAAATGACTGTTGTTTGGGCACTTTTACACAGACAGAGCGATTGTTGTTCACTTGTTTTTCAGTTTCACTATTGCTGAATTAATTGTTGGGAGCATCTATGCGGCCAAAATATGGTTCGGCGACTAGTTAGGGGGCATGAGGTTCTTTATTTGAAATTTTGACCCCTCCCTACTGCATGGTCATTGCTATCTGAGTCTAGTTTATGCACTATGCTCAGCACGGGCACAAGGCAATCCTCACACAGGACAAATAAACACTGGTAGGTCCCATGTAAAACACCAAAAGCACTGCCCAAACACCAAGAAGGGGGAAATAGGGGAAATCTAGCCCTAACAGCCAGAAGAGGCAAAAAACAGTGGCCTAAAGTAGGGCAATCATTTCGATAGGGATGCCACCATTCTGGAACCTGTGCACTTACCCTAGTTGGAAAAAGGGAATATCTAAGAACAGGTGGTAACTAGAGATGAGCGAGCATACTCTCTAAGGGCAATTGCTCGATCGAGCATTGCCCTTAGCGAGTACCTGCCCGCTCGGGAGCAAAAATTCGGCTGCCGGCGGCTGGCGGGCAGCGGTGGGTGAGAGCGGGGAGGAACGAAGGGGAGATCTCTCTCTCCCTCTCTCCCCCCCCCCCACTCCCCCCTGCTCATGGCCGCAACTCACCTGTCACCCGCGCTGGCAGCCGAACTTTTTCTTCCGAGCGGGTAGATACTCGCTAAGGACAATGCTCGATCGAGTAATTGTCCTTAGCGAGTATGCTCGCTCATCTCTAGTGGTAACAACTATAGGCAGCAGGGGTGATGGCAGAAGCAACTCCAATATACAAATAATACACCAGCTACTTAACTGAATCAGGGTGACAACAGCAAGGGAAATGTGAAGTAGACCGACTTCACCACAAGGGATGAATGATTCAGCATCTTTTAAGAGCAGGGGTTGACACCCCCCTCAAATAGATTGGCCAGCTAGAGCAGAGACAAAGTAGAGAGTATCCCTGAAATATGTTGCAGATGGATGTTGGGATGGTGATGACATGTGGAAGCAAGGCAGTTTAAATGCAGAAAAAATAAAATTTGCTAAACAGAAATATTATTTACATTATATCTCTGCACTGGAGGGTTCAATACTTGAATTTTGCATAGCAGGATCACAGTAAAGTGCACTATTTTCTCTCTAAACATATTAACTTTAGCGTCCTTCCAGCAATCAACATTTCCCCATAATTGTATATTAAGCACTTATAGGGGCACTAACTTTAAAGATAACTTATGCTCATCCAATATTCTGTGTGTGCCTCATCAATCTGGTAGTATATTTTTATTGAAAACGTTGTTGTTTTACCACTGTAAATCAAGTTTGAAGTGGCTGCCACTAGGAGTCTGCTTTTCAGTCCATCTGCAGTCCACTACCTGTTGCTAGGTATTGAGCTTCTGTAGTTACAGGGACACTGAGATGCTGGAGAGGGGCTATCATCACAGTCTCACTGCCTACATTCACAGGCTGACAGACCTGCAGACACCATGTCTGCAATATTCACAATCTCTGCCTCTCCTGCTGTTACAGAATATGTGTATGTGTGTGAATATTATAGTGAGTTTACTATTTGGCCAGAATGTCTCTGAATGTTCAGATACTGCTTCTCTGCTGATTGGATCAAAGACAAAACAATGAAACACGGAGAGTGAGGGAAAGGAAGTACAGGACAGGAAACTAATCGCAGAATGCTAGGCCTGCTAAACGCCTCTGCTGATAGTGGATTGCATACAGCAGGGCAGCAGAACAACTGAAAATCAGAACTCAAAAACATGAAGTGGTGCAAACAGAAGCAAGTGAGTTGGTAAGGTGAACCTGGTATACTTTAGAAAATTTTTTGAAAATGCTTTAACTTATCATCAACTATTTAGTATTAAATCCCCACTAACTACCAGTGTCCTAAGGGACTCTTTACTACTGGACCTCTTGCGCTTTACTTTTATGTTCATGTGTATAGTGCCCACTGCACAGACCTTTACAATACCCACTCTCTTCTTCATTTGCGCTGCATCTGCAACACAGACCTTTAACACAGGACCTTTTTCAGCTTGTAGGCATCTTAGCAATTCCCCAGCATGGGACACCACTCCAATAAGGTCTCTGCCACTTTATTTGACTGCTTTTTCCACCTCTGCTTACATGTTGCATCATAGCCTGCCTTTAATATGTGAATATGGTGCCCTCTCTGTGCCTAGAACATTCAGGCTGATTTTGGAGTAGTGCTTAGCTCTGTCCACTATTCCCTTTTGCAGAGCCTGTTCTTCTGGGCAATGATGTGCTAGGCAAGTTGAAAGTGTGGCTTCCTTTGGGGTTTGTGAAGTGCAACAGTCAATCTTTTTCCCAGCTGCTGAGCTGGCATACGCGAGGCCAAGCCCTGTGGCCATAGCAGCCGCCAGAGTGACAGAAGCAGTTGAGTCTTTGTGAGGAGGGTATGGGGAATGCTTCATGTATGTATATATATATACATACATACACACACACATACACACACACACACACACACACACACATATATATATATATATATATATATATATATATACATGTAAAACAATGTAGCACTTTTCAAAATGTATTTTGTTATACTTTCTGCATACCTTTAAAAAGAATGTATAAACTTTTCCTACACTGCATGGTCATTCCTGATGAGCAGTTCAGTGGGCGGTCTGGTGGGCCGGCTGGACCGTCTCTCCTGGCGGACTACATCCTGTAACGTGGTCCCTCTCCCGCACTGTGACAGGAATGATGTAGAAGTTATCCACGCGCTACTCAAAGTATCATGCACATGCCGAGAGATACCAGACTGACGCATGCACAGTACATCTGACCCTCTTGTGGGCAGATTCGCTAGACTGAACTGCACATGTGCCATTAATCCCCCACTTCTGGATCTATAATCAGCAGCATCTAAGCAGATCCAGATTAAGAGTGGCGCGTGGATGATGTCTCCCATGTCATCCACATCAAACTTCCAGAGAACGGTGGCATTAAGGACATAGTCTGGCTAGAAGAGACGGTCTGTCCAGCCCACCAGTCGGCTTGCTAGGATTTACCATGCAAAGAAAAGTTTTTACGTTCTTTTTAAAATAATACATTGATTAAAAAGTATAACAAAATACATTTTGAAAAGTACACAACTTACAGGTGTAGGCAAAGTTAAGGACGCATGAATGAACTGGTTCCCTTTAATGCCATGGAAAATTAGTTATTTTACCATATGTACATTACTAAGTAGGGTTCTAAAGGCCAGCAATCTGGAATGTAATCATTGCACATGTAAAGCGATACGTATAATAAAACCGGTGATAGGCGTAGTATTAGTAACTTCCATATCCATGGTCTATGATGTCTTTAATAAGCCATATAAATTACACAGGTGTCTGAAATCAAGTTTCTTTGAAAAGATGTAAGTCAGGCCGCTGCCGCCACGTGACAGATGCATTAGGCACATAAAAATAATTATGTGTTTCATCTGCCAGTCCAACTTCCGGAC
Organism: Eleutherodactylus coqui; assembly: GCF_035609145.1. Lineage (NCBI taxonomy): Eukaryota > Metazoa > Chordata > Amphibia > Anura > Eleutherodactylidae > Eleutherodactylus > Eleutherodactylus coqui. The sequence goes on along the minus strand of NC_089845.1, from coordinate 98,477,696 downwards.
CTCTGCTAATTTCACTGGGAAGCTGAGAGCATTGTGTGTCTTTATTAACATCAGGAGGTAATTGTTTCCAAATAAGCAGGTGCAGTGCGGAGACAAGTAAGGATGGCATATCCAGTAGTCATGTACACTATTTGTAAGAAAAAAATTTTGCCCCTAGAAGAAGTTGTAGTTTTGTTGCAAAACTCAGAATGCAGTTATATCTCAGGAAGATATGCAAATGATCAGATTTGTGGTGTGATTAGATGAACGGCCTTGTCACCTGAAACCCTAAAAGTGGTTCCCCCCTTGGCCTATAAAAGGCTCTCGGAGGCTCCTTGTGTGTAGTGACCTCTTCCTCCGCTTGTGTAGAGCTTGTTGACCACTAGACGCCTTTATGATGCAGAGAAGAGATTTCAGCGCGTTACCAGACTCTGAGAGCGGCGCATTGTTGGAATGCAAGTAACTGGATAGTCATATTGACGAATTGCCTGCCATCTGGGCCATTCTGATCAGACTGTAAGGAGGTGTTGGGACCAGTCGATGTGTGAAGGCACACGAGATGACCGGGCTCAGGACGCCCCGATAGACCACCAATAGAGAGGAGCGTCTGATTGACCGACAAGCACGAGCAGCTCTGACTGTTTCATTGTCGACCATCCAAAGACAGATGGCACCATCGTTACACCCCTGTGTCTGTCAGATCTATTTTTCACGTTGCCCATTATGTGCACTATCTTTGACACCCACGTACTATCGCCTCTTTTTGCAATGGTGTTGTGAACAATAAAACTGGACTGCTATGGAGTGGAATCGGGTTGTCTTCAGCAATGAATCCAAGTTTAGTTTGAGCATTGATGACAGCCATGTTTGTGTCTGTAGACCTAGGAGTGAGTGCCTCAATCCTGGTCATGGTCTTGACGTTGGCTAGGGCGAGGGTCCTTTGGGACTTATTTGGACAGTTTAAGGCATAATGTCCCAAGCTTCCACAGTAAAGCCACAGATTTTCAGTGATGGAGAGAGGTTTGTGGATTACGTCAACCTGCATCAGTTCTGGTGTGGCTTCAGTCCTCGGCTGGGGACTCAATGTGGATTGACTGAAGGAGTAAGGGGCGTTGGTGACCAAACCCCGCAGCCTCTCTTTTCGCCGCTCAGGAAGTCTCTGGTCAATTCGAATGCAAAGCTGGATAAAATCTTCTAGGTTATCAGGGGTCTTTACTTTAGCAAGTTCATCCTTTACCCACTCAGATAATCCCTGACTCTGATGTACTGCTGGGTTCCACGTGGTATCATTCATCCAGCATCAAAATTCCACCGTATACTCTGCCACAGAACGTCATCCTTGTCACAGGTTATGTAATCTCTCTTCAGCCATGGCACAACGGTTTGGATTATCAAAAATCTGACCCATAGCGGTCATGAAGGCATTGAGGCTGTCGAGGAGATTACTACTGGCCTCTATGTACGCGAGGCCCATGCGAGCGCTTCATCAGTGAGGAGGTTAATGATGAAAAACACCTTCTTCTTATTGCTTGTAAGCAAGGTGCGTTGCATCTAGAAATAAATCCGGCATCAATTAAGGAAGCCTCGATACTGACGATGACCACTATAGAATTTTGCAGGCAGTGATGTGTGGACATCAGAGCCTGAGTGATGCAAATTCAGAAGTTGCTTCTGTAAATTGATGATTTTCTTTTTTTGATCTACTACCAGTGCCTGTAATCCAGCAAACTTCTCTTGGTAGGAGGCACAAAATTCCTGGAGCTCTGTAACTTGCTTCTGCAGGATGGTCATAACAAGCTCCATGTTTGGGCATGATTATTTTGTAGTGTCTTATTGGTGCTGGATAGGAGCCATGGGTGTAGTAGCTGTGCAGGTCATTAGAGAGTAGTCAGGATAGCCAGGAGTTGTTAATGGGAAGTCTTGGTTTGCAGTACAGAGGGATGAGGCAGGAAACATAGTCAGATGGAAAGCCAGGAGTCAGTATCAGGAGGTCTTCTCACAATAGCAGAGGAGCAGACAGAAGTGGAGCTGATCAATGCTGTGGAGCAGAATAATCACAAACTGGGGAAGTGCCATGCTCAGGCTTTTATAGTGAGCCTGATTAGAAGTAGTGTGGGCCCAGGAAAGGAAGGCAGAAACTAGAATACACAGGATCATGGAACAAGGCTAGGTTCAGCAGAGGGAGCTACTGCAGCAAGCTAGATAGCTCAGCAGTGAAAGCTACTGACTGTAGTGCAGGAGGTCCCCGGTTTGATTCCTGACATGTTGTTTTCTTCAGAATAGGTCATCAATGTGTATGTAAGAGGGTGACAGGGTTGGTCTACATTTTACATTGTTTTATTGTTCTTTATGTAATGCTTAGGTATTTGCATGCCCTCAGGGATACTGCGGAAAGGCAGGGTAGGTTCAGGCATTGCCATGCAACACCCTCGGTGAAATAAAAAGGCGCAGTGAAGTTCTGGGTTTTTGGATTATGATGAATGCTAGAGAAAGAAAAAGCTTGGTAGTAAAAGGCTTCACCAGTCAAGTATCAAATCCCACAATTGTGAGTTACTCACTCCTCCATAGTGGTTCTAAAGACCACTTGATTGCTGTAGCATTTGATTCTTCTCTTGCTCCACTCCTTGAGAAAAAATAAGAAGTCCATTTGGTAACATAAAGTGGTCTGTTGAAGTGCACTAAAATGTGGAGTGGCTTCCTCCCTCAGGTGCAAAGCAATAGGCCAAGGCCTTAGAACACCATGCAATTGCATGTTCTAGCAGAGATTTCCAGTGACGTTAAACACCATATTCACGTCAAATACCACCACTGACTCCATTGAAGAACAGGTAAGTAAACCCTCGATCAGCCCCTAACCTCAGAGATATGAAAAATGGCCCTGCCATGCCATCTGTCTGTCAGCCTTTCTGTTTCATGCAATTAGTTTAGTCTTTTGAACCCCAAATATCCATGCATTACATGCATAGCCCTTGATTTAAAGGGAATCTGTCACCTACTTTTAGCCCTATACACTAAGCTTATAGGTTGAAAGTGTAATGGAACAGGTTACCACAGGACGTGGTGAGTTCTCCTTTAATGGGAATGTTCAAACAAAAGCTGGACAAATATCTGTCTGGGATGTTTTAGTGAATCCTGCACTGAGCAGGGGGTTGGACCAGATGACCCTGGAGGTCCCTTCCAACTCTACCTCTATGAGTGTGCACATACAGTCTTCTGAAAAGTGTCAAGCTGCCATGTGTGTACTGACTTTGCTGGAGTACTCCACAGAAACATGGTATCGGGTGAGTATGAAAAGTGGCTCCCGGGACACCTTGTTACTAGAGATGAGCGAGCACCAAAATGCTCGGGTGCTCGTTACTCGGGACGAACTTTTCGCGATGCTCGAGGGTTCGTTTCGAGTAACGAACCCCATTGAAGTCAATGGGCGACCCGAGCATTTTTGTATATCGCCGATGCTCGCTAAGGTTTTCATTTGTGAAAATCTGGGCAATTCAAGAAAGTGATGGGAACGACACAGCAACGGATAGGGCAGGCGAGGGGCTACATGTTGGGCTGCATCTCAAGTTCCCAGGTCCCACTATTAAGCCACAATAGCGGCAAGAGTGGGCCCCCCCCCCCCCACTGTCAGCATAAAGATCGTTCTCCTCTGCTATAGCTGTAACAGCTGTGGCAGAGAAGAACGATGTTTGCCCATTGAATTCAATGGAGCCAGCAATACAGCAGGTTCCACTTAAAGCAATGGGCTGCCGGCGATCGCAGGATGAATTGTCGGGAAGGGCTTAAATATATAAGCCCTTCCCTGCAATTTATCCAGAAAACCAGGAGGGAGCGACAGCCTGCAGCAGCACCGCAGAACGCCAGGAGAAGTGAGTAATGATTTTTATTCTTTGCTCCGCTGTATTGCCGGCGTATAAGGTGACAGTTGGGGGGTCGTCTTATACGCCCCGTCGCCTTATACGCCGGTATATATTTTTATTGTAACACATTTCTGGATGAATTGCAGAGAAGGGCTTATATATTTAAGCCTTTCCTGACAATTCATCCCGCGCTCGCCGGCAGCCCATTGCTTTCAGTGGAACCTGCTGTATTGCCGGCTCCATTGAATTCAATGGGCAAACATCGTTCTTCTCTGCCACAGCTGTTACAGCTGTGGCAGAGAAGAATGATTTGTCTTCTATATGTTTTCAATGGGGTCAGCGCTGCTGCCGCCGGCCCCATTGAGCGCATATAGAGAAGAGAACAGGAATCGCAGATCGCACATAGGTGCGATCTGCGATTTCTATGGCCTAAGAAGGACCGTTGGGGTTCTTGAAGCCTAAAATAACTCCTAACGGTCTCCCTATAGCAGCAGCACTTTCCCTGATTTATGTCAGAAGGCATCTGTGGCGAGCCGCGGGCCGGCAGATTTTAATACTCGGGTGACACCTAATCTCGCCTGCCACTCACTGCAGGGAGGTGGTATAGGGCTTGAACGTTGCAGGGGGAAGTTGTAATGCCTTCCCTGTCTTTCTATTGGCCAGAAAAGCGCGCAAATTTCTCAGGGAAGAAAATGAAAGTAACCCGAACACCGCGTGGTACTCGTTACGAGTAACGAGCATCTCGAACACCCTAATACTCGAACGAGTATCAAGCTCGGACGAGTATGCTCGCTCATCTCTACTTGTTACCTAAACTGTAAGCACCAAAATTTAGGTTATGGTGCTTAAAGTTGATGATAGGTTCTCTCTAAAGAGGTTTTCCAGAGTGTAAAAAAAAGCTTATACACCCTTTCACTAAAGAAATATTGAACACTCACCTATTCCAGTGGCTTCCCGTTCAGTGCTGCAGCCCTGGTGTTTGCTGCATGGAACCCAGAAGAGGCGGCAGGCGGTCACATGCAGTTCATTGTGCATGTCACCGCCCAACCACTCACAGGCTTCAATGGCCATAGAAGAATCACTGCTAAGGCCTGTGAGTGGCTGAGCGGTCACATGCACAATGAACGAAATGTGACTATCCATGGATTCTTTTGGGTTCCATGCGGTGGGCACCAGGATAGCTGAGTATTCAATTTTTCTTTATTTTAAGGCTGTAGTGCCTTCTTTATTTTGGGTCCTGGAAAACTCATTTAAGGCAAGAACTTGGTATATCACATTTTGTACAGTCGTTTCTTATTTGTTTCTATTCTGTATGTGACTTTTCTCTTCCTAGACAATCTCATGTCTTACAATCCACTTACATGATATTGAGTTGCGATGCATATCAGGCTCCGCTCTTCTTCAGATCATGTGATCAGGCTTAGATCTATTAGTGCAGAAATAATACCTGGGCCAGTGTGAAGGAAGGAGCTCTGACTAAACCTGACGTCACTGTCACTTTGTATCAATGGAACAAGGAAAATGTACTACTTTTCCTTTTAACGTCCTAGTCTTTGTACAGTATTGGCTGCACCTGACATTTCTGTCTGCTCCTATTAAGATGTACAGAATGTGTTACAGATTTACATTGCGGAGCTCAGAACTCTTGATGGGAACTGACAATGACGTCAGATACAGTCAGCATTCTGGAGCCCACTGCACGATTTACATACTGGCATTTCATGACCTTTAATGTGTCTTACAAAAGGTCTGGTGTTCGCACACTTTGCTGTGTGGAAAGGAACTTAAGTGCCTTGTTAGAAATGCTCTACTGATATCCATCACGAGACTTGGACCCTAAGAGACACTGTCAGCTGACTCGGATATAAAAATACTCTTTATGTTCAGTTTCATTTACCTGAGGTCTGCCTGCAAACCAAACTCATGCTATTTCTAGTGTATACTCCTCTAGGCTCATCTCAATGAGGAATCCTTACCATAAGACCCTACTAAAGCATACAATTGTAAAGTAAGTGGACCCTTGGGAATGACTTGTATTTCTGCAGTGGTTATTAATAAAATGTGGTGTTATTGTTGTCTACAGTTACAATCAAAATTATTTAACACCTATTACAAATTAGGTTTATTTGCTAAATTTACAAATTTGCAAAAAAAAGAGCAATAATGCAAGAACAATTTAATTAGTTCCACACTACTCATATAGCAAGTAGTTTCTCCAAAGTCACCACAAAATGCCACTTTTAATGACTACTGCAGTCTCAGAACTATTCACCCATCCTGAATAGAATCCCACATAAGAATACATATTTGTAAATCAGATGTTGTTTTGAGCACACCTGATGCAACTAATCAAGGGCTTCATCAGTTGCATCAGGTGTGCTTAAGACAAAACACATCAAATATCTGGACTGGCGAGAGCCTTATTGACAGTGATGTTTCAGAGCATGTTAGAAATATGGCTGAGTCAACAGAGTGGTTCAAAAAGTTAAAAGAAGAGATCATTGCCTTGTACAAACAAGGAAAAAATACAAAAAGATAGAAAAGACAATGAATGATCCTATAGATACAGCTGGAAGCATAGTTTGCAAGTTCAAAGCTATTAGAACTTAGTGATGTTGCAATATCAGTTTACCCCTTCTCGTTGTGTTTTTCTTTGTTGTTGTTTTTTGATTCCTGCCTTTGGAGAGCTATAACTTTTTTATTTTCTGGTCAATATAGCCATATGAAAGCTTGTTTTTCTTGTATTTTTAATGGTGCAATTTATTGTATTATGTAACGCTTTGAAAAACGTCTAACGATTTTTAAGTGGGGTGAAATTTTAAAACAACACAATTCCACCATTGTTTTTTGGTTGTCTTTTTATTCCATCCACTGAGCAGTAAAATCGACATATTAACTCTATTGTATGATGTATTCAGATTACAATAATACTAAATTTTTAGAGTTTTTGTTATGTTTTACTACTTTTAAAAAATAAAACCCATTTTTTAGGAAATAAAATGGCCCTGTGTTTGCACTAAATTTGGAGCCTTATAACATTCTTATTTTCCCATAACTTGAGCTGTGTGAGGGCTGCATTTTTATAAGCTAGATATAGCTTTTATTGCTATCATTTTGGGGTACATACACTCTTTTATTTCCTTTTATTCAATTTTTCTTCAGAGGCAGGGGTGACCAAAAACCACACTTCTGGCACTGCATATTTTTTTCATGTTTACTGTGTGGAAAACATAATGTGATATTTCAATGATTTGGACTCTTTCAGATGCAGCAATACCTAAAGAAAGACAGTGAATAGCTGCAAGAAGAGCAAAACATAAACATGGAGGACAGGAAATCTTATAGTTTCCCTCACAGAGGTATTAAACCATCTCTTATATGAAAACCAAATTATCCAGAGGAGGATTGCATGGTCTTACAAGCCTCCACAAGGAGACACTGCACCCTCCCAGACCATGGCTATAAATAAACACAAAAAAGGTTAAAATGGCCAAAACTCAAACCGTTCTGTTCTGGGCAATTTCTCCATTCCAGTGACAACTTCTCTCAAAATATCTCTAAGAGCCAGAAGACAGCGGCAGATTGTTTGCTCCTTTATTTGCGCCTTTGTAACCCAAACTGGTGTACATATGACTTTTTGATAACTTATTACTCCATTTTTTGAAGAGATGATGTCATCAAAAATCCCCAATTCTGGCGTTGTGTTTTTTTTAATTATTATTCACATGTAGGATGACTAGTGTGATATTTTAATAGTTTGGACTTTTTACGGACTTTGCAATACCAGTTATCTTTATTTACTGTTTTTAACTTTTCTGAAAGAAATAGAAAAAATTGTAACCCTATGGGCTCCTTCCCACGGACGGATTTCTGCCGTAATATGCGGCGGAAATCCGCTGCGTTGCCCGCAGCTGTTAGGTACTATTGAACCTAATACCTCAGTGCTCACGGTGCGGAATTCCACCACGGAAATCACCCGACTTCACCCGACTTCAGCGGAAGATAGCGTGAAACCGCTTCCCCGCCACGTCATATGACACGGCCGGCACGTCATATGACACGGCCTGCCGTGTCATGTGACGCTGTGGGCGTGTCATGTGACGTGGCCGGCGTGTCACATGACGCTGCAGCACGTCACGTCGAAGCGTCATGTGGGACCTAGGACGCCAGATCCGCAGGTAAGTATGGGGTCTCTGGGGGGGGCCGCCGTGACAGGCTCCGCCGCAGAATTCCGCGGCGGAGCCCGTCACGGTCGTGTGCAGCCGGCCTAAAGCTAAAGAGAGTGTGACATGAGAAAATGACCTCTAGTATAAGGCCTCATGTCCACGGGCAAAATAGGATTTAAAATCCGCAGCGCATCACCCGCATGCGGATCCGCATCCCATAGGGATGCATTGACCACCTGCGGGTAGATAAATACCCGCGGATGGTCAATAAAAGGGAATTTAAAAAAAAATGGATCATGAAAAAAAATGGACATGCTCCATTTTTGTGTGGGTCTCCCGCGGGGACGGCTCCGGCGGGCTTCTGTTGAAGCCTATGGAAGCCGTCCGGATCCGTGGGAGACCTAAAATAAGAATAACTTACCAGCAGCGGACCGGGCAGATCTTCTCTTCTTCACAGCCGGATCTTCTTACTTGGTCTGGGTGGATGTGCCCGGCGCATGCGCGCAGCCGGCGTGCCGAGCACATCCGCCGGCCGAAGAAAGAAGATCCGGCTGTGAAGAAGAGAAGATCTGCCCGGTCCGCTGTGGGTAAGTTAATTCTTATTTTAAGCGCTCATGTCTGCGGGGCAGGAGGGACCCGCTACGGATTCTCCATGTAGAATCCGTAGCGGGCCTGATTTTCCCCGTGGACATAAGGCCTAAATCAAGTTTTCATGTTAAACATATTTTAAATAACTTTTGGTGATTTTGTTTTTAATTTTCAATGTCACGCTCTATAGCTTAACCCCCTAGTGACCTAGCTATTTTCGTTTTTTTCCATATTTATTTTTCCCTCATCAAAAAAGCGCGTTTCTGGCGTTCTTTTTTTCCCCTGACAACATTCATTGTGCAGGGTAAATAATGCATTACTTTGATTGATCATACTTTTACAGATGCAGTGATATCAACTATGTATTTTTGTATTATTATTTAGATTATTTTATTATAAATATGGCAAACTTTTATAACTTTTTAAAAAAATAATTAGTAAAAATGTATTAATCTTATTATTCCTTTTTTTTCTTAGTGCTCCTATGGGACCACAACTTGCGATGCTTTGATCGCTCCGGCAGTATGATGTAATGCCGTAGCCCTACATCATACTGCGATTGGGCAGGAAGTTTATCAAGCCACCCCCACAGGGATGGCTTGATAGGCATTCTGCTATGACAGCCCTGGGGCCTTTCAGAAGGCCACCCGGCTGTCATGACACCCAAACGGCTCCCTGCGATCTCATCCTGGGGGGGCTGTATATTTATATACCGTTGTCAGAATTGACAGCAGCATTTAAAAGGTTAACAGCTCCAATGAGCCACGCGGCTCATCACAGCTGTTGCCGTCGGGACGTAAAAACATGATAGGCCTGTCACTAAGGGGTTAAAATAATCCTAATATCCTGCCATTCTCAAACTGACCACTAAGCCCCATACTTGTCTGACACTCTGTGTTCTCTAGAGAAAACATTTCAGCAGTCATCTCTTTGCCATCACAGGCAGGATTACACTGAAAGGTATATCTATTGTGACTTAAAGGCCTTAGTCACACGGGCATTTTTTCACGCGATTTGCGGATCGCATGACGGATGCGCATCCGCAAATCGCGTGACCGGTGCGTGCAAGTCGCCCGCAAATCGCCCGAAAATCTGCTCCTAGCCGCGTTTCATTAGAAACGGGCCGGAGCTGTCCAGCGCATTGCATTCAATGGAGACGGCAATAGAGCCGGCTCCATTTAAAGCAATGCGCTGCGGGCGATCGCGGGATGAATTGTCGGGAAGGGCTTAAATATATAAGCCCTTCCCTGCAATTCATCCTAAAATGTGTAAAAATAAAAAAAATATATATACTCACCTTCTCCCGGCAGCCGGAGCTCCGCGCGGCCGTCCTGCAGTGGGTGTGAAGGGGGTGTGAGTCAGACCTGCCCCCTGATTGGCTCAGCGCTGAGCCAATCAGAGGCATGTCTCACTCACACCCATTCATGAATTCATGAATGGGTGTGAGTCAGACCTGCCCTTGATTGGCTCAGCGCTGAGAGGCAGCAGTCACTCACCCATTCATGAATTCATGAATGGGTGTGTGAGTGAAACCTGCCTCTGATTGGTCAGGGCTGTGACCAATCAGAGGCAGATCATTCAGCAGGCGGGGATTTTAAAGCCCCGCCGGCTGAATAGTGCCGAGAAGCAGTTCAGGAGAACTGACAGCAGCCGCGGCTGGACTCCGGCTGCAGCGGAAAGGTGAGTATACAATTTTTTTTTATTTTAACACATTTTAGGATGAATTGCAGAGAAGGGCTTATATATTTAAGCCCTACCTGACAATTCACCCCGCGCACGCCGGCAGCCCATTGCTTTCAATGGAGCGGCTGTATTGCCGGCTCCATTGAATTCAATGGGCAAACATCGCTCTTCTCTGTCACAGCTGTTACAGCTGTGGCAGAAAAGAATGATTTGTCTTCTATATGTTCTCAATGGGGGCGGCGCTGCTGCCGCCGACCCCATTGAGCGCATATAGAGAAGAGAACAGGAATCGCAGATCGCAGATAGGTGCGATCTGCGATTTCTGTTCTATAATTTATCGGACGAGCGCATAAAAAGCGCTCATGTGTCCGATACCATTGCAAAGCAATGGTTTTATAACATCGCCGGACGCATGCGCATGCGCAAATCGCGGCTAAATACTCCCGTCTGACTAAGGCCTTATACTGAATGGCTGCTTCATTAGAGACCCCCATCTGGCAGCACATTGGACCTCCTTTGGCTGTCAGAACTGCAGCGATTTGTTGTTGCATAGATTCCACTAAGTGTTTAATTCTTTCTGCAAGAATATTGTTCCATGTGGACAGGAAGCTTCTTGTAGTTGCCGCAAATTAGATGGTGGTGCTGACATGTTCTGAACAGCTGACCAGAAAGGGTCATTGATTCATGCTGTTTGCACCGAATTTTGACCTCCCATCAGCACATTGCAAGAGAAATCTGGATTCACCTGACCAGGTGATGTTTCTCTTCTGCTCAGTTACACATTTTTCACACTTTTGTCTGCTAGAGTCTCACGCTTCTGTTCCTCTTGGACACAATGGGTCTGAAACTGGTCATCTGCTATCGTCCATCCAGGCTAAGGAATTTTGAGTTGTGTATTCTGATGTGTTATTTGGCACATGAGTGTTGTATTTGACTGCAACTTGCATGGCTTGTTCACCAGAGCAATTCCTGACATCCTCCTCCGACCCCTTTCAGCGACGAGTTGTTCCAACAACAGGATCTCCTTTCGCTGGATGTTTTTCTTCGATCACACTATTCTCTGTTACAGAGGAAAACCCCACACGGTTGGCAGTGAAATCCTGCCTCTGGCTAGTCTAGCACCAATGACCAGGTCTCGGAAGTTGCTCAGTTTGCTGAATTTCCCATTCTAATGTGAATTCACACTATAACTGATGGATGGAAAACTTGTGTGATTTTATGCTGCCCTCTGGGGTCACAGCTCTAATTTCCATACAGGGAAGCGCCAATTGTGAAAGGGTTGGAGGCTCTGATAAAGTGGGCAGGTAGTGTATACCTTGGTATATGACTGGCTCACAGCTGTATATACAAGTCCTGGCGTACATGCTGGACATACATAGTGTGCATAGAGACGTTTATGCTGTTTCCGTGATTTTTAATTCAGTTTTGGCAACAATATTCAAGAACGGCGTTTCCTGAAATGCGGTATCAGAGAGCACAGTGAATGTTTAGCTCTTGATGATGATGGTTAAACGAGTTTACAATGCTCTTTTTCATTCTTTTGTTTTATTTATGAACTGAGCGAGAGAACACAATTTGTTTGAATAAAGATAAGAATTTCAACATTGCATTCTTATAGGGAAAGTGTTTAAAAGAAAATGTAGGAATATGCACATAATAAATTATGCATCATATTTCCTCGCTTAGCAATAAGATACAAACAAGCAGAATCTTTGAAAAGAACCATAAGGTATATTCATCAAACAGGCGATATTATCTCACGTGAGATATAATCACTTACCGCTGTGTGTTATTCTGTAGACTTCTTTCATCAAAGAGTTTAAAATAACTCGCCGCTGATGAACCAGACCGGAAAAACTGCGATATTGTCTTACCTGATTCACAAATGCACCGTCGTCACATTGCTGTGATTATAAAAAGTAACACAACAATTTCCATTTACATCCATTATCTGGAATGTTCTATGTTTTTTGTGTTGTTTGTTTGCTTCTTTTGGGGTATTTTAAGCTAAATCTACTTAAAGGGATTGTCCAGTTTCAGCCAAAAACCAGACAATGATGGAAATTGTATAAGAGAAGCATTACTTCCCTATTAGATTCAGCACCACCCCTCTAGTTCTCCCTGCTGGGCTTTGATTGTCCATTGCAGGGATGACTTTACATCCATAACATGTGACTGCTGCAGAAAATCGTAACACCTCTGAAACCCCTTTAACCCTTAGTGACACATCTTATTTTGTGCCTAAGGCTGGTTTCACACAGGCAATAAAATCGCACATTTTTTGCGCAATGTGAGAGCGTCTGAAAGTGCAGAGTTATGAATCCCATGCTTTTCAATGGTTTTCTTCACTTTTGCAATGCTATCACTCATGTGATGTTGCGTGAGAAAAAATCGCGGCATGTCCTATCGTTCTGCGTTTTGCCCTTTTTATCGCCCATGTTTCCCTATGGAGCCGTCGTTTAATTGCATCGCAACACACATACTTGCATTTTTTGTCTGATGTGATGCATTTTTAACATTAGAAAGTCCTTTTGTCTTTCTCGCAAGAAAAATGCACAAGAAAACCCGCAAGTGGCAGTCATGTTTTTGCAAGAAAGAACGTTTTATTAACAAAATTGCGATATTGCGATCGCCCGTGTGAGACTAGCTTAAGGACGTGACAATTTTGGGGGGGGATTTTCATGCCCACTTTTCAAATGCATAACTTTTTCCATCAGCTTGTTTTTTGTATGGCGAGCTGTAGTTTTTATTGGTACCATTTCTTGGGTACCTATAATTTAGGCCGCCTGCAGACGAGCGGGTCGGATCCGGCAGCGAGAAATCTCGCCGCGCGATCCGACCCCAGAGCCTGCAGGGGCGAGCGCGTACTCACCCGCGCCTGGCGGCCCCGGCTCTTTGATGTGCCGGCTGCCGCGCAGCCGGCGCATGCGCAGACCGGAGCCGGCGGCCAGGTGAGTGCGTGCTCCGCACAAAATTAGAACATGCCGCGGTTTGTTTGCCGCGCGAGATTTCGCGCGGCCAAACCGCGGCCGTCTGCATAGGAGTGCGTATTGTAATGCACTCCTATGCAGACTTTCAGCGGCGGAAATCCCGCGGGAAATCCCGCGGCGGGATTTCCGCTCGTCTGCAGGCGGCCATATTGTGTAACTTTTATTTTATGTTTATGTTTTTTGGAGGTCAGGCTAAATAAACACATCAATTCTACAATTTGATTTTTTACAGTGTGAATCATGCAGCATAAATAACTCATTAATTTGTTTTTCTGCGAGTTGGTACAATTACAACAATACCAAAATTACATATACACTCTTTGACAGAAACCAAGCCAGCCCCTAGAAGAAGTTGTCGTTTTGCTGCAAGACTTCTCCTGCAGTTCTGTCTCAGGCAGATATGAAAAAATACTGAGAGTTGTGTTGTGGTTAGATGAACAGTCTTGTCACCGGAGGCTCTAGAAGTGGTTCCCCCCTTGGCCTATAAAAGGCTCTCAGAGGTTACTTGTGTGTAGTGACCTCTTCTTCCGCTTGTGTAGAGCTTGTTGACCACTAGACGCCTCTACGACTCAGAGAAGAGATGTCACCCCGTTACCAGAGTTTGAGAGGGGCGCATTATTGGGATGTGAGAAGCTGGATTGTCGTATCGATGAATTGTCCCCCACCGGCCGTTCTGACCAGACTGGTAGGAGGTGTTGGGACCAGTGGATGTGTGAGGGCACACAAGGTGACCGGGCTCAGGATGACCCCTACAGACAACCAGTAGAGAGGAGCGTCTGATCGTCCGACAAGCACGAGAGGCTCCAATTGTTTAATTGTCTGCCATCCAGAGACAGGTGGTGTCATCATTACACCCCTATGTCTGTCAGAACCATTTCCAGGTGCTTGGCTGAAGGGCATTTGGTCTTATGGCGCCCAATACCTATTATGCATTTGATTCCCACCTGCCATTGCCTCTGTTTGCAGTAGTGTAGTGAACGATTAAACTGGACTGCTATGAGGTAGAACCGGGTTGTCTTCAGCAACAAATCCAGGTTTAGTTTGGGCGCTATGTTTGTCTCTGGAGACCTCAGGGTGGGGCTTCAATCCTGCCTTTTCTGTGGAACGGCACACTGCCCCCTGCTGGTGTGATGATCTGGGGGGACATCGCATACAACAGTCAGTCACCCCTAGTAGTGGTACGAGGGACAATGACAGCCCAGCAATATGTTCAGGACATCCTGCAGCCACACGTGTTCCTCTCATGGCGGCTTCCAAGAGGAATTTACCAGAAGGGTAATGCTCGGCTGCACACACAAGGGGTTCACAGGAATGTCTCCACAACATTGTCATACTTCTGTGGCCGCCCCAGCCGCTAGATTTATAGCCAATAGAACAAGTATGGGACCATCTGGGACACCAACTTCAGCAGCCTACAAGCTTGATATAGAGGCTTAGTTACAGCAAATGCGGACTGGTATGCCACAGGATACCATACAGAACCTGTATGCCTCCATGTCCACCCGTATTACATCTTATATCCAAGCTAGAGGTGGCCTAACAGGGTCCTAGAGCCTCCATGCCTGCCCATATCACATCTTGTATCTAAGCTAGAAGTGGTACAACAGGGTACTAGTGTCTTCATGCCCACCCGCATCACATCTTACATCCAAGCTAGAGGCGGTACAATAGGGTACTAGAGCCTCCATGCCTGCCTGTATCAGATCTTGTATCCAAGCTAGAGGTGGTGCAACAGGGTACTAGAGCCTTCATGTTCACCCATATCACATCTTGTATCCAAGCTAGAGGCAGTACAACAGGGTACTAGAGCCTTCATGTTCGCCCGTATCACATCTTGTAGCCAAGCCAGAGGCGGTATATTATACAGTGTGTCAAGTATGACGTTGTGATAGTGCTGAAAAAAAAAGTTCTATTTGATCGCTTAGTGATAGCCAATACACCTTTTAACTGACCTTACTAATGGACCTAAACCTATATATACTGTACATCTTTTTCAGGCAGTGACTTGGCTGACTGCTAACAGCCAGGCTCCTGCTCTAACAGCCAGGAACAGAGAAATCTCAGATCCTGACAGTTTAACTCCTTACAGGTGACAATCGTAGTACATAGGTTTTACCGTGTTCATCATGACCCAGACAATGGAAATATTTTGTTATTTATCTCGATTGGTCCACAGCATAAAATAATTTTAAAAAGTAATGTCAGGATTGTTATTCTTTAGAGATGAGCGAACGTACTCGGTAATGCCGATTTCGCAATCGAGCACCGCGATTTTCGAGTACTTCAATACTCGGGTGAAAAGATTCGGGGGTCGCCGGGGGGCGGGGGGAGGCGTGGTGGAGCGGGGGGTAGCAGCGCGGAACAGGTGGGAGCTCTCTCTCTCTCCCTCTCCCCCGCACTCCCCTCTGCAACCCCCCGCTCACCCACAGCGCCCCCGAGTACTTTTCACCCGAGTAGTGAAGTACTCGAAAATCGCGGTGCTCGATTGCGAAATCGCCCTTACCGAGTACGTTCGCTCATCTCTATTATTTTTCTTTTATTTGCCTTCTGAAAAAATGTAACAAAATGCAATCCAAAAGTCACATGTACCTCAAAATGGTACCAATAAAAAGTACAACTATTATCACAAAAAACAAGACCCCATATAATTATGTTGTCAGAAAAACAAAAATGTTCTGCGCCTTAGAACGCAGCGCTGCAGATTCTATTGTTTTTCTTTAAAAAGAAAATCTCTATAAATCTATTATTAAAGGGGTTGTCCCGAGGCAGCAAGTGGGTCTATACACTTCTGTATGGCCATAATAATGCACTTTGTAATATACATTGTGCATTAATTATGAGCCATACAGAAGTTATAAAAAGTTTTTTACTTACCTGCTCCGTTGCTAGCGTCCTCGTCTCCATGGTGCCGACTAATTTTTGGCCTCCGATGGCCAAATTAGCCGCGCTTGCGCAGTCCGGGTCTTCAGCAGTCTTCTATGGAGCCGCTCGTGCCAGAGAGCGGCTCCGTGTAGCTCCGCCCCGTCACGTGCCGATTCCAGCCAATCAGGAGGCTGGAATCGGCAGTGGACCGCACAGAAGAGCTGCGGTCCACGAAGACAGAGGATCCCGGCGGCCATCTTCAGCGGTAAGTATTGAAGTCACCGGAGCGCGGGGATTAAGGTAAGCGCTCCGGTAAACTTTCTTTACTTTCCTGCATCGGGGTTGTCTCGCGCCGAACGGGGGGGGGGGGTTGAAAAAAAAAAAACCCGTTTCGGCGCGGGACAACCCCTTTAAAGTTATTGCGCTAGTCAGCATAAGAAAGTGATGTCATTTTTACTGAATGCTGAGCACTGTTTAGCACTTTAGATGCAGCACCTACACATGTAGGATATGGTAACCATCTAGGTACAAACATTGTCAGTGAAAACTCAAAATTATTTAAGGCTGGGATAAAATAGACAAAAAATTATAACTGTGATTTTCTTTTTATTGTATGTTTGTGATCAACTGCACTTGACAATGTCAATGTTATTATAACCCTTTAATGACCACTTTTCAAAATTTTCTTTCCATTTTATCATCGCCGCTTTTCAAGAGTTTTCACTGTTTTTATTTTCCTATCAATAAAGCAGTATGGGGGCTTGTTTTTGTGGGACAAGCTGTATTTTTAGATCACTTTTTAATGTACCATATAATATGCGGAATTTTTTTTAAATTTTGGGTTTTTCAAAAAATGAAAAAACTTTTTTTAAAAGCTTTTGTTGCCATATGTCTAAGACTCAGAACTTTTTAATTTTTCCATCAATGGCGCTGTGTGAATGCTTGTTTTTCTATGGAGCAACTTGCAGTTTTTATTGGTACCATTTTAGGGTGCATATGACTTTTTAAGCCAATTTTGGGTCCGTTGTGCATACAAACTGAAGATTAGGGCCACAATGGGTATGTTTCTGAGCGCGGGACAAACAGGGGTATCCATTTTGGGCTAAAAGGCTTCATTCATATCTGTGCTGTACGAAAAAAAACTGTCTTTAAAATGACACAATTGACAAAAAATTAAAATCATAATTTTTTTTCTTCTGCTTTGCTTAGATTCATTCAAAAACTGTGGTGTCAAAACATGCAGTTCACTCCTAGATGAATTCGTTAAGGGGTCTAGTTTTCAAAATAGGGTCATTTGTGGGGGTTCTCTATCATTTTGGCCGCTCAAGAGCTCTACAAGTGGGCAATGAACACAGGACAAACGGAGAAATCCATTTTGGGGAATAAATCCTCATTTTCATGTGCGTTATATTAGTAAATAAAATATGTCTTTAAATGGCATATTTGCAAAATTATGAAATGTTATTTTTTTTTCTCCTCTAAATTGCATTAACTCCTGAAAAAAAACGGTGGGGTCAAAATACTCCTGACTCCCTTCAGTGAATATATTAAGGGGTGTAGTTTTTAAAATGGGGTCATTTATGGGGTTTCTATCATTCTGACACCTATGAGCCTTTGCAATCTTGGCTTGGTGCAGGAAAACAAAATGTTCCTCAAACTGTTGATAATCAATGTTAAATTTGTACTAAAGTTTTACAAATGTGCATCCAGAATAAAGTAAACAGATAAAAATATGTCTTTGCACAGTATGTTTGCACATATTTTTACCACCTAAATGAAGTACAACATGTGGCGAAAAAACAATGTAAGAATCGCTTAGATATGCAAAACCTTTACGGAGTTATTGTATGTTAAAGTGACATATGTCAGATTTCCAAAATTTTGGCACCGGTACTAATGCACAAACAGGCTTTGTCACTGAGGGTTTTTTAAAAAGTCAGATACTAACTAGAGATAAGCGAACGTACTCGGTAAGGGCGATTTCGCAATCGAGCACCGCGATTTTCGAGTACTTCACTACTCGGGTGAAAAGCACTCGGGTGCGCTGTGGGGCGGGGGGTTGCAGAGGGGAGTGGGGGGTAGCAGCGGGGAACAGGGGGGAGCCCTCTCTCTCTCCCTCTCCCCCCACTCCCCGCTGCAACCCCCCGCTCACCCACAGCGCACCCGAGTACTTTTCACACGAGTAGTGAAGTACACGAAAATCGCGGTGCTCGATTGCGAAATCGCCCTTACCGAGTACGTTCGCTCATCTCTAATATTAACCTATAAGGAATAAACTATTCCTTATAAACTATTTATAGCCTATGCTCAGATTAGGTCATTAATAGTAAACTGACAAACGCTCTTTCTGCAGGGAGCAGACGCTTCCGTTCTTACTGCAGTGGCCACGCTTAGTATTGCAGGCCAAATTACCATTCACTTCAATGTCTGTAATACAAAACATCATCACTGCAATGGGAACAGAACTGTCTGCTTCCTGCAGAAAGCAGCTCAGTACATGAGAGCAGCAGCTCAGCAGACAGCTGATCTGCGGGGTCTTGGGCGACTGACACTATTATGGACACTCAAACTACTATTGATGACCTGTTCTGAGGATAGGTCATAAATAGTTTACAACCAGACAATCCTTTTAACAGAACAAAATCAATTGCTAAGCTATTTAAAGGGCAGACAAACTGCTGCACGGAACATTTTCTTAAACGTTAAGTGCCAAGTTAAACTTTGCTACATCAGTGCAGTAGATGCTGCTGCAAAGGCATTTTCCAATTCCCTTCTATCCAAGCTAGAGGCAGTCCAACATGGTTCTAGAGCCTCCATGGCCGTATCACATCTTGTATCCAAGCTAGAGGTGGTACAACAGGTTACTAGAGCCTGCCTACAAGGATATCATATGTTCCTTGCTTCTTTCTCTGGGCCTGAATGAGCTAAGCATAGTGCTCTTTATCGCACCAAATAGGAAGTTGGAGGGGGATGTTTAACCCTTTAAGGACCTGGCTGTTTTTGTACCTTGCTGGCAAGACAATTTTTAGGGATTTTGCCCATGTGGTGGTTTTACTGCCCTATTTTGTTTCCTTTAGCTACCAAAATTATTTTTGCTGCATTTTTCCCGTTGTTTAGTTTTATTGGGGGTAAAAAGCTAAAAAAATATTTTTTTTACATTTATAGTTATTTTTTTTTAATTATTATGTTTATGCTAAAATAAAGTATGGGAACGGGTTCCTCTATTTGTTTCGGATGTTTTGATATATAATATGTATGGTTTTGGATTGCAGGGCGCATACGATGATGGTTTTGGTTGGCGTCGGTTTTGGGTTATTTTCTTTCTTATGTATATATTGTTGTTTTATTCTGTATTTTTTTACTTATGTATGTAATTATGTTTTTTTTTACTATCTATGTCCCCCATGACACATGTAAGATGTCTGGGGGACATTCACATGTTTTTTGTTTTTTTTAATTTGACACTTTTTCACCGTAGCTGGGGCATCCATAGGAGCCCCAGTTACAGGGGAAGACATCCCCTGTGGTGATATTAGCCTCTGACAGAGGTGATCAGGGTCTTCCTGGGACCCTGTATCTCTGCTGTAGCAAGGAATCCCAGTGGTCACATGACCCCCCCACCCCACCCCAGCTCCCGTAGTAGAAGAGACCCTTCCACTTTCACTTTCTAGTACACAGTGCTCATTGAAGGAAAAGGCAGAAAGGGTTAAGGAAGCTTAAATCCCCACCGTAATTTTACTATACGGCAGGGCTTTAAGCCCAGGACCAAGCACCATATTTTTACCGTGCCTGGTCCTTAATGGGTTAAACTAGAATAGATGACGCAGCCACCGCACTTATGGAGAATAATCCAACTTTACTTATCAGACTTAACCATCACCATCACTGGTATAAGATGTGGAGGGGTGCAGAGACGGGCCAGCAGCAAGGGGGTTATTGTAAGTACAGGTTTCTCCGTGGTGCCTCACCTGAGGCCCTGCATATATCCAGAGACCGTTTTCCACCCAATCCTTTTTCTCCAGTGTCCTCCTCTTCTTTCTTCTTCTGACTCTCCACCTCTTCCTATCCTTACTCCACCTCTTCCTCACCCAGGGTCGCTGTCCCCTAACTAACTTAACCCTTCACCCTCCAGTCCCTGGCATCTTCATTATGACATTCTGCTGCCTTCAAAACTTTATTGCCAGCAAATTATTTCTGCATTCTGTCTATATCCAGGAAGGTGGTACAGCACAGAGTCCTTGAGATCTCCCAAATAACTGTGTCCCCTTTAAGAAGTGCAGTTGCAGAGTGGACTCCCTGTGTTCTCTATAATCCAGGTAGCAATCACAGATGACTTTCTGTTCTTCCTATGTGGCATATCCATGGAGCAACTACCAGGTAAGTAGATCATCACGCGTCCTGACCAGCATCTACTAACACACACTGAAAGTACGAGGAGCACACTCTTCTTATCTCCTTTGCCCTCTTCTTGCGTTACCTGAGAGATCTCATCCCATGCTGCGTCACCATGCTTAAAATTTAAATGACAGTGTCCTATTAAAACACTTTCAGAAAATGAACATGAAAACACAAAAGAATACTGGAAGGGAGCTGGGTTCCCCCACTAGCCAATCACAAGTTTGGGATAATGATGGGTGACATGGTCCGTTATGGTGTTGTGGCACTTCCAATTCAACACACTGTGTCATTTTCTTCAGGCACGTCCAGACTGAAAACTGGTGTTTATGACACTGCATGGCTCTTTTTTAGGCTACAGCATGCTCGGCAACACCATCTTTATCTCTTTCTTGACTTCCGAAGCTTCTTACTAGAGCACTGTCTTAGGCCCAATGTCCACTGGCGGATTTGATTTGTCGTACCTGCGCAGGAGATCCGCAAAGGGAGGACTTGTTTTTGTGTGATGAGCTGTAGTTTTTATTGGTACCATTTTGAGGTACATATGGGTTTTTTGATTGCTTTTATTGTCTTTTTTTGTGAAGTGAAATGAACAAAAAGCATTTTGGCTCCATTTTTTTATAGTGTTTACCGTACAGGGTAAAAAGTGTGTGCAATTTATTGTACGGGCTGTTATAGATTTGATGATACCAAACATGTAGGGCTTCTATATTGTTTTAAACAAAGAGTGGAAAGTGCACAAAAAATGTCTTTTGTTTGTATTTTTTTGTGTGTGTTTTTTAAATTTTCCTGTTGGGGACTTGAACCTGCTATGTTATGATCACACTGTATTATCGTAGACCTGGATGCAATAGCCTTGCATCTGGTTCTCATGTCAAGCCATTGGCCTGCCTCATTTACATGGCAAAGGGTTGATGACATCACAGAAAAAGCACCCTCCCTCTGTGAACACTTTACATGCCATGATCAACATTGATTGTGGCATGTAAGGGATTAACATTTCTTCCAGAAAACAGTGCCACTGTTAGGTTGTGCTACAGGGATCTATTGTACCACATAGGTTTCTAGCAGCACAGCTCCACAGGTGTGGAATGATTTGAGCTGGCTGGGTGTGATATTTTCCTCCTAGCCTATCCCCTGGGTCTTTGCTCACATATATACCCAGCTCCTGCAAGTCTCTGTTTGGTGTCCAGGGTGAGCAGTCCTGTATCCTTGTCAATTGCAGCTTGCTGTGTGTTTGGTGTCTTGTTGGTTCATGTCCGTTCTTGCATTTATTCTCTGTCAGTTTTATGTCAGTTTGTGTCTGCTATGTCCTGCTGAGTCGTTTGCCATTTCTGGGCAAGGGTGTCCCTTAGGGTCCTCTAGTAGATGGTGTCTTGCTAGTGCAGGAACCACAAGACACGAGGAGCTTTGATCGTGGCTTGCGGGCTCAAGTATTTTGGCCAATATAGGAACCAATACATTGCACTTTTATAGCTATATCATCTGTTTATGTGTACTAGTATGCAAGGTGAGTGTTTTGGTCATTTGTAAGTCCCTATGTTATGTCTGTCCGTCAGTTCAGTCCGCAGTACGCAGTTCTCTGTCCAGTTGGTGTTTCCGTCAGCACGTCAAGTCTGAATTTCGTTTTAGGTCCCTGTGTTTGTGATATCCCCATTTCTGGGCCCGTTCATGTGAGCCCGGTGCTTATTTGCCCACTCGAACGTAACATAATGCACCCAGCTCCTGCCAGTGTCTGTTTGGTGTCCAGGGTGAGCAGTCATGTATCCTTGGCCATTTAAGCTTGCTGTGTGTTTGGTGTCTTGTTGGTTCATGTCCGTTCTTACGTTTATTGTTTGTCAATTTTATGTCAGTTTGTCTCTGCTTTGTCCTGCTGAGTTTGTTTGCCATATCTGGGCTAGGGTGGCCCTTAGGTTCCTCTTGTAGATGTGTCTTGCTAGTGTAGAGATTGCAAGACACAAGGTGCCTTGTCGTGATCTTGCAGCTTAAGTTCATTGGCCCATGTACAAACCGATACTTTGAACTTTTATAGCTTTATCATCTGCTTATGTGTACTAGTATGCAAGGTGAGTGTTTTGGTCATTTGTCAGTTCTTATGTTATGTCTATTCGTCAGTCCAGTCCAGAGTATGCAGTTCTCTGTCCAGTTGGTGTTTCCATCAGCACATCCAGTCTGAATTCCATTTTAGGTCCCTGTGTTTGTGATATCCCCGTTTCTGGGCCCGTTCATGTGAGCCCGGTGCTTATTTGCCCACACAAATGTAACAGCTACTCCACTTGTATGGGTTGTGTCTGTTTAGTTCCACACTCAACCTGACAAGTTTGGTGCTGTTTTTGGAAGAAAGCAGCCATCTTTTTCTAATGCTGAACAACCCCTTTAAATTCTGAGAGTCTAGTCATCATCCAGACCTGAACTTGGCACCAGGCAATCATAGCCAGATACCAGGCCGACTCAGCTTGTCAGGGCTCGAACCTAGGAGCTCCTGTGCTCCAGCGGTGGCTATTCCTGTTGAGCTATCATCTGCTGAATCCTGTCTCTTCGTCCAGTTCCCTGCTTTAGCTCTGCCTTTTTCTTGATTGGACGCTCTATATAAGCCTAGCCTGGTGTCCCCTCATTGTGAGATTATTGTCCTATAATCCTGTAGTACAGCTCTACTACCTGCCTGCTCCTCTGTACTGAAATTGATATTCCTGTGTACTGACCTCTGGCTTTCCCTGGCGATGCTACCTGCCAGCACTGTTCATACTTTTTACTGAGGTTTTCTTAACCAGTGCCACATTTACTTTCAGATGCAACCTGCTCCTTTTAACAGTGATAGAGAAAAATGTATTTTTTGTCATCAATCTTCTGACAGATGAGGCACTTGCAGGGGCCTTGCCCTACGTGTAAAAGAACTATGACCTTCTCAATGACCTTAATACTTTTATTATGGCTATGAACCAAGTTTTTGATGACCCAAATTGCTGTGCGATAACCACAGTAGAGAGGAAATTGCATAACTTACGACAAGAGCGACGCTCTGTGGCTGAAAATACAGCAGAATTTTGTCGCTGGACGACTGATACCACATGGAACCTAGCAGCCCAGAGGAGTCAGTTTTGGCAAGGATTATCAGAGCTGGTGAACATTGAGCTTGCTAGAGTTGAGACCCCTGATAGTTTGGAGAACTTTATTCAATTATGCATCCAAATAGAAAAACTGAGGATATCTGGAAACAGCCCTGTCTCTTTCTTCAGTTAATTAGCATTGAACACCCAGCCAAACACTGAAACTATAACCGAAGCTATGAAGAATAATGTCATCCACAAACCTCTTTCTGTAGTGGAGAAGGAGAGGTGCCATATTGAAAACCAGTGACTCTATTGCAGGGGCTCAGAATATTATGCTATTAACTGTCTCAACAAGTTCCACAAGACTAATGTCTTTACAAGTGCTAAGACTGTAAGCAATTCTGACGTTTATAAACAGTCGAATTTTGTTATGCTGGCCATCCAATCTGTAATTCAAGATAAAGACAAGATACGTCCTCCATCCTTTCATTTTGTCATTCCTTAACAGGTCATAGTTGGTAGTCATAAAATACAATGTTCTGCTATTTTTGCTTCTGGAGCAGGGGGGAATTTTATGGACTTAGAATATACTCTTGATAACATTTCAAGTAAGACTATACCTCTGCCAATTAATATGGAAATTGTGGATGGATCCCTTTAATCTCCTGGGCCTGTAACTCACGAGACAATCAAATATGTATTAAACCTGATCAGCACGAAACTATCTTTCTTCTTCCACATTTACAGTTATTTTGGAAATCTCTTGGTTTTCTATCCATAATCCTTCTATCGACTCGGGTTCAAGGACTATTACCTTCACCTCTGAGTACTATAAGCAAAACTGTTTGATGACTCTGCCTGCCCTAAACATACCCAAGTCTCTGAGAGATGTCAGCAGACTTGTGATAAATTGCCACCTCAGTACCAGCAATTCAGTGATGTCTGCAGCAAGAAAAAAGTGGATCAACTACCCCCTCATTGGCCTTATGATTGTCCAATAGAATTGCTTCCTGGAACAACCTTTCCTGCTGGGCGAATTTACAACCTTTCCAAATCAGAATTAAAAGTACTCAGAGAATACTTGGATGAAAATTTAAAGAAAGGCTTCATTCAACCTACTTCAACTCCAGCTCAGACACCTTTGTTCTTTGTAGAGAAGAAGACTCAACCTTACGGCCATGTATTGATTACAGAGAATGAATAAACATTACCAATAAAAATCACTAACCTCTCCCCTTAATTACAGAATTGCTGCAAAGACTCTGTTCTACCAAGATTTTTACGAACCTAGATCTAAGATCTATAATCTTATATGGACCCACCCAGGGGATGAGTGGAAGACTGCCGTTAGAACCAGATATGGACATTTTGAAAACTTGGTTATGCCTTTTGGCCTTTGCCATGCCCCGGCCACTTTCCAGCATTGTATTATTGATGTTTTTCAAGATCTCTTGGATCAATTTGTGGTTGCTTATCTTAATGACCTGGGCTCAAGCTCAGGAGCTCCTGTGTTCCAGGCGGCAGCTATTCCTGTTGCGTTATCCAGTCCTCTGATAAGATCTTCTGCTTAATTCTGTCTGTTGCTCCTTGCCCTTGGTCCAGTTCTCTGTTTTGGCTCCTGATTGGACGCGCTATATAAGCCTGGTCTGGTGTCTCCCTCATTGAGAGATTATTGTGCTCTCTGCCCTCTACCTGCCTGCTCCTCTGTACAGAAACTGATATTCCTGTGTACCAACCTCTCTCTTCCCCTAACTATACTACCTGTCCATACTGGTCACAATAAGAGGCTCCAAGCCTGATCCAGAATCGTGACACAGCTAGAGGTTGCCCATAGCATAGTAAACCCACTCTATAAACCCATTGCTAGGGGTAGACAGAGAGCAACTTGTGACTTTGTTGCACATAGATCCATATACCTTAGAGTTGGCCGGTAAAGCATCCTACAGTTTTGTTTCAAATGCAAGTCTACAGATGCTGGAATAAAAGTGGCTTAAAATGATATACCCATCAGCCATGATATTAAAACCATTAAAAGTTACATGACAACTATCTACTGCGCAAGTCTTGATGCTAACTATCACGGGAACAAGAGGTTTCAGAGGTTTTGTGAGGCCCATGCTTTGAAGGGTTTTAGTTGTTTTTGTGACATGTAGGGGACCTACACAATATCAGGCAAGAGTTTTTAATATGTATATATAAACATACAGCATATATACTCTGAATGGCCACTTTATTAGAGACCCTGGCCCTTTTTCAACTTGAGTTTCCCTGTATGGAAATTAGAGCCATGACTCCGGAGAACAGCACAAAATCACATGACAAATTTTCGGTGAATAAGTTTCAGTATGAATACACATTAAATGGGAAAATCCTTTGATCTGAGAGACTTCCAACAAGGCCTGGTCATCGGCACTAGAATAGCCAGGACCAGGATTTCACTGCCACCCTTGTGGGGTTTTCTCATGTAACAGGGTGGAAAGTATACAGAGAATGGTGTGATTGAGAAGAAACATCCAGTGAAAAGGGATCCTGTAGTCAGAAACAACTCATCACCAAAAGGGGTCAGAGGAGGATGGCAGAAATCATTCTGATGAACAGGCGTTGCACACATGCACAGTCAAGAAATTGCAGCTCAATACAACACTCGTGCTCCAACTTTTCGTGCCTTTGCACAACTCGTTGTTCCTTAGCACACATGGGTTATAGCAGCAGACCACTAGTTCCAGCACCATTGTGTCTAAGAGAAGCAGAATGGTGAGACTCCAGTGGGCGAAAGAGAATAAAAATTGTATCACTGAGCAGTGGAGAGACCTGCTACAATTCCTCTATGTGGCTCAGCTGTTAGAACTGATATTTTGCAGTGCTGGGGTCCTAGGTTCAAACTTGGCCAAGAACAACATCAACATGGATGTTTGGGTTTATACAATTTATACAACCTTCATGCAGATGTTGTCCTTGTTTAGATTGGAACCTAGGACCCCACTGCTGCAAGACTACAATGCTAATTCATCACTGAGCTACCATGCTTCTTTTTCCTCCACCTCCTTCTTCTGAAGGAGGAGAAGAAGAAGAAGAAAGGGAGAAGGGTGGAAAGGAAGTGAAGGAGAAAAAGGATATGCAGAAGGATGATGAGGTGAAGGCAAAGATGGGGATGAAGAAGAAGTGTCACCTCTGTCTCCTGAGATCTGTTGTACTGCTCAGGTGTGGGGATTGTGCTGGCTGGGCATGTGTCTCTAGTTAGCCAATCACTTTGTGTCAGTACACAGAAAGCTGTCTTCCCAGGTGTGGGTGTGTTCAGCTTTCTCTGTTCTCATTTCTCTCTTTGTGTTGGATAAGCAGGTTCTGTGTGTGGTGGCTGTAAGAAAAGTTTGTGTCTTGTGGCTTTGTTTGGTTGTGTCACTGGACTCCTGGTTAGTGTATGGACTAGCAGTATTGCTGGGAGCAGTGACATGGCCCACTAGCATGCATATTTTAGCCAAAATGTTAACAAATACCTGACATTTATAGCATTAACATCTGCTACTAGTGTTTGCGTATTGGCTGCTGTATGGTGTGATTATGGCTCTGTGTGTCTTCCTATCCTGTCCAGTTGTTCCTGTCAGTGGTAGCATTTGTATATGTCCTAGCCTGGATACGTGGCTTCCTAGGGGCAGCAAGGACCCAGATCCAAAGACCGCTGGGCTGCCCCCCTATTGGGGCGATGTCCCCGCTCAGGAAGGTCCTTGGTCATCTTCCTTTGTAGATGATAGGGAGAGGTGTTATTCGGTGGTTGTTTCATCTGGTGTTCTCTATCCATGGTATTGTTTTAAAAGAAGGCCATTATGTTACGTCCGTGCAGGCAAGTGAGCAACGGGGCCACACGAACGTTACCATGGATAGAGAATAGAGATGAGCGAACGTACTCGGTAAGGGCGATTTCGCAATCGAGCACCGCGGTTTTCGAGTACTTCACTACTCGGGTGAAAAGTACTCGGGTGCGCTGTGGGTGAGCGGGGGGTTGCAGCGGGGAGTGGGGGGGAGAGGGAGAGAGAGGGAGAGAGAGGGCTCCCCCCTGTTCCCCGCTGCTACCACCCACTCCCCTCTGCAACCCCCCGCCCCACAGCGCACCCGAGTACTTTTCACCCAAGTAGTGAAGTACTCGAAAATCGCGGTGCTCGATTGCGAAATCGCCCTTACCGAGTACGTTCGCTCATCTCTAATAGAGAACACCAGGTGAAACAATCACTGATTAACACCTCTCTATCTTCTACAAAGGCAGATGACCAAGGACCTACCTGAGCGGGGACATTACCGCCTGCTGCCCCTAGGATCCCACACACCCAGGCTAGGATGCATACACATGCCACCACCAATAGGGACGACTGGACAGAATAAGAAGACACACAGAGCCATAATCACACCTTACAGCATCCAATACGTAAACACTAGTAGCAGATTTAAATGCTATAAATGTCAGGTATTTGTTGACATTTTGGCCAAAATATGAAAGCTAGCGGGCCATGTCACTGCTTCTGACAATAACCACTAGTCCCTACACTAACCAGGAGTCCAGCGATATAACCAAACAGAACCACAAGACACAAACCTTTCTTGCAGCCACCACACATAGAACCTGTCCACACCACGCACAGAGAGGGAATGAGAACAGAGAAAGCTGAACACACCCACCTGGGAAGACGGCTTTTATGTGTACTGACCCAGAGTGATTGGCTGACTGGAAACACACACACGCCCAGCCAGCACCATCTCCCACACCTGAGCAGGACAGCTCAAGAGAAACTGTAGTACAACAGATCTCAGGAGACAGGTATGACACTTCTTCTTCATCCCCTTCTTTGCCATATATGTATATATTTAATGCAACATAAAACTTTTTCTGCAATTGGTTAGAATTCAGAGAAATGAAAAAAAAAAAATAAGCCTCACTATAAAATATTCCATCACATTTTACATATAAATTGTCACATTTAAAAATGTAGCAATTACCAATTTGGGGGAGAAAATGATAAGCTCGCACAACTTTTGTCTAAATAACTGGAGCAGAAAGTGATTTGTACATTGTAACTTTTTTTTCTCTCTCGTTAACGAAATTTTTTTTAAAGCACATTTGTAAATTAGGTCAAAGGCAATGTTTGATCATCTGTAATTTAAAAAGCATTCATTATGACATTTTTTCTTAAGAAGTAACCAAGCTGGATGTATTAAACTAATATTCAACAACAAAGACATCAATGAAATAATGTCTTTTTTTAATCTTGCTGTAATTTCTTGCTATGTTTTTTTAAAGGAACATGCACATCTTTAAAGTTAGCGTTTCTAGTAACATGGGATGAATGTATGGGCTTTTGTAGTGTGCTTTAAATCCTATGTATCATCTTTGTACCAGGCAGCTTGGCTTCTCAAGCAATTGTGCAGTAGCTGTGAGCCGGATCCATCTGCCACTGAGATTTTACCGTATCCTTGCTAGATATTGGCGGTCACATGATTAACCCCTTAGTGACAAGGCCTACTTTGGGCTTAAGGATTTTTCAGAAATTATAAGTCCCATAACTTTTTTATTTTTCTATGGATGTAGCTCTGTGAAGGTTCGTTTTTTGCATGACGAGCTGTAATTTCTACCCTTTAATGACGTGGCCCTTTTTTTTTTCTTTTTTCATTTTTTCCTCCCCCTTTTAAAAAAATCGTAATCTATCCATCGCCGTCGCTGTATGAGGGCTTGTTTTTTGTGGGACAAGTTGTATTTTTCAATGGTACTATATAACATACCATATAATGTATTGAAAAACTTCAAAAAAAATTCTAAGTGCAGTAAAAGGAAAAAAAAAACCCAAATGCTTGCCATCTTTTGATGCATCTTGTTTCTACGGCGCACAAACTACAACAAAAATGACATGATAACTTTATTCTATGGGTCAGTACGATTACTACAATACCAAAGTAATATAGTTTTTTTTTTGTTGTACTACTTTTATTTTTTTTCAAAGACATTTATTTATTTTTTAGTTATTTTCTGCTGCATCTTCTGCGCGCAATAACATTTTTATTTTTCTGTCGACATAGTTGCGCAAGGGCTCATTTTTTGCGGGATGTCTTGTAGTTTACGCTGATACCATTTTAGAATACATACGACTTTTTGATTGCTTTTTATTGCATTTGTTTATTGGGGACAGGGTGATCAAAAAAGGGCATTCCTGGTATTCTTTAGTTTTTCTTCTTACGACGTACACCATGCACGGTAAGTAATGCATTACTTTGTTAAATCAGGCTTTTACAGACGCAGCAATAGCAAATATGTATTTTTTGTTTTATAATTTATATTCTTTTATTGTAAATGTGGCAAAAGGTTTTTAGTTTTTTACTTTTATTACTTTTTTTTCCACAATTATTAGAACTTTATTGTTTTTATTTTTACTCCACAAAAGGGACAACTAGCAATGCTTTGATCGCTCCTGCACTAAGATGTAATGCCTTAGCATTACATCATACTGCGATCGGGCAGGCATTCTATCAAGCCACTCCCATGGGCATGGCTTAATAGGCATTCCGCCATGACAGCCCTGGGGCCTTTCAGAAGGCCTCCGACTGCCATGAGACTCGCACAGTTCCTTGTGATCTCCTGTCAGAACTTACAGTGGCATTTAAATGGTCAACAGCTTTGATCAGCTGCGCGGCTTAGTGGAGCTGTTGCCGCCAGGTGTCGTCTGTAATAAACAGCCGGCACCCACACTGTATGAAGGGAGGTCGCCCAGCAGAATGTAACTGTATGTCCTATAGCG
The DNA here is from genome assembly GCF_035609145.1 of Eleutherodactylus coqui. Lineage (NCBI taxonomy): Eukaryota > Metazoa > Chordata > Amphibia > Anura > Eleutherodactylidae > Eleutherodactylus > Eleutherodactylus coqui. The sequence continues at coordinate 98,447,350 of NC_089845.1, read as the reverse complement.
GGAAGGGGTATATTAGTACCATTTTGGGGTATACACAGTTTTTTGTTTTTTTTTAATAACTTTATTGTGTTTTTGGGGAAATGAAATGAACAAAATAAGCATTTTGGCTCTGCTTTTTTTTAAACGTTTTTTTGTTGTGCAGGTTAAATAGCGTGTTCAATTTATTATACAGGTAGTTATGTATGCGTTGATGCCAGACATGTGCTTTTTTTTAAGAGCAGGAAAAGTGAAAAAAAAAAAGTTATTTTTTTACTATTTTTCTTTTTTTTTTACAAACTTTTTATGTCCCTGTACGGGTCTTGAACCTGCGATTGTTTGATCGCTATGATAATACAATGCAGTACTTCTATACTGCCATGCATTATCTCCATTGCTAGTTATCATATGCCGTGACAGACCCAGATGCCAGGAAAAGGTGTCTGGTTGTCATGGCAACATGAGGTAACATTGCGGAGGAGTGATGGCATCCCTCTGTGAACCCTTTACATGCCATGGCCAACATTGAGTGATTATTGCTGGGACCAGTGTCAACTACTTCTGTGCCAGTCAGTTGCCCTATGTAAAAGGGCCTAGAGGCCTATGTACATAAATATATTACAGCTTGTAAGAACCTTGGACCGATATCTCACTGCAAACCTGCGATCTGTCCTGTAAGTGTGATGCATTTTGCTAGAAAATCTCTGTACATGCGATATTCAAGCAGGTGGAAATCGCATGTTGTTCCAAATAGAAAAATGACATTGCACTCGCATGCAAGCGTGAAACTTTCTGGCTCCTATAGGTAATAATGGGCAATTCTGGAACGGAAACTCCCAAAACTTGGAGATGCTATAAACTTTCTATCTTGTCTGAAAGAAGAATTACTCATGGAAATTAACAGACTGAAAAAAATTGTGTAATGCGAGTTCCATCTATATCGCTATCGGCTGGAACACGCCCCTGGAAATACCGCCCGAGTTGTATGGGGCTGTAATACGCTGCCCACAGATTTCTATGGGGCCTGACTATACCTCCATATTAATCTGCTGTGTACATGAGTAAGTTTAGGTGACGGCATCCGGATTGGATTTTTCTGCATGAATTCCACCTTAAAAACCGCTGCGGAAATCAACGACTTAGGCCGGCTGTACACGACTGCGTCGGATTCCGCATGCAGGAGCCTGTAGCAGAATCTGACCCTGCGCCCAGCAGGCATCTGCATTCATCTGTCTTTTCTTCTTTTCTATACTGCGGATGGTTCGCACAGCGAGCCGTAAGACATAAACAGTTCAGTTTTTTTTTTTTAAACAACAGCTTTTCCCACGTTATTGCTGGGCGAATGTCAATTGCGGAAGGGCCACGGCTCGGACAGCTTCTATTGACTTAAATGAAAGCCGTCTGCGTGGAATCCATGCAAAAATAGAGCATGCTGTAATTTTTTCTCCGTGAGTGGAAAACCGCTATTATTTTCCACTCATGTGCAGGACAAAGTGTTTTTAAATAGTATGCTATGGGTATTAGCTGCGGAATCTGGAGGCGGACGCCCCCTCTGGATTTTGCAATGTAAATATGCCTGTGTGCAGCCGGCCTCAAGGCTCCTTCAGACCTGTTTAAGCGCATCACATTTGGGCCATAGACGAGGCACTTTTGCGTGTGTATCAGCACATTTTACTGTACTTTTGTGCGCTCGCAGTGCCTGTTCACATGGGTGCGGAACACAACCCTACCCTAATTTAAAAGTTTATTTAGCCTAATGAGGTCCAGATCTCTTGTTTTCCCCTCAAATTTGCGCTGTTTTTGCACATTCCCTGCATGTGCATTTGCGCACCCTCTATTGACTTAAATGGGGCCCTTTGGTGCGCACAAGATAGAGCATGCTCTATTGTTTTACATACGCAGAATCAATGGGTTCTGTTCCCTGCATATTGCACATGCACGTTTTGCATGTGCAAATGCATGCTCAGATACATACATGTGAAAAAGCCCCAAGGGCGGCAGCACAGGGCGTATGTGTTTTTGCGCTCACCTCAGCACAACATATTCGCGCTATAAACTAAGCCTTTTTGCGTGTGCATCGACGCATTTTACTGTACTTTTTGCGCACGCAGGGCATATTCATTTGCGCACAGCAGATTAATACAGCCTGATTTAAATGGCAATTTAGCCCAATGAGTTATAGATATTTGTTTTTCTCATGAAATTGTGCAGCATATTGCGCATTTGTGCACCTCCTATAGACTTCTATGGTGACCTTTGGTGCGCAAATGTGCACAAAATAGAGCAATCCTATTTATTTGCACGTGAAAAATGTGTCCGGACCTACTGATGGAATGGGTTCTATTCTCTGTGTACTGCGCATGCGAATACAGCCGTGTGAAGCCGCAATAAGCTTTGCATTTCCGCCACAAATTTTCTTCTCTCTCTATCCTGAATGAGTCGAATTCCCAGTGCAGATTCCACGTAGGATTGTACAAGTATCACATTGGACCCCATTTGGCCTTCAGAACCCACATAATTCATCATGGTGTAGACTCCGCTAGAAGACAGAAAGCTTCTTCTAGTTACCGCAGATTAGATGGAGGGACTCGCCTCTTCTGATCAGCTGACAGGTAGGGGTCATCACTTCTTGCACCAAATCCTGACCCTCCTATCAGCACGGTGCAGCAGCAATGTGGATCCATCTGACCAGGCCATGTTTTTCCACTGGTCAGTGATACAATTTTTATGTGCTCTTTTGTCCAGTGCTGTTACAGCCCATCCATGCTAAGGAACGACGAGTTGTGCATAAGGACATGGTAACTGGAGCACCGGCATTGTGTTTGGCTGCTCTTGACTTTGCAGTGCTTGCTCATCAGAACGATTCTTCACATCCTCCTCTGACCCCTTTCAATGATCAGTTGGCAGCGAAATCCGGCTAGTCCAGCACCGATGACCAGACCTTGTTGGAAGTCGCTCAGTTTGCTGGATTTTCCCATTTAATGTGGATTCACACTGAAACTGATCCATGCAAAACCTGCCTCTTGATTTTCGGCTGCACTCCGGGGTCACGGGGATAATTTTTATACATTGAAGCTGCAAATTGTGAAAGGACCTGGGTCTCTAATAAAGTTCCAGGGTCTCTAATAATGTACTCATTCAGTGTACATACAAGACATTGCTAAATTTTTTCAAAAAGATAGATAATGAGTAAGGGCTGCTTCAGACAGGCATGTTTGCACAAGTTTTGCGCACACAAAACCTGCATGCACAAAACTCAGAGAATAGAACCCTTTGATTTCCATGGGTTCATTTTCATAAGCGCATTTATGCTTGAGCAAAAAACTAGGTCCTGCTCCATTTTCCTGCGTTTTGCTCAGTGAAACTGCCGTAGAAGTCTATGGTAGGGGCAAAATTACGAAAGAGGAAGGATGTGCCACTGCGCAAGATGCAGGAAAACAAGACAGCTGGACCTTATTAGGTTTTAATAACCAATCAATTTCACGTAAACATAGTGTTACGTTTGTGAACTGGCCCTGCGCGCGCAAAAAGTACAGTAATAAGCGCTGACACGCAAGCAACACCCTGATTACCTGGCTCTTCAAACATTGTTCATGCGCAAATATGCTGCGCCGTGGAGTGTATTGGCGCTAACGCTCATCTGAAGGAGCCCTAATGGTGCGATTAGACAGAACGATTATAGTGTACAGAATTGTTGAAACGAATGAAAGTTAAAATGTGAGCCAGCGACTAAACGAATCGCGAGGTTTTCGTTCGTCAGTCAGTTTCAGCTGGCATAAAAATCAGTGTGGCTGGTTCACTAGTCAGGCAGTTTAACCCTTTAGGGCTTAAACAGATGGGTGTGATTTCGTCTAGTTTGAAATGCGGAGTTCAAAGGGCAAGAAGATGCCCAGTATACTGCGCAATTCCGTGAAACAAAAACACATCTGGTACAGATTTGGCTAAATAGCTATTTTTGGGGTGTTTTCGTCTGCCACGCAGAAATGAGCTTGTCCTGTGTGCTCATAAAGTATAGCAAAATACACCGATACACACGCAAAAACGCATTGAAATCAATAGTTTTGTTTTGTCCTGTTATGCGGCTGTGGTTTTCACGGCCGCATAATGGAACTAAATCACCCCCATCTGCTTAAGCCCTTACGTGAATTTTCACAGGGATTTACTTGCAAAATTTGCCCTATCAATGGGCAAAATGAGCACGCGGAATTTCAATGTAGAAAATCATGTTTCCATGCATTTCTGCATCAAGAAATGAAATCCCACCCTGTCTGCACAAAATTGTGCACTGAACTGCGCGATTTCGCAGTGTTGATGGATAACACCAGGGACTAATTAGGCTGCTCACCTGTGAACAGACTTGGCAGCACAAAAAGTTATGAAAGCACATGATCGCTCTCCTTTCACAGCGCAATCACGTCGCACTCTCGCGAGCGTACATACATCTATGCTCGTTGCAGGAGCCCTTAAGCTATTTTCAATTCCACATCAAGATCTGATTGGTAGACATTCGGATTTTGGTATGGAGTTCTCTACAGGATGGCAAATCCCTCTGCGTCCTACAGAACAATTCCACCCGTGTGAAGGCTACCTAACCTTTGCCCTTTTCTGGACCATGTCCCTAATTTTTCAAGAAGACTGACTGAGATGACTCAACAGGGATATCTGCATTATTTATGTATGCTGCTTATTTCTGATCATTGTTCTGTAAACCATTTCAGCTCATATTCAATAAGAAATGTTAAAAGTTACATTTTATTCTGTATTATTCCAGTGATTTGCAATTTGATAAGTCAGAAATTCTATTTCTTGGCGAAGATGACCCTAACTGTATACTAAATTGCCCCCTTTCTTGGATGTTTTTAGACAAGCATTTCTTAACTCCATATTTTGTCTGTTTTTTGTGGACCATAATACAGAGCTATTGTAACTCTACTTACATGACCTTATTTTTCACGGCCATTTTTTTATAACGCAGCATGACATTTTTCCGATTTTGCCTCTGTTTCGCTATTATTTTCTATTGGGCAAATATGGATCAGTATTTTCTCGGTAGAAAATAAAACCAATGACAGGGAATACGGATGCAAATATTTATGACATGCGCTGGAATGTCATCTATAACACATCTGTATCACAGGCATGTTAAAATACGCTTAACTAAAACTGGCCTAAATCCAATCCTGCAGTGGTTTTGGTGCACACCAAGAAATGGAGAAGAGAAGTGGAATGTATAGACAGTGATAGTCAACTTTATTAGTGGCCAGCTAGTGACGCATTTCGAGGGCAAGCCTGTTTTTCCAAACAGCTGGAATAAACTCCAACATGGGTGGGTACTATGAACATATCCCAGTGTGATATTGGTGGACAGCACGATGGGATATAGCATGGCCATCAGATAGCTATATGCCCTCGAAACACACGACTAGCTGGCCACTGATTAAGCTGTCTAGAATTTGTTGATGTGTGCCAAAACACAATTTTTTGTATTTCCACTCCTGCATGGCACTTCTTAAGCCGGCTGACTCTTAGTATCATTGGGTCGGCAGCAACCGGCAGTAAGATTGCACTTCCTATTTCTTCCACCTGGCTATTCCACGCAGATCTTTGCCCGCTGCAGTTTTTCCTGTTAATCCAATTCTGGTTCTAGTCCTTAGAATATAATTGAGTATAGTGGCAGCATGAGCAGAAAATCGATATCTTGATAAAAAAAAAAGATGCAAAAAGCTTTATTAATTCATGGTAAAAATAAAAAGTAAGCAAGCTACGTTTCGGCCATATTAGGCCTTTTTCAAGTTCTAGTCTTAAGGCTGAGTTCACGCTAGTGATTTTTCGGCAGATCCTGTATACAAAAAAGGAAAGGAAAAATAGGTGAAAACAGATTGCTTTCCGTTTTTTCCAACTCCCATTGACTACAATGTAAAAAAAAACGGATCAATTTTTCTCTGTTTTTTCTTTTTTAACTGGAAATGAAAGTGCAGCAGGCTGAGCTTTTATTCCAGTGTAAAAAAAGGGAATGGAGACGGAAAACCGAGAAATGGGTTGAAACTGACAGTCTTCAATTTCAATGCATTTCTAAGTGCGTGAAAACGAAAACATTTTCTTACCATTTTGCTGCTCCCGCGACGGAACATCTAGACAGTAAGCAAAAATGTGAGTGTGAAATGACCATTAGGCCAGCTACAGATGAGTGTATGACGCACATGTTCCAGATGACATTACATCTGTATATCATCAGTATTTGCCTCCATATATTTTACTTTCTACTGGGCAAATACTGATCCGTATTTGCCCAATAGAAAAGAAATACGGAGGCAAATGCACAAAAAATAGGTCATTCTACATCTTTAAGATACATCCGAGAAAAATACCGCCATCCAAATAGTCCTATTGATTTACATTAGCTCCAAATACGGAGGTGAAATACACTTGTCTGAAACCGGCCTATTAAAAAAAATGCATGCAAAAACTGACCAAAAATGGAATGTCCGCTATACCAAAAATAACAAAAACCACAATAATATTCATAATAACTTTGGGCACTCTGTCTTGACCGTTGTCCGGCTTAGCACTTGGTACAAGTATAAGCCGAGTTAAACATTTAACACACCATAATAAAATAATTACAATTATAATGAATAAAGAATATAGGATTTCCTAAGCAGGGGTAGAAGGAAATAGACTGCCTGGTCAATAGATCCAAATATGCTCTTCATTAAACTAAATTGTAGTATTGAAAAAAAAAATGCAATAGTGGAATGACTTCTGTTTATAAAAAAAATTAAAAAAAGAAAGGGAGAGGAAAAGGGAAATTGAGCTTTAAAAAAATCTATAAATTTAAGCAAAACAATAAAAATATAAAAAAGTATAAAAATGTCTACAATTTGAAAAAAAAACATAAAACTAAAACACATTTAAACAAAACAATTAAAAATGTAAAAAATTAAAAAATATTTACAAAATATAAAAAATATAAAAATGTCTAGCATTTAAAAATTGCCTAAACTACATACTTTCCAAGAACATAAATCTGAAGGATTAAACACCTTGTATTATTTTATTTCAGTGTCCCATAAAATGATAAAAAAACTGATAAAAATCAAGATGTTAAAGTGTCATTTTCAGACTCCAATAAAAATAATCTACCAGGATATTCCACAAAAAGAAACAAAATAGACTAATAAAAAAGGATTGCTGAACTTTGTCCAGCCATTAGGGGGCTTCTTAGTGACGAAGGGGTTAAGAAGAGTCCCTAATCACACTGCATGGTAGGATAGTCCTAGATTGCTCCTTGTGAAGGTAGTGATTGTATTTGACCACAGGTGGTGAGCTACGTAGGAGAAAAAGCTCCTGGTTGTCATATGTTTGTTTCCTAAGCGATAAGGGCGAGATGTTATGTTTCTAGACACTAATATAGAATGTCACCTGAGATATTAATCTGCTTTCTAACGGCAGCCAAAAATAAGAAAAGTGTTGAGGAGGCCAAAAGAAGACAAAATAAGAGGAGAAAAAAAACCTAGACAGGGACATGTAGCAATGCAGAAACGGACAATCCTTGCTTTATTATCCTGCCGCAATTATATTGTGGACACCCACTCCTTGCCTGCGCGGCAGATAGGCCTATAATTGTATGTTATTTTTTAATTACAAGGGGGTAAAAAAAATGTGATGATGGGCTGGAAGGTGCCATTGCATTGTTATTTTTTCTCTCCCTTCGTTTGCTGATTATGTGAGCTGGGCTCCTTTGCTAGCCGATGATAAGCAGAATTTCCATGTTCTCTGCATAATTAATCCATCTCTGCCTCTCTTCATGCCAACTCGCCCGTTATCGCCGGCACATGCCTGAATTGCAAAAGAATCCACTCTTCAATTGGAACTTATTGATATTCTAAAAAAAAAAAAAAAGTGAGAGAGAGAGAGGAGAGAGAGAGTATATAGGGAAGAACTGGAATTTCTTAAGTTTAAGCTTGTAGATTTGTAAATGGATTAATTTCCGTGCAGCAATCACAGCCATCGAAAGGAAGGAGGCAGCCTGAGCACATTGAAAGCAGCGGGTCCAGGACACTGTAATACATTGGCATAGCTCTCCTCTTTTAAAGTCGGAAAATTACCATTCATTTACATCACATGAAATACGGGTGTTTTTTATGCTGGAAAATATTCACGAGACGTTCTATAAATGTCTGCTAATGCTTGATAACATTTCCAACTTTCAACGTCTTCTGAGACTTTGATATGGACATGATAGGAATGCCTGCCTGCGAGGAATATTAGACACATCGCTAATCTCTTTTCATCAAAAATTAGATTGTATCGGTATATATATATATTTTTTTTTTTTTCACTGGCCCAAAGTAGTATTTAGGGCTCATAGACACTCAGGGGGATAAAACACATTTTTCCATCCCTCCCCCTCCACCCCCTTACCTGATTGTCTGTCACATTCTGGAGCTCTCTTCTGTGTATTCCAGCCACTTTCATGCAGTGTAGTCTCCTGTCTGATGCTTATCAGCCACCATCTTGAGAGTGAGATTTTTTACTTTCAGTTTCACATCAGTGCAATGATACATCAGCACAGCATTAGCTGAGGCTATACCATTTATGCCTGGTTGGAGGACAGTTTAATTATATCAGTAGCTTCTATAGTGACCTAAATAAGCTACAGTTTATAAGTGTCAGTCAGGTGGATGAGCTATGGTCTCCTCTATTATAACTGTGTGACAGGAGCTGTGTGGCCCTTTAAAGGGTTTGTCTGGTTACTGGATGACATTGCTGCAATAGCTACAACTGTCAATCATTCAAACTAAGTGTAATGATAATCTCACAGAGCTGGTGATAAAAATGGAGACAGATTTTTCAAAATGAAAAGTCAATAAAGCTCATTGCTCTATGGGGGACTTCTGAAAAGAGGAAGTAAATCCAAGTCTATCACCTTCCCTTCCACCCACAGAAACCCCTTCTGAACAGCCTTCAAAATGGGCATCAGCTGAGTGAATCGTGTGGGCCACACTGGAGGCGGTTTAGAAGCCTTTTCTGTGATTGGAAGGGAGGGTGATATCCTTGGATTTACTTCCTGTTCAGACATCCCATGTACAGTGCTGAGCTTTATTGACTTTGCATGGGTCTATTGTGGGTAATGGTTTGTTGCTTATGTGTGGTTAAAAACTTTTGTTTGCTACTGATATGAAGCCAACATCTTAGCACCAAGTTAGCCACATGGATAAATCAGGCACTTTGGAAGGTTTTTTGACCAGGTTTCAGCTCATATTTCCTTTTGTATTATAATCTTTTGTGAATATGTCGAGAAAAGTAGGTCCTGAAGAGCTGAAACTTGGTCCAAGACCCTTCAATGCACCCGATTTACCTATGTGGCAAATTTGGTGCAGGTCCAGGTGTATGCCCATATTCTAATTTTTTTGTGTGATTATATTGCAAACGGTAGTTTCTAGAGAAAACTCAGGTCACCAGAGGCTTGCCTCACACGCATGCGCTGAGGGATAGAGTTGCTGCTATAGGGAAAGCGATAGTGTAGGGTAGAGGTTGCGGTTAGGCAGGGATCCTTGCTCAAGAACCCAACAGTCCTTTCTAGGACTACAACTCCTCTCATTGTGTGCATCAGTAGTTTGGCTGGCTGGGAGCAATAGTATGCACAAAGTATTCTCAAGCATCCCGGCTGTATACTGCATACTGTTACCGGTTTTATGCAGTATACTGCTAGTGGTGTACAGAGAGTAGATAGGAAGTAACAAAACTAATATCATTTTTCATTTTTTTGCCTGCTGAAAGCGTACGGTATATACCTGTATGTGGGTGCTGTAAATCTACACTAACAGTATACACTGTTTATTGTGTATATCTAGGGGTTCAAAGAGTACACTATATACCTGTGTGGGTCTTGTCAATCTATGCTTTCTACCAACTGTATACACTGAAAATTGTGTATATTTTGGGGTTCAAGGTGTACACTATATACCCGTGTGTGGGTCCTGTCAATCCAGGCTATCTAACAACATTATACACTGTTTATTGTGTATATCTAGGGGTTCAAAGCGTACACTATTTAAATTTTTTCTTTTGGGGTTCAAGGCATACACTATATACCCGTGTGTGGGTCCTATCAATCCACGCTATCTAACAATAGTATACACTGTTTATTGTGTATATTTTGAGTTAGAAGCGTACGCAAAATACCTCGCAGTTTGCTTAGCATTTTGACCAAGTGCATTCTAAAACATGATGAATACTAGGGGTAAGAGTCGAGGTCGAGGATATGGACGTGGGCATCTGAATGAGGGTGTGGGCAGAGGCCGAGGTCCTGGGCGAGGTGAAACACTGCCTGCTGCTGAGGGATTAGTAGAGCGCCGCATATCGACGCTCCCTAGCTTCATCTTACATTTGGCAGGTCTGCGTGGTAGACCATTATTAAATGCACAACAGTGCGATCAGGTGATGACGTGGATAGCGGATAACGCATCCAGTAATTTATCCAACATCCAGTCTTCCACGCAGTCCACTCATGCAAGCCAAGGGACTGCACCTCTGAATCCTCAGGCTGCTCCCCCTTCCTCCCAGCCTGGTCACTCCAGGAAAAGGAGAGATTCAGAACCGGCATACCCCAGGAACTGTTCTTGGGTCCCTGCCCAGAGTCGGAAAAAACAGTTCATCAGCCACCTTAAGAGTTTGTTGTGACCGATGCCCAAAATTTGGACCTTTCACTGTCTCAGGGTGATGAGGGTGTGGACTTCCAAGTAGTGTCTCACGAGGTATTTGTGGATGATGATGATGAGACACAGTTGTCTGTCAGTGAGGTTGTTGTTAGGGTAGTCTGAGGGAGGAGCAGACTTAGGATTCAGAGGAAGAGCTGGTGGATGATGAGGTGACTGACCCCACCTGAGTTGCTAAGCCTACTGAAGACAGCGCTTCAGAGAGGAAGGCAAGTGCAGCACCAGAACAGGTTGGAAGAGGCAGTGGGGTGGCCAAAGGAAGATGTAGGGCCACAGCAAAAAATCCCCCAACTGTTCCCCACAGCACCTCCACGCGGCAAGCCTCTGTGCAGAGGGCTAGGTGTTCGAAGGTCTGGAGGTTTTTTATTGAGAGCGCGGATGACTAACGAACAGTGGTGTGCAACCTGTGCCACACCAAGGTCAGCAGGAGAGCCACCACTACCAGCCTGACCACCACCAGCATGCGCAGGCATATGATGGCTAAGCACCCAAAGAGGTGGAACGAAGGGCATTCACCGCCTGCAGGTCACACCACTGCCTCTTCCCCTGTGTCACCTGCTGGCACTGAGATGCAATCCCTCTCCCAGGATGCAGGCATGAGCGTCTCCCGCCCTGCACACACACCTTCACCTCCACGGTCCTCCACTGCCTCCACCAATGTGTCCTAGCGCAGCACTTAGCTATCGATAACACAAGCATTGGAACACAAGCAGAAATATGCAGCCACCCACCTGCATGCACAATGCCCGCTAAACGTGCATATTTTCAAACTACTGAGCCTGGAGATGCTGTCATAGAGGCTGGTAGAAATGGAGGCTTTCTGCAACCTCATGGCAGCGGCAATCCCTCGGTACTTGGTCCCCAGTCACCACTATTTTTCCCACTGCGCCGTCCCCGCCCTACACCAGCACGTATCACGTAATCTAAACTGTGCCCTCATCAACGCAGTTACTGGGAAGACTCACTTAACCATTGACACATGGACAAGTGCTGGCTGGCCGGGACACTACATCTCCCTGATGGCACATTGGGTTAACCTGGTGGAGGCTGGGACCAAGTCTGACCCTGGGTGCGCTTACGTGCTACCCACACCAAGGATTGTGGGTCCTACCTTGGTCATGGTTTCTCCGGCTTATTATGCCACCTCCTCCAAACCCCCCTCCTCCTCCTCCACCTCTCAATTACCATGTGTGAGCACGTCGCCTTCAGTCAGTAGCTCAGGACACTGCAGCACTGCCGTGGGGAAGCGTCAGCAGGCCGTGCGGAAACTTCTGAGCTTGGGAGACAAGAGGCACACCGCCCAAGAGCTGTTACATGGTTTGACGGAACAGACAGATCTGTGGCTTTCGCCGCTGAACCTCCAACCAGGCATTGTCGTGTGTGACAATGGGTGTAACCTGGTGGCGGCTCTGCAGCTTGGCAGACTAACACACGTGCCATGCCTGGCCTACGTGTTCAATCTGGTAGTTCAGCGCTTTCTTAAAAACTACCCCAATTTGTCTGAGCTGCTCAGCAAGTTGCGTCGCGTGTGCGCACATTTCCGAAAGTCCACCACAGATGCTGCCAACCTCAGGACACTGCAACATCACTTCCAGTTGCCAGTGCACCGACTGTTGTGCGCTGTGCCCATGTTGTTGAATTGTGGAGATGTGTAGAAGTACTGGCATCTGAGTCCCCTTTATGCCCACGTTTGTGGCTCATGAAATTTTGTGATGGAGGTGGCATGGGATTGGAATTATTGGAACCCAACAGTCCGTTTTAGGACTACAACTTCTCTCATTGTGTGCATCAGCAGTTTGGCTGCCTGGGACTAGTAGTGCGCACAAAGCATTCACAAGAATCCCGACTGTATACTGAATACTGTTACCACTTCTATACAGTATACTACTACTGGTGTACACAGACTATGTAGGAACTAACAAAACTCTCATTTTTCATTCTTTAGTTTTTTGCTGAAAGCATCTGCATAATAGGTCCAAGTGTGTGTACCATTGAGAGAAGTAGCTTGGTCTATCCTTCTCTGATCTTCCTCCTGATTTAATGAGACTTTCACCTGTGATGGCTACTTTTGCGATACCTCCTGCTTCAAACCAATCTTTGGTTTTAGAATGCGTTTCTGAATTGTGGAGATGGGTAGAGGTACTGGCATCTGAGTCCCCTTTTGGGCCACCAGACAATATTGTCACGAAAGTGGCATGGAATTGGACTTCTGATCATACGTTAATTTATCAGCAATTCTCATCAGCAACATTACAACCTAGGTTGTAAAGGATAATTCCATAATTCTTTTGCATAGCCCCAAATCAAAATCTTTGTGTCATGTTTAATTTAGCTTGTCAGTAAAACCAGAGATGATTAAATCTAGAGCTAAACACAGGGTCAGACTGAGGAATAGATTGACGGAATTGTATGGTCTCATGTAGGAGACTAGAATGGACTTCATTCAGAAAATGTGATAATGGTGAGCTGGTATTGCCTGAACTGCCTAGCCAAGACTGGCCACTCCTCTGCAAAGAGAACACCAATGCTGTCTATGTGTCCCCAGCTAAAATACTGAGGAAGGGGCGCAACAGCCCCGAAACGCGTCTATTATTATATGCTGGATTAACTTTTAATAAAAACAGAGGAGCCAAGATGATCAAGTGGCAAGGAACTCCAAATCACAAACAATAGAAGTACTAGGTATGAACTATCAGGAAAACTTAACTTCTATTGACTGAACTGCTGAACAGAGAACCAAAGAAAGCAGGTCCACTAAACTCATAAACTTTTGAACGTAGATACACAAAAGGCTGTCCAGAACACAAGCAGTATAACCGGCGCCCTTTACACAATGCATACCCCCATTGTGAAACTGATAGGCTAACTGGGCTGAAAGATAGCCAAGCCAGACGAGAATATTATTCTAGTAATATAGTAGATGTTACTCCCTTGGTGTCCAGTGCCAAATGACAGTGGGCATCCAATGCCCCACATATCACATGCTCCAGGAATAATGTTGTGACATCGGCCCAGATGAGACTAGCAAGTCACGGTGCTGGCAGCGGTGTGACACTTTTAACAGCCCCCTCCTACAATATTCTATGTATATTACTGGTGTCTTCTCAAGTGCAAGAGTGACCATTGGATCCTTTGGACAATAGACATTGCAACTTCTATACCCATTCTAGTTACATCTCTTCATTGGTAGTATCTGGGCCCTATACAAAGACATAATCAAGACCCCTTGTGTTCTTTACCTCTCATTCTCAATCTTGGATTGTATTTTTTAACTTAAAGTGAAGAGGCAGTTATATCACCTGTTGTTGGTCTTCTTTGCTGATGTTCCTCTGATTGTCTGGTTCTTGGTCTTGTTTTCAGCCATCCAAGATAGCCAATGAAATCCTTAGATAATTTTCTAAGCCCCACAGTGCGTTGGTAGTGTTAGACTACCAATACGCTATACCCTTGATTGGTCAGAGCTGCTCACGTGATCAGTACTGGCCAATCGGAGACCAGTGCACATTAGGTAACTAGATAGCTTGAAAAGTGCAGCTACTATCTTGGAAGGCTGAACATAGGATCTTGAGCCAGTGGCTTAGAGTTTTGGCAAAGAAGAACAACTGTAGGTAATATACCCCCCTTTGGTACTAGTAAAGAAATTTGTCCCAAAATCGGAGGGACACTGGGAGGAATTTCTTGATGCTTTTCCAGCATACAAATTCTGCTATCCGTTTTCCCCAACACAGTGGCCACTGAATCTCCAGTTCTTATACCGCATAACTGTTGGACATTTGCAGAATGTGAAAACAGAAGGCTAATTGTGGCATGTATAGTCTGATATAGATAAAATAAGTGGGCCCCAACCTTGCACACTCTAGGGGTTGTCTCCAGAAGACAAGTCTATTTCATATGCCTAAGGGCTTATTCACACGAGTGTATATTGGCCGTTGTTTTCATTGATGGTCGAAATAGGCTACCATCTGATGCATTGGATTCCAATGCATCAAATCACACAGGTGTATTCCCGAGATGTAAAAGCTCCCGGACGGCAAATATAGAGCCGGGCGCTTTTACGGCGGGCAGAAAAGATAGTTCTGGAACTATATTCTTGACTGGAATATGTCAGCCGCTGCATAGACTCCCTTAGGAGCTTATGACAGTGGCGGGAGAAGGGAGGTGTGAGGGAGTTTAGCAGTGTGACTGCTAAACTTCCTCACCCTTCTCCCCTCTGGCTGTTTGCAATGGGAGGGGGCAGAGCTAAACTCCACCCCGTCCCCTCCCATTGCTGGCTGCGGACAAGGGGCGGGAGCTTAGCTCCGCCCCCTTCCATTGCAAAAAAGCGGAGGCCAGGAGAGAGGCAGAGAGCCAGCAAGGGGGAGGGAAGCCATTGCGGCTTTGGCGTATATGCACTGGCTCAGTCTGTCTGAACAGGCGCCCATACTTTAGATTTGTGCACCCGTTCACCTGTTTTTACGGTGCCGGCGGGCAGACGTAAAAACGCCTATGGTTATGTGAATCCAGCCTTAACTAGTAAATAGCCCATTCCAGGATGGTGACTGCAGCAGAACATGCATTCACTTAAGGACAGAGTTTTTGTCCCAGGATAACGAATGCAATCTATATAAATATCCATGCTCATGAAAATTACTTAAAGGAGTTAGAAATAATAGTTGCAATGTAAAGGCATCAGCTATTTTGAATGCACAAAATACCCAGGACAAACCAACGTGGAGGTTCCTTTGTGTGTTGCCCCACTGGCCTACTTTCGTAGACACTGACAGAATTTTTCTTAAGCCTTTGCAGGCTTTTCTTTTTAGCGCATGTAATTCAAATATTTCCTACCCACATCACACCGTACATTCCAGTTCAGAGCTTTAATGTGGGGGCTGAGTGCGGCAGGAGCAGCTCTATCAAAGTGCAGTTCAGTGTAGGAGGAGTTGTTCTGTGCTACACTACTGAGTGCAGAGCGATTGTATGACATGGCCTTGTTCTTCACCCTTCCTCTCCAGCACTTTAATGTATGAGCTGAATGCAGCAGCAGCCACTGATTCAAGAGGCGAGCATCCCCCAACACCCTACCTCTGTACTTGAGCAGCAGGAACCGCTTCGCACAGGAGCTGCAAAACATGGACTCCATTGACAGGCACCCATATCACATTGCACATTCCTGTATAGCACTTTGATGTGGTCACTAAATGCAGCAGGAATTGCTGGGCACAGAATCCATTTAGCACCGCCCACCCAGCTTGGTACCGCCTACATCATGATATGCATCTTTGTACAGAGCTTTAATGAGGGAGCTGAATGCAGCAGAAACAGACTGCTACAGGTGGGTGAAGCAGCTGAGCCAAATGTGCAGGTTACTGTAGCGGGAGCCGCTCTCCGCTACCGTGCTGAGTGCAGGGTACAGGACACAGTGCAGTGAGTATGGAGAAGATGGCTTTTTCCCACCACCTACATCTCCGCTTGGTACCCCCACATCACAGTGTACATTCCTGTATCGCACTTCGATGTAGATGCTGCTAGTGTTGCAGGAGCCGCTATCCGCTATACTGATGCGCGAGTGGCGTGTCATCATTCTTTCTCAACCCCCACTCCTCGGCTGGTGAATGTGGGCAACAGTGTCCTCTACAGTAAAAATAATTAGGTGTCAAGTCCCCCTCTGTTGACTCACATATATGCCATATTTTTCAGACTATAAGACGCACAACAGATATACACACAAAAAAAAGTTTAAAAATATTCCCTACCAATTAAAATGTTCCTGCTGAGCTAATTAAATTGAGGGGTCAATGTCCCTAACTTTGTGGTCTAGGGTAGGTGAAGGGGTTAATAGCCAACAGTCCAGTCCTGTTAAAGAAAACCTCTGTTGCTAACTTCCATATAAATCCTGCCTTCATTCCCAGTAAACAGGCAGTCATTCATAGATGAACAACTGCCTGTTCACATGGTCCAATTTGCCATTCAACTTTATGTATAAAAAAACTGAACGGCGATCGGGAGGCAAATGAATTCTCATTCATCAATCAGTTGGGGCATGCATTTACACTGATCGATGGATGTGGGAATGCGAACAATTTATTGGCCGTGTAAAACGGCCCTTACATATAAATATACACATACTGTAGCTCTATGCAGATATATAGGCTTTAATAAATCATTATAAACAGTTGTGCATACTAATAGTTAAGAGCCCCACTACCTCCTGATTCCCCCAGTCTGAATCCTTCTAGTATATGATCATAAAGGTCCTTCATACCATCTTCTTCTGTTGGACTGCTGCCTGTTCCATGGATGCAGGGGCTGGGGAGTTAGTTTTCTCTTCCACAGATGTCTCTGTGATCCTCTCCTACCCAGTGCTGATGGCAGTGAGAGAGATAACTGTACAGCCGCAGAATTCTAGTGATCTGGCAGAGCACCCTATCAGTACTCTTCCTGATCAGGAAGCAAATGGTCAGTGTGGTCTGACACTGCTGGAACCTCCTGACTTTGGACTATAGAATGCACACACTTTTTAGCAAGATTTTTTCTTAAAGGGAATCTGTCACCTACCTAATGTACCATAAACTAACTAATGGTGCTGTTAGGGCAGATGACAGGGAGCCAGCCAGTTGCTGTATTTTTCATAATCACCCACTTCCTTGTTCCTGCAGCGCTTGCCTGTAAAGTTTGTGCACCAGCTGAAAAACCAACTCTTTTTAGAGTCCCATGCATATGCGCTTTCCCAGAGACTTCTGTTCCCTGGCCGCAGCTTTTCCTGCTAAAGTCAGTTGTTTGCCATGGATGCTGAGAGTGGATCCAGGAGCCACATTCTGCGAGCGATGCCTCTGCTGGGACAAGCCCTTTAACAACAGGGTCATTGTACAGGTCCCAAGTCCCAAGACATGGCTACTAGGTGGAAAGTGAGAGCTGATATGTGATGATGGGGTCATTTTGGAACTCATACGTCCAGGCTTTGACCAGCAGTACCATCTACAGTATACTGTCCTGATAGTATTCCTGCATACACTACAGTATTATGACTCGAGACAACTTCCAAGTTGTCATATGCAACCTATAGATGTGTATGGGGCCTTAGCCCCCCAGTTTTATCAAAAACCCAAGAAAAAACATGCCATGTTCCATCTGATGCCATATTGGTGAGCTATTCTTTCTTAAAGACAGTGGTAGCCCTAGCTTAGATAGCACCAAGTGCATAATTCCCCCCCCCCCCCCCCCCAAGTCATAAGAATAAAAAAACATTGTATGTTGCACTAATAGGCAGTTAGAAAGATAGCAGCATACGCACATCAGAACAGCTCAGTGAATGAATACTGTGCCAGATCTGTTTCATTATGCCTGACGAAGGATCCTGAGAGGTCCGAAAGCTGGCAATAAGATCATGTATTTTTGTTAGCCATTAAACGGTATCATATCTACAAGATTATTTGGTTTTTCTTACTAAAAACAATCACATTTAGAACCTAACTTAAAACATAAATACAGCACCAGAACCTAGCTCAATACATCAATGCAATAAATAGTGACCCCCTAGGAAAGCCAGGCAAAATTATACCACACAAATTAGTCCAGCTGGGCAAAAAGCCTTCAATTCCCCCCAGTTTTTTGATTAAACTGTATACAAAATAACTTTTATTGGAGAGTTGTTAAAACATCTGGATTTCAAACACAGAGATAAAGCCTCGATATATTATTGAGTTACTATGCTATCTGTACTTGCATAATAGACCTCTTAGCTGCAGACCTAGGTCCTACTAACTTGAGGCAGGGGCGTAACTATAGAGGATGCAGGGGATGCGGTTGCACCCGGGCCCAGGAGCCTTAGGGGGGCCCATAAGGCCTCTCTTCTCCATATGGGAAGCCCAGTGCTATGAATAAAGCAGTATAGTTGGGGCCCTGTTACAGGTTTTGCACTGGGGCCCAGGAGCTTCAAGTTACGCCTCTGAGTCTTGAGGCATATACTCCAATATATAGAAGGGTGGCTACAATAACTTTTTATATAGCTAAGTAGATGTTTGATGTCTGCAACTAGAACATCTGTTATACAAGAACATATAACAGCATAGTAACTCGATAACATATAGAGACACTATATCTGTATTTTTAAATCCAGGTGTTTTAGTAAGTCTCAAATAAAAGTTATGTTTTATGCAGTATAATCAGTACATTAATATAGCACCAAAACCATCCCCAGTACATAAATACAGTACCAGCACCAAGCTCATAACATAAATACAGCACCAGAACCAAGCACAGTATATAGATACAGCACTAGAACAAACCTCAGTACATTTATACAGCTCCAGAACCAAACTCATAGCATAAATATAGCACCATAACCAAACTTGTAACATAAATACAGCACCAGCACAAACCAGCCTCAGGATGTAAAGACAATACCAGAACAGAACTCATAATATAAATACAGCAAAAACCAAGATCAGAACATAGATATGATGCACAAACCAATCTCAGTACATACTGTAGGTACAGCACAAACTAACCTTGGTACACAGATTCAATACCAGAACTGTGCTTATAATATTAATACAGCCCCAGAACAGCTCAGCACTTAAATACAGAACCAGAATCAAGTCCATAACCTTAACTAGAGATGAGCGAACGTACTCGGATAGGCACTACTCGTCCGAGTAATGTGCCTTATCCGAGTACCGCTGTACTCGTGCTGAAAGATTCGTCACGCGCTGCGGAGCGGGGAGCTGCAGGGGAGAGCGGGGAGGAATGGAGGGGAGATCATTCTCTCCTTCTCTCCCGGCCGCTCTGCCCCGCTCTCCGCTGCGACTCACCTGTCAGCAGCGGAGCGCCCCGAATCTTTCAGCACGAACACAGCGGTACTCGGATAAGGCACATTACTCGGACGAGTAGTGCCTATCCGAGTACGTTCGCTCATCTCTAACCTTAACCCTTTCCAATCCAATTTGTATCCTGGTTTTCTTAGGGGGCTTACTCTTTTTCTGCTGTTATACAACGGCGCTATCTGCTGGCTAAAGCCAGTACTGCATGAGGTGAGACATTGGATAGGCTCTGACAGCAGAGAAGCTGGCAATATACAGTAAGAGAACCCCGACGGACGTCCTCCAACATTGGAGCTGTACAGCCTTAAATCATAATGTCTTTAGACGTCAGACAGTGGATTGGAGAGAGTTAATACAGTAGTAGATCTAAGTGATTGTGGTGCAAGGTCACCAATTGGCTGATAGTGGTGCCTCGGAACATAAGAGGGGAGGAGCCAGAGCCAGGAGGAGGATGATTCATGTAACATGTCAAGTCACTGCTGATTTCAGTGGAAGATCATTTGCCCAGATGGACCTTAGGGGAGCGATTACCCCCAGCCTATATCCGCCTTTTACCCTCCCCCCCGACTTTTGTTGGTGACTGGTGCCCTATTTAAACCCTCTTCATAATATAACACCATACAAAAGCAGCCTATGGCAGAACATGCAGTGGCTGCACATCAACAGCATGGAGCTAAGTGTGCACATGTGTGCATGAGGCCTTGGCCAATGCATTTCAAATCACATGATCGCCTCTAGCTACACTGTAGAAAAGCAATAAAATAATAGATCTCAAGCTGTCCTTAATAAAGTTTCTTTTATTGCAAATGACAAACAACCAGTTTGAGAAGAGGACGCTTTACTGTGTACACCTGTCCATGATTACCCCTAATTTTATAGAACTCATTTTCTCTGAAAATTGTCTCTGTAAATATAGTTATGAGAGAATTGGGTTGAAATATATTCTGCCATAACAAGGATCAGCTGCATAAATGTTTTACACAATGCTGGAGGCTCAGCATGAATACTAAATGCTTACGTTGATTTTAACTCTAAATGTGAAGGAGCAACTTGAAATATTGACTGTTTGTGGTGCAAATACACTCATTGTCAAAGAAATCTAGCATCTAGAAGGAGTTGTCAGAATCAAGTGAAACTTTCTCTGTGCGATTGTAACGCTGATATAAGTGATTACAATATCAGAGCAAAAGGGGAATTTATTTCAGAAAACTGACCCCTTAAAGGGAGGCTCTAGTACCCTGTTGTACCCCTCTAGCTTGGATACAAGATGTGATATGGATGGGCATGGAGGCTCTAGTACCCTGTTGTGCTGCCTTTAGCTTGGATACAAGATGTGATACAGGTGGGCATGGGGGCTCCAGTACGCTGTTGTACCGCCTCTAGCTTGGATTGGATACAAGATGTGATACGGGCAGTCGTGGAGGTTCTAGTATCCTGTTGGGCCGCCTCTACCTTGGATTCTAAAGTATAAATCACTGAGGCAGAGTGATACAGAAGAGCACCGCTATTTATTCACTGTGTGAATCCCTTAAAATATAACTTTTATTAAATAGTTTCTAAAAAAGTGTGATGCCTCACAGACACAAAGAAAAACAAGAAGACAAACAGGAGAACAAAAAATAACTCGAAACAAGAACTAAAGTCCACTAGTGGCAGCCCTTAAAGCCGACTGAGTGAGTGAGAAAGGGGTATGGGATTACAACATTCTCCTGACTACCAGAATATTTTATGACAACGTAACCGATGTACTGTTAGGCCTCCCTCACACAGGGTGTTTGCAGAAACGCAGCGTTTTGCAACGCTGCGTTTGCTGCAGATTCCGCCCCGTTTCAGCAGCGATGACATACTTTATTGCCAGCGTTTTGGCTGCGTTTTCAGCTCAGCTGAAAACGCAGCCAAGAATGCTGAAAAGAAAAAAAAAGCAATACTCACCTAGCCGCTGCAGTCCGGGTTGCGGCCGCTGATCTCTCCCGCTGATCCGGGCTTCCTCGGCACTCCCAAGTCTATTGCCGGAGGCCAGGTTTGAGAACCCCGGCTCCGGCAATAGAGTGCTGTGATTGGTTCTCGGCGCTTGCTCGATGCCCAATCACAGCCCTTCATTGACTGTCTCAGCCAATCAGCGCCGGCAAGCTTTGATTGGCTGAGACAGTCAATGAAGGGCTGTGATTGGGCATCGAGCAAGCGCCGACAACCAATCACAGCACTCTATTGCCGGAGCCGGGGTTCTCAAACCTGGCCTCCGGCAATAGACTTGTGAGCGCAGGGGAAGCCCGGATCAGCGGCAGAGACCAGCGGCCGCGACCCGGACTGCAGCGGCTAGGTGAGTATTATTTTCTTTTTTTTCTCTATCTAGTGTATCTCGGACTGATATTCGGGGTAGGGCTTCTATTGCAAGCCCTCACCCCGAAAATCGGCGAGCGTTTAACGCTGCCAAAAACGCGGCACCAAGTGTTGTCGCGTTTTCAGCAGTGCTAAAACCGCTGCCCATTCATTTCAATGGGCGACGCAGGGCTGAAAACGCTAAAAAATAGAACTTGCATTGCTGTCAAAGCGCAGCGTTGGGAGGCGCTGCGTTTTCAGCCCTGTGTGAGCAGCCCCATTGAAATGAATGGGAGTGTTGTACAGCGTTTAGCGCTGGGCTGAAAAGGCAGCGCTAAACGCTGTATAAAACGCCCTGTGTGAGGGAGGCCTTACACTCTCAGGATTAGATCAGGAGGAGTAATTGCCAAATACACCCTTAATCGTACAGGTTCGGGGTTCGTGACCCGATAATGGTCACTTAAAAAGGGCAAGTTAAAAACAAGTGATTGACTTTGATTGATTGGGGCTTTAGTGATAAATTCGATTACGGTTAGTACCCTGACCGTAAAAATATGACTGGCTCGATGACTAGTATACTGTTAGTCACTAAGACCCGATCAACAACCTGACTGTTCAATTAAAGTAGGTTCTCAATTAAGGTTGGTTCAACGCGTTTCTGTCAAATATTGACTCATCAGGAGCCCAGATACAAAGTGACTGTCATCGAATACACTCGGTAAAAACCGTAGATAGGCAAATGGCTGTTACACGTCAGCTTAAAGGTGCCCTTCAATATTGATATGAATGCGTTCCAACCAACAGATATTTTGAGCTGGTCGCCTATAACTGAGAGCCCTCATAAACAGCTTAAAGGTGCCCTTTAGTATTGGTATAGAGGCGTCCCAAATAACAGATGTTTTGAATTGGTCGCCTTTAACTAAGAGCCCTCACACACAACCTCCAAGGTGCTATTCTAGCCTCAAGATACAGACTTGCTGGCTATAGAAAGAATATCAGACCTGGAAGGATCCCAAACTAAACTGAGATAATACCCAGATAAAGCCAATATTTAATGCTAGGCTAATTAATGGGGATGAGCCCCGGTTAGGCCCTAACTAGTTCTAGCATATTGGGAACAAGTAGACGAGACAGCATCTCCAGTCTACAATCCAGGCTAGAATAGCACCTTGTCCCTGTCCTGGAGATACTTCTGAAGGTGAAGAGGTCCAGGCCGCCTTTACTGACCCTGACTCCTAGACGTTCCCCACCTACCTCTTGAGGATGGGAATCCAGGGTCAGATGCACCGAGCCATGCAGTATGCAGGAGTGAACATAGGATAGAAACCAGAGACAATCCTGAGCAGAGATAACAGATACAGCCCACCATCAGGGCCAGAGGCTCTATCACAGCATCTCTGTTTATTTTTTTTTGATCCTCTATATACAGGGACTCTGAAGCAGGGGGTTGCTATTTTTGTTTCTAGCTAATGCTAGGAAGTATATTAAAATCTGAAATAGATAAAATCTTAGCGCTATCTGATTGCAAACTCTCCTGCTGTAGAGAAGTGACTAGTGCAGTGGAGTGTGTGAATTTACCAGTCTTGCACTCTATGCACTAATAGACTACATTTGCTCATTAATAGGCTCAATGCAGTGTGAATATCTAGATCTTTTAGTCTTATCATAGACCTTTCTTATGCAAGCTCTTGTGGGTTAGAGAAGAAGCAACAACTGTTATAGTGGAGTGTAAGAATCTATCAGTCTTACACTCTGTACAGTTGTAGACGTTACTTGCTCATCAACAGATTTAGTACAGCAGAAGCGTCTAAATGTTTCAGTTGTATCACAGACTCTCCACATGCACTACATCAGAACAGAGTTAGGTTCACATACTGATAGAACCTTCGAATCTGAGCAAGCGATCCTCTCGTCACAATTACCTCCATCTAGATACTGCTTCCTCCATTAGCAGATCTCTGTCTCACCTTCTTGCCATTCAAGATAATATAAGAGCACCTCAGGGTCCTTTATCTTATTATTTATTAATAATTGGTTCAGATTCACAGTGACTACTTCTTAGGGCTAAATGTTTTCCTTTCCGGATCTTTCTTGATAGTACATTCATGTCAAATTGGTTCCTGATGAACTGCCCCCATAGGCAGGCAAACGCACTGAACTTACAGTCTTTTGTGACACCTATCTATAATATACATGAATTTATAAATTTTAGAGAACCTATGCACTCATCTAACATCCAACATCTATGAAATTCATGAACGTATGAAAACTCTATCTACCACTTATGAGCCCTTTTTCATCTAGGACCTTTGAGTTCATGAACCTATGAATCTTAGACCATCTTATTTCAGTGATGAAAGTATTGCCCTAAGTCAGCCCTAAGTCTTGTTTTTAAAATTTAGAATAGTAAACTTTACTTTTTATGTATGTTAAGTCTATACTGTGAAGGGCTGCCTGCTAATAGGGGGCACTGTGAAGGCATTATTCCGTCTCCCATTTGCATCAATTTCTGAGAGGAGCATGGATGGTGTTACGTAATGCTTGTAGATCCACTGACTCTCCCTGCCAAATGGAACCACCTGGCAGGATAGACAGCTGACACCAAGGTAAAGATTGAGCAGAATACGGGAACTGAGTACAAGAACGAGATTGGGCCTTACCCTGAACTCAGATGGATGGAATGTCCCTGTCCTGGAGATACTCCTGAAGGTGGAGAGGTCCAGGCCGCCTTTCCTGACCCTGACTCCTAGACGTCCTTACCTACCTGGTGAGCATGGGAATCCAGGGTCAGATACACCGAGCCGCGCAGTATGCAGGAGTGAACATAGGATGGAAACTGGAGACAATCCTGCACAGAGATAACAGATACAGGGAATAAACAAACAAAATGCAGCAGCAAACACATAGGAAGGCGGGAGCACACCAAGACACAGTATAAACTGGTTTAGGATACACAACAAACTGAATACAGACAGGCAGGCTGTACAAGTAGCTTGCATGCAGTCATACAGGAAATGGCAACAACACCAAGCATCGTGGGTAAGGTCTGGAGGGTTTAAATAGGAAGCTGATTACAAATTAGACGTTTCTGAATGGTCTATGTTTGTTTTGTGCCTACTGTTTTCAGTGTCTTTTATGTGAATAAATATGATGTGTATTGCATAGTTGCAGCACTGAATGGGTTACCATCTGGGTTATGTCTGGAAATGTATCTTTTGTATGTCATGTGACCTTGTTTTATATATGTGGTTGCAAGGTGCACAAGTGGGTCTTTGCTGTTTTTCCCTGTCAGCCTGGCTCTCGAGTGAGGAGTCTGTCCGCACACAGACACCCTTTAGGCCTCCCTCACACAGGCGTTTTTGTACAGCGCTTAGCGCTGTTTTTTCAGCACAGCACTAAACGCTGTACAACGCTCCCATTCTTTTCAATGGGGCTGCTCATAGAAGGCTGAAAACGATGCGTCTTCAACGCTGCACTTTGACAGCGTTGCATTTTCTATTTTTGGCTGTTTTCAGCCCTGTTTTGCCCATTGAAATAAATGGGCAGCAGGTTCAGCGCTGCTGAAAACGTGGCACAACATGGTATCATGCTACACTGCCTGAGTAAAAAAAAAAACAATCAATACTCACCTTGCAGGTGATGTCGCTGTCCCC
Organism: Eleutherodactylus coqui; assembly: GCF_035609145.1. Taxonomy (NCBI): domain Eukaryota; kingdom Metazoa; phylum Chordata; class Amphibia; order Anura; family Eleutherodactylidae; genus Eleutherodactylus; species Eleutherodactylus coqui. The sequence goes on along the minus strand of NC_089845.1, from coordinate 98,421,883 downwards.
TGCGGCGCTCTTGGGACTTGTCAGCCGGCAGGCAAACTTTTTTTCTGGTGACAGGGATTTGAAATCCCCGCCTCCAACAAGAGATTGCTCTGATTTGCTAATTGTCGCTGAGTGACAGCCCATTCAGCCAATTACAGCCAGCGCTGGATGTGTCCAATCACAGCCAGCTGTCACTCAATGGCGCTTAGCCAATCAGAGCAATCAGCCAGCTTCACAAGGTCCCGGCAGCAGCGTCGGGGACTTCACCAGCTAGGTGAGTATTGATTTCTTCTTTTATCAGCAGCCTTGGCTGTGCTTTCAGCTGTGCTGAGAATGCAGCCAAAATGCTGGCATAACACATGCCAGCGCTGCTGAAACCGTGCGGAATCTGCAGCAAACGCAGCGTTGAAAAACACTGCTTTTCTGCAAACGCCTGTGTGAGGGAGGCCCGTGTCTGTGTGCAGGAAAGATGGAAGAATCTGAGAGGATGGTTTATGTGAGTCTTGGGTGTCCTCTTCCCAAGCCTGAGAATTAAGGAGTGCAAGTGGAGCAGCAAGATTAAGAATCCTCACCGTGCAGCACTGCGTGTATGTTCCTGCTCTGTGAGTGTGTACCGGTAGAGAGTTGGCGAGTGTTAGTCAAAGGGTGTCCGGCAACAGAGATCCACAGATAACTTCGCCTGTGAAAGCCCGTCTGTCCTCCCATGTTTCCTCCCTCTCACACCACGTGTCCTCCTGCACCAGTGCCAATGGTTATAAAACTGTTTTGGACTGCTTCTAAGTTATTCAAGTTATGTTACAAGTAAACAGCTTTACCGCCCATTCTCGGTTCTGCCTTTAAAAACTCAACTGTGTGTGTGGACTATTACACCGTCTAGCATTCACTGCGGAAGACGGAACGGTGGTGTCACACATGACAGAAGGACTCATGGTAAACCACTGTTTGGTTTCCCTATTTAATAGCCTGCCCTGGCCCCCTGGTTACCCTCTAGGTGGGAGATGGTAGAGCCCCGTGATAAGGCCCAAACTCTACCCCGCTGTCTACTAGGCTGGAGCTCGCTCCTCGAACGCTGCACACACTGTAACTGCAGACATAAATAACAATAATAAATTATACTACACACTGTGCGCCCCCAAATTAACTATACTACATACTGTGCCACCCGAAATTAACTATATTTCACGCTATACCCCCAGGATTTAATTATACTACATGCCTTGCCTCCTGAAATAATTCCTACTACATGCCATTCCCCCATAAATTACTTATACTACTCAATTACTTATACCCCCAAAAATAGCTATAAGACACACTGTGCCCCATATTAAAATATGCTACATGTTGTGTCCCTAGAAATTATGGCCCCCACAGTAGCCAGGCATCCCCTATAGAGGCCATGTTGCAGTAAAATTAAAAAAAAAAAATGACTCACCTCTTGGCTCCTCAGCTCTGCTGCTCCTGTCACCACCCCACCAGTGATCAACAGAGGGAACAGTTGGGTCTAGAATGAAGTAGGTTAAAGTATACCCCAAAGGCATCCTACCATGTGCATTTCAAATCAGCCCCACTCCAGTGTACTCAAGAAGCCTCCTAAAGCCCCCTGCCTTCTGTTCTTCACATCACGTCCCCCAACCCTGGAAACACACTGTGCCTCCTGTGCACACCACAAGCATCATACTGCCACCCCATGTACCTTTGAACTGACTTCCCAGCCCTAGAGGCTCCTCCAGAGTCTCCAGACCTCTTTTCTACCAGCAGACTCAGCTACAGATTAATGGAAGCACTCATCTCTTCAAAGCCCACCTATGCTACAGAATCATGTGACCAAGGAATGTCACCTGACCTCGCCCCCTTTAGCCCCTTCCACTCTGGCCTCTCCCCAGTGGGGACAGTGATTGAAGAAGCCAGGGAGAAAGAGGCGAATATACTGATTTCTTTTTTTTGACAGCTGACCTAGTGGTAGTGTAGGAAACTGGGCGAATGGGAGACAGCACTCTAAACTTGAGTGTCTCTCAGTAAATGTAGGTGACTTGACAACTCTAGATCATTTGCACATGTACTCACCCCTCACACATAATCAGGCCACATGCCAACTCCATAAATACCAAGTGCTGGACGACTGCACAACTCCTCTATGCTTTCATATGGCTGTCTCTGTATAGCTCTTCTCAAACATTAATTAAAAGTAGAGACAGCACTACTTAAATTACACTTTATTTTGTAGTTACCCTGTTTATATTGTATACATATAATTTTAAGCCTGAAGAAGGGCATATCATCACCTGAAAGGTTGCTTAACCCCTTAGTGACCAAGCCAGTTTGTACCTTAATGACCAGGCCAAATTTTGGAAATAGACCGATAAAATTTGTGTAGTGGCAAAATTGGGAAAATTTTGAAAGAAAATTGTCATTTTTTCACATTTTCCATTGCAATGTCTCAAATATGTGCAAACATACTGTACACATTTTTGATAAGATATATTTCCATCTTTTTACTTTATTCTGGACATGCATTTGAAAAAAAGTTCAGTTTTTTTAACCATTTAGGAGACGTACAAATTTAACATTGATTATCAACATTTTGAGGAACACTTTGTTTTCCGGCACCAAGCCAAGACTGCAAAGGCTCACAAATGTCAGAATGATAGATACCCAACAAATGATCCCATTTAAAAAAAATTACACCCCTTAATATATTCAGTGAGAGGTGTCATGAGTATCTTGACCCCACAGTTTTTTTTTCAGGCCCAAAATGAAAGGGGTTCAGAACCAACATTTTGCTTGCAGGTGTTTTAGGCCCCTTTGAACACTTGTAGAGCCCTTGAACTACCAAAATGATGGAGAACCACCCAAAATGACCCCATTTTGAAAACTAGACCCCTAACGAATTCATCTAGGGGTGTACTGTTTATTTTGACCCCACAGTTTTTGAATAAATCTAAGCAAAGCAGAAAGCATTTTTTGGGGTAATTGTGTCATTTTAAAAACAGTTTTTTTTGTACAGCATACATAGGAATGAAGGCTTTCACCCCAAAATGGATACCCCTGTTTGTCCTGTGTTCAGAAATTACCCATTGTGGCCCCAGTTTACTTACTGGACACATGGCTAGGCCTGTAATGGAGGGAACACCCTTTGGATTTCAGGGCACAACTGAATAAATTCCAGGCCCCATTGCTCACTTGTGCAGAAAAAAAGTTGACTCCCTAAAAATAACCCCCTCCCCCCGTAATTCCAACCCGCTAATGTGAGCAGAATTGTGTAATCCAATTTTGATTGAACCGCATATTACCACGGATCAAACACTTGCGGAATCTGCAATTTCTATCTGGTTGTGTGAGACTGGCCTAAGGTAGATCGCTACCTTTTTATCACATGACCAGGGACCGTTCAATGAGGCCACTGGTCACTGCTCCAGGCTTTCGGCAACCTTTGGTAGCTGGGAGCAAGGAGATTTAAAGTTCCCGGGACCTCTCGGCTCCTGCGCATGTGTCTGGCGTATTGCCGCGGGAAGGTCCGTGGAAGAGAATCACTTTGCGGTTCAAATGCGGGGGCGTCCGGTAATAAGATCGCATCAGTGAGGGGAGATGAAGCTTCAATTTTTTTCTAAATTTTTTACGTGATTGCCATAATGCATTGGATAACGGCGATCATGTGATCACGTAGCTCCGCCCCTCCCCCTCCCATTGCAAATAGTGGCGAGGGGCAGAGAGGGGATGGAGAGGAGGAGGGAGCTCAGTGCACTGCTCCCAGGCTCTTCCAGCTTCCTTCCCCTGCAGAGAGGGATGCCGTATATCGGCTGGGCGTGAAAACCCAGCCGATATACGGTCGTCTGAATGCACCCTAAAGATGTCTAATAAACATCAGAGAGGAGGTTGCACTGCATGGAAGTAATTGCAATGCACAGAGCAGACCTCCGGAGTGTAACAGGCAATAGAGAGAGGCGGGATGGGGGCGGAACTTAGCCCCGCCCCCGTCCCACCTCTCCCCATTGCAAATAGTGCAGAGGGGCGGAGAGGAGGCAGAGAGGGGGCGGAAGCTCAGTTCCTGCTCCTGGCTCTTCCTTCTCCCCCCCCCCCCTGCAGATGAGCAGGACGTATATCGGCTCGGCGTGAAAACCGAGCCGATATACGTTCATGTGAATGCACCCTTAGAGAAAGTCCCAGTAATGTGATTGTTGACGCTGCACTGGACCAAGGCACAGTACCTGAAGGTCTGATCAGGAGTGAAGTGGAGAAACAGGCTGGAGTCAGGGCTGGCAGCACAGGTGCAATAATGAGGTCCAAGCTGAAGGTCAGGGCAGGCAGTAAGGAAGTCCAGGGTACAGAGCCGAGGTCAGGGAGCACAGAAGTCAGAATCAATGAGGGGAGGGTGCAGAATACAGCAGAGAATGGCTGCTGACTGGTGACAGACTGGGGAGAAAGCACATGCTGGCATTTTAAGAAAGGGAGCAAGCGCAGGTCCTGCAGGCAGAGGACTGAGAGCGAGCAGAAGCACAGGTGTAGTGTGTGTCATGTGACAGGCAGCAGTCTCCGACCACAACCCAAAGAGCAGGTGAGTAGCAGTCATGTGCCGTGACAATGTTCTTGGTGGAATCGGTTAACACTGGGCCATAAAAATAAAAAATTGCAACCTATTCATTAATATATTTTCACTAATAGGAGAATAAGCACCCTAGAATTTGCTAAGCAATTTCTCTCGAGTATACAAATGTCCCATATGTGGACATGAACTGCTATATGGATGCACTGCAGGCCTCAGAAGGGATGGAGCACATATTTTGCTGAAACTTTTTGGATGCCATGTCTCTCTCTTTCCTTATATCTCTTTTTCCTTTTTTCTCCTTTCTCTCCTTTCTCTCCCTCCTACAGCACCCCTAGGAACTTCTCACAGCACAACATAGCGCCCTGGTTGTTAATCACTAGAGATGAGCGAGCGTACTCGGAAAAGCACCACTCGTTCGAGTAATTTGCTTTATCCGAGTATCGCTGTGCTCATCCCTAAAGATTCGGGTGCCGCTGCGGCTGACAGGTGAGTCGCAGCGGGGAGCAGGGGAGAGCGGGCGGGAGAGAGGGAGAGAAAGATCTTACCTCCGTTCCTCCCCGCTCTCCCCTGCAGCTCCCCGCTCCGTGCCGGCGCCCGAATCTTCAGACCCGAGCACAGCGATACTCGGATAAAGCAAATTACTCGAGCGAGTAGTGCTTTTCCGAGTACGCTTGCTCATCTCTATTAATCACTAATCTAGTGGAAGGAAACAAAACCCTTTAGGCCTCATGTCCACTCGAAAAATACAATCCGCGCAGAATCTGCCGCGGATTTGCTTTAAATGGTATCTTTTTGCATGCATACATCTGCACACATTGCTATCAATGTGATAGCAACGTTGCCGATCCGCGGCAAAATTGAGCATGCCGCGTTTTTTCTCCTGCGCGTGAAAAATGCAATTCTTTTAAAATGCCATCCGCGAGTGCAAAAATCAATTTAATGGACCGCGGATGGCCAAGGATTCCCTATGGGCAAAATCCGCTGCGGAATCCGCAATTCCATTTAGCTAGTGGACATGAGGCCTTAGGGTACTGATCTAAGAGCCTAAAAGTAGCAATTCTGTTTGGCGCTTTACTTATGAAATTTATAATGGTGCAAATATACAGTAAGCATGTAAGAACTTTTCACACGTTGAACTTTTATTTTAAGCTAAAAACATGGTTCTCCGTGAATTTTTTATACAATGCTTTCCTTTGACAGAAAACTGCTTAAAGGTATGCCCTTTTTATATCTGATCTATCTTGCTGGAATAGTTTTTGGATGCCAAATCGTATTTGTAGAGCCGTAGTATACAGAAGTTGATATGCACATGTGTTCTGGAAGTTTCTGAATGATCTATGTAGTCTTGTGTTTGTGTTTTTCCATCCACTGTCTTCTATGTGTATGAATATGATGTGTATTGCACCTTTGCAGCACTAAATGGGTTACTGTCTGGGAAAGTATCTATTTGTATGTCATGTGACCTTGTTTTATATATGTGGGTGCAATATGCTTGAGTAAGTCTCTTCTGGTCTTCTAGTCTTTTCTGCCAGCAGCGTGGTTGTCTTTCTGGGAGAGAGAAAGAGCGCCTGGCCTGTAGTCAGACACCCTCAGGCTGAGTACAAGAAGAGATGGAAGAAGCTGAGAGGATACTCCTCTAATGTCACGAACCCCTTCTACTTCCCCTTGTTATGTTGAGTGTTTTCCCGGTGTGAGGTGAAGAGTGTCTCGAGTTCTGTGAGAGTGGACCAATAGAGTGTTGTTGGAGTTTCTCAAGCGTCGGTGTCCAGGACCAGGACAACAGTTAACTAGGCATGTGTAAGTCACCCAGTTTCTTCCATGTTTCCTCCCTGTTGCTTCAGGTGTTCTAAACTCTCACTAACGTGCCGGTGGATGTAAATTGGACCGTTGTGATTGTTATTCAGTAAACGGCTTTACTGACCATTCCAGTGATCTCTGTAGAGATCACCGTGGAGATCACCGTGGAGGACGGAACGTTGACAAAGAAGAACCAAGGTAATCCACTTGTGGGTTTCTTATTTAATATAGTCTGCCCATGCCCCTTGGACTTGTCCCTCGTTACCTTCCATGCCCCTTGGACTTGTCCCTGGTTGACTCCGCTGTCTACTAGGCTGGGGCCTGTTCCTCAGACGCTGCAGAGCCACTCAGGTAACTGCACAGTCACACTATGTATCGATCACCTATCTATTCAGCTGTCTTTTTGTCTGTTGGGACTCGAACCTAGGAGCTCCTGTGTTCCAGGCGGTTGTCCTGCCTGTTGAGCTATTCCTCTGCATAAACTTATTCTTGTCCCTAGCTCCTGCTCCTGTTTTCCGATTGGCTCCGCCCTGTTTCTTAATTGGACTTCTTATAAAAGCCTGGCCCTTCCTCCAGATCCTTCCTTGATTATTGTGTTGCAAACCTGCAGTCAAGCTCCTCTACTTGCCTGTTCCTCCTTTTGCAATTGCTACTATCTGTATACCGACCTCTGGGTTCCCCCAACTCCACTACCTGCCTGCTCCTTTGTACTGCAACCGATACTACCTGTGTACCGATCTCTGGCTTTCCCTGACCATGCTACCGGCTCTCACTGATTGTAGAAGAGGCTCCGAACCTGCCCCTAACTGCTACACTGTCTTCCTATCTACTTCATATCTATCTATGCTTTCTACAATTGCTACTATCTGTGTACCAACCTCTATCTTCCCCCAATTATGCTACATGCAAGCTCCTTTGTACTGCAACCGATATTGTGTATCTATTTCACATCTCTGTATCTATCTATCTCATATCTATCTGATATCTGTCTAATATTTATCTATTGATTTATTTTATATCTATGTAACTGTCTATTTTTCTCTCTATCTGTCTAAGGGCTCCTTTCCACTGGAGAGGTAATCGCACGTTTTTAGTGCGATGCGAGAGTGCGAGCTCTCGCAGGAAAGTCCCACACATGTTGTTCTATGACAACCTTTCCACTAGTGATGTTTAAGGGCAAGCGAGGATTAAAAATCGCAGCAGGAGGATTGTTTCAGCGTTTTGCATTTTTCTGTTGCCCATACAGTGCAATGGCAAAACAGATTCTCGCATCGCAACGCAAAAGCTTGTGATTTTGCAGCGTTGCGATTTTAACATTGCGATTTTCTCACAGCGATATCGCTATCGCCAGTGGAAAGGAGCCCTAAGGGCTCACACCCACTTGCGTTTTTTTAACGCTGTGATATCGCTGCGTTTTTTTCACGCGATTATCAATGGGACTTTCTAATGTTAAAAACGCATCGCAAGTTGGTGCTTTGAAATTTTTGTGCGATGCGTTTTTAACATTAGACAGTCCCATTGACAATCGCGTGAAAAAAACATGCCAGAAAAACGCAAGTGTGCAGGAGCTCTAACTGTCTATGTGTTTATCATGATATGAGATAGATGTAGTGCCAGAGACAGAGATGCAAGAGCATGTTCACTTTGTGTAGATTTACCACAGATTTTCTGTACAGACCCTCCGCACGGAAGATCCACCGCAAAGTGGAGGAGATTTTCAGAATCTCATGCGTACACTGCGTAAAAAATCAGCCCAAATCACATGTGGAAATTGATATATGGTGCACAATTTAAATCCATAGCAGGTCAATTTTTCACACCTAATGTGCTTCAGGATCCACCTTTAACCCTTTGCAATCCAATTTTGGATTCGGGGTTTCCTAGGGGGCTTTCTCTTCCTGCCATTATACAATGGCGCCATCTGCTGGTTAGAGCCAGTACTGCGGTGTGGGACATGCTGGTGAGGCCCCCCGACAACAGAGCGGCCAGTAATATACAGTAAGAATACCTTGCCGGACGTCTTCCGACATCGAAGCTGTGTACAGCCTTCAATCAGAATGTCTTCAGACGTCAGACAGTGGATTGGAAAGGGTTAATGAAATAAGAGGAGAAAACCCACACCAAAATCCAAATCAAAAACCACAGGAAAATGTGCACCAAAAAGTGTGGGTTTTGATACAAACGTTTAGCTGTGGATCTGCTGCAAGAGGTCCGCTGTGAATATTCTGCAGCAAGTCTGTCCCATATGAAGATGCCCTAAAACAGCAAGGAGGAGGTAACAGGGGCAGCTGCTTTCTTGCCCTCCATAAGGCCTTTAGTTCTTGCTACATGGCACTAGTATGTGTGAACATGTGAAGGCAGGAGTGTAACTGGAATTTTACCTGAATCACAATTTTGCACTTACTTAGAAATACGGATTCCTGCAAATATTCTGTTTCTGGTTTACATGCATAAAACAGAATGCATTTTGTGTAGTACTTGGAAGTCGCAGAGCCGAAGTCTCATATTATACCTTTTCTTCAATGTGCTGGGCTATTTAAAGCACTAACTATTTTTAGTGGTTTACCTCAGATCGATGTATGAATGCAGCTCTGTTTTATGCCGGCAAATGAACCACTTTTCGAAACCACCAGCTACTCAGATTCAGGTATCAGGTATCAGATGCTATTAGTATGGCAGCGAAATTACAGTTTTTTTGTTTGCATTTAAGCATTTTTTTTAATTTTTCAGTAAAAATACATAAGAGCTTTCCATAAGGAGTATTCACATAGGTCACTTTGATGTACAAAAATTCGACTCCTCTCTTAATTGCCTCCACTTTTTGCTTTAAGAACTGCATAAAGAATGAATTAAAATAACGCAGACAATAACCTATTGCACCCCTCCCTGAGGGCAACACAAGGTAGTGACAATCACACTGATTACAGTGATATGTCAGCTGTGTGGATCTGTGCAGTAGTTTTGGAGAAACTTGCTTTATTTCAGTTGTAGCGCATGCATAGAGGACTACTTCAAGTAGTCCTGGATATTCATGAGCTTCAGACTAGCCCCATCCATGCCATCCAGTCACTGATTGATATCTCTTTGCTTATTACTGTGTATAGGTGTAAAACTGTGAAGGTTGTGGGTTCAATCCCCGGCTCAGGTAGCCGGCTCAAAGTTGACTCAGCATTCCATCCTTTTGAAGTTGGTAAAATGAGTACCCAGCTTGTTGGGGGGTAATAGATGACTGGGGAATTCAATGGCAAACCACCCCGCAGAAACTGTTTGCCAAGAAAACGTCACCCAAGGAGTCAGTCATAACTTTACCTTACCTTCACATTTAGTTGTTTTTCTGCAGAAAGCAGACAGTTCTGTATATACTGTAGTGGCAGATTGATACTGCAGGCTGAGTCCCATTCACTTCAACAGGACTCAGCCTGCAGTAGTATCCTGGACCACTGCGCAATGTACGGAGCTGTCTGCTTCCTGCAACAAACTATCTAGAAGTGGGACATCTCCTTTAAAGCAGGCACGCATCAAAGCCATCTATAGAGTTTCCCTTGGTGCTCCTATATCATTGTCTACAGTGGTTTCTTAAAGAAAAACTCCAGGAACAGCTGATTCAACTGATATATACCTAATACAGGGCTTCAAGGGAACACACACAACTTCTATCTTTATGCTCTCCTGAATCCCTGCGTTGTTGTTTTTTCAGACCCTGCGCTCATCAGAAATGCTATCGAATTTTTGTATAAGTCCTTAATATGCTTCTTGTAAACATGAGTGACAGCTATAATTTCTACCTTTCAACTTTATCAGACTTCTTTATACTTGGACCTCATTCAGCCACAAGACCCAAACCTCCTGAGGTTGACGTGAATCAAACAAAAATCACCATAAACCCTATGATGATCTAGCTGCAGTTCATTTAGACTGTGGGGAATGAGGGTCTTGTAGCCATCTCAAAGAGGCCTTAGAGGAATGGTCCAGTTGTAAACTACTGATGCCCTATGCGCTGGATAGGTCATCATTAGTAGGTGAGCGAGGGTCTGCTGCCTAGGACCCCTGCCGACCAGCAGTATGCTCATTCACTGAAATGATTTTTGCAGGAAGCAGACAGCCCCGTTATCACTGCAGTGGCCAGGTTTGGTATTACAGGCAAAGTTCCTGCCCACTGCAGTTAGAATGGAGCTGACTGTCTGCTTGCTGCAGAAATAAGTCCAGTTCAAAGGCAAGTGTGTGACATGTGGATGTAATGTAGCAGAGCTGTGTCTGTATGTGACGCACATGTAGCAGAGCTGTGTGTGTCTGTGGCATGCACATGTAATGTAGCAGAACTGTCTGTGTGTGATGTGCATGTAGTTGAGCTGTGTGTGGATGCGTGCAGGTAGCAGAGCTGTGTATGTGTGACATGCACATGAAGCAGAACTGTGTGACTTTGACACATGCATTTAGCAGAGCTGTGTGTCTGACACGTGCATGTAGTTGAGCTGTGCATGTGCGAACGCGCGCATCTAGCAGAGCTGTGTGTGTGACGCAAACATGTAGCAGAGCTGTGTGTGTCACGTGCATGACGCAGAGTTGTGTGGCGCTACACTGGTGCTATAGTTTCCAAATAATTATTTGTACAACATACATACTGTACATGGTATTCTTTTTTTGTTCAATTAATTTTTTTATTGGGTTTTAACATTTGAGCAAAACAGATACAGTGTCAACCAAATTTGAAGCGCAGGTGCCTCCTTGTGTGTACTTTATAATAAAATCCTACGCGAACAGAAAACATGTTTTGCTTGAGATTTGTTTCCATACAAACTATAACATACATGGTATTCTTTTACTATACACAGTAGTGTACCCTCCATAAAACAGATCATACGACCACTACGGGCCAGTGGTTTGATAGGGCAGCTGCTTCTGTTAGCCAGTACATAGCATTTGCCTGCAGCCACGATTCAAGGAGGCTCATTGCATAGAGGTTTTTGCAGGTCCCATTGAGTTTAATTGCCTCATGTAAATATATTTGGCACAGAACTCAGTCGCCTTGGGTCTATTTTTAAACCCTTAGTGACATAACAAATTTTGGTCTTAAAAAACACTAAATCGTTTACCCCTTGGTGATCCGACCACCATCACTTTTTTTCAAGAATGATATCTTGTATTTTGTGGGATGATTTCTAGTTTCAATAGAAATCAATTTTGGGTACATATAATGTATTGAATAACATTTACTGAATGTTTTTTTTTGCCAGTGGGATTATAAAAAACAACAATTTCTCCATTGTTTTTTTAAATTTATTTTTATGGCGCTCACCATGTGGTATTAACTTACTTCTATAGGTTATCACGTTTTGACTGCACCAAATATACATGTAATTTTTAGCGTGTTTTACTACTTTTACACAATATAATCACTTCTTTTAACAAAAATATTTTCCATTGTGTGTCACCACATTCCAGGACCAGGGCATTTTATTTTTCTGTCAACCAAGCTTTATGAGTTGTTGTTTTTTTTGTGAAAGAACTTTACTTTTTATTAATACCATTTTGAGGTGTACATAAATATTTGATTACTTTTTTTTCTGTTTTGGGGAAGTGAGATGAACAAGAAACTGTTTTTTTAATGAAATTTACTGTGCTGGATGATGACATCACCCTACCTCTCAGCTCTGCACACAAACTGAAATGAGAGCTGTCAATTCAGTATTCCAACTCTAACTTCAAATGGCTATAGCTCGTCTTACATTGGTTAAATTGTTGCCTTTAAATTGAGACCAAAAATGTTGCTGTAGCTGCAATCTAACTGGAGCTACAGCCATTTGAAGTTGAACAAGCTCTGTTTGTTCACAGCTGTATTGCAATAAGTAAGAACATGCGCAAAACACGGGGAAAAGAACACACCTGGACCTCATTAGGTTAAAGGGGTTGTCTCGAGGAAGCACTGAATTTTTTTTTTTTGCCCAGTCCCCCTAATTAAGCATACATTACTAAGCCCCCCTGTAAATGACTTTTCTAGCTGGTTTGTACTTACAGTTCCAGCGTTTCAGCAACTTATAAAAATTTTCCCAAGATGGCCGCCGGCCCTTTTCCCATCGCTTGCTGTAGCCCGACGTGCGCGCTCCCGAGACGCTACCAGCTGTGTCTCCCTGACAACCAGACGCCCCGCAGCCGCCGACCAGACCCCTGGATTGAACGCGGCCGACCACGGCACACAGTCACCCACCGCCAGGCAGCAGGTAACCGGCGCAGCCCCCCCCCCGGCACAGCGACAGCCCCCCCATCACAGCGACAGCCCCCCCATCACAGCGGCAGCCCCCCCCATCACAGCGACAGCCCCCCTATCACAGCGACAGCCCCCCCCCGGCACAGCGGCAGCCCCCCCATCACAGCGGCAGCCCCCCCATCACAGCGGCAGCCCCCCCATCACAGCGGCAGCCCCCCCCCCCCCGGCGCAGCGGCAGCCCCCCCGGCCCATCACTTACCTGGGCGGCAGGACGGCAGGACGGCGGGACAGCTGGGCGGCTTCTCGGGACAGCTGGGCGGCTCTGCACCTTCCTCTAACAGAGGATGGTACAGAATGGTCGCTCCAGCGCGCTCCCGAGCAGTGACAGCTCGTCTGCGCATGCGCAGAAGAGCTGTAGCGGGGAGCACACTAAAGCGGCTCGTGCTGAAAGGAGAAGACCGGACTGCGCAAGCGCGTCTAAAAAAGCAAGCTGCCAGCGAATTTAGACGGAACCATGGAGACGAGGACGCTAGCAACGGAGCAGGTAAGTGAATAACTTCTGTATGGCTCATATTTAATGCACGATGTATATTACAAAGTGCATTAATATGGCCATACAGAAGTGCTTAACCCCACTTGGTTTCGCGAGACAACCCCTTTAAATGGGCCAGAAGTGGGGGTTGCGCACGCATATGAACAGACATGTGCACAAATGAACATCTCTCACTGTGCAAATACTTTGCGCTGAGTCAAGGATATTTGTACATACACTCGTCTGAAGAAGCCCTAAGGAGGCAAAATAAACAATGAAAGCATACAGTACTAGAGATGAGCGAGCATACTCGCTAAGGGCAATTACTCGAGCGAGCATTGTCCTTAGCGAGTACCTGCCCGCTCAGAAGAAAAGATTCGGGTGGCGGTGCAGGTGAGCAGTGAGTTGCAGGGGGGAGATCCCCCCCCCCCCCCCCCCGCTCCGCCTCCTGCCGGCGGTACTCGCTAAGGACAATGCTCGCTTATCTCTATACAGTACCTATCATTCTCGGTGTATATTCAGAATAAGGGTCAGGTATATGTACTTGTGTAATAGTATTTCTGACCGCAATCTAAGGCGCGTTTCACATATTATTTGTAAACTACCTTCTGAGAACAACATTAAAAAGCTCCCAGCAGGTACGCCTAATGTATCTATACAGCATGAATGTTCTCTTACACTTCAAAAGAAGATCATGAAGCCGATGTATGATAAAAAGGACATGCTTCTCTTTATTCAATCCGTGGCATTACATGTCCACATTAAAAGACAGCCAGAGGACACATTTCAGCCCTTAAACAGAGCCTTGATCACACAGTGTATTTGCGCATGAACAAGAGATCTCTCCCATCATCTGTTTATACTGAGGACTGTAACAAGGGGGCGTTCTCTATGTCTGGAGGAAAGAAAGGGTTTTTTTTTGTTTTGTTTTGTTTTTTTTACATCAAATTTTATTCAAGATTTTTCGATACATACAAGGAAAGTTACTTGTCATATAAACATCAACCTATACACAGGTATCTACTGCCCTGACGAGATAATTCACAACAAATGCGCATTACACCAATTCAGGGTACTGCAGCCGCAGTATATCCACCCCCCGAATGGACCTATTGGCCCCGGGGGTAAGTGCTTGTAATTCCGTACCTGTATAACAACTTGTGGGGGAAGCCGGGGGCGGTAGAGAGGGGTGGGGTGAGGGTATGGGGGGGTATAGGATAGCACATTGACAACTGGGCTAGTATGTCTAAGAGCCTCAGATCACGCCAGGGGTGCCACGTTGTAATGAATTTCTCTTGTGTATTGTTTTGCCAGCTAGCGAGCTCTTCTAAGTTATAAATCCAATCCACCTTCTCCTTCCAATGTGAGAGAAGGGGAGGAGACTCTTCCCTCCAATGCAACGGAATCAGAGCTTTAGCTGCGTCGATCAGTTGAGCTACCAATCTGTCTCTCAACGGATGGAACGTTTGGGACGGTCTCCATAGAAAGATCATCTCTGGTGTTAAAGCAAAGTTCTGTTTTATCTTACCCAGCACCACACCCACTCCTCTCCAGAAGGTCTCAAGTTTCCTGCATGACCACCATATATGCAGATAGGAGCCAGTCTCCACTCCACATCTCCAACATCTGTCATCTGGAGCCAACTTGTATGCATGCAACCATTGTGGAGTTTTATACCATCGAACCAATAATTTATAGTGAGATTCCTGGGCGAGGATGCATGGAGAGAGGCCATACGCGGAGGCCAGGATTGACTTAGTGTCCGCTGATGTCAGCTGGATACCCAATTCCCTTTCCCATGAGGTCAAGAATGCGGGCTTATTTATCACCTGTGGAACTATAAATTGACCTCTAAGCCACGAAATTCTGCGCGCCCTGGGGTCAGGATCTATTAGGGAGCGTTCGAATGGTGTTTTGGGCCTGGTGGATCTACTTGTACCAAGGAAATCCTCAAGGACTCTTGTCACCGAGGCTCTCACCAGGAATGAAGGGCACCAGTCCGGCAGAAGTGTTTGAATGATCTCTGCCACCGGCTTATGAGCCATCCCTTGGAGATCCCCCACCGTAAAACGATTACATTTTTTCCAAATGGAGGAAGAAACCGGATCTCCTTGTAGAGTCAGATATCTAGGTAATAAATTTAACGGGGTCACCGGAGATGGTCTCGGAGTCAAACTCTCCCTTAGTTTATCTACTACTTCACATGGGCCCTTCAGCAGTAGGGAAAAATCTTTTGCACGATATCTTTTCCTCTCCGGGAACCACAAGTCACCTAGTGAACCGCTCTTAGAGTGGTCCAGTGCTAATTTTGGAAGGAGCTTGTCTCCTAAGGGGTGTGTCAAATCCATCCAGTAATTTAACTGGGCCGCCAGGTAATAATCTACAATATTAGGTAGACCTATACCTTCTTCCGATTTCCTCCTGATCATTAGACTGTATGCTAGTCTAGGTCTTCTTTGCCTCCACACGTAGGCTGCAAATAACGTACAGAGCGTCTTGAAAAAGCTCGGGGGAAGATATATTGGCAACATCCTGATCTTGTAGAGGATGATCGGTAATATATAGGATTTAAGTATATTGCGTCTCCCGAACCAGGAGATGCTTGGCAAATCGTAGTCCTTAACCAGTTTTTTCACCTTATCCAGTAGTGGGGCAAAATTAGTTGCAAATAAATCATCTCAATTTTTTGGGATTTTAACTCCCAGATAGTCCAGAGCTGTTTCCGACCACGCGAACAGTGAAGAGCTAGAGAGTCTTTTGCCAAGCGCAGGTGGGATAGAAACGTTCAAGACCGTGGACTTGTCGAAATTAATTTTGAAATTTGAAATCTCGCCGTATGCTTTCAGAATTTCGACAAGTCTACAAAGTCCTTCCTCCGGGTTGGTTATAACGAAGACAATGTCGTCCGCGAAGGCCACGGTGGATATGGAGGTATCACCCACAGATAACCCCGCTATACCTGGGTCTTGTCTGATCTGCCTCAGTAGGGGCTCCAGGGCCAAGACGAATAAGGAGGGAGAGAGGGGGCACCCCTGACGAGTGCCATTCTTAATTTCGAAGGGGGGGGGGGTGACAAAATGTCGTTCACCCTAATCCTGGCGTGAGGGGCGTCGTAAAGGGAAAAGATCGCTGATACGAAGCTGACTGGGATATTATAATTAAGAAGGGTACTTTTCATATACTGCCAGTCCACCCGATCAAACGCCTTTTCCGCATCGGTTCCAACAAATGCTAAGGGGATCTTGTTTAAGCGCGCTATTTGTGAAGCATGCAATAGTCTTCTACAGTTGTCCTTTCCCTCCCTTCTCCTCACGAACCCCGCCTGCTCCTCGTTAATGAGGTCTGGTATGTATCTGCCAAGCCTCTTGGCCAGGAGTTTAGCCCAGAGTTTAACATCCAAGTTAATAAGGGAAATAGGTCTGTAGCTGCTACAGAGGGCCTCATCTTTTTTATCTTTGGGAATAAGCGTAATATGCGCCTCTTGTGTCTGTCTGGGAAGTGGGGCACCCTCAAGCAGGGAATTAAATAGGTCTGTAATTCTGGGTATCAGGATGTCTTGGAAGGTTTTATAGTACGGCATGGAGAGGCCATCTGGGCCCGGGCTTTTGTTTGGGGGGGAGGAAGTTATTATTTCTTTGATTTCGTTTTGTGTAACCGGACCTAATAAAGAATTCGCATCTTCTTCACTTAGTCTCGGAAGGGGGATCTTTTTGAGAAAAGCGTCAATCCTGGATTTGGCTAATAACGCCTCCTCAGGGGAAGGTTGGTTGTGTAAGTTGTAGAGGCCTTCATAATATTGTTGGAACTCCTTGGCAATAACATTAGTGTCTGAAGATACTTTGCCCGTTTTTGTTTTGATCGCGGTGATTGTGTTTCTAATCCTTGCTTTTTTGATTAAGGAAGTTGTTAGTTTGCTTCCCTTATTACCTTGGATGTAAAATATGTGCTTCCAGAACAAATGTTTCTTATTAAACTTGGCGTTGAGGCAGAGCAACAGCTCCTTTCTTATTTCCGTCAAATTGCCTAGCTCGGTCTCTGATTGGGAAAGTTTAACTCTTTGTTCTAGCCTGGCAATTTGATTTAGTTTGTCATCAATTTCCTTTTGGGATTTCTTCTTGGCCCTGGAGCCCATTGCAATCAGTAAGCCTCTAACATAGGCCTTGTGTGCCTCCCAAACCTTGGGTTCGCTCACTTCCCCACCTGCATTTAACTGAAAAAACTCCTCTATTTGAGCTGAAAGTGTGGTTACATTTTCTATTGAATCGAACAATGAAGCGTTCAATCTCCAGCGCCACTCTCTGGGAGATTGTCTGAAGGGGTGTAGTACCGCATGGACCAGAGCGTGGTCGGAAACAGTCTTCACATCTATGTGAGCCCCCTGAAGAGCCTTTAAGAGCCCCGGGGAGACTAGGATATAGTCCAACCTTTGATGTGTTCGGTGGACCTGTGAAAAGAAGGTATAGTCCCTGTCTGCTGGGTGGAACAGGCGCCATACATCCACCAGGCCCAACTCCTGTAAACTTTTATTGAGTTTCCTCAATCTCTTTTGAGGTATTTGAGATCTACCAGTGGACGCGTCTAAAAGGGGATTAAGGGTTAGATTCAAATCCCCGCCCAGGATAATCTGTCCCACAGCAAAATTCTTTAGAATCTCCAGTTGGGCTATCAGCCATGGAACCTGATCAGAGTTGGGTGCATACAAGTTAGCAATGGTGATCTGTGTATTGTCCAACTTCCCCTTCAGGAGCAGAACTCTTCCCTCACCATCTGTATACTGCGAATCGCAGGTAAAATTAATAGATTTGTGGAGAAGAGTTGAGACTCCCCTGGAGGCGGAGGTCGCGTGCGTGCTGTGAAAGTGTTGTGAAAATTGCTTACCAGGCAGGGAGAAACACCTGATCCCCTTATAATGGGTTTCCTGTAGGAGTAGGATTTTCATCCCATACTTCTTGATCAGACAGGCGGTGTTGTGGCGTTTCGCTGGCGTGTTGATGCCCCGGACATTAAAAGACGTAACCTTAATCTCGTTCATTGGGTCACTTGATGCGGAGACACAAGAGAAACAATAAGTAACAAATAACCAGAGCGTTCACTTGAGGTAAGCGATTACCCGAGTCCATGTGCTTGGGAATAGGGTAGGGTGGGGGAGGGGGAGAAGGGACAGAAAAAATTGGGGGGAAGTTGAGAGCACCGTTAGGTGCTTCTTGAGAGAACCACCGGGGTAGCCCCTCAAGAGATGTAATTTAAAACGTTTCAAACTTCACACTAAATAGAGGACGGCCTGCTTCCAAATTTGAAGCGCAGTACTCAGTTAACTATATAACCAAGTCAGCCTGACCTGACAAGGCATGGTCGGGCACCTCTGGAAATTACTGGTGATAATCCAGGGGATAACAAATAAAGTTACACATTATAACAACAACTATGGGGGAATGATTGTTTAAAGCAGATGAGGCATATTTAAAACAACATTATATGCGAAAGGAGGAAAAAGAAGCAGAGAGAAAGTCAGGAGGGGGGGAGTGGCAGACAGGGCAATATGTCTGGCCCTACAAGCGCGGCAGGCCACGCTGCAGTGAGTCCTGCGTCCTTACTCCCAATTCTCCAGCTGCTGCCAACAATAACCTTTAAACCGGAATGAACAACAAGCCGCAACCAAGGGCTATGGGGGTTGGCGTGATCCGTGACTCACGCCAAACAAGTGGACTTGTCAGGCTCGCTCCAGTCGGTCTTTCAAGTGTCCACCACTGCCGTTTCTTCCCTGGGCTTATTTTTCTTCCCCTTTGGGGATTTATGGTTGGTAACCGGTTGCCAGCTCACGGCTTCTGCTAAGGTAGGGAATCGCATCTGGTCAGGCAGTGGGAGCCAGCTGGGTATTTCGATGGGTTCCATGTCCAGAAGTTGCCAACAAGGTAGCAAATCGTCTGGGGATCTTATATTTAGCCTACGGCCCTTGTGGGTCAGCTCCAGGCCGAAGGGGAACAGCCAAGCATATCTGATCCACCTGTTCCTCAGGACTTCTAGGAGAGGGCGCATCATCCTGCGCTTAGCCAGGGTAGTTGGAGACAAATCCTGGAAGATGAGTAAAGAAGCGTCCCCATAACGAATGTCCTTTACTTGCCTCGCTGCTTTCAGGGTTTGAGCGCCCTGTGTACTCTTTCAATGCAAATGGAGGCATCTCTCTCCTCTCCCACAAGCTGGCAGAACACTTCCTTGGTGACTTTATGTAGGCACTCTGCAGCCCAGGACTTAGGCAGTCCTTTAGTGCAGACATTATTACGCCTGTTCCTATTTTCAATGTCCTCTTGCATCAAGAGGACCTTGTTAATTTGAGATCTGTGTTCTTTTAAGGTGTCTTCTACCCCATGTGAGTGAGAGATGATAGCAGCTGCAGTGGACTCCAACTCTTCCACCCTGCGCCCCAGCTGCCTCAGATCCTCTTTGATGTCAGCCAGATCTGCTTTAACTGGGTGCAGTGCCTGTGAAAGGAGCTCCCTCATGAAGCTCCTCGATATATTTCCCCCCTCCTCTTCATCAGAAGAGTCCCCATCTTCTCTCTCCTTACTGTTACTGCAAGCTCTTGCTGCTGCCGGCGCCATCTTGGAGGGAGCGCGGGGAGAGCGGGTGCTCCGGTCTTTTAGGTACCGCTGCATGTCCGCTTGTCCCTTCTGTGCTTTGGGAGTACTCTGGACTTGTCCCCCTCTTTCCTTGCCAATTTTCCCCATCAGTAAGCCTCCTGGAGCGGCTGTTAGAGGTCCCCGCGGGTGCCGATGAGACAGAGCTCTGGGCTCAGCACTCCATCTTCTTCAGCGGTCAGGCTCTGCCCCCCCCCCCCCCCCCCGAAAGAAAGTTTTTACTAGAAACTACCAACATAGAAGGGGGTTCTTTACTCTGAAACTCTTTGTTTGGGGACGTGGTGATGGGGAACTCACTAGCAGAGTACAAGAGGGGCCTGGATGCCTTTCTTGAGCTATACAATATTACATGTTATGATTACACTGATTACTTCAGAAGGGTTGTTGATCTAGTGATTATTCTGATTACCAAAATTGGGGATTTTTTCCCTAACATGAGGAAAATTGTTTTTTTTTCCCCAATGAGGTAGAAGCCAATTAGTGTATTAGTCAACATTGGAGACTAATAGACTAAACTGGGTGGATATATGTCTTTATTTCAGCCTTACTAACGGGACTTGTTATTGTTTATTTATTACCTCCCAGCAAACTGCGTACTTATTTTACCGACCTCGGAAGGATGGAAGGCTATGTCAACCTTGAGCCCTAAGAGGACTGAACTCGCAACCTTCAGGTTGTGAGCGAGAGCTCAGGACTGCATACTGATGCCTTAACACTCTGCGCCAACGGGGCCACCGGGTTAGCTAAGTTAACTATATTATTTTTTTTACATTTGTATTTTTTTTTAATTAGTATATTTACACTAAAATAAAGTATGTGAACTGGTTCCTCATTTCTTTTCAGACGTTTTGATATATAATATGTATGGTTTTGGATTACAGTCTGCATACAGGGTGACAGCTTTGGTTGGCATCGGCTTTGGGTCATTTTCTTTCTTATGTATATATTTTTATTTTAATCTGTATTTTTGTTTTACTTATTTTTTACTATCTATGTCCACCATGACGTCATGTAAGACCTCTGTGGAACATTTACATGGTCTTTTTTTTTTATTTGACATTTTTCACTGTAGCTGAGGCATCCATAGGAGTGTCAATAGTCACTGGCAGATCTGATCAGGGTCTGCTAGGACCCTGTAGCTCTGCTGTGCCAAGGGATCTTGGCGGTCACGTAACCATCGGCTCGTGTAGTGGAAGAAAACCTCCTGATTGATTGCAGAAGAAGGGGCTTTAATCCCACGCCATATTTTTACTATCGGCTGGGATTAAAGCCCAGGGCCAAACGTCTTAAATTTATTGTGCTTGGTCCTTAATGGATTATTGGTGAAAGGGGTTGTTTGTTTTCCAGTTAAATCTGTTATCTGTTCCAAACATTTTTTACAAGGGACTTTAGATGATCATTGCACACCACAATCTTTATCTCAAGCCCTCTACTGTCTATGAATGGATTGGACACGTCGCTCTGCCATCAATACAAACCAAGGTGGCGCATCAATTAACCATTTGTCTGCCTCCCTGGCTGTCCCCCTGGTTGCAACCACTTTGGTGCGGCATTGAACTCATACCTGTATCTCCACCTGTGTAGAAGTGGACAGAGCAAAGGGGAAGGGCTTCATGTGGTTAAATCAGCACCACCATTTTCATTTGTATAGACGGAAAAGTGCTGCATCCAATGTTTTCACAGGCCTTAAGATAAAGTGTGTTGTAAGCACCTAAAAGCGAGTGTCCATTGTAATAAAACACACTTGCTTAAAGCAGATTACAAATCTTACTAGATAGTGGACAACCCCTTTAATGGAGGTTAAACTAAAATCGACTTTTATTACCTATCCACAGGATAAAAAGTCTGATTGGTGGGAGCCTCACCACTGAGACCTCCACCAGTCCCAAGAATAGGGGTTTCATGTCCTCTTCTCTTCCTCACTGCACCTCCCACAGTGAGGAAGAGATTACGCATGTACAATGCTGCCCCATTTGTCTTTAATAGGACTGATGGTAATAGTCAAGTATAAGTGAGATGAATTGAATGGCACTGTGCATGTGCGACCACAGCTTAATTCAGTCCCCTGCTTACTCCTCACAATCTGGAAAAAAGAAGGACATGGGACCTTCGTTCTCAGGAATGGTGGGGGTGTCAGTGGTTAGACCCTCACCAATCAGAGTTTTATCACCTATCCTGTGGACAGGTGATAAAAGTAGATTTTGGTACAACACCTTTAGGAATTATTCACATGGGCTACAAAATCGCACAACTTTGTAGCGCTGCAAAAACACATGTATGTGAAGCCCATGGTTTCCAATATGTTCATTCACACGAGAGATGGTTTGTAGCCTGAAAGAACCCATTGGAAACCATTGGCTTCACATACATGTGTTTTTGTAGTGTTACAAAGTTGAACGATTTTATAGCCCATGTGAGTAAGGCCTTAAGCTGTTGTACCAAAATCTACTTTTATCACCTGTCCACAGGATAGGTGATAAAACACTGATTGGTGGGGGTCTAACCCCTGAGACCCCCACCATTCCCGAGAACGGAGGTCCCATGTCCTTCTTTCTTCCACATTGTGAGGAGTAAGGAGGGGACTGAATAAAGCAGAGGTCTCTGTTGCCTGAGGCTGACTGCATTTATTCAATGCACATTCAATAACATTTAAGCCTTCATTGATAAATTACATTTATTTGATTTCAGAAAATATTTCCGTGTGTTGGGGCAGTTTCCAGATACGGCCGTATTTCATAACTCCTGATGTGTACAATTGTTTTTCAGCAATTATTGTAGCCTCATTAAAATTCAATGTAGTATCTGCCTAATTAAGACATACTCTGTGCAATGTGCAATCCCTTCTATGATAAAATGAGATAAATGCCCATTGAATATAGTCGCTCCATAAGAATGACATTTTAAATACTTTCTGCTGTATCTTTAAAATTCTCCACTTGGGTGTAGAAATAACAGAACTTATTAAAACATTTAAGGATTTAAAGAGCAATCACAAACCCCGAGCCTCTGCGTGATATATGGATACATTTCCATAAACCATTTTTATGTCCCATAACTTAGCTATTTATTACATAATCAGTGAATTCTGTCATCTGGAATTCCACAAATGCTGAAAGCACAATATTAATTACCATTGCCATCTGTGCTAAACAATGGGAAAAACAATATTTTAGTCCAGAGACTTCAATCACATGAGTTATCATTGGCATTATGCTCTGTGTTTGTTGATTGAGTTTTACTATACTTTACCATAGCATAATTAATTTGCAGACAAACAGTCATTCAACCTACAGTACAAAAACAAGTATGTCTTCAAATAAAGGAATGTATCAGTACAGAAGAGGTTCCTACAATTAGGTATCATTGCAAGAAATGGTGGAAATAAATAATGAAAAGTTTACAAAGTTGTTTCAATTACCGTATTTTTTAGACTATAAGATGCAGTTTTTAGCAACAAAAAAAATCTTGCTAAAAAGTCAATGCATCTTATATTCCAAAGTCGGAGGGGTTCTGGCAATGCCAAACCTCCCTGACTGCTTCAGGATTAAGCAGTATTTGAGAAAAGACCTGCCTAAAAGTTACAGCTGTTGCTGGGCCGGGCTATTTTAATACCCCAGTGGGCTCAATGCAAGGGTATTAACCCTTTCCAATCCACTGTCTGACCTCTGAAGGCATTATGATTTAACCCCTTGAGTGGCGGGTTTTCTACCACCCTGTTGTGCCCACCAGGGCAGGTTTTTTAAATGGTCTAATCAATGAATTTCAACTAATTTTTCAGTTGCGTTCCAAGAGTCATAACTTTTTCATTTTTCCATTGACCAGGCCATATGAGGGCTTGTTTTTTGCGGGACAAGTTGTACTTTTTGATGACATCATTTTTGTGTATATATTATGTATTGCATAACTTTTGTAAAAACCTTTTTCTAGGGAGATTGGGGGAAAAAAAAGAAATTCTGCCATTTGTTTTTTGGATTTCATTTTTACGGCGTTCAACATGCAGAATAAATAATGTGATAACATTATTCTGTAAGTCAGTATGATTCTGGTGATAACAAGCCTATACAGTTTTTTTATGTTTTGCTATTTTTGTACATTTAAAACATATTTTTTTCTTAAAGGTTTGCTTTTGTGTCGCAACATTCCAAGAGCCGTATTAATTTTTTTCCATTGCCAGAGCTCTAGAAAGCCTTGTTTTTTGCAGGATGAACTCCAGTTTTCATTTCTCTATTTTTTGGAACATGTAAAATTTTGATCGCTTTTTATTCCTATTTTTTCTAGTGGCAAGATTAACAAAATCTGTAATTCTGGCATGTTTTTTATTTTTATTTTTCACTGCATTCTCTGAGCCGTATAAATAATGTATTAAAGTCATTCTACAGGCCAATATGATTATGCCAATATCAAATTGTAATAGTTATTTTTCTTTTTCATGACTTTTTCACACTTAAAAAAAAAAGTAATAAAAGTTTAAATCACCCTCCTTTTGCCATATCTATAATGAAAAAATCAAAATCCTAAAAGAAAAATACAAATTTGGTATTGCCGCGTCCATAAATGTCCTATCTATCAAAGTAGTGCATTATTTACCCTGCACGGTGAACGTAGTCCGAAAAAAAAATAAAGAAAGCCACAAATGCACTTTTTGGCCTTAGTCAGACGGGCGGTTTTTTGCGCGATTTGCGCACGCGTCCGGCAATTTTTTTAAAACCATTGCTTTGCAATGGTATCGGACACATGAGCGCTTTTTATGCACTCGTCCGATAAATTATAGAACAGAAATCGCAGATCGCACCTATCTGCGATCTGCGATTCCTGTTCTCTTCTCTATATGCGCTCAATGGGGCCGGCGGCAGCAGCGCTGATCCCATTGAGAACATATAGAAACAAATCACTCTTCTCTGCCACAGCTGTAACAGCTGTGGCAGAGAAAAACGATGTTTGCCCATTGAATTCAATGGAGCCGGCAATACAGCCACCTCCATTGAAAGCAATGGGCTGCCGGCGAGCGCAGGATGAATTGTCGGGAAGGGCTTAAATATATAAGCCCTTCCCTGCAATTCATCCAGAAATGTGTAAAAATAAAAATAAAAATATACTCACCTTGTCCCGGCAGCCGGAGTTCAGAGCGGCCGGCCTGCAGTGGGTGTGAAGGGGGTGTGAGTCAGACTTGCCTCTGATTGGCCGCTCTGAACTCCGGCTGCCGGGACAAGGTAAGTATATATATTTTTTTTATTTTAACACATTTCTGGATGAATTGCAGCAAAGGGCTTATATATTTAAGCCCTTCCCGACAATTCATCCCACACTCGCCCGCAGTGCATTGCTTTCAATGGAGCCGGCTGTGTTGCCGGCTCCATTGAATGCAATGCGCTGGACAGCTCCAGCCCGTTTCTAATGAAACGCAGCTAGGAGCAGATTTTCGGGCGATTTTTGGGCCCCGGTCACGCGATTTGCGGATGCGCATCCGTCATGCGATCCGCAAATCGCGTGAAAAAACGCCCGTCTGACTAAGGCCTTTCAGTCACCCTGTCTCCCAGAAAAAAATGCAATAAAAAAAGCGAACAAAAAGTCGTATGTATTCTGGATTGGTACCAACGTAAACTACAGGACGTCCCGCAAAAAATGAGCCCTCACTTAACTATGTACCATTGAAAAATACAACTCGTCACGCAAAGAAACAAGCTCTCATACAGCGACGTCGATGGATAAATAAAGGAGTTAGGATTTTTTAAACAGGGGGAGGAAAAAAAGAAAAAAAGGGGCCATGTCATTAAGGGGTTAAATAATGTACCAACTTCCTTCTCTGGGTCATTACAATGCAGGGATACCACATGTGTGATTTTATTTTACATTTTTTACAAAGTAAAGGGAGACAAGTGTTTTTATTTTTATTTTTTTTTATAATGTTTTAACTTTTTTTTAAAAACTTTTTCTTTTTTTGTCCCTTTAGGGGACTTCCTCAGAGACCCATCAGGACTCCCTGATCACATTCTGGGGGGGGGGGGGTCCCATGGTGACAGCCCTTTACATGCTGCAGTCACATAGACTGCAGCATGTAAAGGGTTAACACAGCAGAGATCAGAGGTTTTCTCTGATCTCTGCTGTAAGAGCTGGTACCTAGCTGTCCTCTGCCAGCAAAGCACCAGCTCTCCCTGCCACAGAGACCATCGGCTTTCCTCTGACAAGCCGATGGTCTCTATGGCAACCTATAAACAAAGCAGGAGATTTAGAAGCAGGAGATTGCTGGCATATCGGCAATATCTTCTGCTTCTGTTGTTCAAAGCCCTTGCTTTGTTCTCTGTAGGAGAGTGCAGGCAGAGCACAATGTCATAGCTTGTGGCATTGTGCTCTGCAGCTCCCATAGTGATACATAGCCTGGAAATCTTCTGGGCTATATCACTATCGGCAGTGGAGCTCGTCCCGGAAACTTTCCGGGCATGCCACTCAAGGGGTTAAGGCTGTACAGCTCCAATGTTGGAAGACAACCGTCAGGGTTCTCATACTGTATATTGCCAGCCTCTCTGCTGTTTGAGCCTATCCAATGTGTCACCTCATTCAGTACTGGCTTTAGCCAGCATATAGTGCCGTTGTATAACAGCAGAAAAAGAGTAAGCCCCCTAGGAAAACCAGGATACAAATTGGATTGGGTTAAAAGGACCCTCTTCCTGTAGTGTCCCCCTGCTCCCTTCATTCCAAACTTTTTTTGCATAAAAAATATAATAAACATTAATACTCCCCTAATCCAACAGGCTGCACTCCTCACTGAGGCTTCCTTGTGGGCTCTGCTCACTTTATGGTCCAGTGATGATATTTCCATCTAAGCTCATGACCAAATGAATGCTGAGACCATGATTGGCCGCAGTGCTTAGGCACGTGACCAATGAACCTGGAAGTAAGCAGTGACCATGGGAAGAGGTGCGGATATGCAAGAGGTGAGTATATTGTATTTTATTACTTTTTATGCTTCTCAATACTTTTTGATTGTTTCTTCATCCTGAGGACATGGATACACTGCAATGTGGTGCCACTGCCAAGGTGCCTGACAATACTAGGGGGCGCGATAAAGATGCACTCTTTGCCCTATGCTTAAAGCAGCAGTAGGAATTGGGACTGTCATAGCTAGGTGGGAGGGAGACCACTGCATTGATCATCTTTAGAGTTCCCTCAAGAAGCACCATGTGGATTACACTTTTTCAGCAGCAGGTGAAGCTTCAGTACAACAACGGGCATTGCAAATTGATCACGAGATGGATTAAAAGAAGCAGTGGTTCTCCTCCTAGATTTAGCTGTTTGGTATTAGAAAGCATTGAAGACTGTTATAACATGCTGCTGTGTCACCAATCACAATGCTGGTATACAGCCACCAGCAGGGCATCATATGTTTACATTGTCCAATGCTCCAATGTCCAAGAGGCAAGTAAAGGCTACCACACAGCTGATTCCTGGAGGAGAGACACCCAGCGAGAGCAGAGCATAAAAAGCCACGAATGCTGCTACTTAAAAACAGTAAGCTATGTGTGCCTGTAAACATATTCTCTGTAGTATCCTGATCCGTGGCTATACCCTAGTGGGATGACCACTTATATGGGTATTCCCTTCACAGCAAGTTATCCACATGACAAGGAATAACTTGCTCATCTGTGGGAGTTTGACTGCTAGTATAATTGATTTGTAGACAAGGGCTCATTCAACCTGCAGTACAAATTCAAGTATGCCTTCAAATAAAGGGAAGTATCAGGACAGAAGAGGTGTCCTGAAATTAGGTATAATTGCAAAAAATGGTGGAAGTGGAAAAAGAAAATTACAAAGTTGTGCCAATAATTATATTTTTTGTGTAATGGAGCCCCGGCAGCTGATCCCTCAAACAGAACTGCAGTCTGTATGTTGCACTAAGGAATAAAGATTTTTTTTTTACTTTGAAGACAACCCATGAGTGCTGATCCACTTTTCTATTTCCTGTGGATTGTCAGAGTAGGTGTCGTTGGTACCGAGCAGGCTCCTCCTTTAGGACTACCATAGTGCTCTTGTCCTCATACATGGCCAGGGGAACTAATAAAGACTTATGTCCCAGCTTCAACCATACCAGTTCAGGAGAGGATCGGG
This sequence comes from Eleutherodactylus coqui, assembly GCF_035609145.1. NCBI lineage: Eukaryota > Metazoa > Chordata > Amphibia > Anura > Eleutherodactylidae > Eleutherodactylus > Eleutherodactylus coqui. The sequence continues at coordinate 98,394,089 of NC_089845.1, read as the reverse complement.
TGTAGAAATGGGTCCTATTAGCGGCTGTTGCACAGAGCCTCCGTGGGAAGCTGGAGTATAGCTCTGGAGCCAACATGTTGGCTTTCAATAATAACTTTTATTAAATGTTAAACAATTAAATAGTCTAAACTCCTCGGTTGAATAAATGTTTATGCAACTGAACAAGTCTAATGAATCCATATCGGCAGTGTTTAACTCCAAAGCCACTACCCGTTAACCAGGATCAAGTAGACTCTTTACCCGGTTTTCGGGGATAAAATAAAATCAGATTTATGGTCGTAGACTAGAGGAAAGAAGAATGAGGAGGCCGCAGATTCTAAAGCTTATTCCAATGAAGTCCCTTCTATATGAGGAGTCCATGCCCATAGGGCAGTTACTGCTTCCTTGCAGTTTTGCATAGGAGACTGTCTCCATCTCTTCTCTCTACAGCACAACTGCTCACACTGTCCTTTCGGTTGCTTCCCCATTCAAAGCCTCACTCCTCATTCTCACCTACTCTTTAAGGGAACCCGTCACGTCCCCACAGCATCATAAACTAAGTTATGGTGCTGTTAGAGGATGTGGCAGGGAGCCGGGTGATGTATGTTTTATACTCACCCACTCCCATGATCCAGCAGTGTCCCCTTCTGAAGTTGGTGTGTGGCACAAAAATCTAACTCTTTTCAGAATCCTATGCGTGCTGTCCTATACAAGTCTATGGGAAAGTGTATTCATGGGACTTTTGAAAGGTTTTCCATTTTTGTGCCACGCGTCAACTTCAAAGCGGGAGCAGGTGAGTATAAAAAATTCCCATCACAACAAGTTATCCTCTAGCCACATGTTCCAAAATTTGCCCCAAAAATTGTGTCAAATTTTGGTGCAATTTTGGCATAAACTAAGCCGACTAATAGTTTTTAATAGATTTATCATTCAACTGAGTCACTTTGATAAATCTGGTGCATTTTAAGACTGTCTAGTCTAAATCTGTACTGTCTATTAGACAGTATTATTAAATCTGCCCCAATGTATTAGGGTGAGTCAATATTTATCTGCAATGCAGTTGCACTTGGGTTTCTATTGGCAGCCTCGTTGTTTTTGTGCGCATCACTACCTTTGGTTTGCGTCTTATCACTGCTACACAGGTTCGAAGTGACTAGGTCAGTTCCATTGTCACAGCTTTAATGTTAACTATTGCTGCTCCACTTTCCATTTGCACCACAGAAGAGCAGCATTCAGAGATACGATTTTTTTTTTTTTTTGGTCTGAAGGTGTATCCGGGCCCGAAATCCATGGAAGACTTTCAGCACAATGCAGGAACAGTGTTTGGACGTAACTGAGTGTCTACAAATGGATTGAAAAAGTTGAATAGGTTTTCACAAGTATTATGCATGAAGAAGGATCCGGACACCCATCCACTGCCACAACGACGACAACTTTGAGCGCGTACCTAGCATGGTATTGTTATACAGGCAATAGAGATGAGCGAACGTACTCGGATAAGCACTACTCGTCCGAGTAATGTGCTTTATCCGAGTACCGCTGTACTCGTGCTGAAAGATTCGGGGCGCTCCGCTGCTGACAGGTGAGTCGCAGCGGGGAGCGGGGCAGAGCGGGCGGGAGAGAAGGAGAGAAAGATCTCCCCTCCGTTCCTCCCCGCTCTCCCCTGCAGCTCCCCGCTCCGCAGTGCGCCCCGAATCTTTCAGCACGAGTACAGCGGTACTCGGATAAGGCACATTACTCGGACGAGTAGTGCTTATCCGAGTACGTTCGCTCATCTCTAACAGGCAACTGACTATTGATGAAGTGGCAAATCATCTGCACATTAGTCATGGTTCTGCCTATGAAATCGTCCACAACAGACTTGGCTTTCATAAAGTTTGTGTAAGATGGGTCCCAAGACAACTCACACTGCTGTATATACAAACGCACTTGGACATATGCCATCAATATTTGGATTGCTATGATAACGAAGATGACACCTTCTTGGATCGAAACATGGGTCCATCATTATGAGCTGAACAATGATGTTGTTATAAGTTTTTCAGTTTTATTGAATTAAAGTTTATAGCTGTATTACTGATAATTATTGCCTCACCCTCGTATTCTAGTTAGCTTGATTAGCTCTTGTTATAATGAAGCTTAGGCAATGGCAGATTATAATAGAGATGATTGGGGTGGCTACCTGGATCCGAGGCTCCAGGGGGCCCAAGGATGTTCAAACTGCCCCAATTGTTATCTGCTAGCCCAAGTTTAGGGCCGCCCAGCCTCGCTGCTAAAACGTAGGCCACTGGGAGAGGCAGAGGTTAAATTAATTAATGCCTCCATACTGCCTTCTGATGAGTGCGATCTTACACAGTTTCATGGCATAACATCTTCACTCTTCTCCTTGTCTCTAGTACTCGGAGTACAGTGAGTGTAGATTTGAGGGAAGGAGTGGAGACATGCTTTGAGCCCGTGTCAGAAGGTAGTGTAAGTGCATGAATGAATTTAACCTCCTCATCTCCCAGCAGTCTGAGTTTTAGTAGTGGGACTGGGCTCTCTATGATCCACCACCTGCCACAGATAGGGCCCTATACTATTCGGGGCACAGAGAAGGCCCTAGTATGAATTGGTGCCACAGACGGTCATTTTACTAATTGTTCGTATAATTACTTTATTTTCGCGCCATCATTTGTTCACTATCACTGCTCATGATACTTCCGATTTTGTTGATGTTGATGTTTGCGTGTGTATTTGACCTGTTCTGATGTGTTTAAATTCTGTTACAAATGTTGACATGGATTTATCACGAAGAAAATGACGAAATCATCCTGATGTTTTTGTTTTCAGTTGTAGGGAGTACACATTCCATCAGTATGGAAAAACTAGAACTGACTTTACAAAAAAGAACTTATTTGGCCTATTTCAAAGTAAAACTGGAGGACCAAGATAAGCCTTGTGTTGCGTGCACAGAGTATCTGCGACAGTGGACAAATGGGGAATGACAGGGCATGAAACGTGGTAGACAAATAGTATGGCGAGAATGTAAACCACCATGATTATTATTACTTTAGTTTGGAGAATGTGAATGGCATCAATGGGGTTAACCGGAGTAAGTAGACGTATGATCACTTCTTTCTGTACACTTGGTTGCAAGAGTGGCTTCACAGGGGTGTATTTGTGTAAAATCAATTTCAATGGGTTCATTCTCATTTTCAGATTTTTCATGCGCATTTCTCCGCTCTATTTTTCCCCGCATTTGCGCACCAAGGGTCCCCATAAAAGTCTATGTAAGTTACGTAAATTTTCTGGAAAAAAAGCACACCCGATACTCATTAGGCTAAATAGCGTGCCTGTCTACCGCACAAATGAACATGCCCTGCAAGAGCAAAAATCACAGTATGCCGATATGCCCGCAAAAAAGACTTGTTCATAGCACACATACGTTGCACTGAGTCGTGCGCAAAAACGCATATGCCCATATGAAGGAGCTCTAACATGACCAGGGTATGACCGACTCACCCGGTACTAACTAAATTCATACCTCTTCTTGTTAATGACTCTCCGAACAACTTCTTAATTGGAATATTTTGGCCACAGCAGCCTTTATTAAACATAAACAAAATTAACACAGTATCCGTTAAACTATACGGGGAGGAGGCCCTTGGAGTCCCATCCAATATAATAATAATAATAATAAGGGTCTGGCGTATAATAATAATCCATAAACCAAAACTGTACCTGGCCTCCAACCGTACCCCGGCTCGGAGGCCCAAAAAGCCCCCTCTGGGAGGCAATCACCATATAATATTGTAGGCCAACCGGGACCACTTCCCTGGCCTACCACCACCGCGCCAGACCCAACCAAAACTATTAGGGTGATAATCACTCCAGGTGAGGCCGTCCCCACCGTAACTCCTTCCACCCAATATAAACTGCCTCCAAGGACCCCCCCCCGCCTGCCACAGCCAGCTGCCATGACATGGTCAATACCTATACATTTTATCATAAACAACTCTACCCATATCTTTTAATAAATATACTACCTGCCTAAACAATAGTTAATATATTCAATTATTTTAAAAAACTTTTTTTATATATATATATATATATATATATATATATCAACCTATACCCCCAAAAAATTGGGAGGGTGGGTGGGCTCTCAAACGCTTCAAAAAAGATGGCGCTCCCGCCCGAATACCCCCTTTTATATCTAACCCCCCCGCAACCCCCCCTCCTTACTCACTAACCAATCCCTTTAAACTACCTCTTAATCGTCACTCCCCTCACCTTATCAGTTAACCCTATACTACCTTTTTCGTTCCCGGCCAACCCTGTCATGCAGGGCCTCCACGTATGTGCCCCTCGTGGCACGTTCCGGCCCTTTTCTTGACCAGGGTATGACCGACTCACCCGGTACTAACTAAATTCATACCTCTTCTTGTTAATGACTCTCCGAACAACTTCTTAATTGGAATATTTTGGCCACAGCAGCCTTTATTAAACATAAACAAAATTAACACAGTATCCGTTAAACTATACGGGGAGGAGGCCCTTGGAGTCCCATCCAATATAATAATAATAATAATAATAATAAGGGTCTGGCGTATAATAATCCATAAACCAAAACTGTACCTGGCCTCCAACCGTACCCCGGCTCGGAGGCCCAAAAAGCCCCCTCTGGGAGGCAATCACCATATAATATTTTAGGCCAACTGGGACCACTTCCCTGGCCTACCACCACCGCGCCAGACCCAACCAAAACCATTAGGGTGATAATCACTCCAGGTGAGGCCGTCCCCACCGTAACTCCTTCCACCCAATATAAACTGCCTCCAAGGACCCCCCCCCCCGCCTGCCACAGCCAGCACGACTTACCCCCTAAGTCTGCGCCGGCCTCCATACCATCAACGCCCTCTCTATCCCTTCTTGTATCCGCAATGACCACATATCCAAGCCGACGTCATTTAAATGTAAGCCGTCATCTAACCAATACCCCCCTACCCCACCTTCCAAAATCTCGTGTCTCACTTTAACACCTCCGTTTCTAACGACAAAAGCTGAAATATGCCTATTTATTTTTATTCTAGCTTTATTAATTTTTTGAACAGATCTGGCCATCCTCCATGACTTTCTGGGCAAAATTTCAGAACACACAATTACCATGGCTGGGAATAACCTACTCAGTCGCAGAAAGTCATGTTGGATGTCCCGCCTAACCTCTCTGGCTGGACGCCCCCCAAGATCATTACCACCTGCATGTATTACCAGAACATCTGGAGCCCTATCCAGCTCTGCATAAGAAGTGATTTCTGGTAACACCCTCCCCCACATCATACCCCGAATACCCATCCAGCGAATGATGGCTTCCCTTCTGGAAAATCCCAGCTGTCTTCCTTCTGGTCTAACCTGTGCCCGCTCGGCTGCCCAAAACACAAAAGAATGCCCTAATATCCACACGAGCGCTGGGCTTCCTTCTGTCAAGAAAAAACAACCAAAAAGAAAAAAGGAGGAAAAAAGGGGGACCGTAAGCAGAATAACTTTACGTATTATCATTATAATGCAATGCAAAACATAGAATGTGAAAAAGAAAAATAATTTTTTTTTTTTTGTATTATACATTTCCGAACCATCCTTCCGGTCTGACGTACAGCTGGTATCTATTGGATCTCCATCTACCAATTTTTTGTAACACTCAGGCCCCGCTCGTATGCCTCCGTAGCTGCACCTATTCGAAACGAATGCGAAGAAAAACCCATCCTCTCCATGCCCAATTCTTGCAACGCTTTCCCCAGTATTGCACCAAACTGAAACTTTGATACAAAAGACCCGTCCCTATGTCTGAATAAAGGACCCCGGTCGCCCGGAACATTCCCCATCAGGCTAGCGAAACACGTTACAGGGCACATCAGAGAGCCCGGCACTCTTCCCAATACAATCTTCTTCCCTTTTCGCATCTGATCTGTTTTTGAGTGTGTCAGCCATATAACGACGTTATCTTCACTCAAACTGACGTCTGTCCTCTGTAAACCGCCAACTGTCGTTTTGTTAGGTGACACCAGCTCGCTGATACGAAACGCCCCAAAGAATGCAAACGAGAAAACCGCTTGAAACAGTGCAATTTCCGAATCATCCAAACAAACGTCTTCCAATACCCTACCAATCCTTTCCAACATAGAAAAAGAAATTGGTCTCCTCCTATCCTTCACCCTCCTTCCTTTCTTGAAACCCTTTAAAGCCTGGGATATAATAAAACGCTTTGTAATATCTTCCGCACCCCTAAGTTTGAAGCCAAATACCAAACCCGCCATTAATCTCTCGATCTTGGCCACCGACCAATTAGCCCTATGAGCCTAACTAATCAACAGCAACAAAGCCCCTACCTGGTCCTCCTCAGAATGTACCTCCCCTATATTTTCAATCCACTGCATCCATTCTCCCCAAGCTGCCTCATAAGCTTTTAATGTGCCGGCCGCCAGCGACCCCCGAATCAGGTGCTCCGCCGCACGTCGACCAATCGCCAAAGTTCTGGAGGGCACACTCGTCCTTCCGTATCCGCCTCTGGCACCAGGGTCCGAAAGCGCTCCCACTGAAAGCGAGAGAGTGAGTCAGCTATGCAGTTTTTGACCCCTGGAACATGTTCAGCCACAAACCAAGCGTTCAACATTAACCCTGACAAAACTAATTGTCGCAACAAGTCAATAACCGGCGCCGAAGATGCAGATCCCTTATTAAAGGCCTGCACTACTCCCAGATTATCGCAACCAAAAATCACTTTTTTGTTTCTGAAGGATTCACCCCAAATAACTACTGCTACCACAATCGGGAACAATTCAAGCAACGTTAGATTCTTTGTTAACCCCGCTGTCACCCAGTCTTCCGGCCAAGCTTCCGCACACCACTGACCCCCGAAAAATGCGCCGAAACCTGCGCTTCCCGCTGCATCAGTGAACAACTCACATACTGCACTCACATACTGCACTATCGACCACTTCTTCCATCACCATAGTCCTTCCGTTGTACCTCTCAAGAAAAGACAACCAAACCTCCAAATCAGCCCTCAAACTCTTTGACACCCTTATAAAATGGTGAGGCTTTTTAACTCCTGCGGTCGCCCGTGCCATTCTTCTACAAAATATTCTTCCCATGGGCATTATTCTCCCGGCGAAATTTAACTTTCCTAACAATGACTGTAACCGCTGCAATGTAATCTTGTTTCCCGCCTTTGCCTTCTGCAAATCCTGCCTTAAAACCTCTAACTTCTCCGTTGGTTACCTAAATTCCATTGCCTCAGTATCAATTGTAATCCCTAAGAAACTCAAAGATGTAGTTGGCCCTTCCGTCTTTTCAGGAGCCAATGGAACACCGAAATGACTGGCCACCCATTGGACCGTTGCCAATAAATTAGCACACATGGGCGAATCTGCCTCGCCAATGCATAAAAAATCATTCAAATAATGGATAATAGACTTCGCCCCTGACACCTCATGCATCACCCATTCCAAAAATGTGCTGAACATCTCAAAATACGCACAAGAAATAGAACAACCCATGGGCAAGCATCTGTCAACGTAATACTGCCCTTCCCAAAAACACCCCAGCAGTTTGCAACTTTCCGGATGAACCGGCAGCAAACGAAAAGCCGATTCGATATCGGTCTTGGCCAACAAGGCTCCCTTACCAAACTTTTGAACCCACTTAACCGCTATGTCAAATGAGGTATAATCCACCGAGCAAAGCTCGGGGTCAATCCCATCATTGACCGAGGCCCCTTTTGGATAGGATAGATGCTGAATAAGCCGAAATTTGTTTGGCTCTTTTTTCGGCACCACCCCAAGCGGTGATACAATCAAATCGTCCCATGGTGGAGCTAAAAAGGGGCCCGCCATTCTTCCTAATCCCACCTCTTTCTCCAACTTATCCCTTACCACCTCCTTGTGCAATAATGCTGACTTCAGGTTTCTTAACGTAACAGGAACTACATGCCCCGGAGGGGGAATACGAAAACCAACATCAAAACCATTAAACAGTAAAACACTTTTTTCCCGGTTCCCATATCTACTTAGATAAGGGGCCATCCTTGGTAGCATCACCGGCGTCATCCCTTTTTCCACTACTACCAGCACTTCTTGCCTTGTCTCTTTTAAAACAACGCGTTGCTCCGTGCGACACTCCGTCGCAAACCGAACAGGCGTGCTTAAATCGACAGGCGGCCCCAAACTTACATCTCCCCTCATTAAATGCCCAAGACACCCCGGGCTTCTTAACATTTTGTTGCCCTGACTGTTGTCCTGTTCCTCCCCCTGTTCCGACGCTGGCCCCGCCAGCCCCCCCGTGAAAAGGATGCCCGTACCTAACCGGGGCCATCACCCTTAACCAAAGACCTATGTCTTTATTATCCCACCGTATGTTTGGCCTGACCGCCTTTCGCTGACGAAACTGTTCGTCATAGCGAAGCCATGTCTGCCCGCCATACGTGCGATACGCTTCCCCTATCGCATCCAAATAACAAAAAAGGCCCGAACAATTCTCCGGGGCTTTTTCGCCTATTACACTTGCCAAAATCGCAAAAGCTTGCAACCAGTTTTGAAACGTTTGCGGAATCAACCGCCACCGTTTCTTTTCTTCATCTTCCTTCTTAGAATCGGTCCTTTTCCCTTTGTCCAAGTTGAACTTTTCCAAAGGTAAAAGAGAAAAAATCTCTACATACTCATCTCTCCAGATTTTCTCGCAAACCTCCTTCCTTAGATGAGCACCCAGGGGCCCCTCAAAGCACACGTAGACTTCCCCTCTAGCCTTATCATCTAAACGGATCGCGTCCCCATCTTTCTCCGTCTGAATTCCTACAGTCACCCCCGACACCCCGGATCCAGTAGTCAACCCTTGGCTCCCACCTACCGCGCCACTTTCTTGTGAAACACCTCTTGACCCTGCAGACAACCACGCCGCTACCGGAGATGCAACTGTTTGAGTCCCCAAACCCAAGCCCTGCTCACAGCGGACCAACATCTCCCGCATATTACCTAACAACGAGCGTAATTCAACTTCCCGCTGACCTCCACCTGTACTACCCCCGCTCCCCCCTATCATAAACGCCACGATCCCCCTAGGCAAATTTACATCATCAAGGTTATAACATTGAGTCAAACATTCATGCTCACCGGGCCGCATGGGCGCTGTGATCCCATCAGCCGTCATCCGCGGATCCGGTCGTCGTTCCTGCGCACGAACTGCGCCAGTCGCCTGCTCGTCCCGCTGGTAATGAAAAAAGCTCTCTCGTTGCGGTTGATCCGGATCGTCTAACTGCTCCGGGCCCACTTGGCGCCCGTCTGGTAGTGGCACAAAAATAGCCGACCTGACCTGCCGACTACCTCCTGCCACCTCGCAATGAATTCCTGGAAATAAATCCCTGGGGCGCTCCGACAAGCTCCCTGTGGCCCTAGTCGGATCTTCCTGCTGGTGAGATGGTCCTGCTACCTGCTCCGCGACCGAAACCCAGGGGCGCACGGACGAGCTCCCCGTTGCCCTAGGCAGATTTTGCAGGTGACGCACGGCTCCTCTCGCGCTTCTTCCTCTCTCCCGCTGCCTGCCCCCCCCCCCCCCGGGCCGGCACTTCACCCTGGGGGGTAGCCGTGTCCTGTGCATCTAAGATGGCGTCGGGCCTGGCAAGCCCCGCCCCCCGAGGAGAGCGAGACCTGCGGCTGGCCGTTGGACCCGGGCGTTGTCTCGGATTCCTCCTGGCCGGTCTGTCCCCAGCCACCCTGGCTGTGGGTGATGAGCGACCGGTCAGAGGGTCCCCGGAGGGGCTCCTAACCCTGCGCCGGGTCCGGGGTTCCGCCTCCTCGGCTATCAGCCTAGCCGGAGGACGTGTCCTGCGCGCGCGCCGTGCCGGGGCTCCTTCTCCGCTGCCTGCTGCCGGCTCACCTCTCTCCGCTCCTGTCATTTGAGCCTGCAGCCACCCAGGGGGATGATTCACCGCCGCTGCCCTGAGGATCGCTAACGCCGCTTCCACCGACGACATACCGGTAACCTGCTTTCTTTTTGTGCTCTCAGCTCTCACTCCGCTGCCGCTTTTGTCCTGCTAGGTACTCCAATACCGCTAGCTACGCTCCGCTGCAGAGATAACCGTTTTTCTCCTCTCTAACGGCTCCTATACTTTTGCTTTATACTTTTTTGCTCCTATACTCTCAAACGCTTCAAAAAAGATTGCGCTCCCGCCCGAATACCCCCTTTTATATCTAACCCCCCCCCCCCCCCGCAACCCCCACCTCCTTACTCACTAACCAATCCCTTTAAACTACCTTTTAATCGTCACTCCCCTCACCTTATCAGTTAACCCTATACTACCTTTTTCGTTCCCGGCCAACCCTGTCATGCAGGGCCTCCACGTATGTGCCCCTCGTGGCACGTTCCGGCCCTTTTCTTGAACATCAAATTGCTTTACCTTCACAGTCATTTGGATCGATTTCCAGATTGTCTAGGTGATGTAAGCGTAAGTGATTTCACTAGGAAAGAAGGACCATGGAAGAACCGTACATTAAACAATGGGGGAGACATATGATGGCGGACTACTGTTGGAACGTTCAGTATTAATATCCAGGGACATCTCATTGCAGGAAATCACAGAAACGCAGTTCCAGCGAAGGGGTGAATGAAGAACATTTGTTTTGTTGTTTTCTAGGCTTCTTGGATTACTCTTTCTACTTCAGCTTTTGATTTATTATATGTATAATACAATATGTATACATATATAAATTAATACAGATATGTCATATTTTGATAAGCAGACCTGATGAAAAAAAAACTCATTTTCAGAATCTACAACCCTAAAAATACCCAAAAAGTTTAACATCTCAGTCATCAAAAATTGTGTTTCCCGGTGATCTATCAATAAGGATGATCAGTATGATACTACAGAGACAATGTTATTTCACCATCAGGATTTTATGCTTCATACAAACTGACTCCTGAATGAAGCTGCTCTCTACCAGTCTAGAAAGGTCCAGACGGTAATCAAGGTGTTAATTAAAGAATGTACAGTATATAATCTCTGAATATCACCACATATGTAACTCCAAAGCTACTGCCAAGTCAGAGAACTGACTGATCCATCAAAATATATCTTATCAGTGAGAACATTCTGTAACTGGAAGGACGTGGTCAGTGCTGATGTGTCCTCGGGGTCATATAGATGGTCATCCTCTGCCTAGTATCAATGCCAGCAACACTGTAATGTCTTATCTGGAGATGCTTTGTGTTAGAGCAATGTACTTATACTAATCCAGTTGATGGTCAGATGCCTGACACCCTAAGGCTATGTTCACATGGGGAGAATTTGCTGTGGAGTGTCCGCAGCAGACATTCTGCAGCAGATCTGCAGCGCATGATCAGCACAATTTTTGGTGATGATTTTGACATGGAATTTGGTGTGGAATTCACCCCCTCGTTTGAAGAAGTAGAATCCACTCCGCAGATCCACTGCTAAAATTGGCATGCTGTGGATTTAAAGAGATACTGTCACCTATTAATAGCTTTAAAAGCTAAGCTTACGGGCTGAAAGTAGGTGACCCGCTGAGTCCAGGGATGTAAGTGTTATACTTAGCTTCCCCGTCGTTCCCCCAGTGTCAGCGCTAGAAGCCACCACTGCAATGTATTGAGTGGTGCTGCTAAGTCATCCACCCGTTATAAAATTACAATGTGGGGACAACTTAGCACTGATGCTCAATGCGTTCAGCAGCGGATTTTAGTGCTGACAAGGGGGGGGGGGGGGGTGGAATGACGGAAGATAAGTATCACACTTAAATCCCCAGACCCAGCAGGTCACCTACTTCTAGCCCATAAGATTGGCTCACAGAGCTAAAAACAGGTGCGAGAGTCTTGTTAAATTTGACACTGCAGTTCCTTTTGCTCAGTGGATTTTTCTGCAGTGTATGAACAAGATTTTGAAAATCTTATTCAATTTGCTGCTACTGTTAGGCCTCATGTCCACGGGGAAAATCAGGCCCGCCGCAGATTCTTCATGCAGAATCCCGCAGTGGGTCCCTCCTTTCCCGCGGACATGAGGCCTAAAAAGAAGAATTACTTACCTGTCTGGACGCTGCGGATCTGCCCTCCGTCGCGGCCCGGATCTTCTTTCTTCGGCCCGGCGGATGTGCTCGGCCCGCCGGCAGCGTGCCACGCGCATGCGCCGTGCACTTTTTTTTTCTTTTACTCCTGCTTTCCCGCGCCGGAGAGCAGAAATTCAGCTGCGGGTGTGCTGCGGATCTGGACGGCTTCTATAGGCTTCAATAGAAGCCTGTGGGAGCCGCCCACGCGGGAGACCCGCACTAAAATGGAGCATGGTGCGGGTGTTTTCCTGCACACGCATCCGCGCCTCAGGGACTTAACCTGCGGGTGTCCAATGCATCCCTATGTGGCGCGGATCACGCGTGCGGGTGAAACGCTGTGAAATTTATATGTATTTTAGCCGTGGACATGCGGCCTAAATGCCAAAGATTTTCAATGCAGAGAGTCCAGATGGTAAATCCACAGCAAACTCTCCCCGTGCCAAGATGGCCTAAGGACACTTACAGACAAGCATATTTTACCTCCATATTTGGTCCATGTTTTCTGACAGTAATACAGAACTAATGTAAGTCTATGTATCTATTCACATGGCCATAGTTTTTACAGCCATTGTTTAAAAAAAAACAACATGGTGCATTTCAAACAGAGGAGGAACAGAAGGGCTAAAGCTTAGTGCTGTATCGATCAAAACCTTAGTGAGCGTGCAGGGTTGTCTTATAACTGTACTGTGTTCTAAGTGTACTCTGCTATAAGTGTGTGACTAAGGATGAGTGAATTTGGAGTTTGGTAATTAATAGAGATGAGCGAGCACCAAAATGCTCGGGTGCTCGTTATTCGGGACGAAATTATCGCGATGCTCGAGGGTTCGTTTCGAATAACGAACCCCATTGAAGTCAATGGGCGACCCGAGCATTTTTGTATTTCGCCGATGCTCGCTAAGGTTTTCATGTGTGAAAATCTGGGCAATTCAAGAAAGTGATGGGAACGACACAGCAATGGATAGGGCAGGCGAGGGGCTACGTGTTGGGCTGCATCTCAAGTTCACAGGTCCCACTATTAAGCCACAATAGCGGCAAGAGTGCCCCCCCCCCTCCCAACAACTTTTACTTCTGAAAAGCCCTCATTAGCATCGCATACCTTAGCTAAGCACCACACTACCTCCAACAAAGCACAATCACTGCCTGCATGACACTCCGCTGCCACTTCTCCTGGGTTACATGCTGCCCAACCCCCCCCCCCCCCCCCCGCACGACGCAGTGTCCACAGCGCACAACAAACTGTCCCTGCGCAGCCTTCAGTTGCCCTCCTGCCACACCACCCTCATGTCTATTTATAAGTGCGTCTGCCATGAGGAGGAACCGCAGGCACACACTGCAGAGGGGTTGGCACGGCTAGGCAGCGACCCTCTTTAAAAGGGGCGGGGCGATAGCCCACAATGCTGTAAAGAAGCAATGAGAAATAGAATCCTGTGCCACCGCCATCAGGAGCTGCACACGTGGGCATAGCAATGGGGAACCTATGTGCCACACACTATTCATTCTGTAAAGGTGTCTGCATGCCACAGTCAGACTGGTAATATGTACCTTAACAGTAACCGCGTTGGTGGTAATGTGGTGGTGACTGCGGACCTAGTAGCGCGGTTTTATTTTGTTGGTTTTCGGAATGTGGCCAGGATTAAGTGGGCCGTGGCGGGGGGATGGTGGGGGGGCTCTCTTGTAGTGTCGGTAAAGGTGAAATTCTTGGACTGCCACCAGACGAACCAATGCAAAGGCATTTGCCAAGAATGTTTTCCCTGTTGGAGGAGGAGGGGGATGTTTTTGAGGCACTACGTGTCCTCTCCACGTGTCCGTGGTTATATGCACCTTAACAGTAACCGCGTTGGTGGGAAATGGCCTCGCCGCCATCATGTCTTTGGGAAGCCTCTGTTTCCACACCCCAGAGACATACCATTAGCAGCGGTATAGGCAGAGCCCAGAATTCGTAACATTTCAGCCGTAGCATTAGGACAGGCCCCACTAACATATCACTAGCAGCATTATAGGAGGAGCGCAGTCTTCGTTCCATGTCAGCAATAGTAGCACTCAAGACAGGCCCCAGTAACAATTCCGAAGCAGCAGTATAGCGGGAGCGCAGTCTTCGTTCCATGTCAGCAATAGTAGCACTCAAGACAGGCCCCAGTAACAATTCCGAAGCAGCAGTATAGCGGGAGCGCAGTCTTCGTTCCATGTCAGCAATAGTAGCACTCAAGACAGGCCCCAGTAACAATTCCGAAGCAGCAGTATAGCGGGAGCGCAGTCTTCGTTCCATGTCAGCAATAGTAGCACTCAAGACAGGCCCCAGTAACAATTCCGAAGCAGCAGTATAGCGGGAGCGCAGTCTTCGTTCCATGTCAGCAATAGTAGCACTCAAGACAGGCCCCAGTAATAATTCCGAAGCAGCAGTATAGCGGGAGCGCAGTGTTCGTTCCATGTCAGCAATAGTAGCACTCAAGACAGGCCCCAGTAACAATTCCGAAGTAGCAGTATAGTGGGAGCGCAGTCTTAGTTCCATTTCAGTAGCTGCAGTATAGCCAAGGCCCAAGTTACATTTATGTAGCTAAAGTGTAGGCCAACCCCACACACACTTCTGTACCATGAGTGCAGGCGAAGAACATACAAATTGCTATGATTACACTGTAGGTGAGGGCCCCAAAAAATTGGTGTACCAACAGTACTAATGTACCTCAGTAAAAACTGGCCATGCCCAACCAAGATGGCAGGTGAAACCCATTAATCGCTTTGGTTAATGTGGCTTAAGTGGTAACTAGGCCTGGAGGCAGCCCAGTTTAACGAAAAATTGGTTCAAGTTAAAGTTTCAACGCTTTTAAGAGCATTGAAACATATAAAAATTGTTTAGAAAAATTAGATGAGTGAGCCTTGTGGCCCTAAGAAAAATTGCCCGTTCAGCGTGATTACGTGAGGTTTCAGGAGGAGGAGCAGGAGGAGGAGGAGGAATATTAGACACAGATTGATGAAGCAGAAATGTCCCCGTTTTGGATGGTGAGGGAGAGAACGTAGCTTCCATCCGCGGGTGCAGCCTACGTATTGCTTACGTATCGCTGCTGTCCGCTGGTGGAGAAGAGAAGTCTGGGGAAATCCAGGCTTTGTTCATCTTGATGAGTGTTAGCCTGTCGGCACTGTCGGTTGACAGGCGGGTACGCTTATCTGTGATGACTCCCCCAGCCGCACTAAACACCCTCTCCGACAAGACGCTAGCCGCAGGACAAGCAAGCACCTCCAGGGCATACAGCGCTAGTTCAGGCCACGTGTCCAGCTTCGACACCCAGTAGTTGTAGGGGGCAGAGGCGTCACGGAGGACGGTCGTGCGATCCGCTACGTACTCCCTCACCATCCTTTTACAGTGCTCCCGCCGACTCAGCCTTGACTGGAGAGCGGTGACACAGTCTTGGTGGGGAGCCATAAAGCTGTCCAGGCCCTTAAAGACTGTTGCACTGCCTGGGCTGTACATGCTGCTCGATCTCCGCACCTCCCCTGCTACCTGGCCCTCGGAAATGCGCCTTCGGCCACTAGCGCTGTCGGATGGGAATTTTACCATCAGCTTGTCCGCCAGGGTCCTGTGGCATAGCAACACTCTCGAACCCCTTTCCTCTTCGGGAATGAGACTGGGAAGGTTCTCCTTATAGCGTGGGTCGAGCAGTGTGTACACCCAGTAATCCGTAGTGGCCAGAATGCGTGCAACGCGAGGGTCACGAGAAAGGCATCCTAACATGAAGTCAGCCATGTGTGCCAGGGTACCCGTACGCAACACATGGCTGTCTTCACTAGGAAGATCACTTTCAGGATCCTCCTCCTCCTCCTCCTCCTCCTCATCCTCCTCAGGCCATACACGCTGAAAGGATGACAGGCAAGCAGCAGGGGCACCGTCAGCAGTGGGCCAAGCTGTCTCTTCCCCCTCCTCCTCATGCTCCTCCTCCTCCTCCTCCTGAATGCGCTGAGATATAGACAGGAGGGTGCTCTGACTATCCAGCGACATACTGTCTTCCCCCGCCTCCGTTTCCGAGCGCAAAGCGGCTGCCTTTATGGTTTGCAGGGAACTTCTCAAGATGCATAGCAGAGGAATGGTGACGCTAATGATTGCAGCATCGCCGCTCACCACCTGGGTAGACTGCTCAAAGTTTCCAAGGACCTGGCAGATGTCTGCCAACCATGCCCACTCTTCTGAAAAGAATTGAGGAGGCTGACTCCCACTGCGCCGCCCATGTTGGAGTTGGTATTCCACGATAGCTCTACGCTGCTCATAGAGCCTGGCCAACATGTGGAGCGTAGAGTTCCACCGTGTGGGCACGTCGCACAGCAGTCGGTGCACTGGCAGATTAAAGCGATGTTGCAGGGTGCGCAGAGTGGCAGCGTCCGTGTGGGACTTGCGGAAATGTGCGCAGAGCCGGCGCACCTTTACGAGCAGGTCTGACAAGCGTGGGTAGCTTTTCAGAAAGCGCTGAACCACCAAATTAAAGATGTGGGCCAGGCATGGCACGTGCGTGAGGCTGCCGAGCTGCAGAGCCGCCACCAGGTTACGGCCGTTGTCACACACGACCATGCCCAGTTGGAGGCTCAGCGGCGCAAGCCAGCGGTCGGTCTGCTCTGTCAGACCCTGCAGCAGTTCGTGGGCCGTGTGCCTCCTATCTCCTAAGCTGAGTAGTTTCAGCACGGCCTGCTGACGCTTGCCCACCGCTGTGCTGCCACACCGCGCGACACCGACTGCTGGCGACGTCCTGCTGCTGCTGACACATCTAGATTGCGAGACAGAGGTTGAGGAGGAGGAGGAGGAGGAGGGTGCTTTAGTGGAAGAAGCATACACCGCCGAACATACCACCACCGAGCTGGGGCCCGCAATTCTGGGGGTGGGTAGGACGTGAGCGGTCCCAGGCTCTGACTCTGTCCCAGCCTCCACTAAATTCACCCAATGTGCCGTCAGGGAGATGTAGTGGCCCTGCCCGCCTGTGCTTGTCCACGTGTCCGTAGTTAAGTGGACCTTGCCACTAACCGCATTGGTGAGGGCGCGTACAATGTTGTGGGAGACGTGGTCGTGCAGGGCTGTGACGGCACATCGGGAAAAGTAGTGGCGACTGGGAACTGAGTAGCGCGGGGCCGCCGCCGCCATCATAGCTTTGAAAGCCTCCGTTTCCACAACCCTATACGGCAGCATCTCAAGGCTGATAAATTTGGCGATGTGGACGGTTAACGATTGAGCATGCGGGTGCGTGGCGGCGTACTTGCGCTTGCGCTCCAACACTTGCGCTAGCGACGGCTGGACTGTGCGGTGCGAGACATTGGTGGATGGGGCCGAGGACAGCGGAGGTGAGGGTGTGGGTGCAGGCCATGAGACGGTTGTGCCTGTGTCCTGAGAGGGGGGTTGGATCTCAGTGGCAGGTTGGGGCACAGGGGGAGAGGCAGCGGTGCAAACCGGAGGCGGTGAACGGCCTTCGTCCCACCTTGTGGGGTGCTTGGCCATCATATGTCTGCACATGCTGGTGGTGGTGAGGCTGTTGGTGGTGGCTCCCCGGCTGATCTTGGCGCGACAAAGGTTGCACACCACTGTTCGTCGGTCGTCAGGCGTCTCTGTGAAAAACTGCCAGACCTTAGAGCACCTCGGCCTCTGCAGGGTGGCATGGCGCGAGGGTGCGCTTTGGGAAACAGTTGGTGGATTATTCGGTCTGGCCCTGCCTCTACCCCTGGCCACCGCACTGCCTCTTGCAACCTGCCCTGCTGCTGCCCGTGCCTCCCCCTCTGAAGACCTGTCCTGTGTAGGCGTTGCACACCAGGTGGGGTCAGTCACCTCATCGTCCTGCTGCTCTTCCTCCGAATCCTCTGTGCGCTCCTCCCTCGGACTTACTGCCCTTACTACTACCTCACTGCAAGACAACTGTGTCTCATCGTCATCGTCCTCCTCACCCACAGAAAGTTCTTGAGACAGTTGGCGGAAGTCCCCAGCCTCATCCCCCGGACCCCGGGAACTTTCCAATGGTTGTGCATCAGTGACGATAAACTCCTCTGGTGGGAGAGGAACCACTGCTGCCCAATCTGAGCAGGGGCCCGAGAACAGTTCCTGGGAGTCTTCCCGCTCCTGAGCATGTGTCATTGTAGTGGAGTGAGGAGGCTGGGAGGAAGGAGGAGCAGCAGACAGAGGATTCGGATTTGCAGCAGTGGACGGCGCAGAACTGTGGCTGGACGATAGGTTGCTCGAAGCACTTTCTGCCATCCAGGACAGGACCTGCTCACACTGCTCATTTTCTAATAAAGGTCTCCCGCGTGGACCCATTAATTGGGCGATGAATGTGGGGACGGCAGAAACGTGCCTCTCTCCTAATCGCGCAGCAGTCGGCTGCGACACACCTGGATCAGGAGCTCGGCCTGTGCCCACACCCTCACTTGGCCCTCCGCGTCCTCGGCCGCGTCCACGTCCTCTAGGCCTACCCCTACCCCTCAGCATGCTGTATTACCAGTGATTTGATTTCACAGGCAGGAAATAAATTGGCGCAAGCCTGCAGGTCAAATATAATTTTTTCCCTTTTTTGCAAAGGAAAGGCCCCACTGCGTATATTCAATGAACAATACGTTTAATAACTGTGGTGTGGCCCAGAAAAAGTGTCACACAACTTTAGTGTAGCAGAGTTATTAACTCTGGCAGAGCAGGTATTTGCCAGTCAGGAAAGAAAATGGCGCAAGCCTGCAGTAAACCGTAGCTGGTTGCGTCTGATTTTTGTACGTTCTCCACGCAGCACACACGTACACGGAGACCTTAGGACTGACACAGGCAGGCCAAATATAATTTTTTCCCTTTTTTGCAAAGGAAAGGCCCCACTGCGTATATTCAATGAACAATACGTTTAATAACTGTGGTGTGGCCCAGAAAAAGTGTCACACAACTTTAGTGTAGCAGAGTTATTAACTCTGGCAGAGCAGGTATTTGCCAGTCAGGAAAGAAAATGGCGCAAGCCTGCAGTAAACCGTAGCTGGTTGCGTCTGATTTTTGTACGTTCTCCAAGCAGCACACACGTACACGGAGACCTTAGGACTGACACAGGCAGGCCAAATATAATTTTTTCCCTTTTTTGCAAAGGAAAGGCCCCACTGCGTATATTCAATGAACAATAACTGTGTTGTGGCCCTGCCTACACAATTCTGTCCCTGTAGTATCAATGGAGGGTGCAATGCTCTGCACAGACGATTTTTAGAAGAAAAAAAAATGCAACACTGCTAACGGCAGCCAGCACAGTACTGCACACGGTTAAATTTGGCCCTAGAAAGGACCGTTGAGGTTCTTGAAGGCTACACTCACTCCTAACACTCTCCCTGCCTAAGCACCACTTCTGTCTCTAATGCCGGGTGCAATACTCTGCACTGCCGATTTTGAGAAAAAAAAAAAAAAACCACTGCTAGCAGCAGCCTGCACACAGGTAGATGTGGCCCTAAGAAGGACCTTTGGGGTTCTTGAAGCCTACACTAACTCCTAACGCTCTCCCTACAGCAGCTCCAGCACGATACCACTGTCCCTCAGCTAACTCACAAGGCATGTGTGGCGAGCCGCGGGAGGGGCCGACTTTTATACTCCGGTGACACCTAATCTCGCCAGTCACTCACAGCAGGGGGGTGGTATAGGGCTGGAACAACACTGGAGGAAGTTGTAATGCCTTCCCTGTCTTTCAATTGGCCAGAAAAGCGCGCAAATTTCTCAGGGAAGAAAGTGAAAGTAACCCGAACACCGCGTGGTACTCGTTACGAGTAACGAGCATCCCGAACACCCTAATATTCGCCCGAGCATCGAGCTCGGACGAGTACGTTCGCTCATCTCTAGTAATTAAATGAGTTACTTCTCCAAAATCCCTCTTATTGGAAATTGTTGCATATATATTTTTATTTTTTTTATGTACTCTACCTGTACGATTCCCAATTAGAATGTGCTCCATGATTGAGAATGCCGTCTATTATACATCATACTAAATCTAGTGATGCTCTTAACCTTATTGACTGGAATAATGTCCTCAAAAATGATAGCACAGACAATAAATAGAAAACATTTAAAAACATCTTAATTAGTTACTGTGAGAGGTTCATACCTTATAGGAATAAAAGGGTTAGGAATTAGAGATGAGCGAACGTACTCGTCCGATCTTGATACTCGTTCGAGTATTAGCGTGTTCGAGATGCTCGTTACTCGAGACGAGTACCACGCGATGTTCGAGTTACTTTCACTTTCATCTCTGAGACGTTAGCGCGCTTTTCTGGCCAATAGAAAGACAGGGAAGGCATTACAACTTGCCCCTGCGACGTTCAAGCCCTATACCACCCCCCTGCAGTGAGTGGCTGGCGAGATCAGGTGTCACTCGAGTATATAAATCGGCCCCTCCCGCGGCTCGCCACAGATGCATTCTGACATAGTTCAGGGAAAGTGCTGCTGGTGCCGGAGCTGCTATAGGGAGAGCGTTAGGAGCTATTTTAGGCTTCAAGAACCCCAACGGTCCTTCTTAGGGCCACATCTAACCGTGTGCAGTAGTGTGGAGGCTGCTTTTTGCACTGTTATACAAAGAAAAAAAAAAAATGTGCATCAGCCGTGCAGAGCATTGCGTCCTGCAGTAATTTTACATTGTCCAGGGCCAGTAGTGGTGAGGCAGGGACAGAAGACATATTTAGTGTATATAGGCAGTGGGCCTTTCCAAAAACATTTGGGAAAAAAATCTATTTGGGCTGCCTGTGACCGTCCTCAGTGTACAGGGTCTCTGCTGGGGGTAGTTGTCCTAATTCATACGCAGCCAGATAAGTGTTACAGCAGGCTTGCGAAAAATTCTTTCCTGGCTCTGCTGTGCGTTCCGTAAAGCAAAGTCAGCCTCCAACCACAGGCCAATAAGCGGCACATTTAATTACAGCGTTCTGTTTCTGCACTACTGGTAATACAGCATGCTGAGGGGTAGGGGTAGGCCTAGAGGACGTGGACGCGGGCGAGGACGTGGAGGCCCAAGTCAGGGTGTGGGCACAGGCCGAGCCAGTGCGGTGGCCAGGGGTAGAGGCAGGGCCAGACCGAATAATCCACCAACTGTTTCCCAAAGCGCCCCCTCGCGCCATGCCACCCTGCAGAGGCCAAGGTGCTCTAAGGTGTGGCAGTTTTTCACAGAGACGCCTGACGACCGACGAACAGTGGTGTGCAACCTTTGTTGCGCCAAGATCAGCTGGGGAGCCACCACCACCAGCATGCGCAGGCATATGATGGCCAAGCACCCCACAAGCTGGGACGAAGGCCGTTCACCGCCTCCGGTTTGCACCACTGCCTCTCACCCTGTGCCCCAACCTGCCACTGAGATCCAACCCCCCTCTGAGGACACAGGCACGAGTGCCTACCGGCCTGCACCCACACCCTCACCTCCGCTGTCCTCGGCCCCATCCAGCAATGTCTCTCAGCGCAGCGTCCAGACGTCGCTAGCGCAACTGTTTGAGCGCAAGCGCAAGTACGTCGCCACGCACCCGCACGCTCAAGCGTTAAACGTGCACATAGCCAAATTGATCAGCCTGGAGATGCTGCCGTATAGGCTTGTGGAAACGGAGGTTTTTAAAAACATGATGGCGGCGGCGGCCCTGCGCTACTCGGTTCCCAGTCGCCACTACTTTTCCCGATGTGCCGTCCCAGCCCTGCACGACCACGTCTCCCGTTTTATTGTACGCGCCCTCACCAACGCGGTTACTGCCAAGGTCCACTTAACAACGGACACGTGGACAAGCACAGGCGGGCAGGGCCACTATATCTCCCTGACGGCACATTGGGTGAATTTAGTGGAGGCTGGGACAGAGTCAGAGCCTGGGACCGCTCACGTCCTACCCACTCCCAGAATTGCGGGCCCCAGCTCGGTGCTGGTATCTGCGGCGGTGTATGCTTCCTCCACTAAACCACCCTTCTCCTCCTCCTCCTCCTCCAACGCAACCTCTGTCTCGCAATCAAGATGTGTCAGCAGCAGCAGCAGCACGTCGCCAGCAGTCGGTGTCGCGCGGCGTGGCAGCACAGCGGTGGGCAAGCGTCAGCTTGCCGAAACTACTCAGCTTAGGAGAGAAGAGGCACACGGCCCACGAACTGCTGCAGGGTCTGACAGAGCAGACCGACCGCTGGCTTGCGCCGCTGAGCCTCCAACCGGGCATGGTCGTGTGTGACAACGGCCGTAACCTGGTGGCGGCTCTGCAGTTCGGCAGCCTCACGCACGTGCCATGCCTGGCCCATGTCTTTAATTTGGTGGTTCAGCGCTTTCTGAAAAGCTACCCACACTTGTCATACCTGCTCGGAAAGGTGCGCTGGGTCAGCGCACATTTCCGCAAGTCCAAGACGGACGCTGCCACCCTGCGGACCCTGCAACATCGGTTTAATCTGCCAGTGCACCGACTGCTGTGCGACGTGCCCACACGGTGGAACTCTACGCTCCACATGTTGGCCAGACTCTATGAGCAGCGTAGAGCTATAGTGGAATACCAACTCCAAGATGGGCGGCGTAGTGGGAGCCAGCCTCCTCAATTCTTTACAGAAGAGTGGCCCTGGTTGGCAGCCATCTGCCAGGTCCTTGGAAACTTTGAGGAATCTACCCAGATGGTGAGCGGGGATGCTGCAATCATTAGCGTCACCATTCCTCTGCTATGCCTCTTGAGAAGTTCCCTGCAAAGCATAAAGGCAGCCGCTTTGCGCTTGGAAACGGAGGCGGGGGAAGACAGTATGTCGCTGGATAGTCAGAGCACCCTCATGTCTATATCTCAGCGCGTTCAGGAGGAGGGGGAGGAGCATGAGGAGGAGGGGGAAGAGACAGCTTGGCCCACTGCTGAGGGTACCCATGCTGCTTGCCTGTCATCCTTTCAGCGTGTATGGCCGGAGGAGGAGGATCCTGAAAGTGATCTTCCTAGTGAGGACAGCCATGTGTTGCGTACAGGTACCCTGGCACACATGGCTGACTTCATGTTAGGATGCCTTTCTCGAGACCCTCGCGTTACACGCATTCTGGCCACTACGGATTACTGGGTGTACACACTGCTCGACCCACGGTATAAGGAGAACCTTTCCACTCTCATACCCGAAGAGGAAAGGGGTTCGAGAGTGATGCTATACCACAGGACCCTGGCGGACAAACTGATGGTAACATTCCCATCCAACAGCGCTAGTGGCAGAAAGTGCAGTTCCGAGGGCCAGGTAGCAGGGGAGACGCAGAGATCAGGCAGCATGTACAGCGCAGGCAGGGGAACATTCTCCAAGGCCTTTGCCAGCATTATGGCTCCCCAGCACGACTGTGTCACCGCTCCCCAGTCAAGGCTGAGTTGGCGGGAGCACTGTAAAAGGATGGTGAGGGAGTACGTAGCCGATCGTACGACCGTCCTCGGTGACGCCTCTGCCCCCTACAACTACTGGGTGTCGAAGCTGGACACGTTGCCTGAACTCGCGCTGTATGCCCTGGAGGTGCTTGCTTGTCCTGCGGCTAGCGTCTTGTCAGAGAGGGTGTTTAGTGCGGCTGGGGGAATCATCATGGATAAGCGTACCCGCCTGTCAACCGACAGTGCCGACAGGCTTACACTCATAAAGATGAACAAAGCCTGGATTTCCCCAGACTTCTCTTCTCCACCAGCGGACAGCAGCGATACCTAAGCAATACGTAGGCTGCACCCGCGGATGGAAGCATCGTTCTCTATCACCATCAAAAACGGGGACCTTTTTGCTTCATCAATCTGTGTATTCTATTCATCCTCCTCCTCCTGCTCCTCCTCCTGAAACCTCACGTAATCACGCCGAACGGGCAATTTTTCTTAGGCCCACAAGGCTCAGTCATATAATTTTTGTAAACAATTTTTATACGTTTCAATGCTCATTAAAGCGTTGAAACTTGCACCTGAACCAATTTTTATTTTAACTGGGCTGCCTCCAGGCCTAGTTACCAATTAAGCCACATTAACCAAAGCGATTAATGGATTTCACCTGCCCTCTTGGTTGGGCATGGGCAATTTTTCTGACGTACATTAGTACTGTTGGTACACCAATTTTTCGGGGCCCTCGCCTACAGTGTAATCCAATTAATTTTTTCCCCCCCTGCATTAAAGCTGACGTTACATCAGCTGTGATGGGCAATGCAATGGGATATATTTATGTACCGCCGGTGGCTTCCTGGCACCCACCCATGCTGTGGGTCCACAGGGAGTTGTAACTGCATGTGTCCACTTCTAAAGAACCCCAGTCTGACTGGGGCATGCAGTGTGGGCCGAAGCCCACCTGCATTTAATCGGACGTTACCTCAGCTGTGATGGGCACTGCAATGGGATACATTTATGTACAGCCGGTGGGTTCCAGGGAACCACTCATGCTGTGGGTGCACACGGAATTCCCATTGCGGAGTTGTACCTGCCTGTGACTATTTATAAAAAAACGCTGTCTGACTGGGGCATGCAGACACCTTGACAGAATGAATAGTGTGTGGCACATAGGTTCCCCATTGCTATGCCCACGTGTGCAGCTCCTGATGGCGGTGGCACAGGATTATATTTCTCATTGCTTCTGTACAGCATTGTGGGCTATCGCCCCGCCCCTTTTAAAGAGGGTCGCTGCCTAGCCGTGCCAACTCTCTGAAGTGTGTGCCTGCGGTTCCCCCTCATGGCAGACGCACTTATAAATAGACATGAGGGTGGTGTGGCATGAGTGCAGCTGAAGGCTGCGCAGGGACACTTTGGTGTGCGCTGTGGACACTGGGTCGTGCGGGGGGGTTGGGCAGCATGTAACCCAGGAGAAGTGGCAGCGGAGTGTCATGCAGGCAGTGATTGTGCTTTGTTGGAGGTAGTGTGGTGCTTAGCTAAGGTATGCATTGCTAATGAGGGCTTTTCAGAAGTAAAAGTTGTTGGGAGGGGGGGGGGGGCACTCTTGCCGCTATTGTGGCTTAATAGTGGGACCTGGGAACTTGAGATGCAGCCCAACATGTAGCCCCTCGCCTGCCCTATCCGTTGCTGTGTCATTCCCATCAATTTCTTGAATTGCCCAGATTTTCACAAATGAAAACCTTAGCGAGCATCGGCGATATACAAAAATGCTCGGGTCGCCCATTGACTTCAATGGGGTTCGTTACTCGAAACGAACCCTCGAGCATCGCGATAATTTCGTCCCGAGTAACGAGCACCCGAGCATTTTGGTGCTCGCTCATCTCTATTAGGAATACAAGAAAACCAATATGGCTCAATAAAAATATAAAAGGGGCAATAAACAGTAAAAATAAAGTATTTTAACTACTCAGGCTGCCTGTCCAAGGGTGATGTACCGTGGGCGATAAATCGCCCGTGGATCACGCTTTGCAAAGCTCTCCATAGGTTTGCTATGGAAAGCACAACGCCGGCGTCCATCAGCGGAGAATCATAGCGATTCCCCACTTGCAGGATTTAAATCCTGGCATGCCGCGATTCTGCACTGTAAGCCTATCTATTAAATAGGCTCATCTCAGAGACCTGTCAGCTCCCCCCCCCCCTCATCCCCCGCGGCGGAATATCGCTAGCAATATTCTGCCTTGGCTGTGGACAGGGGCCCTAAAACAAGAAGGCAGCGAAGAAGCATTAAAAACCTTTAGAGAAAAAAATAAATTATGTAAAAATCAGATAAAAGTTGCAAAGATGGAGACAGAAAGACTTGGTGCCAAAGAGAGTAAAACTAACCCTAAATTGTTCTTCAACTATATAAATAAATAAAAAATGTAATACTGAAAGTGTTGGCCCTTTAATAAATAATGTAGGAAAAATTGTAGAGGGTGATGAGTAGATAGCAAACCTATTACGATCGTGTGGGCAAACTAAGCATGGGGCCCACACGATGGTGATCAAGCAACTGACCCTGTGCTACAAGGGAGGATGACATGGCCCTACCTGAGCGAGGACATGCCCTGATAAAGGGCAGCCCAGCGGTCTTTGGATCTGGGCCCTGGCTGCTCCTAAGAACTACGCACCAGGACGGATACATACACATGCCAAATGACAGGGACAGAACAACAGGACACACAGAGACAGAAAACACAGTATACAGCAGGCAATATGCAACCACTAGTAACATAATAAGCTATATATAAATATCAGGTATTAGTTCTTTCTTTCTGTCTCAATCTTCCAGCCTCTCTTTCCTCAGATGGTCATGTGATCTCACTTTTTTCCAGCTCAGATTTACCTAGGGTTATGGATTCATTTTTTAGTCAATTTCTCAGTTTGTGTGATGCTATTACATGGATTTACCATAGAAACTGCATACAGGGGATACAGACACTCTTGTCACAGTTACTGATGATGATCACACAGATCCTGTCACACAGCTATAATAGGCTGTAGAAGAGAGGAGACCACGGCACTTGCAAAAACAACCCGCGGGATAAAAATCCACTGGGGGGGGGGGGGGGGGGGGAAATTATTTCCAAGACTTAAGCATCAGCAATAAATGCAAAGCCACCCTAGGGGCTATGGACCTACGCCCCATAAAACATGTAGAGTAGACGAGTGGAGAAGGTGGCAGCAGAAAATGATGCAGAAAATTATGTCATACAAAGGAACATGTTTATTGCGTCCAAGTTAAGATAGGCAACGTTTCAACCTATAATTAGGTCTTTTTCAAGCCAAATAACATAAGGGTCAGGTTATGCAGTCCATGTTCCACTGCTATAATAGAGGAGATCATATCCTCTCCTGTTCTCCCTTCAGACTAAAATGGTATAGCTTTAAATAATATTGGGCTGGTGCATCATGGGATTGATTGAAAGTGAAAGTAAAAAGTCTTCACCTTCAAAATAAGCATCAGGCAGAAAAAGAATCAGCTGGAATACACAGAGGAGGCATCCAGAGTGTGACAGGCAATTAAGTGAGGCGGGCAGACCTGTGTTTTCACCAGAGTGAGGGCTCACACCCACTGGCGTTTATTTCTCCACTGCGCTACGAGAGTAAAGGAAAAGTCTCACAGCGCAGTGCGAGAAAAAAAACGGCATCACACCGGGATATCGCCAGTCTTTTCAATGGGGCCAGCGGCAGCAGCACTAGCCCCATTGAAAAGAAATGGAGAATGCCGCGGACTTCTGCCACAGCTGTGACGGCTGTGGCAGGCGTTTCCTTCATCCTCGCGGGGACCGCGGAGAAGAAGGAATCCTCTGCCACAGCTGTCACAGCTGTGGCAGAAGTCTGCGGCATGCTATCCCATTGCTTTCATTGAAAGCAGTGCTTTCTGGCAAGCCCCGCAGTATGATTATCGGGGAAGGGCTTGAAATATAAGCCCTTCCTCGATAATCATCAATAAGTGGTAAAAAAAAATTTTTTTTTAATTATTCACCTCTCCGCCGCTCAGACGCGTCCTCCGGCTGGCTCCCTGGCACTGCTGTCCAGCACTTTCAGCAGGCGGGGATTTAAAAATCCCCACCTCCTGAAAGGGCTGTGCTGATTGGCTGAGGGCTCAGCCAATAGCAGCTAGTGCTTAGCTATTGGTTGAGCGCTCAGCCAATGACAGATAGCCCTTAGCTATTCATTCATGAATAGCACTATCTTAGCTATGAAGTCCGTGCTATTCTCCCTATGTGTTCAATGGGGCTAGCGCTGCTGCCGCTGGCCCCATTGAAAACACTGGCGATATACTGGTTGTATTTCGGCGTCTTTCTTGCGCTGCGAGACGAGAGTTTTCACGTGCTCTCGCAGCGCAAGAAAATATTGCCAGTGGGTGTCCACCCTGACTCTAATAATTTTTGGCTTCCTTTTGCAATCATTTAGTCAGGGGAGGGGCTGAGGAAGACAGATCAGAAGCAGATGAGGAGTCTGAACTGAGCAGCCTGCCCATCGGACAGTCATGAGCTCGTTTGCATACAGCGCATGGGGCAGAGGAATGAAGATTTCACTGTGACGGAAGCAGTGCCAGAAGAAATCACGAGCATGTCTGAGCCCTGATCTAATCGTGCTAACGGTTAGTAGTGTTAATTTCACCTGATAGCCTTCCTTTAAATCATTGGGCTATCCATGGCATTCATAAAAGTGCCAGGTCTTCTCCAGAGCAAGAGACACTTCTTCATAGCGCTGCTCTCTTTCCTGTTTAAAAGGGGAACCTCAGCTATTTGCTTATCAGCTTTTTAGATTATACAACCCCTTGAAGCTTTGCATACGTGACTGAACCCTTCATGGTAATAGTGCTCTAAAATGAACCTTCATAGAATGGTAGAGTTGGAAGGGACCTCCAGAGTCATCTGGTCCAACCCCTTGCTCAGTACAAGATCATTAAATCATCCTAGACAGATGTCTGTCCAGACGCTGTTTGAAGACTTACGTTGAAGGAGAACTCACCACCTCCTGTGGCAACCTCTTCCACTCATTGATCATCCTCACTGTCTAATATCTAATCTGTGTCTCCTCCCTTTCAGTTTCATCCCATTGCTTCTAGTCTTTCCTTGTGCAAATGAGAATAGGGCCGATCCATCTGCAATGTGACAGCCCTTCAGATATTTGTAATCAGCTATGAAGTCTCCTCTCAGCGTTCCTTTTTGCAAGCTAAACATTCCCGATCCTTTAACCGTTCCTCATAGGACATGATTTGCAGCTAGCTCACCATCTTGGTTCACATAAAATCCATTATTCAGCCGCTAAAATACTGAGTAAATACATTCCATTTGAATGTATTTTGCTCATCTTTCAATAGACTCAGAATGTTCTCCCCACACCATGTTTACAATAGCCGCGAGGAGAAAAACGAAATGTACCTGCAGCTGTTTGCACAGCCAGGCATGTGTTTAAACACACACTGGACTCTGCAAACAACTTGTAGAGGCCTTTTTACATGCAAACGAAGATGATAAAGTGTTAATGGCCATTAAAGCCATTAACACTTTATGCAAATAGATTGCTAAATCTTTCAATCTTTCATTAGTTTGAAAGATTATCTTTGCGTGTAAAGGGGCCTTAAGGAAGAGTATGTTGCAGATCCCCAGTAACAGAGGACTCTGTCTACAGAGCACCTTTGGTTTTGGAAATCAGTAGATCTGTTGCGGCTTGTTGGTTGTGACGGCATTGTGGCATGGTGGCCACGATACAGGGACAGACCTGTCCTCCTCCTTCTATGCAGGACACGGGTTAATGCACGTTGTGCAGAGGTTGCTGGCTGCTATCGCTCAGTATGCTACATACTGGTGTGCTACCTAAGTGTCATACCTTGAGAGAGGCTTTAGGGTGTGGCTATCTAGCTGCTCTTCCTATCAGCAGGTGTGGACGGCTTTATATTCCTAACCCTTCCTTTTCCCCTTGCTGTTTATTCAGTTCTTTAGAGGAGTGGTTGGTGTAGGTAGGAGCCTCTAGCCTGGATGTAAAGCTTCATATTCACTTAAGTACTGGTGTTCTTTTCTGTTGTTTTTATTAAACCGTTATTGTTTTGCTTTCGCTTTGGTGTGTCAGTGCACCTCTCCAGGGGTGCCTGTAAGGGATAGTCAAGGCCCAGGTAAAGAAAGTGGCGCTGTCCTTATCAGGACAATTACTCTGCTTTTAGGCAGGGGTGCCCCATTTCCCTGTTAGATAAGGGACAGTTCTTTTCCATCTAATTGTGCCTGGAGTGGTGCTCACCATCCTGCATTGTTTATTGCATGCTTTTTGTGTTCTGTGTCAATGCCATCCTGCGTCCGTATTGGGCATGGCGCTCCTGTGTTGCATGAAAGGGACAGGAGGATATGCAAGAAAATAAGTTTCATGAAAGGCAGATCTTGTAAAGAGGGATAAAGAAAAGAAACATCAAGTAATAGGAGGTGAGATGTACAGCATAAGATTTGCTCTACTATTCATAATTGATTGGCGGGGAGCCAGCCTAGTGAAAGGCACAAAGGAGGGTGTTACTGTAGTCTAGACAGGATATGATAAGAGCACACACAAGGACTTAAAAGTTTTCATCCACAAGACACTAAGTAATATGGCTTACCCTAGATCTGAAGAAATGGTCGGATTTCATAATTGTCCCATAAAGAGCTTGTATAATGTGCAAAAGCAAAAAGTAACTTTTGTGTTATTCCAGGATTAAACACGGACCTCTGTTGCACAACTATTGCACTACTTTTGAGTCATGTTTCAGAATCAATGCATCAACAATAGAAATTGCATCTCACTAGGAATTATATTGATTTGAATGGCGACCAGGTCTACAAGGGTGAGATTTGCTAACCTGAATGCAACAAATGTATGGCTGGAAAAACCTAGAAAGGCTGTGGTGCAGTAGAAAGGGGCATGGTTTAAAAGGCTTGTACAAAACAAAATTAACACCTATCCATCAATCTTGAAAATGGGGGTCCTGTGTCCCTCTTTCCTCCTCACCCCCTAGAGTGAAGCAGAGATTAAATGGTGCAGTAGTAGTCATGCACTGTGCTGCTCCATTCATTTTCAATGAGACAGCTGGATGTAGGCGAGCGATTGTACTCGGCTATTTCTGCCGGCCCTATTGCAATGAAAGGAGCAGCATTGAACATTCAATCTGACGTCACTGCAGGTAGGTGCAAATTGCCCACATTGACAGAAGAGGGGTACACCAGACCTGTTCTTAGGATTGGTGCATCTAGTTTAGCAAATCTCACCTTTGTAGACCTGGTTTTGTAGATAAGTGATAAAAGTTGCTTAAAGTACTTTAAATGCTACAATGTGCACCAAAAATGTGAACTAATCTTTAAATTGTACAATTGTGTCTAAGGATTCTCAAAATTTAGGAGCTAGCATGAGCCACTATGATAAATTTGCCACATTTTTAGACTGCCTGATCTAAGTATACACTGTCTAACAATGAGATCGGATTAGTACATCTGCCCCATTGATTGATTTTGTACAGATGTAGCAAACATTAATATAACACTTACTGTATGTGTTAAATATACAGTTGCAGCAAACTTTAAAGAGGACTTGCCATATCCTTGGGTCAGCGGGACTGGCTGAATAGTTTTCCAGGTATGGCCTCACTGACTCTTGCCACTTTTCTTATGTATGTACCCACAGCCCCCATTCTCATGTACCAACCTCCATTAGTTTCAGGTCCTGATATTGTGAATCTGTCAAGTGGGCAGTGTTTTGCACTCACTGGCAATGGGTGACATCAGGTCTCCTCTGCCCACTGACATCACCCATTGATAGTCAGACCGCCCATTACAGAGAACTCACAGCTAACCCCACTGACTC
Source organism: Eleutherodactylus coqui (assembly GCF_035609145.1). Taxonomy (NCBI): domain Eukaryota; kingdom Metazoa; phylum Chordata; class Amphibia; order Anura; family Eleutherodactylidae; genus Eleutherodactylus; species Eleutherodactylus coqui. Next base: position 98,362,869 of record NC_089845.1, on the reverse strand, counting down.
AAGGACATGACAAGTACTCTTTAAATTAACATTTAATACAACAAAAGCCATTAAAAAGTCATGCTAAAGTTTACTGCAAGTCGTCACCTAGCCCCGGTCTGAGTTCTCTCTTAAATTCCAGTGGATTTTTGGTGAACCCAGATAGCGATCATCCATGCAGTAGGTTTGTAGACAGTTCCAGGATAATCAGTATGAAGCGGTGACCTTAGAATTTATCAGTCTGCACATAATTGGCTACTTTCGTGGGAGCTGATAGAGTGTTGAGAATGCAATCCAGATTGTAGAGATGAGATACCAGTAGGCGAACGCCTCAGTATATACATGATGTTTTGAAGAGAGGAAAAAAGTTAAACTGGCTAATAGTTGAGGAACATATAATAAAGTGATGTAGTGACTAGCTTGACAATTGATTGAAAGAGGAAGACAATGCAGGTGCGTACATAGAAATCATGGGGCCCCATAGCAAAAATAGGAATCACACCAACACCTCCCCCCCCAACTCACATGCTGGTTTGTGGGGCCATCTGACTGCAAAAACATGGAGGAAAAATCCTCTCCGTATATTTCTACCATTCAAATTCTATGGCATTAAAAAAGTAGAATGTTGACTTACTCGCAGCTTACCACAGCTCTCTCTCTGGCTGCTGGTGCCTCCAGTGAGGTTCAAGCCACTACAGTCCAACAGACACCACACCAGGGACAATGGAGGGTCTCTGACTGACTCCTGAACCTGGTCCAACAATGGTTGCAATAGGCAAAAGACTTCCGCTAGGCCCAGCTGGGATTGAAGAGGTTGTCTGTCCTCTTTTCCCTCTGAATAAGTCATCAGTAGTTGATGGATGGGGGTCCCCTGTCCATCAGCTGATTGTCAGTGGGCTGAATTTTATCATAAGTGGACAGGAGAGAAAGTGCGGGCGTAGGCTTCACTTCAATTTAAATCAACAGGAGAGCCATGCTGCTATGGAACCTCCTAGTTCTCTAATCTTCTGGACATCACATCCAGACCAAACCAGGAGAGGAGCAAAAAGTGGAGCTGCAGTGCGGTTCTTCCATTGGGAGTGAAGATGGCATCCGCACTTTCTCCCCTGTCGGCTTATGACAACCTCTGGCTTTCTGCACTAGACAGAGGTCTGTGAGATCAGCTGATGGACATGGGTCCCGAGCGGTGGAACCCTGTCTATCAACTACTTACGACCTATAAAACGGATTGGTCATTAGTGAAAAAAGGCAGTCAACCCCTTTAAGCTTCACGTCCACATGAAGCACTGACTTTGGACTATAGAAGGCGCTAAGGTGGCCAAGAAGCTCAGAAGCAAAACTAGAGGCTGGGGCCCACTAGGTGAAATCTGTCCAGCCCAATAGTCACTTGCCTAGCCCAGCAGTCCGTAAGTGATCCAAGAAAGGTGGCGCCAGTCCCGTCTTAACAGCATTATGAGCCCCCAGGCAAAACAGTGTACTGGAGCCCCTATGACAACTACTCACGGGAATAAAAATGTAAATTGTTGATAAAATTAAACATATATTTATTTCATTGGCACTTCCAACAAAATCGGTATTGAAATATTAAAAACATGTTGTGCAACAACAACTAATCAACATAATTAAAGGGCTATGCACCTGGAAATATATATTATACTAGCTGATATACTCGGCCTCGCCCAAATTAATTTAATACAAGTGTTTACGTGTTGTTTTCACAGAAAATTTTAAAAAGTTAAGGTTACTTTGACTTCAGCGGTATAATATATAACAACTAATCACAGCGCAGCTTTCATGTTACCTCAGCGGTATAATATATAACAACCAATCACAGAGCAGCTTTCATGTTACCTCAGCAGTGTAATATATAATAACCAATCACAGAGCAGCTTTCATGTTACCTCAGCAGTGTAATATATAATAACCAATCACAGAGCAGCTTTCATGTTACCTCAGCAGTGTAATATATAATAACCAATCACAGCACAGCTTTAAAGTTACTTCAGCATTGTAATATATAACAACCAATCACAGAGCAGCTTTCATTTTACCTCAGCAGTATAATATATAACAACCAATCAAAGCACAGCTTACATCTTACCTCAGCAGTATAATATATAACAACCAATCACAGCGCAGCTTTCATGTTACCTCAGCAATATAATATATAACAACCAATCACAGCGCAGCGTTCATGTTACCTCAGCAATATAATATATAACAACCAATCACAACGCAACTTTCATGTTACCTTAGCAGTATAATATATAACAATCAATCACATCACAGTGTTCATGTTTGTATAGCAAATTTAATATTTGTACGACATCAGGAAGTTAGAAAATTAGATTTGGTACATTACACAGGGGAGCCAATACTTTTGCACTTAGCATTGAATTTTTGAGTTGTGACCCCTTTACTTTTCCTATTTAGGACCTAAAGAATGATCATCCCGAATTTCATGTTTGCACGAAATCGGGAAGTTAGAGAATTAGTGGCGAGTCAGTCAGTGAGTCAGTGCTTCAACTATATATATATATATATATATATATATATATATATATATATATATATATATATATATATATATATATATATATATATATGTATATATGTGTATATATATGTATGTATATATGTATGTATATATATATATATATATATATATATATATATATGTGTATGTATATATATATATATATATATATATATATATATATATATATATAGTGATGCGGCAGGCACAGGACGGCATTGAGAAAACTCGAAAGGATGTGCGAGTTACTAAACAGCGATCTAGACCGGAGAACCGGAAGTGTAAGTCTCTAGGGTCCATTTTCCTCTTGCACATCTTTGTTCATAGTCCAGGCTACTTTACACTAGAAAGTAACAAGACGATGTACTACGCTTCACAAGATCACCCACACATCCATTCGGTGGGAAATCTCTCTTTTTATTATAGAAATAATGGATAATTTACAAAAGGAATTATGGGTAATTTGAAAGTGAAACAGAAAGTGACAAAAATAAAGTCTTCCCACGTGGCATAGACAGATTGGAGCCAAGTTCATATCCTGCCACACAACATTATCATCTATGATACAAGGTGCACTGGAATGGTAACATACATAGATTAGTATGGGCCCCTTATGCTTGTTTGGCCCCGGGCAAGTGCCAATTAGGCCCAAGCGTTAAGATAGCTCTAGGGGCGCTGTAGAGGAGAACCACTATCTCCTTCTGACAGACTAAATTAAAAGGTTACATTATTCTAATTATTATTAATACCATTATTGTACTGATAATGCCACTATAACTCTAAGAGCGGGATGTATGGGACAGAGCTGTGGCACATCATTTTATGAAAATGACGAAAGGTTATTTAAAGACGGGCTTGTTTGTCTAAAGCAGGAAGTGAGAAGACAAAGATGGTAAGCAGATACACTGCACTGGTTGCTGCTCTAAGAAACAGAAGTGGAGCTACGCTCATCTAGGGAGCACCAAAGCCTTCACTCTGCAGATACTCTGCATAAGGCCAGGCTCACACGGCCGTATTTAAACTGCGGATACTGCAATTGCCATTTGAGCGTATGATACGCGGTAATACGCAGGCAATCAAATGCATTGACTTACGCAATTTCGCTCATACTTGCCTGTAGGAATTGCAGATCCCGTGAGTGGAAGAAAGAAAGCAGCATGCTCTATTTTACTCTCTTTAATCTCTATGAATGCGTTCGAAACGCAGTGCATACTCAATTAGTATTGTGTATGGACATGGATTCGTACACATGTTGCTAGGAGAACAGATACAAATGGAATAAAGAAAGCAGGAATTTGTGGGCAGACAATGCAGGACGGAGTCTGGGGAGCAACACACCATCCAGGCTGCTGTCTGCAACCTCCACTTGTTCTTCTGCGCTCTTCCTCAACTAGATTAAGTGGGTTTTTTAAGTGGTTTATACTACCGTATATACTCAAGTATTAGCCGACCCGAGTATAAGCCGAGTCAATAAGTTTTACCACAAAAAACTGGTAAAACTTATTGACTCGAGTATAAGCCGAGCTATATTCAAGTGTATACTAGATGAAGAAAAAATGTAATACTCAGCATGCTGCTTGAGAATTCTCCCTGCTGTCCTCTCCCTGCTCGGCTATGAATTCCCTGCCACCAGCGCTGTGTAAGTAAGCACTGTGATTGGATTGAGCACCAGACAATCACAGCCGGCGCTCAATAAACCTATCACAGCCAATGTCATCCACTGAATGGCTGTGAATGATCGAGCGCCGGCTGTGATTGGCTGGCGCTCGATCTAATCACAGCGCTAACCTACACAGCGCTGACGGCGGGGAATTCAAAGCTGAGCAGGGAGAGGACAGCTAGGAGAATTCTCAAGCAGCTTGCCGTACCGCCGAGGAGACCATCGCGTCGGGGACACAGGTGCAGGCTGGAAGGTGAATATTGCGGTTTTTTTTGTTGTTTTTTTGTACCTCACTCAAGTATAAGCCGAGGAGGGCTTTTTCAGCATAAAAAATGTGCTGAAAAACTAGGCTTATACCTGAGTATATATGGTACTTTCAAGAAAAATAATATAAAACCAGCCAAGCCGAGAGTGCAGTATCCCATTCTGAAGGCTCTCTCACCATGACCGCACAAGGAAATGTCACCTGGGCGGTCAACCTAGCAATAGAAGGAGGTTTCCAAGGGGTTGGGCAACTTTCTGATCTCATTCCCTGCTGTACATTCGTGCTGAAAACCGTATGCATATGTGACCATATACAAGTTGCATTGGTGATCATAAACTGCAAATACACACTCGCGGAATACGACCCAGTCGTGTGAGCCCGTCCTACGGCAAAACGGGTCTCACTTGTGCTCACCAGCTCTCTCTCATGCTAGTGAAAGAAAAATATTGTTTATTGTTTTCATTAAAGTTTCATTTGTAAGCAACCACAACTCATTATCATGTGGTCAAGAGACCCTTTCGTCTCTACTATATGTCTCCAACGTGGGTAATGCCTGTGACCGCAAATTCGCTAGCTGAAATCTTCTGGTAGGCTACATTGGTGCTATGGGAGCCGCTGTTCCTTGCTGTTCGCTGGAAGTCACCCCCTCCGCTGGGCTTCAGCACCACATTGGGGTCAGTTGGTGGAGCCTGCTAGGCACAGTACAGAGATAATTGTACTCAGGAGGGGTAGGGATAATCATTGGGAGATAGGGTTGGAGTCGAATCCATGCATCACAGACAGCCCTCCCCTCCTAGTGACTGCGCTATCTGTCTATATTGTAGGCACACCACTAAGACTATGCATCAGAACGAGATTAATGAAAAAAATTGTATCAGAAAAGGAAGCAAGATCTAAGGAGAAACAATTTGGACAATAAAAATAATTGTAGAGAGGAAGATCTTCTAAAAGCAGTAAAAAACAAAATGGGTAGGCGGGCAGTATGGGGTGGAGCAAGACTACAGGTACAGATCCTTCAAAGTTTTTTTGTAGCCACTCTCCTTCTGCTGTAGCATGATAGTATTGCAGAGAAAGCTTTGCATGCAGGAGAAGTAAGATCGGACTATATTGTTAGCTGCCAGAGGGGGGAGTAGACTGATTTTGTACAGAGCCCACCACCAGAAGCACAGATTAAAAGGAGCAATAAGGGAGACACATAAAAGCTAAGAGGTACAGTATTTAGTAGACTTTATAAGGGGACGTTCTTCTATTAACTCAAAATTCCCTTGTTGGTATTTTAAAATGGGTTTTCAAAACCAGACCATTCCTGCAAATGAACAATGAGTTGTTATTGTTCTTCTTGTCAATGAGGTGTGTTTCTATACACTCTGACACTGTCCAATCAATGCTGACAGTGACAGGTATATAGGGACACCACTTTGTGCAGGGATTCGTTGTGATGCAATCAGAGGTCAAACCTGTATGACCTTATAACTACCTGTGTGCTATTAGCACACTGTCATATTGATATTTTACAATACATTATAGCTACAAAAGTCTAAATTTAAACCCCCAAATGGAATAAAAAAGTTAAATAAATGAAAAGAAAAAAGGAAAAAAACAGACACCTATTTTTAAGTAAACTTTATTAAAGGGCCATTCATCTAAGATTTTATCCCAGTTTCTGATATAAAATTTTTTTTGGCGCAAGTGAGTATTTGCACAAAAAATTACGACTTTTTCCTTTCCGCACTGCCCTCCAACAATTTTTTTTAAAAGGGTGTGGCTTCTTGTGAGGATGCGTGGCCACCATATACCGACATGTTTACGTAGAAATGACCACAGAAACTGGCATAAATTATATTAGTAATGTACAGTAAGTCAGATCTGGCATACATTTCTGTGTAGGGGCATGGAGATACAGAGAGAGCGCCTAATACATGAAAAACAGTATGCGCCTTAAAGGTCGGTCTTAATAAATTTTTCCAATAATATACAGGTAAATCCAACTCCTAATTATAAAATTTTTTGTATTCACTCTTAATATTTTAAAAAAATCTTTCTAGCCCCTGATATTCCAGGATTAATGTTAGAATAGCACCACCCCCTGATTATATCCCCATAATGTTTCAGGACTGATGTTAGAGTAGCACCACCTGCTGTTTATATTCCCATATAGGACTAATGTTAGAATAGTGCCATCTGCTGTTTATATTCTCAGATGTTTCAGGACTAATGTTAGAGTAGCGCCACCTGCTGTTTATATTCCCATATAGGACTAATGTTAAAATAGTGCCACCTGCTGTTTATATCCTCAGAGGTTTCAGGACTAATGTTAAAATAGTGCCATCAGCTGTTTATATCCCCAGATGTTTCAGGACTAATGTTAAGGCCCATTTATATGGAAAACATAATCTTTTAAACGATTGAAAGCTTGACCGTTTTAAGGGCCATTTACGCGCAACGATAATTGCTCAAAATTTGTTCAAAGGCCATCGGTCGAGCCATAATCGTTGAGTATAAATACTCTATCTTTCACTCTTAGGCTTAACAATGATTTTTAAGTGAGCACAATATCCATCTTTCAGCCAGAGAGAAGATAACGCAGACCGCATGCTGTGCTTGCTGTCCATGATGATGTATTCTTCACGGTAGCGCTGATTACATTGTATTCAGCTTGCAGACCCACAGCAGAACAAAGGAGCTGAATGCAGAGAACAGACCACCTGCTGTTCTCCACATACAGCTCCCTGAGGCTTATTTACATGCAGATGAAAGTGAAAAGTTGCTAATGAACATAGTGTCCATTAGCAGTTTATGCAAAACAAATTGCTCAAAACCTATACTTTGAATAATTATCTTTCCGTGTACATGGGCCTCAAGCGATCTTTTTGCATAAAGTGTTATTGACATTAGTGTCCATTAACACTATCATCTTCATTTGCATGTAAATGGGCCTCCAGGAACAGTTTGCAGAGACCAACATGTGACTAATCACACGCCCTGCTGTGTAAACAGGCGCATTGTTCTCCTGGGGACTGCCAGCAGAATACAATGTAATCTCCCAACTCCAGCAGAGAATACAACATGTGGCATATTGACAGATACTTTATCTCTCTGTGGCTGAATGATGAATTTTAAATTCAGCTTAAAATCATCTTTCAGACGAAAAAAGCACAATGTAATGATTATCGCTCATTTGAACGAATTTTGAGCAATAATCGTTATGTGTAAATGGGTCTTTAGAGTAGTGCCACCTGCTGTTTATATTCCCATATATTCCAGGACTAACGTAATAATAGCGCCACCTGATGTTTACATCCCAGATATTCCGAGGCTAATGTTAGAATACTGCCATCTGCTGTTTATATCCCCATATATTCCAGGACTTACGTTATAATAGCGCCACCTGATGTTTACATCCCAGATATTCCGGGGCTAATGTTAGAATACTGCCATCTGCTGTTTATATCCCCATATATTCCTGGACTTATGTTGCGTTTAGACTGAACAGTTATCTTCATAAAATTGTTGAAACGAAAAAAAAAAAACTGAATCCTAATCATCTAATATAAACGCAGCCAACGACTGAACAACGAACAAGAGACGTGAGGATCTCACCCATCGTTCAGTTTCAGCCAACATAAAAATCATCGCCGCTCATTCACTTTTTGTGCAGTTTAAATAATGATCATTCAGGAATGTGAAACACTGAACGACAAGTGAGCGAGAATCGTGCAGTCTAAGCCTGCTGCCTCAGTGTGGAGGAGGTCATCAGCTCGTCCGCTAGAGTAAACCAGAATCGCCCCATGTAAAAAGAACATAAAGTTAAGGCCCATTTAGACCCAACGATTCTCGCTCAAAAATCGCTCAAAGCCCTCTTTTGAGGGAGAATTGTTAGGTCTAACTGCACGACCATCGTACAGTTTTTGTTAACGAGTGGTTCATCATTGTATTTCAGCAAGCTGAAAGAGAACGATGAGCCTTATCAGTGCCGCACGCTGAATTCTTGGGGGGAATACCGCTGATACTATTGTTTCAGCTGGTATCCCGCTCAGAAAACACAGCCGGAGTATGAAGAAGACAGCGCTCCAGCTGTGTTCTGCATACCCCGCTCGGAGTGCTCAGCTGTATACCAGCTGTATGTTCCGTGAACACAGCAGGAGTATACAGAAGATGGTGCTCCACCTGTGTTCTGCACACCCCACTCCGAGCGCCCGGCTGTATACCAGCTGAGTGCCCTGAGAAGACAACAGCCGTATGCTGAAGACAGCGGTTCCGCTTGTTTTCTGCATTCAGCGTGAGCCTTCATTTACACACTTATGCAAAGTGGACCCTCAAAACGGTCACTCAAACTGCCGTTTGAGCGAATTTTGAGCGCTCATCTTGCCGTGTAAATACACACAATGATTAGTCACTAGCAGAGCTGATCAGGCGATCGCCAACCTGCGTAGTGGATGAAACACTTCCACTGTAACCCCTTAGTGACCACCCCATAGGCTTTTTATGTCCTAGCTAAGTGGGCTTTAATACCCGAGGATGTAAAAACATGCTTCCTTTGGGGATTAAAGCCACGTGGGCTATGGACGCAAACCTCTGACAGATAGCACCGATCGCATTAAAGTGTAAAAAAAGTTGAAGATTCAGCTGCCCTCATGGATCAGATCTATGGGGGCAGCGGAGAGTACTCGCCCTCATCGTCTGTGATCTCCCATGGCTATCTGGTCCTTCAGGACCTGGCAACGGTCTTCTGCGCATGCGCACCAGGCGGCATTACGTCAGCTGCATGCGCAGAAGGCCAGGAGCCCCGGCAATTTTGAAATCTCCTTGCTCCTGAAGGTAGCCGGGAGGTAAGAGATATCCCCGGGGACTGCGGCGATCACGGAAAAGTGAGAAAAAAAGTTTAAAAAGTTAGTTTCACCTCCTCTCATGGATCGGATTTCTGAAGGGAGGGTAAAATACTTATCCCCATCCTCCGTGATGTCCCACAGCGATCTGCACCTGCCATGGGCTTCTGCGCATGCACCCATGTTATCCATTGGATAACAATGATCATGTAAAGTTAAAAAGTGGAGAAAAAAAAAAACTTTAACAAATAAAAGTTTGCAATCCATAAGGGGAGATGAAATTACATACCTAAGGTCCCCAGATTTGTTCTCCGATGGGATCTTTATCCGCGGACCTTACCCAGGCTTCTGCACATGCGCCCATCAGTATTAATGGCGGACACATGCGTAAAAGTCAAGGATTACCCAGAAAATTTAAAATCTCCCTGCTTCTGCCGAGAGCCTGGAGATGTCACAGGGAGGAAATTCTGCTCACATTAGCGGGTTGGAATTAGGTAAACCACTTGCACAAAACAGAACGCAGCATGTTCTATTTTACCGCAGATATCTGTGACATAGAGCCCATTGTGCTTTATGATCGTGGATATACCCGCAGTCCATACGCAAATACATTGTATACGGGTTGCGGGTACCCGCGTCATCGCTAAGCGTGGGGAATAACAAATAAAGGTGTACAGCACATGACCGCCTGTTTGAGTAGGCAGTTATGCGCAGTACATTGCGCTGCCGTACGCAGGGCCACGGCCAGACTCACAGCTGGGATCCACCGCGGGCCTCCGCAAGTGGATTCCACATACAGCCGTGTGAGTCCAGCGTTATTCAGACCGCTACCTGTAATACATAATTTACAAGAAGCCCCGGGAACGCTTACCTTCCTGCAGTTCCAGGAGCAGCTTGTTGAATGTCTTCTGTTTGAGACCACCACACCTCATCAAGCTGAACTCGTTAAGGGGTGTAGTTTTAATAATGGGGTCATTTGTGGGGGTTTCGGCAGCTCAAGGGCTCTACAAGTGGGCAATGGGGCCTAAGGATTTATTAAATCCGTGCGGGTCTCCCAAGCGTGCGATCCGTGCCTATAGGTAATTATTGGGCACCCACAGGTGATTAAGTACCTGCAGATGTCATTTTTCCCTGCGCGGGAAAACAACCGCAGCATACTTTATTTTTGTGTGGTTCTCCTGCACGGACGGCTCCTGCAGCTTGCATTGAAGCCAATGGAAGCTGTCCGGATCCACAAGAAAGCAGGAGTTAAAAAATAAAAATATGGCATGGCACGGCGCATGCGCGCACTGCACGCTGCCGGTGTCCCAAGTGCATCCACCGTGCAGAAGAAAGAAGATCCACCCTGCACAGAGGAGAGCCCTGCAGTGGCCAGACAGGTGAGTATAATGTATTTTCTGGCCTCATGTCTGCGGGCCGCGTGGAATTCGCTGCAGGATTCTGAAACCATGTGGGGCCATGGACATGAGGCCTTAATCACCTTCAAGCAAAATGTCTGTTCTAAAAAGCCACCAGCTGGGCCCCGTTGTGCCACAATGGGTATGTTTCAGAACACAAGACAAACAGGGGTATCCATTTTGGGGTGTAAATCCTCATTTTTGTGTGCATTTTGTGTAAATCCTCATTTTTCCCAATTTCGGCGCTTTTAATAAATATACACAAATTCTATCAGACTATTTTTACCACCTAAATGAAGTATTGGCCTGGTCATTAAGGCACAAACAGGCTTGGTCACTAAGGGCTTAATTTTTTAGTACATAGCGCTCATTGAACGCTATGTACCCCGGAAAGGAGAAGGCAGGAGCAGTTAAAAACTGCTTCTCCCTTCTCCTTCGGGTTCTCAGCTGTAACTAACAGCTGAGGACCCAGCCTGCTCCTGCTTGATTGTAGAAGCAGAGGCTTTAATCCTGTGCTGTATTTCTGCTATCAGACGGGATTAAAGCCCAGGACCAAGCGTCGTAAATTTACATAGCTTGGTCCCTAAAGGGGTTAAAGTGATTTTCCCATCTTAGCCAGTCTTGCCTGAGATGTAAATACGCGTCTGAATACATGATCAACCGGTAGCCGGCTTTTCAGGAACAGCTGAACTTGCTGTTCTATTACTTTTTCCATAAATCCCATAAAAGTGAATGGGACTCAGCCTGCAGTACCAATTCAAGCCACTACAGAATGTACAGAGCTGTCTGTTTCTTGCAGTCAAACAGCTAGAAGTGGAAGCATCACGTCCCCAAACTTTTGGCATCATGGCAGCTAGCATATGACCACTGATGCCAGGATTGTTGACAGTGACACTGTAGCCTCTGATTGACCACATGGGGTCACATGCTTCCACCTGGCCCATCCACCAGGAAGTTACTGCCTTTGCTAGCACTGGCTGTCAGCTGTGTCCCGGGGCCCCAGCAGAGGTGAGTATACCCTTGTTTGTTATTTTAGACTCAGCTGAGGAGTAGGGTTTTGTTTAAATGACAGAACCCCTTTAAGCAATGTGCAGTAGAAGTAAACTACAAAGTGGCAGTAGGAGTGTTCAAAGGAATCAATTGTCAGAAAAGGACATATTGATTAAATAATGTTTTCACGATAAAAATACTTGCTTTTCATTTTCCATGTGACTAACATATACTCGAAAAATACCAGGTTCACGGAGCACTCACAACGGGCTGATACTTGTAACTTTTCAGCTTGTGCTGTGTACATAGTGGCAGGCTCAGCAGTCATCTCATTATTATTAGAGAAGGGTAACTCAGCACCACACCATTGGCGATAGCAATAGATGATGAGGACAGCCAAGCTCCTCCTCCCTCCTCCCCTCCACAGCGACTACTACTCATTACAGAGCAGGCACACAACACCATAGAAGTCAGTACCGGTAGGTTGTCTATTCATTTTTTTGTTTTATGTCTAGCTGCCTGCTGTACAGCTAATGTCTGGAATTGCTGGTGCAGTAGTTGTTGCAAAATGGTTGCCTTCATAATTAAGTAAAAAGATAGCATAAAAAAGTCTACGATCAGTAAAATAAAAAACAGACAAATTTATGTCCGTACTGAAACGTGTTGAGGTAGGTTTTGCAGCCGAGACCATGCACTAACTGGCGAGGTACAAATATAACTGAGACACAAATGCAAAAACTGGGAATAGGTGCGAGTTTCTTAGGATACTTTTTGACAGTACTTTTAACCCCTTAGTGATGCAGCGTATTTTGGAGCCAAGGATGTAACGATTTTTGGGGGTTTCCATCTCCAGGTTTAAAAGCCACAACTTCTTTATTTGTCTGTCAACATGGCCGTATGAGAGCTTGTTTTTTGCTTGAGCAGTAGTTTTTCTCAGTACCATTTTTGGTGTACATATAATGTATTATAAAACTTTTATTAATCATTTTGGGGAGGCAAGGGGAGAAAACACAACAATTCAGCACCGTTCTTTTTTTTTTTTTCTTTTGCAGAGATAGGGCTCATTCAAACGAGCATAACGAATTTCAGTCGCAACTGAAAACCGTATGAACGGGAGCTTACCAACTCTTGGCAAGGAAAGGAGGCAGGCAGGAACTAGTGTGCTAAGCTCCTGTCCACTCTCCAACCCTTGCCGGCTGCCAACAATGGGACAGGGCGGGAGCTTAGCAACTAGCTCCCACCCCCTCCTATTGCAAACAGCTGGTGAAGAGAAGGAGCAGACATGTTACTAACCTCTCTCCCAACTCCCACCTTTAGCAGACACGCTACTAACCTCTCTCCCACCTCGCACCTCCCTTCTCTGGCAGCTACCCTGGCTACTTGACTGTTTCCCCTTCTAAATAGCTAAGCTCTGAATGTTTTCCATGGCTATATACAGTCCAGCTTTTGTCTGAGGAAGAGGCATGTTTCCTCAAAGCATATCATGTACACTGGATGTTATTATGTCAGGTTTGCTTGACCATTCTGCTTTTTGTATTTGTTTTAAGAAAGTTGCTTCTAGCCCCAGATTATTTTCATTTGTCTATTCGGGAGATAAAAAAAATGCTGTGATTTTTTTTTTTCTCTCTCTCACAACATTGCATGAGTGAAAACATCTCTAATTGGAAGGAAACCATTGTAAATCATTGGTTTCATAATCTGCTTTTTTACTGATTCTCGCATCATGTGAAAATTGCGCAATTTTCTCACCTGTGTGAAACCACCCTTATAGACCTCTGTCATTTGAAAAAAAAATAGTTATGGGAATTTGAATGCAGCAATGGAAAGAAAAAGTATTTTTCAAAAGAAAAAGGGTTTGTATTGGGCAAAACTGTAAAAACCTAAAAAGAAATATTATTTTGGAATTGTCGTAATTGCAGCAATCTACCGAAAAAAAATATCATGTCATTTATGCTGCAAGATTAAGGCTTTGTTCAAACGAACATATATTGGCTGCGCTTTTATGCCCGGACGATATATGCTGCCAATCTGATGCATTGGTTTACAATGCATCAGTTCCGATGGGCGTATTCTCGCGAAGTAAAAGCACCTGGCCAACCAAGATAGCGCATACGAACGCATTTCGGCCGGGCGCTTTTACGCTGGCCAGGAAAGATAGTTCAGGAACTATCTTCCTTGAATGCCGCGAGCTAATTAAGGAGGCGGCACATGACTGGGAACAGGCACGGTAGGGGTTAAGCAGAGCGAGCATAAGGGGTGGAGTTTAGACAGGAAGGAGGGGGGGGGAGCAGAAGGAGCTTCAGTCAGGAGTCAAGCGTCAAGCGGAGAAGAGAGAAGGACAAGAGAAGAGACAGCAGCATAAGAAGTTTCAAGGAGAAAAAAGAGGAATTTGGAAGCAGCAAGAGTGCAACACAGAGAAGGAGCAGCAAGAAGAAGGGAGGTGCGGAAAAGAATACCGGCAAGTGGAGAAGAAAGGAGCACCTTCAAGTCCGTGGGATCCAGAAGCCCCAAGATCCGAGGATGGGTGACCTGCGCGCACAGATCCAGGAGGCGATTCAACGGGACGGAGCTGAATGGCTGGAGGAACTAATTGCAAGTTGCCGATCGGGCTCGGAGTCAGGGAAGCCAGTTGGGCCGGCTGCAGGGCTTCCGGCGGCAAGCGGAGGTGCGGAGCAACCGGGGGATGCCGGGCGGGGCCGCCCGAAGAGAAGAAAAAAACCCCCAGCGAGGCTCAGCCCAAGCTCCGCCGCTAAGAGGGTCGGCCGCAGGAGCGGTCGCGGCGGTGAGAAACCGCAAGGCGCGGGACGCGCCACGAGGAGTGTGGTGGGAAATTCAAACCGCGCGGCAGTTGGAGCACCCGCGGAGGAGCAGCGGGTACAGCCGATCGACAGTCCGCAAGGCAGCAGAGGCACAGCGGCAGCATTAAGCGGGGGCTCCGCGTCCAGGAGCCAGCGCGCAGTCGGGCGCACGGCTGCAGCAGGACACAGCACAGAGCACTTGAGGAGGCCCGGGACTCGTTTGGATGCATGGCGGGAAAGCAGGCCCTCCCAAGATGGCGGCACGGCAAAGCAGCAGCGTCAGGTACCTGGGAGAAGGGGGGGAGGAGAAGCTCCAGGAGACCAGGTGGCCAGCCCCTTAAACCCATCGCCTGGGAGGGGAAACACAGGGGGGGGGGAGGGTTAGGGAATATAGCCTGGCTACCACCTCTGCTAGCAGTGTAGGCACTAGGGCAGGGAGCGCACAGGGATGCAGGGAAAGTGGGGAGACCTCAGGGGATAGCGGGACTCCCGGGGTGGCCCTCATTCCGGAGGGACCCCCAATAAGGGCCTATGTCGGTCACTCCACACATAGGCGGCGCCATAGCCAGTATGTATCATATATCACACCCGCTGGCACAGGGTACGCAGCCAGCACCCAGGGTCGCGAGCATAGCAGTCGCGCGGCTCGCAGACATCACTTTTCACAGCAGCAAGCCATCGCAGCCCCTAGCGAGCATAGGCTCTGCTATGTCAATCCACGTTTCGTGGTGGCCCCATCTTCAGGGGGGGGGGTGATTCTTCGCAGGGGTATGCCAGTCGCGCAAGCGGCAATAGACAAGTTCTGGGTGCAAAACGTAGACAGCGAGAGAGAGCCAGGAGGGAGAGATACCAAAAAAGGCGCGAAAGCTCGCTAGATTAGGGGCGGAGGCAAGCGAACACAGGAGGAGACCAAGCGAAGAGGCTCTGGGCGACGGGTCTAGGGATCCAGGTCAACGGTATCACCAGCAAACCTACCGCCAAGAAGCACCTCCGTCACCTCATTCAGCAAGTATGCACAATATACGCCACACGAGGAGGGATACACCACAAGAACGGCCGGAGAGGGGCCACCTTGGTACAACTAGTGGATCGTCGGCGAGAGAAGCTCCGCATGTGAGTACGCGGCAGCCATCGTACAGCAGAGGCAGGAGCCCCGGAGGAAGGATGGCAGGGACCTTGCCCTTGGCGGTGCCGGAGGACAGTCATGCCGGTGAGTCAGATTGTTTAAACGCATGGGAAAATGTTATGGATCCCGCTAAGGTGGCGGAGAAAAATGATTTGGTTATGGTGTTGAAATCGGTTTTGAGTAAAATGGATAAAAGAGATGTGTTATCGGTGTCCTGTGGATCACCAGGGGGCTCGGGCCCACCTGCGGGGCAGGAGTGTGGTGGCTTAGCAGCCGGTGGTGAGGTTGACCCGTTGGAAGGGTTGAGATACGCGGACTCATTGTTCTGCGGGGTGGCCCCGTTAGGGGTCGGTGTGGCGGACGAATTACTGGATAAGATCCGAAAAAGTTGTTTATGTGGACATATGGTCTTTGTTGTCTCCAGACCATGTGACGGTTGATAAAGAAAGGGTGTTGGATCGTACGGATAAAAAACCGTAAAAAAGTTACGTTGCGTCAGATGCAGGTCCTTTTGGGTTTATTGAACTTTGCGTGCAAAGTGATACCCATGGGTCGCGTTTTTTCTAGAAGGTTGTCTCTAGCGACGGTGGGGGTAAAGGAGCCACATCACTTCATTAGAGTCATACCAGGGATACGAGGGGATTTACACATATGGAAAATCTTCTTGGAAGCCTTTAATGGGCAGGTGGTGTGCCCCAAAGAGGAGTGGTCGGGTACAGGTCTTAGCCTGTCCGCGGACGCAGCCGGATCAACAGCTTTTGGTGTAATTTTCCGGAATCACTGGTGCAGGGAACCCTGGCCGGTATCCTGGTTGGAGAAACGATGGAATCAAAACATTACTCTGTTGGAGTTTTTCCCGTTGGTGGTGGCCGTGGAGCTATGGGGCGAGGAGTTACAAGACCACAAGGTGTGTTTTTGGTCCGATAATGCTTCAGTGGTGCAAATTATTAACTGGCAGTCATCATCTTCTCCACCGGTGTTGGCGCTTGTGAGACATGTGGTGCTGAGATGTTTACAGCTTAATATACAGTATATTTACAGGCAAAACATGTACCGGGTTATAAAAACGTGGCAGCTGATGCGCTCTCTCGTTCGCAGATGGAGCGGTTCAGAGAGCGGCACCCACAGCCGGATGCATTGGGGGTACGCTGCCCGCATTTCTTGTGGAAACTGGCAGAACAGAGCTGCTGAAGCTTGTCGAGTCATCCGTAGCGGTGGGAACCTGGAAAAATTATAACGCGGTGTGGAAAAAATGGTTGTTTTTTGCGGATGGTTGTGTAGCTGGGGGCAAAAAGGCCCGTTCAGCGACCCTGGATATGTTGGCGTCTCTGAGGGAGAGACGGGCGTCGGTAGATTCGGTAAAAAAGCACCTAGCGGGCGTGACATTTTTATTAAAGTTGCACGGTTTTAAGGACGTTACAAAAGAGTTCGTTTTTCGCCAGATAGTGCGCGGGTGGAAGAAAGAAAAGGTCGGTTCAGATTCCCGTCGCCTTATTACGTATCAGTTGTTGTGCAAGTTATTGGACTCTTTGGAGGTCACGTGTTACAACGGCTACGAGGCGTTGCTGTTCAGGACGGCATTCTTGCTGGCGTTTTTTGCGGCGCTAAGGATCGGCGAGTTAGTTCCGAAGAGCAAGTTTATGCTGGGAGGATTAATGGTTGACGACGTGGTAGCGGTGGATGACGGTTTACGCGTCAGGATTAAAAAAATCAAAAACCGACGTGTACGGCAGGGGTGAGTGGGTGCCGATCACTCGATTAGGCTCAGGATGGTGCCCAGTAGATACGGCAGCCAGTTACATGGCATCAAGGCCGGCGGGGGAGCAATTTTTGGTCCACACGTCCGGCCTCCCCCTCACTCGTTTTCAAGTTACGGCGGGGTTAAAATCATCTTTGAGGACAATGGGCCTCGACTCGAAGGAATTCGGGACCCATTCTTTTAGAATTGGAGCGGCAACGTCGGCAGATGCGGGAGGGATGAATGAAGACGGTTTGAAATGGCTTGGGAGATGGAAGTCCCAAGCATATAAGTCCTATGTGCGACCCGATCTAACTGTGGGAGAGTTAAGTTAGCACCCGGTATCCCGGTCTCTGTTTTAGCGGTAGGCTCGTGTGATTTCAAGTTTTGCCCTCGTTTTTGTTTTCCTTTGTTCGCAGCAGCTGAGCCGTGGAAAGTGCATATAATCGGTCACTCCTACATTTATTGGGCGGAAAGGAGGGCAGCCGTTCGGCCTTTAGGATCGGAGCTAGGCCTGACCGGAACATCCGTAACCTGGCACGGAGTCCGGGGGCTGATATGGCCCGACTTATGGAAGCTGGTGGTGGACATTGCCAGAAGTACCCCCCGGAGAGTGGTTTTGGTTGTTCACGCCGGGGGGAACGATCTCGGGAAAGTAAAGACACGTGACCTGTTGGTCATTATAAAACAGGACTTGCTGCGTTTTCGGGAATGTTTTAATGGATGCATCATCGTTTGGTCGGACATAGTGGCACAGAGACACTGGAATGGAGCAAGAAACCTGGAAGCGGTAGATAGAGCCAGGAGGCTGGTGAACATGAAAATATCGCAGTTTGTTCAGTCTATTGGAGGGGTGGCGGTTCGCCATTGGGAGTTGGAAGAGAAGGAGAAGGGGGCATTGAGGAGGGACGGTGTTCACCTCAACGAGGTGGGGTTGGATACGTTCCTATCCGGCTTGCAGGATGGGGTCGAGAAAGCTCTAGCTCGGGTAGGTGGGGTGGGGACGGAATGAGCCGCAGTAACGCGGCACATCCCGTGTGGCCCGGAATTTGTCCATGCTGTTAAGGAATAGAGGAAGGTTTGCAAGCCGAAGGAACGGGGCTTACAAACGTCCTCAGTGGACGGTTTACGAACTGTAAGAATTAACACACGGACAGCATGGATAGTGATCGCTCGTTAAATAAGCTATCGTTGAGACCGTTTAATAAATAAAGCTGTGGCCTACCCCACATTTTCAGCAAGAAGTTGTAAGACATTGGTTATTTATTAGGTAAGTGAGCGGGTAAGTGATTGAGTGTTCCCAGTTTGGCTGGAATATGGCGGCGGCTCCCATAGTCTTTTATGGGAGCCTATGGGAGCTGCCAGAGAAAGGAGGTAGGAAGGAGTTTAGCAGCGTGTCTGCTAAACTCCCATTCCTCCCCCCCTTACTTTTCTCCGCCCCTTGTCGGCTGTTTGCAATGGGATGGGATGGGACGGGGCGGAGCTGGTTGCAAAGCTCCTGCCCCCGTCTCGCCCCCTCCCATTGCTGGCAGATGACAAGAGGCAGAGAGGGGGTGGGAGCTTGGCACACTAGCTTCCACCCCATCCTGCCCCCTTCCCCTTCCGAGAGCCGGCGAGGGGGTGGAAAGGGGTAGGCAGTTTAGCAGAGCTAAACTGTCTCTCTCCACCCAGTGGTATCTCAGGCTCGGCATATACTCATTCTTGGGACCTAAGTAACCCTACTTGGCCAAACTGTTAAGGGACAAAACAAAATAAAACTCAGCACTTTGCTTTAGTAGAATAAGCCGCAGCACACTGAGCCGTCCAAAGTAAGGAACCGTGGACACAACACTGACCACGGGAGCCACTAACTGCCAGCTCAGACAGCGAGCAAATGACAATTTACAGCACCTTAGCTTCCTATACATCCCAGCCAAATATCCAGCTAATCATCCACAGATGTGAGCACATGGCGTCACACCTACTAAGCTAGAAGGTGCAGAGCCATGTCTAAAACCCGTCAACCCGGCAGCGATCCCAGCACTGCTGCAACAATATATTAAGGCAGGGTTCACACACGGCGGATTCCCGTCGGAAATCTCGCGGTTTGGCCGCAGCAAAAACCGCGAGATTTCCGCCGGGAGAACCGCCGCGGCGGCTTTGAAGCGGTCCGGCCGCATGCTTTTCCGTTGCGGCCGGCTCTTCCATAGAGGAGACCGCGGCCGTAACATAAATAAACAAAAAACCGACTGTAAACAGACATGCTCAATCTTTTGAAACCGCGGCTGCGGCCGCCGCAGCCACGGTTTCAACCGGATTTACCGCAGCGGATTAGCCTTCCCGTGTGGACGAGGTTTCTGAGAAATCTCATCCACATGGCTGGCTAATCCCGAGATTAGCGGCCGCGGGCGGTTTTGCCGCGGGCGGATCTGCTGCGGCAGAACCGCGGCAAGTCCGCCCTGTGTGAATGCAGCCTAGAACTTCACACAGAGTCCTTTTAATTTTCCTTCTATTTCTGCTGCAACAACTTCTTTACGCTTTTTCCATTTCAAGTCAAGAGTGTATTCACACAAACGATTTTTCGTCCAATTTTCAAATCAAAAGAATAAAGCATTTAACCCCTTGAGTGGCGGGTTTCCTACCACCCTGTCGTGCCCACCAGGGCAGGTTTTTTAAAATGGTCTAATCATTGAATTTCAACTAATTTTGCAGTTGCGTCTCAAGAGCCATAACTTTTTCATTTTTCCATTGACATGGCCATATAAGGGCTTGTTTTTTGCGGGACAAGTTGTGATTTTTTAAACAGGGGGGAGGAAAAAAAGAAATGGGGAAAAAAGAAAAAAAGGGGCCATGTCATTAAGGGGTTAAATAATGTATTACCTTCCTTCTCTGGGTCATTACGACGCATGGATACCACATGTGTGATGGTATTTTTTATTTTTTTACAAAGTAAAGGGAGACAAGTGTTTTTATAATTTTTTTTAAAATAATTTTTAAACTTTTTTTTTTTTTTTTTGTCCCTTTAGGGGACTTCCACAGGGACCCATCAGGACCCCCTGATCACATTTCGGGGGTCTGATGGTGACAGCCCTTTACATGCTGCAGTCACATAGACTGCAGCATGTAAAGGGTTAACACAGCAGAGATCGGAGGTTTTCTCTGATCTCTGCTGTAAGAGCTAGTACCTAGCTGTCCTCTGACAGCCAAACACCAAGCTCTCCCTGTCACAGAGACCATCGGCTTGCTTCTGACAAGCCCATGGTCTCTATGGCAACCTGTAAACAAAGCAGGACATTGCAGATATGCCGGCAATATCTTCTGCTGGTTTTTCAAAGCCCTTGCACTGCTCTGTGTGGGTCTGTGCAGGCAGAGCACACTGTCACAGCTTGTGGCATTGTGCTCTGCAGCTCCCATAGTGATACATAGCCCTTCCGGGCTATGTCACTATGAGCAGTGGAGCTCCTCCCGGAAAATTTCCGGGCGTGCCACTCAAGGGGTTAAATGGTTTTATTCGCATATGCATTATTTAGTGAACAAGCGGATGAACAATCTAAGCAATAATATCGCAGCATGTCGGCATTTTGTTGTACTTGTTTAATGTGATTCTTTTTATCGCAAGTATCGATGGTAACCATAAAAAGTGTGCAAAACCATAAATTACAGCATTTTGCTCACCATGCATTTTTTTATATGCATTAAAAATTGGATGAAAATCGCAGAAACGCAAAAAATATTGCTTGAAAATCACAAGTAAAATCAAGTTTGAGCTGCGGAAAATCTGCTGTAGTATTTCTGTTGCGTTTCTGCAGATAGTCAGCGTTAAAAAGCTTTGGGGAATTTGCTGCGTTTTTGTTGCGGATTTAGTATATGTACTTGTGTTGTTTGCAATTAAAATGGAATTAAATGTTTCCATTTTTTCCCCAGTGATTTCAGTGGGTTGTTTTTAAAATGGAAATGGCTGCAGACTATTTCTTCCGTAAAAAAAAAAGCAAAACAGAAACCTAATGGAACGAGCGCAAATTGAAAACCTTCATTGTAGAAAAAAAGAAAAACGGAAACCTATATTTTCATTTTTATTTCATTTCTTTGCTCCAAAAATGGAACAAAAAGACGCAAAGCCCTAAAGAAGCCTTAATGCAAGTGTGAAAGAGCTCTAAAACCTTATTCAGACGACTGTATTTAGGCTGGTATTTAGCCGTGCAGAAAAATCACCCCAAAATTGCGACCATCCAGAACATTGGATTCCTGTGTATTCATTCAGGTGAGCATATTTTGGGTGCATAAAAAAATTGCATCATGAAGAATAGCATGTATGCAACCGTTTTCAGTCACCAATTTTATATGCCGCATGAAAAGATAGGTCTTGCCCTCTCTTTTGCCGAGACATGCAGGAAGCTCCCATAGACTTCAATGGAAGCCGAAGAGAAAAAAGGGGGGTGGGGGGGAGTTACCCTGCATACAACACTGGGAAAAGAAGACAGCTCAGTGAAACCCCAACATAAGCTCAATATGACCCCCCCTAGCCATCTACAGCTAATGAGGCCGCACATACGACTTATAGTGCCTCGGCTCCCAACAACCTATCCTCTTAACCGCCTCTACCTCCATACCCTGCATCACAGCCTCCGTTGCTGCCCCCACCCGGAAAGAATGTGAACCAAACTGCAAACCATCCACACCTGAGGCTTCCAATGCTTTTTTAAACAGTGTCGTAAATTGAAAACACCATAAACGCCCGTCCGTGTGCCGCAAAAAAAGCCAAGATGTCAATGGGCACATCTTGGCCCCTGAAACCTCACCTAGCCCTCCTTGATCAGTGTTGGACCGTTGAATAAAAAGCTCGATCCCCACCAACCTCACGTCCTCCATCTGCAAATCCCCCCTACCATCCTGCTCAGCAAAACCAATTCCCCTACCCGCAAGGCCCCGAAAAACGCTAACGAAAAAGCTGCTTTAAATAGCAAACGTCATACCTTTCGCTGCATATTGTTTCTACGGCCCCCAGTATCTCCAATTGGTAAACCGGCCTCCTTGTATCTAACCCTCCTCTACCTTTCTTAAAACCCTTTAACGCCTGCTTCACGAGAAAACTTTTTGTCACGTCCGCAATACCCCTCAACATACACCCGAACAGTGCGCCAGCCATAAAACCCGCGCAACCGACAACCTCTCCCACGCACTTTTTCCCAACCAACTCAACAATGCCCCTATTCTGTCTTCCTCTGAACTGTCAGACTCACACTGCCTAAGCCAGTCCTCCCAATCTCGCCAAGCCGCGCCATATGCCACCCTCATCCCTCGAACCAGTGACCGCTCAATCAGGTCCCCCACTGCTCGCTTACCACGTTCCAGAGTGGAGTCAGACACTACCTCCCCTCTTCTACTGCTCCCAGGGCCAGCGTCCTAAACCGCTCCCACTGAAAGCGAGAGAGAGCATTCGCAATTGAATTTTCAACACCTGGAACGTGCACAGCCACCACCCAAATGTTTAAGGACAATGCTTCCAGGACTAAATGGCACAACAAGTTCACAACTGGGGGAGATGAGGCCATTAAGGTGTTAATGACCTGCACCACCCCCATGTTGTCGCAATGAAACCTCACCTTTCTGTCCTGAAAGTGAGCCCCCCATAGCGCAATAGCCACTACTATCGAAAATAGCTCCAATAGCACCAAATTATGCACTAAACCATCCTGTTTCCATTGTTCTGGCCACTCTCCCACACACCATCGACCCTGAAAGTAAGCGCCAAAACCGGCGCTCCATGCCGCATCAGTGTATAACTCCTAGTCTGCGTTTTCACTGACCTTGGCCATCATTACTGATCTGCCATGGTACTTTTTCAAGAAGGAGGCCCACACTGCCAAGTCATCTTTGTGACTTTTTCCTAATCTGATAAAATGGTGGGTGGCACGCATTCCGGCCGTCGCTGAAGCCAAACGTCTACAAAAGACCCAGCCCATCAGCATTATCCGGCAAGCAAAAATTGAGCTTGCCCAATAAAGACTGTAGACTATGCAACATAATCTTTTTTGAGGCAAGTGCACTAGCCAGCTCCTCCTGTAGATCCCTCACTTACCCTTCTGGCAGACGGCACACCTCAGTGTCAATGGTGATGCCCAAAAACTCAAGCAGGTTCTGGGCTCTTCTGTTTTATCGGGGGCAAGTGGCACACCAAAACGCCCAGCAACCCATTGTAATGTTCCCAGCAGGGTTGTGCAAACTGGAGACCCCCCCCCCCCCCCAAGCCCTACACACAAAAAATCGTCAAGGTAGTGGATGACCGACTGAACTGTAGCGGTATCCCTAACTACTCATTCCAAATAATAACTAAACGCTTCAAAGTAAGCACGTGAGATGGAACATCTAATGGGCAAACAACAAAACACCCCAACAACCTTATGATCTCTGGTGCCACCCCCAATAGGCGAAAAGCTGATTCAATATCAGCCTTTGCCAATAACGCCCCCCTTCCGTACTTCCTCACCCAGCGTACAGCAGCGTCAAATGACGTATAAACCACTGAACAGGGTCAGGGTCTATCCCGTCATTGACAGATGCCCTTTTTAGGTAGGATAGATGGTGAATCAACCGAAACTTGTTTGGTTCTCTCTTTGGAACCACACCAAGCAGTGATACCACAAAGGAGGCTTCTTAAATGGTCCCGCCAAGCTAACCTCCGAGTTTCTTGGGGTGGGCGGGATGATAAAACCATTCCTAAAACCCTTGAACAGTAACTCCGCCTTCCCCCTATCCTGGTACCTATTTAGATATGGCACCATCTCTTCCAGCCTTACTGGGGTCATCCCTTTTTGGAAAACCCCCTGTCCCTTTTCCCTTTCCTTTTTTGAAGCACTTCGCTGTTCCATACTACCCTGCGCTACAGTGAGGTCAGGCATGCTTAAACTTGCACGTTGCTCCAAATTTACATTGGCTTTCATTGAATTGCCGACAAAAGTCGGGTCTATTCCCCCCTGACTGTCCCCCTTGACCCGCTGTTGAAGTGGAGGCCGAGCCTGATGGCCCAGCACCTCCTTGAAAGGGCTGTCCGAAACGAGTGGAGGCCATTACCCTCAATCACAATCCAATATCCTTGTGATGCCATCTGATCAATGGACGCACCGCCTTCCACTGCCTGAACTGCTCATTATAGCACATCCAGGTGTGCTCCCCGTATACCCGATAGGCCTTGCCTATCGAGTCTAGATAGCAAAAAAGCCTGGAACAGTTTTCCGTTGCTTTTTCCTCAATGACGCTCGCCAGGATAGCAAACACTTGCATCCAATTTGTGAACGCCTGCGGAATGAGACGCCACCTTTGCTTTTCTTCCTCCTCTTTTTTATACTCCATTCTCTTCCCCTTATCCAGATTGAATTTCTCCAAGGGGAGAAGGGAGAATATTTCCACATATTCATCCCTCCATATCTTTTCCCTAACCTCCTTTTTCAAGTGGGCCCCCAGGGGCCCCTCGAAGCATACATAGGCCTCACCGCTCGCCATATCGTGAAGGTGAATCCCGTCCCCATCCTTATCCGTTTTCATCATCACAGAATAGCTACCCTCTGAAGCCCCCAGTAACGTCTCCACTCGGGATATTCTCCCTGCTGAATGATGCCCCTGCCTACGTGCTCCACGCCGCAACCGGTGAAGGAGAGGGCCAAATCTCAGCTAACCCTACCATCTGTCCTACCCAAGTCCCCCCTAGCTGAGCTTCCTTCTGGAATGCTTACTGTGCTGGATGACACACTAAGCATTGAGCTCCATGCCGCGACAGGCGACAAGGCATGCCCTACTCCCTGCCTCCTCGTCAATTTCCACATAACACCATAACAAGTGCTACCTGGACACACCCAACATAGATAGCTCACCTGGCTGCATAGGGGCTGTGAACCCACCAGCCACTGGTCCATCTTCCAGCCGATCAAACCCAGCATCCACACCGATGCTTCTCTATGAAGACCACAGTCCTCCAGGCTGTGACCACTCTGCTGAGACCGCAGCTGCCCCTGAACTTCTTGATGCCAACCCACTCCTAGCTGCCTCTGTACCGCCAGAACGTCGACTGCCTCCATCTTCTCTTCCTTACTCAGAATCTTCGGTCCTCCTGGACCTGGTGCTGCGGTGGGGCTGCTCTCCGACCGGTGCCTCGCCCCCTGCACTGCCTGCTCTCTCCGCTGCCAGTGCAGGACTGAGCCCCGCCCCCTCTCAGCACGGGGCCTAGCATCGGACGCTGCGCTGCTTCGCCGGGCAAGAGTTCTCCCCAGCTTGCTCCCGCTGCCAGGAGGTGCTGCCTGAGAGGGCCAGGGTGGTGGGGCCAGGGAAGAGCTCCTAACGCGGCATCTGCCCATGGGGGCATGCTCGGGACTAAATCTCACCAGTGCACGTGCCCTTCGGGTCCTCTGTTTTCCCGCAGCTCCTGCTGCTGAACTCACTGACGCTGCAGCCAGGGCCAGCTCCTTTGCTTCTAGGGCGTCACCAGACTTCCTCTCCAGCCAGTCCAGGCCACGCTCCACCGCCGCTGCCCGAATCCTCTCAAGAATGACCTCCATCTCTTCAACCAGTAAGTCCTTTTCGGGCTCTTCAATTCTTCACCCCGCTGCAATGCGCTACTTCTCTATTTTGCACCTGACCGATCCCTTGTAAATCTTCACGCTGCTTTTTCTCTTCCTTTTCCCCATTTCTTCAGCTCCGCTTCTCTTTCTGCTTCTTCTTACTCCTCGTATTCCCAGTGACTCCTCCTCCTCTTCTTCCCGCTGTTTTTCCTTTCTCAACCCCCCTGCACTCACCCCCCTTTCTCCTCCCAGCATTCCTCTTACACTGTTAGGGCTTAGTCACACGGGAGTTTTTTCGCGCGTTTTTTTTTTTTTTTGTGCGCAAAACGGATGCACACAAAAAAATAGCGTGACCGAAGCCAGCGTCATGGCTGAAAAAAAACACTGCTAGCAGCATTTATCAGCCCAAAGGGCTCGGTCACACGGGCGCTGCCCGCTATCCTCTGCCACAGCTGTGGCAGAGGAGAACGATGTTCGCCCATTGAATTCAATGGAGCAGGCAATACAGCTGACTCCATTGAAAGCAATGGGCTGCCGGCAAGCGCTGTATTAATTTTCGGGGAAGGGCTTCAAATATAAGCCCTTCCCAGAAAACCATCCAAAAAAGTGTAAAAAATAAAAAAATGTATATATACTCACCTTTTTGCAGCTGCCGGAGATCAGCCGCGTCCAGCCGGCTCTACTCCTGAACTGCTTTCTGTAGTATTCAGCAAGCGGGGATTTAACCCTTTCCAATCCATTTATTTTTTCTCATCCATTCTCCCCAGCTCCAGCTGGGGAGAATGGATGAGCTGGGGAGCTGGGGAGAATGGATGAGAAAAAATACATTTTCCCTGCACCCTCCTGAACTGACAGAGTTCAGGAGGGTGCAGGTGCTCACTGCACCGTGGAGGGACCTGCTTACCTGTCCGGCGTCTTCCGCATTCTTCCTTCTGCTTCCCAACTCGGCGATCATGTCACCGCTGGGGTCAGGTGGCACCTAGCGGTCACATGATCGCCGGGGCGGGAGGCAGAAGGAGGAATGCGGAAGATGCCGGACAGGTAAGCAGGTCCCCTTACAGTGCAGGCTCACGGCTCGGCGTTCATGTGACCGCTGGGGGTCAGGTAACACCGGCGGTCACATGATCGCCGGGCGGAATCTCCTGCATTACATGCCGCTAATTGAGCGCTATGTAATGTGTAAAGGAGAAGGCCGAATAGGCTGCCTCTGATTTGTCACAGCCCTCAGCCAATCGGAGGCAGCTCTCACCCATTCATGAATGGGTGAGTGAATGCTGCCTCTTATTGGCTAAGCACTGTGACCAATCAGAGGCAGCTCTCAGCTATTGAATGACAGCTGAGAGCTGCCTCTGATTGGTCACAGTGCTCAGCTTCGACAGTCCTTGGTTATGACACCAATGAATTTCAATGGTTTCATAATCATTTGCGATGTTTTAACTCCTGTGATGCTGCATGAAAATAAAATAGCAGCATGCCCATTCTTTTTGCAATATTGCCCATTGTTTCCAACGGGGCCAGTGGCAGCAGCGTCAGACCCATTGAAAGCAATGGGAGAAGATTGCATTCCCTTGCTGCAGATGTGGCAGCTGCAGAAGGGGATTCCTTCAGCCTCACAGTAATGTGAGGTTGTCACATCCAGGGGTTTAACCTTGTTCTCAATGTAGCTGGTGGTAGCAGCGCTGGCCCCATTGAAAACATAGGGAGCACATTGCGATCTCCTGCCACTGCTGTGACAGTTGTAGCAGGGGATTCCTTCATCCCCGCAGGGAGTCCCCTCATCACTGAACACTGTGACAGCAGCGGCAGGGTGTTTAATCGAGAGGGGACTCACCGCAGGGATGAAGGAATCCCCTGCTGCAACTGTCACACCAGCGGCAGGAGACAGCAATGTTCTCCTATTGCTTTCAATGGGGCCAGCGCTGCTGCCACCCCGTTAAAAGCAATTGGAAGAGGGGAACCCCCACAGTGATGCGAGGCTGCTCCTTTACGTGAAAACACCTAGCATCCAGGTTTTTTTAGAAGGCTTGCTTGGGCGATATCAGGCCGTGAATCACCTTATCGCTCTTGCCAGTGTGCAGAAGCCCTAAGGGTATCTTCAGACGGCATAATCCACTGTAGATTTAACTCTGTCAACGGGCAAATTCTGACACAGAAAATCGCATTTAAAGACATGTCACTCCCTAACACAGAAACTAGCGGAAACCTTGGCAGAATTCTGCACACGGATTGTACCATTGACAGAGCTAAATCTGCATGCAGATCTGCACCAAAAACTGTGGCTGAAAACTGCAGAGTTTGATGTGGTTTTCAAAGGAGACATTCACACGCATAAATCCGCGGTGAATTACTCCACCTGAACATACCCTTAGGCCTCGGTCAGGCGGGCGTTTTGTCACGCGATTTGCGCATGCAATCTGTGTATATATAGAACCAATGGTTCGCAACTGGATCGGTCACACGTCCGCTTTTTATGCGGATGTGCGATAAATTATAGGACAAAATGATTTGCAGAACGCGCCTATCTGGGTTCTGCGTTTAATTGTGCGCACCAAAGGCATGTATTGCAACTAGCTGCGTTTTTTCACTGACGAGCATCTGTGCGAGTGCATAGTCTTCTAGGAAGTGTTTACTTGAATGAAATGGCAAAGGCTGACAAGGTGGTCGTAATACGGGGGCAACAGGTCATCTAATCAAATCTTTGCAATGTGTATTTTATAAATGAACAAAATGTTCGCGCCGCTGCTTTAGCGCACAATAGAAGAGAAATAGCGTGTCACTCACCCGCCGGTGCGGGTGAGTACGCGCTGGTCCCTGCAGGTGCTCGGGTCGGGTCCCGCCGCCGGATCCGATTCGCCCGTCTGCAGGCGGCCTTATAAGTAGGTCATTTTTCGTTCTCTTTTTTTTCCGCAATCGGATGAACAAATGACGTTAATATGAAAGTGCGAATTATTTTACGAAAAATCGCCCGAGTATTGTTAAGGCGGGCGAAAGTATGCGTCTGGCGTCATCTGTGCGTGCCCCGCCCCGCGCCTGAGCGTTACGCATGGTAGTCGCTAGGCAGCGCCATTTTGTGGCCACACTTTGTGCAGTTAAGATGTCTGGCCGCACCTCACCTCTGGGACGTCGCGAGACACAGCTGCTGGTCCAGACGATGGACCAGCTGGATTGTGATGGGCACCATGGCTCCTACTAGCACCCCCACAAGCGCAAACAGAAAATTCTGTGCAAGGTCCGAAGGGCGATGGTGCGAGAATTTGGGACTGAGAGGAGCCGCATCCAGCTGCAGAAACGGTGGAGCGACCTCAAGCTGAAGGACCCTCAGCGTCTTGAGGCCATCAGGCGGCGCCTCCGTCGTCGGGAAGGAGGTAAGCACACTGTGTGGTGTTGTGCTCTGAAATTGTAACTAATTTTACATGGTGGCAGTATTTTTTAACCCCTTAATGACATGGCCTATTTTGGCGTTGAGGACCAAGCGATGTTTGGTATTTTTCCATCTCCATTTTTCAAAAGCCATAACTTTTAGATCTTTTTATGTAAGGAGCTCTATGAGGGCTACACGAGCTGTAGTTTTTATTGGTACCATTTTGGGGAATGTACGGCTTTTTGGATCACTTTTATTGCATTTTCTGGGAGGCAAAATGCGAAAAATTAGCATTTTGCCTGTTTTTTAGAGGGTTTTTTTATGCTTTTTGCCGTTCAAAATAAAAAGCGTGTTCAACTTTTTGTGCACGTCGTTACGGACGTGTCAATACCAAATGTTATTTTTTTTTAATGTTTTTACTTTTTTTTATGCGAATATTTAAAAAAGCCAATTTTTTTAAATCTTTTTTTTTTTTACACCACTTGTGTCCCTCTGAAGGGACTTGCAGCACAGCACTTATGATTGCTGTGATAAGGCATGGCAGAGCTACTGCCCTGCCATGCCTTATCACTTACTATAGCGATCATAGGCTATGGCAGTACAGGACACCTGTGAACTCTCCGATGCCCCCCCTCCCCCGCAGTTGCAGTGGGACGCCGGCTGTGACTGACAGCCGACTCCTGCTGCAGTATAGCGCGGCAAGACGCGGCTGAACTCCGGCTGCAGGAAAAAGGTGAGTATCCTTTTTAAACACATTTGCAGGAAGCTTTTCAGGGAAGGGCTTTTATTTTAAGCCCTTCCCCGAAAATTCATACAGCGCTTGCCGGCAGCCCATTGCTTTCAATGGACCCAGCTGTATTGCCGATTCCATTGAATTCAATGGGCGAACATCGTTCTTCTCTGCCATAGCTATTACAGCTGTGGCAGAGGAGAACGATCTTTAGTATATGTTCTCAATGGGGTCGGCGCTGCTGCCACCAGCCCCATTGAGCGCATATATAGAACACAACGATTCGCAGAACGCAGATAGGCGTGTTCTGCGAATCGTTGTGTCCTATAATTTATCGCACATCCGCATAAAAAACGGACATGTGCCTGCTCACATTGGGATGCATTGGGTCTATAGATCTGCAGAGCGCAAGCGCGTCTGCAGATCGGACCCAAAAACGCTTGTGTGACCGAGCCCTCACGCGATTGTCAATGCGACTTTCTAATGTTACAAACGCAATGTACAAACAACGCTGTGGCGTCCGTTCCATTTTTGTAACATGAAAAGTCACATTGTCAATCTGGTTACCCCAAAACACCATCGCAAGTGTGTGGGAGACCTAACTCAGCTTTTGGGTGACTACTCACTCCTTTTTTTTTTCAACTGCGAAATTCACCCCGTTTTTTTCCTCAGGGGGCTATGGGACCTGTCATGTTAAAATCGCGAGGGCGATAAATCTCGAGATCACGCTACATTGCGAATTTGCGCTAACTCCATTTTAACATTACAAGTCCCATAGACCCCGGCAGAATAAAAAATGCTGATAATTTTGCAGTGACCTAAAAAAAGGCCGGGGGTAGTCACCCTTTGATGTACCCTCCAAATTTTCTAACAATCCATTTTTCTCCTTGTCAGCTCAAGACCCCCCTGCATCTGCAACAACATCTGCAGATGGGTCCCCATGGAGCCTGCCTCCCCTGGTGGAGGTGGAGAGACCCAGCCTGGACCCTGGCCACCCTGTGACAGGTAAGAACGACACACTTGG
Source organism: Eleutherodactylus coqui (assembly GCF_035609145.1). NCBI lineage: Eukaryota > Metazoa > Chordata > Amphibia > Anura > Eleutherodactylidae > Eleutherodactylus > Eleutherodactylus coqui. The sequence goes on along the minus strand of NC_089845.1, from coordinate 98,331,908 downwards.
GCCTCCACACAATAACATCCTGATAACATTTTTCTGACATTTTTGGTAGTACACACATTCTCCAGAGTAGGCTACATAAATTTTAAAGGGGTTGTCCCACGCCGAAACGGCTTTTTTTTTTTTCAATAGGCCCCCCGTTCGGCGCGAGACAAACACAAGGGATGGGTTAAAAAAAAAAAAAAGTTTAGTACTTACCCGAATCCCCGCTCTGTGGCGACTTCTTACTTACCTTACCAAGATGGCCGCCGGGATCTTCACCCACGATACACCGCGGGTCTTCTCCCATGGTGCACCGTGGGCTCTGTGCGGTCCATTGCCGATTCCAGCCTCCTGATTGGCTGGAATTGGCACATGTGATGGGGCGGAGCTACGTGATGACGCGTAGAAGGGGGTGGAGCCAGAACGCCGCTCGTGCTGAGACCCAAGAGAAGGGAGAAGACCCTTCTGCGCAAGCGCGTCTAATCGGGAGATTAGATGCTGAAATTAGACGGCACCATGGAGACGGGGACGCCAGCTACGGAGCAGGTAAGTGAATAACTTCTGTATGGCTCATATTTAATGCACGATGTATATTACAAAGTGCATTAATATGGCCATACAGAAGTGCTTACCCCCACTTGCTTTCTCGGGACAACCCCTTTAACACACACTGGGAGACCAAGGCACACATTTACACATGCCTGATCGCTTGTCTTTCTCTTTTGTCACAGTGTGAAGAGATGTCCCCCCTGATGAGAGGGTGGCGTGGTTCTTCCACGAAGTCCATCTATGCCACCTGAAGATTGATTTTCTGCAGAGTGGCCTAGACGGATTGCTTGAAAGGCTGGCAAACCTCCATCAGTGGGGAGTGCATCACTTCCCGACGATGGAAACGAGGTCGCTCCACCATCAAGACAGCTCCCCACAGTCCCCATCCCCACCATCGCCCTTGGACCTTTCAAGAACATGAAAGTCTTTGTGGGGTGCAGAAGGGTCCGAGGTTGCCCATCGTGCCAGCTGGCCCATCATCTGAAGAGCCGTGTTTCGCGACGTCCCAGAAAATACAGTTTTGAGCCATGTTGGCTCACTGACAATTTTTGAAAAAAATTTGAGCCATGTTGGCTCCCTGCCGTTTTTTAGATTCAATTAATTTTATTCAATTATTCCATAATAAAACCATCACGATGCAGTACAACAAACAAAAGTGTCCCATATTGTCCATTTTTGCATGTTTTCTTCTCATCACATCAATAAATTGTATGGCCAGAGTTGGACATTACTTATCTGCATCTAAATTATTAGAAACTGAAAAATGGATAAACTAAGAACTGTCTAACTAGGTAGGAAGGAAAAAAGGGGGGTATAGGTAAGAATAGGGAGGTATGGTTAGGGGAAGGGAGGGTTTTGGAGATAGGGAGGGACCTCGCCAGGTGATATTGTTAACCTCTTATGTATCAAGGCGACCTGTTTCCAGCCAAGTTTTAAACGCATCAGAGGCTCTCATTGATATCCATGGGCTCCAGAAATCGTGTGTACTACGTCTCTCCTGTTCGTTCCCAGCTCCCTCATCTTCATATCTCATGAGCATGTTTAGCTTTTCTGACCAGATTACAGACATCCTTACCGCCAGGATAACCAGCCGCAGTAGGTCGGCCCTAATCCTGGCCATAGATCCCGGCAACATCAGGAGCAGAGCCATCTCCGCTGTCATGGACACCCCCGACTTGGTCATGGCATTGTATAGTAGTTCCACACTATTCCACAGGTCCCTGACTGGGGGACAGTCCCACCATATGTGGGTCATTGTCCCAGGGCCATTTTGACACCTCCAGCATATCAGCGGGATTCTATTATCCATTTGATGCAATGTCTAGGGGGTCCAGTACCAGCGGGATAGTATCTTAAAGTTCTGCTCCTGTAGCCTGCCGAACTTGAAGCTTTTATGGCACAGGAGGAAAGCCCTCTGCCAGTCCACTCTGGAGTGGTTAATTCCTAGCTCGTTCTCCCAATAACCTGTATAGTTCGGGAGTGAGTCCCCCGTCTCACCGTTCAGCAACAGCTTGTAGATAACTGAGATCCCATGCTCAGTTGGCTTCGGCGACATGCACAGTGTCTCAAATGGCGTCAGCTGCCTGTTGGTGCATCCCTCGGGCGCCAGGGACCCCACAAAGCCCCTCACCTGCAGATAACTCAGCCAAGCTCCCGGGAGGGGGGCCTGAGTTGCCGTAGAACTCTTTCATGGGCTTCATCCCCTCATGTGTCACTACATCTACGACTCTGGGTATTGGGGTATCAGGCATAGACAGTAATGAATCCCTGGTTCTAGCCAGTGGGAACTGTGGGTTGGCGATGAGTGGCGTGAGTGGGCCTGGAATTGACACCAGACCTGCCCTTGGGGCCCATGTCCCCCAATTCTTAAGAACCCTTATAAGGTAGGGTGAAAGGTTTTCTAGCTCTTTTAAGTGTTGTCTGGGGATCCAGGGAGCCCCCTGGATTGTCCTGGGGTCGAGTTCGTACTCCATTTCTACCCAAATTTTTGTGGTTCTAGCCTGTAATAGCGAGAGAACAAAGTTTGCAAGACAGGCCTTATAGCAGAGTGAGAAATCCGGGAGCCCTAGACCCCCCTCCTCTTTGGCTCTTGTGAGTAGACTATGACTAAGTCGAGATCTATGATTCTTCCAAACGAATTTGATAATTAGGAAGCGGATACTTTGTAGGTATTGCCTGTCGAGGGCCACCGGGAGAATCTGGCACAGATATAAGAATTTTGGAAGGTAGTCCATTTTTACTGCATTTATCCACCCTGTCCAAGATATCTATAGCGGGCTCCATCTGCCCAATTCTGCCCTCAGGCCCTCCAGGTATGGCAGGAAATTTAGTTCGAAAATCTGTGAAGGGTCTCCCTGCCGTTTTTTGACTTTTAAAAAGTTTTGAACCATGTTGGCTCCCTGCCATTTTAAATAAGTAAAAGTTTTTTCACAAACAAACGTGTTTTTATTTCTTTATTAATAAATCTTTGTTGTCACATGCACAAGGTAATAAAGACTTAAGACTAGTAAACACACACAGTATGCTCCTAGGCAACTCATGGATCGAACTTGGAACTCTTGCGGGAGCTTTTATCACTTCTCTTGGACGGTACAAAGGCTCCAGCAGAGATCCATGGTTAGAGCCTGCATTGAGTGGTTTTTATTGCATGTCACGGACAGCATTTCAACCCTCAATACTCATTTCTACCACATTAACACAGTTGGACATGTGACAATAGTTAGAGAAATCCCACAGTTACGGGCTCAGTCACACTGGCGCATTGGCGCCCGTGTTACTGCAGCCAGTAGACGGCTATACCTGAAGACGGACCTCTTTCTGCAGCGCCGGGAGGAAGAACGTGACCGGCTTCATTGCCGGTCATGTGTTCTTTCATCAGCGCTGGAGAGAGACGGCCATCTTCAGATAAGTCTTCTCAGTCACAGAGGCGCATCGGCGCCAGGGTGCGGGTGCCGATGCACCTGTGTGACTGAGCCCTTAGGTGCTTGTAGTCTCTAATCTCCACAGGAACATATTTGCAGCCTCAAGACCCCCCTCAACAAAGGAAACCAAAAAAAAAATGGTTAAGGGGTTCCCTTGGCTAAGGGTCCCAAACGAGGTATTGGTTTACTACATTGCCCTTTTTCAGCTGTTTTAAAAGAGTGCCTCATTTTAAAAGGCCGTTTCCTATATGGAGCTGAAGGTGGGAAAGTTAGTACAAGCTCGCAATCCACGTCATGGATCCTTGTTACTTGCGAGTCCCTAACTAAGAGAATGTGCTAATAATCACCTAACTACAAAAAAGGGGGGACAGCCAGCTTAAAAAAAAAATATACAATCTTGAGAAACCAGCTCATCGGCTTCCTCGAGCATGTTCCAACTGCCACGGAAGTGCTCCCTGTGGAGATAGGAAATACTCCGTGAAGAGGTCCTTGATGAGGACAGCAGATTGTGCTGGCCTACCATGCTGCACAGCCTCCTCCAAAACTTTGCCCCCAAAAGCAGTGGGTAAAGGATGCAGAACATTCAAAACTGTATCATGTCGCCGGCAGAAATTATGTAGAACCACACAGGCCCTAATTACTGCTGACACGTTGTCAGGAGCCAGCTGAATGGTACTTAGTAAGACTCGCCAACGATTAGCGAGAATACCAAATGCACACTCCACATAACGCCGGGCACGTGTGAGGCGGTAATTAAAGACCTGCCTCCTGGTGTCAATGTTCCTGCGAGCAAAGAGCCGCATGACATTATTAGACAGGCCAAATGCCTCATCCGCCACAAAGACAAATGGGGCTGCTGTATCTGACGAGCCAGGAAGGGCCTGGGGTGCAGGAATAGAAAGCTGCTGTTCCCTCAGCCGCCTACCTATTATGGACGTGCTGAAAATGCGAGCATCAGCAGCACTTCCAAAGGCCCCAATATCAACCAGCAGGAATCGATAATTACTGTCAGCAACAGCAAGGAGGACCACCGAAAAGAACTGCCAATAGTTGAACTATTGAGACCCCGAGTTAGGTGGCTTCAGGACACGAATGTGCTTCCCGTCCAACACCCCAATGCAGCTTGGGAACTGTGCAGCACTCATAAATCCCTCGGCGACGTCCAGCCAATCTTGACGACAGGGAGGAGCCATCACCAAAGGTACAAGACACTGCCAAAGGATTTCACAGGTCTCCCTGACGATTCCCCCAATGGTAGAGCGGCCAATCAAGAATTGCGAATGCTGCGAAGCATAGGAATTCCCAGTAGCCAGAAATCTGTGGGAGAAGAGGAAATAAAAAAGGTTAGAAATTTGCAACATGACATGAACTTTCTATATATAGAAATGCATCATTTTACCAAACACACTACAAACATAAGGCCTTCTTTACACGGGCGACAAAGTCGCGCAATTTTCTAGCGTCACTTACAACTTTGTAGCGCTACAAAATCGCGGTATTGCTGCGAGAAAATCGCTGCAAAATCATACAGTGCAGAGATGCAAGATTGCTGCGATTTTCTCGCAGCCATGCGGTGTCGCCCGTGTGAAGGAGGCCTAATACTCAGACCAATGACAAACATGGTACATTGGCATGCTGGCTTTTCGGCTACCTCTTCGCTTGTTCTAAAAACATGTTCGCTATAGTAACCGTCTGCCAAAGGTAAGCTCATGCTCGGCCCAAACAACGTAGGTGCTACATAAAGTATTTAACCAACACAAGGAGCCTTGCCCCCCCGCCCCCCCAAACACCCAAAAAAAAAGTCAACAGAACAAGGGTTGACCAAAAAAGCCCAAAATAAAGGAAAAAATACACGCCTGTATTACTGCTGTAAGATCGTGCAATTATTTCTAAGCCGTCAAAGCACTACTAAGATTAGAAGAATGGTGATAGATCCACCATCACTTTATGAGGAGCTCACCGTGGAACACAGGTGAGACTAATTATTCTGCTGCATCAACGCTCCCTTGATACAGACTACCCCGCAGCAAGGGGTGGAAAAAAAAAGGACAGCAATAATTAAAAATGGATGAGGAAGGGGTAGGGCCGATATACGTTGTCCTTGTCTGCAGGGGGAGGAGGACAAAAGAGCCAGGATGAGGAACTGTGCTCCTGCCCCCTCACCACCCCTCCCCATTATTTGAAATAGGAGGGGGCGAGACGGGGGCCGAGCAAAGTACCGATGCTTAGCTCCGCCCCCATACCGCCCTTCCCATTGCTAATAGTGGTGAGGGGCGTTGAAAGGGCAGGAGCTCAGTTCATGCTCCTGGCTCTTCCATCATCCTCCACCTGCAGACAAGGACAACGTATATCGGCTCGGCGTAAAAGCACGAGGCGATATACGGTCGTCAGAATAAGCCCTAACATGTATAGACAAAGGTACAAAGGCTACACAGGGAAGGGATGAAAGATAATGACAGATGATGTAACCTAGAGACAGATGAGAACTTACCGCAGAGTGACCAGGAGTCTTTCCTCAGCAGAGATACTGTCACACATGTTGGTATCTCTGTGCGTAATCCCGGCACGCACCACCTCCAGAAGTTCATCGAACATGCTGCCAACAAAAGGCAGTGAACCTGTCCGGGTACTGCCTCAGGTCCGCATACACGGAGTGAAACATCCCAATACGTTCCTGCAGCTCCACCAGCGGATGCACCCAGTACCTCCTAGTCCTCCTCCTCCTCCTGACCGGCCCAGGACTATCGCTAGCCCTAGGTTGGTCACTAGCAAGGTAGCCAAACACATCCTCTGGCAGGCGAGCAGGAAGCCTAGATAGACGCATCATCAACCAGGTAAAGAAAATATCATCTTGCGACGACATCTCTCCAGCTCCAGTAATGTCACGCACACCCAGGAAGAACCAGAAGCAGAATGAAGAACAGGCCTCATTAGCAGCTATTTATAACACCTTGTGGTGGGCTGCTGCATGATTACATGCATGGCGAAAAAGGTGCGAAAAAGTTCTAAGATTCATGCGCATTTTGATGCGCACGGCGATTTTACTCAGGTCAGATGCCCGTTTTGCTGCGATGATAAACGCGGCTAGGTGCAGATTTTTCGGCGAATCGTCGGCGCCGGTCACGCGATTTGCGGATGCGCGTCTGTTATGCGATGCGCAAGTCGCGCGAAAAACGCCCATCTGACCGAGGACTTAGGGCTTATTCAGATGACAGTAATAAATCGGCAAAAAAACACAACCATGTGTAACATTGGATTCTAATGAGTTCGCTCAGATGAACACTTTCTTGACGTGTAAAATAATCGTGTCAGGATACGCAACCATACGCAACCGTCACCGGTTTTAAAGGGCACATGAAATGATAGGTCTTGCCCTATCTTTTGCTTAATTATTAGTGATGAGCGAGCACCAAAATGCTCGAGTGCTCGTTACTCGAGTCGAACTTTCAGTGATGCTCGAGAGTTCGTTTCGAGTAACGAACCCCATTGAAGTCAATGGGCGACTCGAGCATTTTTGTATATGACTGGTGCTCCGCTAAGGTTTTCATTTGTGAAAATCTTAGCAAATCACCAAAGTCATGTAAAAAACACAGAAATGGATAGGGCAGGCGAGGAGCAACATGCAGGGCTGCATTTCGGGCTCCGAGGTCTCACTATTAAGCCACAATAGTGGCAAGAGTGAACCCCCCTCCCCCCCCACATCCACTGTCAGCATAACGATTGTTCTCCTCTGCCACAGCTGTAACAGCTGTGGCAGAGAAGAACGATGTTAGCCCATTGAATTTAATGGAGCCGGCAATACAGCCGCCTCCATTGAAAGCAATGGGCTGCCAGCGAGTGCGGGATGAATTTTCGGGAAGGGCTTAAAAATATAAGCCCTTACCTGAAAAAGAAAGATTTTAGTGTAAAAAAGAATAAAAATGCAGGCATTCTCTTCAATGGAGCCGCTGCTGCCGGCGACTCCATTGAAGACAATGGTCCGCTGGCACACCTGAATTATTTTCCAGGGAAGGGCTTTACATATAAGCCATTCCCTGGAAATGAATTAAAAGTAATTTAAAAAACAAAAAAAATAGATACTCACCTCCCTTCAGCTGCCGGGGCACAGCCGCATCTTCTCCTGCTGTCCCCTGCACTGTGGTGCTGAACTGCTGTCATTCAGCTGAGAGCTGCGCTGAGCCAATCAGAGGCAGCATTCACTCACCCATTCATGAATTCATGAATGGGTGTGAGTGAGATCTGCCTCTGATTGGTCAGGCTGTGACCAATCAGAGGCAGCTCATTCAGCAGGCGGGGATTTTAAATCCCCGATTGCTGAATACTACTCACAGCTGTTCAGAGCAGTTCAGGAGAACTGCCAGCTGGCCGCAGCTGAACTCCGTCTGCCGGGACCAGGTGAGTATATATATTTTTTTTATTTTTACACATTTCTGGATGAATTGCAGGGAAGGGCTTATATATTTAAGCCCTTCCCGAAAATTCATTGTGCGTTCGCCGGCAGCCCATTGCTTTCAATGGAGCCGGCTGTATTGCCGGCTCCATTGAATTCAATGGGCTAACATCGTTCTGCCGGGACAAGGTGAGTATATATTTTTTTTTTACTTTTTACACATTTTAGGATGATTTTCAGGTAAGGGCTTATATTTTTAAGCCCTTCCCGAAAATTCATCCCGCGCTAGCCGGCAGCCCATTGCTTTCAATGGAGCCGGCTGTATTGCCGGCTCCATTGAATTCAATGGTCAGTGCTCGTTTAATCGAGACGAGCACCGCGTGGTGCTCGTCTCGATTAACGAGCATCTCGAGCACCCTAATACTTGAACGAGCATCAAGCTCGGACGAGTATGCTCGCTCATCTCTATTAATTATGCAGCAAACTCCCATAGACTTCTATGGAAGCAGAAAAAAAGGGAGGGGTGGGGGTGTTACCCGGCATACAACGCTGGGAAAAGAAGACAGCTAGCCCTAATTAGGGATTATTAGTATTTCTGAGGATTTCTGTCAATTGGGGGTTTTCATTGTTTCACCGTAATTTTTTGCCTGTACGCAGCAGCCGCCCGTGTGAATGGCATGAAATACATGAAAAAAAATCGGGGCTCCATCGCAGCAAATTTTAATTCATGCGATTTATACGGCGTGTACGGGCAAATGTAAAAATGCATACTGACATGTGAATGAGGCCTTAGGGATCTTTTACACTGGCCGGAATATTCTGTAACAATGTTGCAATTTATGCCGTCCTTGAATTCCACACTAAAATCCACACCACGAAATCCAGATTTTCATGCGGAATCGCCGGCAGGATTCTTCTATTTTCAATTCTGCACCAAAATCTACAGGTTAGCATTACAGATTTTGGTGCTGGATATTCTGCAGGAGGGAGTATTCTGCAACGCTGTTGCGGATTATTCTATCCCGTGTGAAAGGTTTCTAAAGGTATGTTCACACGTAGCGTAATTGGTGCAGATTTTCCGCAGTGGAAAACTTGCACCGAAATCCACGTAAAAAAAGACATCTGCAGTGAATTCTGTCATGTGAACGTACAATAAGGTCGGTGTCACATGAGTGCCTTTGTGCCGCATATTTGTGCAATCTGCATTGTATATTTACGTGCGCATGTGCATGTATTGCTGTACTTTTTGGGAACGCAAAAAAAACGCAAACATACCCCCTTTCATTAAAATTAATTAGTTGAATATGTGCTATTTTCATGTGCAAATGCACAGAAAAATATAGCATGCTTTGCATTTTTTAACAAAATGCGTGTGCAAAATACACCTATGTGAACGAACCCATTGAAATCCATGGGTTCTATTCACTGCGTGTGACACAAGACTTAGAGGATTATCATGCTGCAAATTTATGAGAACTATATTACTCAAATATCAGTAGCAGAGAATTACAATAAATAATAATCATATGTACTACAACTAATAGCTACTGTATAATATTAAGAATATATACTGGAACTAATACCTATAATAATAGTGTTATAATGATTTTTCCCCAGCAAAGAGCTACAGATATGTCCACCCTAATCTTCGGCTCAGCTCACATCGGGGTTGGAGGTTCTATTAGGAGCCTCCATCAAAGATCTGGTTCAAAATCCTAGACTAAAAAGTACAGTCCAGGAAACTGACAGGCGGCCCGACAGACTCTACTATAGTTAATGGAGTCCGTTGGATGTCGTTCATGTCCTTGATGTGAGGGTTCCAATACGTCCACGATTTTCTTTGTTTTGCTCCCATGACGGAAGAGCACAATGGAAGCAATAGCAAGGACAGGAACAGATCCTAACCTTAAATTTCGTTAGGTTATATGCAGTCATTTGCCGAGATACCAATACAATACAATTTCACGCCAACCAGTAAAAAAAAAATCCTTCGGAGGTATATGTTCTTTAACATGTTCTTTAACATTTTACGCCATATGTTTTGGGTAATATAGGGTTTAGAGGCAGGTAATGAAACAATCATCCGTACATTGATAAGGCTACTTTGACATAGTGTTTGTTCATCTAGCTCTGGTTCTGTTGAGGGGTTCCATCTTTTATGCGGAGAGCAGAATGGAAATGTTCACCTAGATGGAATCAGGATGAAACAATAAGGTTTAATGTGTCATATGGAGACCTTTTTGGTCTCACAAGGTTTCCATCCCTGTCAGTCTTCATAGCCATAAAAAAGATGGCAAGAAGAAAAGATCGAGAGAAATAAACAAAGATCAAAAGAAAGATTGAGAAGGAAAGAGGGAGAGAAAGAAAGATCAAAGAGAGAGAAATAAAGCAAGGAAGAAAAAAATAGAGAGAGAAAGAAAGAATGGAAGAATAAAAGAATGAAAGAAAGAAAGAAAGAAAGAGGAAAGAGAAAGAGAAAGAAAGAAAGAAAGAAAGAAAGAAAGAAAGAAAGAAAGGAAGGAAATAGAAAGAAAGAGAAAGAAAGAAAGAAAGAAAGAACGAAAGAAAGAAAGAAAGAAAGAAAGAGATTGAGAAAAGGAAAAGAAAGAAAGAAAAAACTAGAGAAAAAGAAAGCAAGAAAGATAGAGAGAAAAAAAGATCGAAAGAAAGACAGATCGAGAAAGATAGAGAGAAAAAAAACTGAAAGAAAGAAGGAAAGAAAACGCTAGAGAAAAAGAAAGATTGAGAAAGAAAGAAAGAAAGAAAGAAAGAAAGAAAGAAAGAAAGAAAGAGAAAGAAAAGGTAAGAAAGATCTAGAAAGATAGAGAGAAAGAAAGTCGGTAAAAGAAAAAAAAAGAAAGACATATGAATAGGGAGACAAGTAGATAATGATATTGATGGATGTTAAATATGATATAGATTGATTGATAGAGACATGGATAGATGGTGAGAGAGAGAGAAAAATGGATGGATGGATGGATGGATGGATAGATAGATAGATAGATAGATAGATAGATAGATAGATAGATAGATGAACAATTACTCCTTTTTCTGGATCTCCCCACTTCCCCACTGCAGGTGGATTGAATGGCATATGATGAGGATGAAGGTTTAGCAGCAGATAGATAAGATCAGAGTTACAGAGCAGGAGGAAATGTTCTGCAATGTGCTGTAATCAGAAAATAGGGAAAACTTTTCCCATTCCAGCAGCAGCGTGGCCGATGACAGAAGCTGCACACATATCCAGCACATACATACAGAGCTCCTACTACCCGCCACATACAGTGACTTGGATGCTACTGTCTTCACACATTCTTTTTGTGACACTTTGTAAAGGGTTTTTCCTCCCTGCTCATCTCTTATCTCCCTCCCCTTGTACTGGAAAAGTGCAGTTTTGCTCCACCTCCTCTTTCCTCCCCATTCAGCAATCAGTCAGGGAGAGTGAATGTGCACAGGCTCAGGCAGCAGCAGCATCCACCCTGGGACTCCTCCATGAGAGCACTTCCCTCCCTCCTCTCACTACTACCCTCTCTCTGTCTCTTTACAATCCTTTATCCCTTCACTCTGTCATCCCTTTGCTCCGCTACCCTTCAACCTCTTCCTCTTGTGAGTGTGCACTGCCCTCATCCAGCCACTCTACTCCCTCCTCTCCCGTCTCTTCCCAACATCATTTGACTTTGAATCGCAAGACGTCGATCGATCTCTCCTATGAAACAATCCGAT